>NW_024340701.1:267085-867085 GCF_902729225.1 Pteropus medius | reverse complement strand
GAAATTAAGTAAAGGAATTTAGGCCAGCAAGTGGGAAGGAGACGTTAGACTCTATGAGGCAGAGGAGTCAAGGCTGAGGAATCAAAAGGAAAAGCATAAAACATTGAGGAGGCAACACAATCAGCAATCTCCATCATCTTGGCAGTCATTCTGGCCTGTGAGAAAGCAAGTTGGTGTGAACAATAGCTGGACCCCCAGCTTGAAGGATGATAGGCTAATCTCCAACCATTATAAAACAGTGGTCTAGCACAAATCTTAAAGCCCAGAGACTCCTCTACCCCACTCCAGTCTGACACTTCATTCACCTGTGTGTTTGCGCTGGTGACTCACGAGGTGGGAGCGCTTAGTATAAGCTTTTCCACAGTCTTCATACTGGCAGCAGTAAGGCCTTGAAACCGGGGAGCTCCTCTTGGGAGCCCTTTCCTGGGCCCTGGAGTTCTGCTCTGTTCTCTGTGGAGCATGTATGTGCTGCTCAGGTCGGAATGGATCTTCCTGGAAGGCTGGCTGGCTCCCAAAAGAGTCTTGGGATTCTAAAGCCAGCAATGATGGGGATCCAGCTGGGGGCATTCCACAACTGTGGGGATCTCTAGGGGGCAACATCTGAGCCAAAGAGGGGAGCATTGCCTCAGTAGAAGGCATGGCTGGTGCCAATAACATTTTAGGTGTTAAAGAGTCTCTGTTAGATGGTATTGTTGGGGGGCCAGAATAAGGCATTGTTGGAGCCCTGATGTGGGACACCATTGGGATTCCACTGGGAGCTGAGACTGGTGGCCCACTGGGAGGCATCCTTAGATTCCCACTGAAGGTCATGGCCATCCCTGGAATATTGGGCTCTCCTAAGGGCATCATCTGGGGCCCCTTCAAAACCATCATTCCTGGTTGAGAGGGAGATACTCCCTGACAGTAAATCGTCTGGGAAGGTGTGAGAGTCACTTGGGGGCCGTAGTTCGCACCATGCTCAGGCAGCAATACACTGAACTGTGATCCCATTTCACTTTCATTCTGCCTGGGTGTGTCAGCAGAGACCAAGGGGATCCTCTCCAGCTGTGGGCACTGAGGGAAGTGTTGAATGCCTGATGGGCCATGGTTCCAAGAGGTGTGCACTCTACTGCTTTCGGGAGATGGAGACATGTCCAAGATGCACATTGACTTCTCAGTATCCTTGAAGAGAGAGAGAGAGTCAGGTGAAATTCACCCTAGCTCAAATTCCATTTCCACATGTCCCTTTCCCCACCTCCAAACCCCACCTGAATGCAGGTCTCCATCATCTCTTGCTTGAATTATCCTGCCTCCAGGCCATTCTCCAGCCTGGGTTTTTCTAAGATGCAGGTCTGGCTGACAGCACAGTGGAAGCCTAAGTGTGACTCATGCCACTTTTCTTCTTTGGCATATTTTTTGTTTTTTTATTTCATAAAAAGCAACAAAGAGCAAATAAAGTATTCCACAGCCTACCCCCTTCAACAAAACTCTGAGAAAACCTTCAAACTCCAGATTATATTTAAATGTGAGGATGAAAGAACAACCCAAACTAACAGAAGGGGTACAGAAAGCCACAAAGGTAGGTAGAATGGTGGCTTCAGATAGGTCCTGGCTTTAACAAAACTTAGAAACCCTCTGCAAATATTTCCCTGCAGAACAGAGTCTCACCTGAGTGGGAACTGCTGTGGGCAAGTCCGAGATCAAGGATTGGAGGAGGTAGGAAAAAGAGACGGACTCTAAAAATCACTTTTTAAAGGGGTGGAGGATTGTTTTGGAAGTGAGGGCAAGCAATATCCCTTGATGATGGAATGGCATGAGGAAAAGAATGAATTAGTGGTAGAACCTCTTGCAACAGATAGGACCAAAAATAATTTTAAAAAATTGTCCATTACTGTAGCAACAGAGAGAACTCTTGAGCTGAGAAACTGGGAAAGCTACACGCCACCCCCCGCCATCATCTTTCATCCCCTCCTCCATTGGGACAGTGAAGAAAAGACCAATCCATTCAAATATGAAAATCAAAACATAAGTTAAAAAATATAGTATTCATAAGAGATGCTAAAACATCAAAACAAATTAAAGATTACAATTTTCAAAAGAAAAAGAAAATTCACCCAGAAAAATGCTGCCACAGATATCAAGTTCAGCAACATTCAAACACACACACACACGCAAACTTATGAAAGCAATTGCAGCTTTTACATCGATTACAGGAACACAGAGTAAAAATAGAGGAATTCAAGAAAGTTATGTCCAAACAATAGGCTGGCTACGAGTTATCTTAGAGGGGAGGGAGGAGCACTAAGAAGTGCTAGAAGGGCTCCTGTGGTGCAGCAATGTTTCACAGGTCTTTACTTTGTGATAGTTCATTCACCTGCACATTTTAAATGTTTATTCTACTACACTTTTAAAGAAAACACCAATGGTTTTCAAATTCTTCCCCAAAATTGAAGAGGGGTAAATATTTCCTATCTCATTCTATGATCCCAGAATTGCTAATACTAAAGCCTGACAAAAACATCACCAAGTAAAGAAAATAAAAGACCGAGATATTTTATGAGTACAGATGAAAAAATCTTCAACAAAAAACTAGCAAACCAAATCCATCAGCACATTAAGTGGATTATACAACACGACAAAATGGAATTTATCTCAAATGCAAGGGTGATTCAACATATGAAAACCAATGTAATATACTACATAAGTACAATAAAGAGGAAAAAAAACCTCAATTAATGTAGAAAAAAAGCATTTGAAACAATCCAACACTCTTTCATGATCAAAAAAAAAAAAAAAACCCTCAAAAAACTAGGAATAGAAAGAAGCTTCCAACGTAATAAAGGGCATTTATGAAAAACCCACTGCTAACATTACACTCAATGGTAAAAGACTGAAGGCCTTTCCTCTAATATTAGGAACAAGACAAGGATGCCTACTTTTACCACTGATATTCAACATTATTATTCAACATTATGTCTAGCCAGAGCAATTAAGCGAGAAAAAGAAATAAAAGGCATCCAAATTGAAAAAGAAGTAAAACTATCTCTGTTCTCAGATAACATAATCTTATATGTAAAAATCCTAAAGATTACACATACACTGACATAAATCTGTTAGAACTAATAAATTTAGCAAAGTAGCAGGATACAAATGCAACACAAAAAATCAGTTGTTTCTATACCCTGACAATAAACAATCCAAAAAGGAAATTAAAAAAACTCAAATTTATATCATCAAGAATTAAATACTTAGAAATAACAAAGAGGTTAACTTAATAATTGAAAACTGCAAAATTACAGAAATGGAAGAAATCAAAGACTTGCCAAAACTAATCTTGAAAAAAGAACGAAACTGGAAAAAATTTATACTTCCTGATTCAGAACTTACTGAAAAGCTACAGTAATCAAAACAGTGTGATATTGGCATTAAGAATAGCCCGATAGACCAACAGAAAGAAACAGAGCCAGAAATAAACCCGCACATATATGGTCAAATGACTTTATACAAGGCTGCCAAGACCATTCAATGGGGAAAAGATAGTATAACTGGATATCCACATGCAAAAGAATAAAGTTGGACCCTTACTTAACACCACATACAAAAATTAACTCAAAATGAATCAAGACCTAAATGTAAGCTAAAACTATAACACTCTAAGAAGAAAACATAGGGGAAGCTTCATGACACTGGATTTGGCAATGATTTCTCAGCCATGACACCAAAGGCACAGGCGACAAAAGAAAAAATTGACGAAACTGGACTTCATCAAAATTTAAAAATTTGTGCATCAAAAGACAGCATCAACAGTACAGAGGCAACCAACAGAATGGGAGAAAATACTCACAAATTACACATCTGATAAGGGACTAATAATATCCTGAATATATTTTTAAAAACTCCTAAAACTCAATGAAAAAACAAACAACCCAATTCAAAAATGGTCAAAAAGACTTGACTAGGCAATGACTAGGCATTTCTCAAAAAACATACAAATGGCCAATAAACACATGAAAAGATACTAAACATCACTAATCACTGGGGAAATGAAAACCAAAACCACAATGAGATAGTACTTCACACCCATTAAAATGATGATTATCAAAAAAAAAAAAAACAAGTGTTAGCAAGATGTGAAGAAACTGGAATCCTTGTGCACTGCTATTAGGAATGACTTTTCAAGCGACTATGGAAAACAGTATGTCGGTTTCTCAACAAATTAAAAACAATTAGCATGACCCAACAATTCCACTTCCGGGTATATACCTGTAAGAATTAAAAGCAGAAACTAGAACGGATTATTTGTACACTCATGGTCAGGGCAGCATTTTTACAATAGGGAAAATATGGAAGCGTCTCAATTGTCCATCAACAGATGAATGGATAAACAAATGTGATATATACATACAATAAAATATTCAGCTTAAAAATGGAAAGAAATCCTTGAAGACATTATGCTAAGTGGAATACGCCAGTCACAAAAGACAAATAAGAGATGATTCCACTTATCTGAGTTACTTAAGGAAGTCAAATCCAAAGAGACAGAGTAGAGTGGTGACTGTCTGGGACTTGGTGGGGAGGGGGCGGGGAGGAAGGGGAGATTGGGAAGTCACGGATAATGGTCAAAAAGTTTCAGTTTGGGAAGATGAATAAAGTTCTGCATCCATTTATGATCAAAACACTTAACAAAATTGGTATAGAAGGAAAGTGCCTTAACATAATAAAGGCTATATATGACAAACCCTCAGCCAACATTATACTTAGTGGTGAAAAACTAAAAACCTTCCCTCTAAGATCAGGAACAAGACAAGTCTGTCCACTATCGCCACTATTATTCAATATAACACTGGAGGTCCTAGTGAGTGCAATCAGGTAAGAGAAAGGTATAAAAGGCATCCAAATAGGAAACGAAGAAGTCAAACTGTTACTATTTGCAGATGACATGACTCTATGCAGAAAACCCTAAAGACTCCACAAGAACACCACCAGAAACAATAAGCAAATACAGTAAAGTTTCTGGATACAAAATCAATGTTCAAAAATCCATAGCTTTCCTTTATTCTAATAAGGAATTGTCAGAAAAAGAAGTGGAAAAAATAATTCCTTTAGTAATTGCAACAAAAAGAATAAAATACCTAGGAATAAATCTAATGAAACATGTTAAAGACTTACATAATGAAAACTATAAGACCCTATTAAAAGAAATCAAAGATACAAAGAAATGAAAACATAGTCCATGTTCTTAGATTGGAAGAATCAACATAGTTAAATGAATTTATTACCTAAAGCATTATACAGATTTACTTCGATCCTCATCAAAATCCCATCGGCATTTTTTAAAGATACAGAACAAAAAATCATCAGATTTGTATGGAAGCACAGAAGACTCCGAATTGAGAAAAAAGAACAAGGCTGGAGGCATCACTCTGCCCGGCTTCAAATTATACTGCAAAGCGACAATAATCAAAATGGCACGGTATTGGTAGAAAAATACACACAGACCAGTGGAACAGAATTGGGAGTCCAGAAGTAAACCCATGTTTATATGGGCAAATAATTTTTGAGAAAGGAGCCAAAAACATACAGTGGAGAAAGAAAAGCCTCTTCAATAAATGGTGCTGAGAAAACTGGAAAGCCACCTGCAAAAGAATGAAACTAGACTGTTGTCTATCACCATATGCCAAAATTAACTCAAAATGGATTAAGGACCTGAATATAAGACCTGAAACAATAAATCGCATAGAAGAAAACATAGGAACTAAACTCATGGACCTTGGACCTAAAAAGGATTTTACGAATTTGACCTCAAAGGCAAGGGAAATAAAAGCAAAAATAAATGCACGGGACTACATCAAACTAAAGAGCTTCTGCACAGCAAAAGAAATTATCAACAAAGAGACAACCATCCGAATGGGAAAATATATTTGCAAGCAACGCCTCTGATAAGGGCCTAATACCCAAAATATACAAAGAACTCATACAACTCAATAACAACAAAAAAACAATCCAATTAAAAAATGGGTAGCGGACCCAACAGACACTTCTCCCAAGAAGACATACAAATGGCCAACAAACATGAAAAGATGCTCAACATTGTTAGCTATTAAGGAAATGCAAAAACCACAATGAGACACCATCTCACAACTGTTAGAATAGCTATGATCAACAGGACAAGTAATAACAAGTGTTGGAGAGGATGTGGAGAAAAAGGAACCCTCATACACTGCTGGTGGGACTACAAATTGGTACAGCCACTATGGAAAACAGTATGGAGATTCCTCAAAAAACTAAGAATTGATCTACCATATGATCCAGCAATCCCTCTACTGGGTATTTACCCCAAAGACTTGGAAACCCATGTCCGAAAAGATATTGGCACACTGATGTTCATAGCAGCATTATTCATGGTGGGAAGGAGGACATGGATAGCAACCAAAGTATCCTACAATAGATGATTGGATAAAGAAGCTATGGCACATATATACAATGGAATATTAGCCATAAGAGATGAAATACTGCCATTTCATGACAACATGGATGAATCTTGAGAGAATCATGCTAAGTGAAATAAGCCAGACAGAAAAAGCTGAAAACCACATATTGCTTAAATGTGGGATATAAACCTAAAAGCAACAAAGAGGGGGGAGGAAGGAGGTAGATGGGGTAAAAGAAGTCAAATATATGGTGACAGAAATCTATAAGCAGTGAACACATTCTACTGTTGAATTGTATATTTGAAACTTACTGGATTTCGTTAACCAATGTCACCATAAAAATAAAAAAAGTTCTGGAGATGGATGGTGGTGACAGTTGCCCAGTAATGTAAATGTGCTTAATGCCACCAAACCATACACGTAAACATGATTAGGATAATATTTTTACATTATGTAGATTTTATAATTTTTAAAAATATATTTTAAAAGGGCAGAGAAAGGGTCTCCACTTGCCAAATTTGTGAAAGTTTGAGAATCAAAAAGAATAATGATTGATTTTAATAGATCGAATCTGAAAATTCATGAGCCAAAAATGACAAAGGGTCAGCTCTTATCCTAGCTTCAGACATTGTGAATTGAAGTGAAAGAATTAAGCATTTATTGTCTTTCTGGTAGGAAATTATTTCCAAATCACCAAATAATTCCAGTTGTTTACGAAAAATCCTACTTTACAGAAAAATACAAACTAATAAATGTAGACGGAATGGTGGAATTGAAAAATCATTATTTTAAAACCTCTAATAAAAAAATTTTTTTTTTTTTAAGAAAAAGTAAGATTTATTGAAAGTACATTTTAGAAGAAGATGGGCTATGCTAAGGAAGGCTACAGCCCTGTAGAATTTGAGAGATGAAGAGATAAGACAGTATGCCCCAAGGGAGGAGCGGGTTTTCAGCAAAGAAAGCTCTAAAACCCCTAATAAAACTTTTGATTGAGGAAAAATATTTGGTTGAAACCAGTAGGGGAAAGATTGGTAAGGAACTGGGACGTTTGAATGCCTCCAAGGTAACATTACATTAATTTCTGACTGCAAGGCTAAAGATAAGTTTGAATAGAGAGATTAATCAGGCTTTTTGCTATCTTAATTCAAGGGTCAAGCCTAGTGTCACCAAATGTGGGGAGCCAGATGAGTCTGTCTCCTGATGTAGTAATGCAAGATGAAGCCCATTGTACCTATGAGGCATTCTTACCAAAAATAAGGAATCCAATTAAGCTTTAAGATATAATTGAGATAATACAAGAGATAGATGATCGAACTAAATTATACCATGAAAAAGCAATTTGATGAATTCAGAAGAAAAACTTTCTATAAGACAAAAATTAGGATTGTGAAAAAAGAAGTCAGTCAGGAAAAACTATTCTAATTTCAGAGACCCAAGGGACTTAATAACTAACCAGATACATAGTTTGGCCTTAAATTGAATACTAGTTTGGACACAACAGCTCTAAAGAACATTTTAGGGACAACTAGGGGAATTTGAATAAGAATTGCATCTGAAATGATATTTAATGATTATCATTAATTTTGATAGGTTTGGTAACATTTTGACTATGGAGGGAAAAATTTTTAAACCGTAGAAGGGTTGAGATTTTATCTGTTCCATTCACCACTATACGCTCAACAACTAGCATAAAGTAGGCACATAACAGGCCCCAGATAAATGTCTATTGGATGGGTATTTCTGGAGTGCTCAGCCCGTTTCCCTTCCCTCTCAGTAATGGCCCTTTATTTTCCTGATCCTTCACAGGCAAACTTCTTTGGAGGTGTCTAAACACACCTTCACCACTACTTCACCTTATTATTCCCCCAAATTCTCTCTAGACCCTAGAACCAGTTTGCATAAAGGTCAAAGTTCAAAACCTCGTCTGAATCCTTTTTGCTTGACCTCTCAGGAGCTTCTGAGTCTCCTGGCCACAGTATTCTTGAAATGTTTCCTTCCTTTGGCTTTAGGAATGCATTGCAGGAACACATTGACAGCTTGCCTCATTTTTCTCCTTCGCTTCTCCATGGCCCTCCGTCCTCTCCATCTACCCTTTGCAGGTCTCCTAGATGCTATTCTCTGCGCGGTCTTTCTCATGCTAATGATCCGTTTCGGTTTATATGCCAGTTATTCTTAAATCAATAGCTCCGGGGCAGACCTCTCCTGAACCTTCCAGCAGCCTAATACTCAGTCTGTTTGGATAGCCCACGGGCACGTTGGAGTATATCCGAAACTCAGGACCGTCCTTACCCACCCCTCAACCCACCTCCAGGGGAAAAACTAATCTATTAATCCTGTTTCTTCTCATCCTTTGCTCTCTCAGAAAACGTCACCACTATTCCTCACCTAATTGTGCAAGCCAGAAATCTAAGTTGTCCTGGGTGCCTCCCTCGCCACCTACGTCCAGGTAACTACCTGCTTTCGGTCTCTGCTTCCAGAACGTCTCCAGATCTCCATCTCCGCTCTCACCTCTCTAGTTAGGCCGCCATTTTAATTCCCGCTTGGATTATCACAATAGATTTCTAACTATTACCCTTGAATTCTGCTCACATGCACCAAAGCACTCTTAAAAAAAAAAATAATAAATGAAAACCTGGATTGAAAAAAGAAATGCAAATATAATTGCGACTGATCATGGTTCAACTCATCACCACCTAGTCCATGGTCTCATAATCGATCTTTCACTTCCTCCAAAGGCACAGTCTGGTCTCAGAACCTGCAAACTCTTCACTTAGCCAGCCCCAGACCAAATTCGAAGCTGTCTTCACCTCCTAAATCAGATCAAACATCTCTATTTGCTCCCGTGGCCTCTACCTGTACTTCTCTGTCACAATTTGTACACTTTCAATCATTCAGCCCTTTATTATAAAACGGTATACTATCTTATGGTAAACTCACCATTGTATTCCCAGGGTCTGACAAAGGCCTGCCACTTGTTAGGGCTTCAATAAGTACTTAATATTTCCTCCTGCACGCTTCCCTCTGACTTCCTAACTTTCCTTCTCTCTTCTTGAGAGTACTCAAGCCCCTCTCCTGGAAGTTGCCTGGAACCATTTTACCCCCAGGACCCGGCACAGGCGTTAAGGCTCGGAGACTAGTAATTGAATAAACGACACGTGATTTCGATCCTTGATTTCCCATTCCTCCCAACCCCTTCTTTCAACACGTAATGCCCAGACCTCTGCTTCCCTCCTCTCCCCCAGCCGTCATCCCAGTCCTCATGTGCTGCCCTGGGGTTGACGTCTGACCCACCTCGGTGAGCTGATGCTGAGCTGCCTGCCACTGGCCCAGCCCCTCGGCCTCCTGCTCCATCTCAGCCTGGGATCCGCAGCGCCTCGGGACTGTGCGCGGGTCCAGACCGCATCAGAGCAGAACTGAGCCCCGCCACCCCGGCGTCGCAGGTCGGGTGTCGTGGCACCTTCACGCCACAATCACAGCGCTCGGCTTCTACTTCCCGCCGCGCTAGGGTAGGGGGAGGGGGCGGAGCCAATGGCCGCACCCACCGACCCACCCGGGAGCAGCTGCCCCACCCCGCCTGGCTCAGCCTGCCCAGACACCGCAGGGCCACTAACTTGGGACCTCAGACCTCCATCACGTCTTAAGTCTTATATCTGGCCCACTCTACCTCCCCTTCCACCCTTCAATTTGAGCGTCACCCCCAAATGGGGATGAGGTCACTGAGGTTTCAGACTCCCGCCTGAAACAGGGAAGGAGGCTGGAAAGAGTGGCAGGTCTGGGTGTAGGGCGTCTGCAGACAGTGGAGTCTCTACCACCACCCCACCAGGTCAGAGTTTTTGCCATATGCTCCTGGAGGTACCTGGCTCCACCAGGTACCTCTGTCCCTTGTGAGTACAAACCCAAGACTGGGAGTTCCATGGTACAACGTCTTTATTCTACTATACTTATTGAGTACCTATTGCGTCCCAAAGCTTTTTGGAAGTAGGGATGCAATGGCAAACAAGACAACAAACTTGCTGTCAAGGAATTTTCATTCTAAATGGGTGGACAAGAAATGAACATAATAAAGTCAAATATAATTTTAGACGGTGGTGAGTGCTATGGAAGAAACATAATAGAGAAATGCAAGCTGAGAACTAAGAGCTTAAAAGAAGCCAGGCGTAGGAAGATTGGAAGGATCTGAGGCAAGAAAGAGCTTGACTTGCTAGAAGGAAAATAGACAGTTAGGTGACCTGACTGGCAGCAAGGAGGAGAGAAGAATGACATGAGGACAGAGATGAGAGGTCTTGAAGATTATGGATTTTATTCTAAGTGTGACGGGAAGCCACTGAAGGATTTTAAGCAGGAATTTGGTGTGATCTGATTTAAGTTTTTAAAATAATCATTGGGTTCCTTTGAGGATTATGGATTATAGAGGACAAGATGGAAGCAAACACACCAGTTAGAAAGCTAAAGGAGCTCTCCAAGAAAAAGATGTCAGTGGTGGGGTTCGGTGATGGTGATTAGAGAATATTTTTTTAATTAAATGAGACGGTTTGGTAATGGATTGGAATGGTAAAAGGCTGGGAGGAAAATAGGCATCAAACATGATTCCTAGATGACTGGCTTGAGCACCTGAGTGATGACTACACCATATGGTGATACAGAAAAATGGGAAGAGGAACGGATTTGGAAACAGCTGAAATAAGAATTCCATTTTAGGCACATTAGTTTTGAAATGGCTGTTAAATATGCTCAGGGAGAGGCCAAGACTGTAAATGTAAATTTGGGGTTTGTCAGCATAGACATGGTGGTTATAAATCCATTAGAGTGGATGATATAACCAGGGAGATAGTTAGAGAAAAGGACCGAGGACAGAACCTAGAGAAGGCATACATTTAAGGCACAGCAGGAGCAGTGAGGTCATCCAAAAAGACTCTAGAAATAACAGCCAGAAAAGTAGGGAGAAAGTCAGGAGACTATATTCCCAGAAGCCAGGAGAAGCCTGTATTCAAAAGAGAGGCTATTTGACTGCATCAAACAAATGCTGCTAAGAACCAAGTGAATGCCTATTGGATTTGGCAAGATGAAGGTCGTTGGTGACTTTGACAAAAGCAGTTACAGAGGACGTAAGCCGATTGGAGTGGGGAGAAGAGAACAGGGCTGCTGAGATGCAGACACTGAGACCCTGTCTGTAAACAACTCTTCCAAAGAAGTTTTGCTGTGAATCAGGAAAGAGAAATGAGGTGGTAGCTGGAAGGGGGATTAAGGGAGGCTGATGGGGATCTACCAATAAAGAGAAAGCAATACTGAAGCAGAGAAGGTGCTTAATTATAGGAGCAACATTGATAAGAAAGGACAGAACCCAGGGTACAAACAGACAAGTGGGGCTTTGGGTGAGAGCAGGAACATTTGCTGTATCGTAACAGGTGGGGTAACAAGAGTCTGAAGTATCTTGCTGTCTCCAACGACTAGCATGGGGTAGAACTGAGAGCAGGCCCTTGAGAAATAGTGGCTATGCTTCTATGGCGAATACCTGATCAGTCATCACCTCCTGGGGCCATATCTGACTCCCATTTAATGCCTCTTCCAGTTACCATGCATCTAGTGTTTCTCCCAATATGGCACTAAGAAAATATTTGTGGAATAAATATTTGACACATAGAGAGCAGATCGTTTTTTAACACCTCGATCCTCTATAGGATAAAGTTATTTTCAAAATTCAAATTTCATATTTTCAAATGAATATGAAATGAAATAAATAATAATGTCCAGAAAAGAAATGTAGAAGTGAAAATTTTCTTTTACAAAGTTTTGTATGTATACTCATGCCAGTAAAATAAATAAATACATACAATTAATATTATGATACAAAAAAATGAAAAAAAATACAAGTATTTATTTCGGTCAATTTCACATCTACCTGATTGCACTTTGATCCCTTCATTATAGGCTGATGTACCTTATGTAAATGATCCTCTAGTAACTAAAGTGAATTTTAGTTCACAAAGCTGCTAAATTGCATCACTGATATAACATTTATTTTTCTGATTCGTCTTTCATTTTAAAACAACTAAGAATTTTAAAGAATAAATTTCCATTTTAAATTCAGTAAAATATGTCATCTATGAACTAAAATTGGCACTTAAGCAAACAAAAATAGTTTGCCTCTCCTTTTGTACTCCGCTTCCCTGTTCTAAATTTTAACACAAAACTCCACCTGGCTACACTGAATGACAGAATTGAAATAAGTCATTCTGTCTCTTTGCCTTCATAAGCACTGACTGTAAATCATGATTGTTTTGAAGCTACTGTATAAATATAGGCATAATTAATAGCACAGGATCTGGAGACAGACCAATGCCTAAGGTGAGCTCCAAACAGGCGTGGCTGAGTCTGTGAGTTTTGCATGACCATGTAACCAGGTATTCTCCAAATTAACTTTCATGTAGAATACAATATTTATTAAAGAGGGTCTGTAACAAAAGTACACTAATGTAAATTCGTACCTATTTTTGTGAGTTTTGTCTTTATTTTTTATGAGATATAATTAACATAAAACATTATATTAGTTCCAGGTGCACTAATATAATGATTAGATATTTGTATATTTTGCGAAACGATCGCTATGGTAAGTTTAGTTAACATCCATCACCACACATAGCTACAGACTCTTTTCTTATGATGAAAACTTTAAGATCTCTCAGCAACTTTCAAATATGTAATACATTATTAGTAACTACAGTCCCCATGCTATAGATTACATCCCAGGACTTAATTATCTTGTAACTGGAAGTTTGTACCTTTTGACCACTTTCACCCATTTCACCTACCCCACCCCCTGCTTCTGACAACCACCAATCTGTTCTCTGTATTTATGAGTTGTGTTTTGTTTTGTTTTAGATTCCACATAAGTGAGATCATACAGTATTCGTCTTTCTCTGTCTGACTTATTTCACTTAGCATGTTGCCCTCAAGATCTACCCATGTTGTCGCAAATGGCAAGATTTCCTTCTTTTCTTTGGCTGAATTTTATATATATATAACATTATCTATTATGTATGTATAACATTATATATATCATTATTCATCCATCAATAAACACTTAAATTGTTTCCAGATCTTGGCTATTGTAAATAATGCAGCAAGTGAACATGGAGGCATATATGTTTTCAAGTTAGTGTTTTCTTTTCCTTCAGATAAATATCCAAAATCATATGGTAGTTGTTTTTTTTTTTTTTTTTTGAAGAGGAATCTCCATACTGTTTCTGTAGTGGTTGTACCAATTTATATTCCCACCAACAGTGCAGATGGATTCCCTTTTCTCCATATCCTCACCAACACTTGTCATTTCTTGTTTT
The DNA here is from genome assembly GCF_902729225.1 of Pteropus medius. NCBI lineage: Eukaryota > Metazoa > Chordata > Mammalia > Chiroptera > Pteropodidae > Pteropus > Pteropus medius. The sequence continues at coordinate 853,338 of NW_024340701.1, read as the reverse complement.
TTTTGATGGTAGCCATTTTAACAGATATAAGGTGATATCTCAGTGTGGTCTTGATTTGCCTTTCCCTGACGATTAGTAATGTTGAGCATCTTTTTATATAACTGTTGGCCATCTGTGTTCTTTGGGAAAATGTCTATTCAGATCCTCTGCTCATTTTTTAATCAGATTTTTTTTTTTTTTTGGCTATTGAGTTGTGAAATCTGGAGTTGGGGTCTGGGTTTAAGTCCCAGCATTGGCTCTGGTTCTGAGATTATGGGATCTGTGATTTAATCTTCCTGATTCATACTTGCTTTATTAGCAACCAGCACCGGAGAGGATTAGCTTTGTGATTTATGAATGATCCATTCAGTTCATCTGTGAATAACTCATTTATTCCATCAAACTCCCCAGGGCAAGGCTGGACAAGACAGAGCCAGCCCCCTCTTCAGCTTTTTAATCTACAGCCTATTTTTGTTGTGAACATCTGAACACCAGGGGCTTGTGGGAAAGAGGGCTTTCTCTGGGTCTCTGCCTCCTGCAGCAACCTAAAACTACACCCCATCATTGGCTGACTGTCCTAGAGAAACATGCCCTGGGCCTGGGAATGGCTCAGGGACAGATATGTCACCCTGTCTTCCCTCTCACCCCCAAGAACCCAGGTCATTCTGGAATCTAGTCCTGGGTCAGTGAACTATCCACACACCCCCTGCCCCATTCCCAAGGAAGGACGGGGTCATGAGAACCTTCAATCTGAAGCCAGTCAGAAGCACAGGTAACAACCTGGATGTCTTATAGGATTGAACTCTTAACCTGTGTAATCTGATGCTGTCTTCGGGTAGATAATGTCAGAATTGAGTTGCACTGCAGGACACCAGTAAAATAAATACATACAATTAGTATTATGGTACAATAAAATTTTTAAAAGTACAACTACTTATTTCAGTCATTTTCACATCTACTTGCTGGTATCTGAGAATTGCTTGTTGGTATGGGGAAGCCTCCCCTACACACGATTTGGAGTTGGGTCCAGGAACATAAGAGTTTGATAAAGTGTTGGAAAATGATAGATGGTTCTTAATTAATGTCTTACCTCCCCATTCTTTGCTGAAGCAGAACCTAGTTCCTTTAGTAGAAGTTATAATAAAGGTGACCGAGGCTGTCTAGCAAGAGTGCTAGAGGACTGTACTATGTATTGGAATGTTCACTTCAATTATTCTCTTTATGAGAAAACAAAAGCAAATTTTAAAAATCTAATAATCTAAAATGCATGTTTGTGTTATACTCTCTACAATGGTAAAATCAAGGGAAAAAAAACACTTTGTTTTTAAGGAAAAATTTCAGATCGGTCTGACTTGTCCAAGGATTAAAACTTGCTTGATTACATAAACTTGGGTTTTGTATAAAATTGCTTCTGAGCTAGCAGTTGTGCTGCCTGGAAAATTACTGCTTGGCTATCGCCCATGGGAACACAGGCTATCGCCCATGGGAACACAGGCTATCACCCATGGGAACATAGGCTATCACCCATGGGGACATAACATTCTAACAATAAGCTTTCTGCTTCTGTACCCTCTGCTTGCACAACCGACCTGTGGGTTGACAGTAAAAAGAAGAAAAATAGACTTTGTTCAAACAGAATGAAGAATGGGGTTTAGGGCTTAAAAACCCTGTACCTCTACATTTCGGGGCTGCTTAATTTGGGGTCTGCGTACCCCTGGCAGACCCATCTGGCTGAATAAAGAGTGTATTTCCTATAACTCACTGATTTCTGGTGGTCCGTGTGTCTATCACAGGCTGGCGGCTACAACACAGTTACTATGAGAAAGGGTTTGTTTTTGCTTTGTCTTGTTTTGTTTAACCCACTTAAAGTGTTAGAAGTTCAGCTTCTTTGTTTCTTAGGAGTTCAAGCAATATTGGATTTATGTAAGCTCTTATTAGTCTTTTTAAACCAATCAGAACAAGTCTTTAATTTGAGCCTTTATAATGTAATTTATTTATACCCGTAGGAGATGGGAAAATATTCCATGCCTGCACAATGAGATTTAAGGCTTTTCTCATTTATAGGATTATGGAGTTTGCAGCTTCAGTTTTACAACTTCAGCCATTAGTTGGCGTGGATGCAGAACTAGAAAAATTCACCAGTCCAGATCTCCAAAGGTTCTTCTTTCTTTTGGGCACAAAATATTTTACGTGATTTGGTCTTACAAATCAACAATCAGACAAACAAAAAGAACGAACAAACCTGATTATCTGTCACCTCTCACCCTACGGGGAGACCACCCAGCAGAGATCACCAATGGTCAAACCATAAAACCAGGTTCCTGACCATTGCTGCTCCCTGTGAAGAAAACTCGTCACCCTGCACAAATTAGGCTCTTGTACACACAGATTGCCTTCAGCAATGCAGTCCTGCCTGGCCCAGTGGTCTGATACCTTCTTGTAAAGGGCCGTTTTCTACCTTCTGAGTAGGGCAAAACCCATTTGTATAGTGCATAAAGAAATGAGGACTTTTTGGACTTTATGAAATGGACTCTCTGGAGCCATGACAGTAATGTCAGCTGAGACAGAATGGGAATGCCCTTAGGGTGTGACTGGAACACTTGAAACCACAGAAACATCAGCCACAAGTACCCTGGAGAAGCCCCCACTTGCAGGGGCTGATAAGCATAAGGATCTCACCTTGAAAGGACCACATAAGCTGAACACCTTAGACAGGTGATATTCAAGCCTAACCTGAGAGCATCGCGAATGAGTACACTGAGCCAAAGACTCTGACCTTCCGCCCCCACGTCCTAGCCCACTGGCTTGGGACCATTGCCGCCAGTCAACAGAGCTCACCTTGGAGACACTAAGGATTTTCATCCCTACTCTCTGTTGCGTAAGACTGTACTTTCCTTCTCTGTGCGTTGTGTGTTAACCTGCGTGGCTACCTGATTGGTTTGTCTAAGAAAGTTCCACTCAATAAGCCTGGCATTGTGGAAAGACACAAACGCATTCAGCACTTCAGTAGCCGCTTTCCTTGCTTGTGACACCAGTTCTTCCCCGCTATGTCTTTTTCTCTGTTTTCTTTACTTTTAAACAGAACACTTCTCCCCCACCAAGCAATTCTCTAACACCAGCTGGGTGTCCTATAATTTAACTCAATTCTGATCTCTGGACAGGATCAGATTCTACAGATTGAGGGCTTAGCCTTCAAGACTGACATTTCCCCTACCCCACCTCCACCCCCACCCCCCACACACACATCCCTGCCTCAGACTCCTAATAGCAAGCCCAGATTGTCACCTGTGCTTCTGACTAACTGGCTACAGATGGAAGGTTCTAATATCTCCTCCTTGGATTTGATTAATTAGCTAGAGCAGCTTTCAAAAACTCAGGGAAATATTTTACTTATTAGATCACCAGTTTATTATAAAAGGACATAACTCAGGAATAGCCAGATAGAAGAGATGTATAGGATGAGGTATGGGGAAAAGGGACGAAGCTTCCATACTCTCCAGGTGCACCCCTCTCCCTGAATTTCCACGTGTTCACCAGCCTGGAAGCTCTCTGAACCCTGTCTTTTTTGGTTTTTATGGAGGCTTCATTACATAGGCATGATTGATTAAATCACTGGCCATTGGTGATTGATTGAACCTCCAGCCCCTCTTCCCTCCCCAGAGGTCAGGGAGATGGAACTGAAATTTTCAACCCTCTAATCACATGGTTGGTTCTCTTGGCAACCAGGCCCCTTCCTTAAGTGGGATCCAAAAGTCACCTCATTAACACAACAAAAGACACATTTATGCTCTCATCGTATAGGAAATTCCAAGGGTTTTAGGAGATCTGTGCCAGAAACCTGGATGAAGACCAAATAAATATCTTTTACTAAAAAAATAAAATCACAATATCACAGTAGGGAACTGGCAGGATATCTTAAGCTCGATCGTCTTCCCTGGTGGCCACTGGCCAACAGGCAACTCCAAATCATAGATGTACGGGCTGCTCGATGGTAGCAACCTCTTGTTACCCTGCCCTGTCTCTCCAATTTCCTTTCCTCTTGCTCAACCAGTCACAGAAAGCAGAGCAAGTCCTTTCTCGTCCAGTGTGGACATAACATGCCAGTTGGCATAACATTACTTCCAACATCTCTACAAGTGATTCTCTTAGGCCACCAACTCTTGGGGACGGGTATGAAATATTTTCCTCCTCCCTCATATGAGGGGGAAAGAAAAGCCATGGCTCCTCTCCTGAGGCCAAAGACGTCTGTCTTTCTTTCTCTGCTTCTTTTTCTCCTGTTTACATGAAGCTGGGGCAGATTGGGGATGATGGTTAGGGATAGCAGAGCTAGTGGCTTACCTCTTAAGTTCCCAAATCCTTGTAGCCTGAGGCAGTCTCCCAGCTCTCATTAAAGGCACTTCTTCCAGCCCTTGCTACACTTCTTGAAGGGGATTCTGGCTCCAGACTTTACAGAGTAATACTTCCAAGGAAGGTGGTGGTCCACGCGTGGATGTGCCCGGGGCTTGCTAGAACTCTTGGGCAATGAGCAGGTATGGGCTTCCTTTGTGCAAACCCACATTTTTCCATTGGCCAGTCCCCACGCTAATACCACACTGTCTTAAATACAATAGATTTGTGAAAAATATGCCCCCGGCAGTATAGGCCCTACTGCCTTGTTTTTCTCATGAGTAATTGGTAATTCTTAGCCCTTTACATTTCCACAAATATTTTACAATATTCTCGTCATATTGGAATTTTCTTTGGGATTACATAGAATCTATAAATCCATTTGGAGAAACTTGACACATTTAAAATATTGACTCTTCCAATCCATTAACATATCTTTTCATCTATTTATATCTTCTGCAATGTCTTTCATTAGAGTTTTATAATTTTCTCTGAAGAGGTCTTGTACATATTTTGGTAGACTTATTCCTAGGACTTAATTTTTTTAATGCTGTTGTGAATTTTTTAATTTTAATTTTGGTTTCTTACAAGAATGTAGAAATACAATTGATTTTTTTAAATGTTAAGTTTATACCTAGTAGCTGTGTTAAATTATGGTTATTTATCTTTAGATTACAGGCATACCTCATTTTTTTTTAGCACTGGACTTTATTGTACTTCTCAGATATTGCATTTTTTACAATAAGACACCCTGCTGGCAAAAAGATAATGATTCACTGAAAGTTCAGATGATAGCACTTTTTAGAAATAAAGAATTTTTTAAATTAAAATATGTACTTGTTTTTTTAGACATAATGCTATTGCACATTTAAACCACAGTATAGTGTAAACATAACTTTTATGTGTATTGGAAAACCAAAAAATTCATGCGACTTGCTTTATTACAGTGGTCTGGAACTGAACCAGTAATATATCTGAGGTATGCCTGTAATCAGAATTTTTAAAAACATATAATCATAGTGTCTGTGAATAATGCCTGTTTTTTCTTCCTTTACAGTCTTCTACTTTTTATTAATTTTTTTTTCCATTTTATAAATCATAGCCTATGTCCTCAAAGACAACATTGAATAGCAGTGACAATTGCAGATATCCATGTCTTATTCCAATCTCAAAAGGAAAATCCAGTTTTTGAGCATAGGGAGCAATCTTAGCTTTTCTTTATTGATTGGCATTTTGTAAAACAATGGTTGTTAATAATTTCTAGAAACTATCATAGCTTTTTTCTCCTCTCATTGAAAAAAAAATCGCAAGTGCTTATTGTTTCTTTAGCTTAAGTTAACAGATTTTCTTAAAGTATTTGGCTGCTTAGGTTGAATTAGCAGAAATCTTGACCTCTCATTCTTTTATCCAGCAACCACATCCAGTAACTATTATGGAGCCACTGAAATAGCCTGAATCTCACCAGCTCCTTAAACAAGTTTATCTCAAAGGCTTTGAGTCTGTGAAGGGATAAACAAAATGTGGCATATACATACAAAGGACTAATATTCAGCCTTAATAAGGAAGGAAAGAGGGTGGGGGAATAGTATGAAAGTGGTTAAAAGATACAGACTTCTTCTTATAAGATAAATGAGTACGGATAACTAAGATAAAAATGTACAATATCATGGCTATAGTTAACACTGCTGTATGGTTAATTTGAAAGCTGTTGAGAGAGTAGATCCCAAAAGTTCTCATCACAAGGGAAAAAAATTTTTTGTGTGAGTATATAAGGTGATGAATGTTAACTAAACTTATTATGGTAATCATCTCACAGTATATATATGTCATTCTGTACATCTGAAACTTATACAGGGCTGTATGTCAATTATATCTCAAAGGAACTGAAAAAAATAAATTTAATTTAAAAAAGAAAGAAAGTCTGATACATGCTATAACATGCACAAACCTTGAGGACATTACACTAAACAAAATAAGCCAGTCACAAAAAGACAAAACTATAAGATATCATTTCAATGAAGAATCTAAAGTAGTCAAATTCATAGAGATAGAAAGTAGACAGAAGCAGGGGCTGGGGAAGGGAGAAATAGGGAGTCGATGTTTAGTAAGTACAGCGTTTCAGTTTTGCAAGATGAAAAAGTTCCGGAGATTGGTTACAGAACAGTGTGAATATACTTAACACTACTGAACTGTACACTTAAAAACAGTTAAAATGTGTTAAAAAACAACAGGCCCAAAATGGAGTCACTTTTGCTAAGCCCACCAAAGCTTAATATTTAACTTAAAGGCAGTTTCAGCCTCTCGCAGGAATGGAATTTTAAGCCAGTCAGCCTGCAAATAATCCACTCTTTTAATTTCCTTGTCCTACCCTCTTTCTGCCTATGAAAACCTCCCATTTTGTACAACCCTTCAGAGCACCTTTCTGTTGACTAGATGGGATGCTATCTGATTCATGAGTCATCGAATAAAGCCAATTAAATCTTTAAATTTACTTGGTCAAATTTTTGTTCTTTAGCAGATGGTAAATTTTATGGTGTGTTTTACCACAAATAAAAATAAAAACAAAAACTTTAGAGTCTATAGCTATATCAATGTATCTGGCTGTTGGTTAACAAATCAGGTGTTCGGGTTTTTGTTTTTGTTTTTTTCTTTTGTGGCATCGTCTGTATTTTCTTAAACACACTAATCAATTTTTAAAGAATGACAGCTGCACTTACAATACAACAGCACTTAGCAATATAACAGCTAAGCAGTATAATAGCACAGAAAAATCCTTTAGTGGTGGGAGTTTCACTACCAAACATGAGGATTTGAGCTCTGAGCTGAGTGCAAACTTTATCTGATTCTTTGGGGGTGGTCGGAGCTGTGTTTCTCTAAGGGATGAATAGGGAGCTCATGATCCATTTTCAAAGTCTTTTCCTGCTCATACCCACTTTCCGAACAACTGTCTCAGCCTGGACAGCTCCTTTCATTGTATTTGGGGTGACATCCTTATGGCCCGGAGTGGTCACTAATGTAATAATTTGCTTTCCTACTTTGTCATCCCAATAGTTATTACTACTTCCTTCTCCCTGTCTTTGCTAGTGTCATCTGAGACGGCATACATGAATAAAGATTTGCCAGCCTTTTTAGACTGCTGTTTATACCTATGCACAGTCTTTTTGTTTAAATTACCCAGAAGAAGAAAATGGCCCATCATGGACCAGACCCATGACGACCAGGCTGAGCAGCTGATAATCCTCTTACACTTTCTCCAGTTCTGCAGTAACAAACAACTCCTAGATCTTAGTGGTTTGGAACAACAGAATCTATTCTCGCTCATGTTAAATTTTTGGCTGCAGTATTAAGTTCTTTCATTCTGGAACCTAGATAAATAAAGCAGCCTTTATCTAGGACATCCTACTCATGTTGCAGAAGAATCAATGGTGGAAACACACAATGGCTGCTAAAGCTTCTGCTCACAAATGACGTGTCACTTTTACTCACATTTTATTGGCTAAAGCAAATCTCTTGACAACATGGATGGACCTAGAGGGTATTATGCTAAGTGAAATAAGTCAAACAGAGAAAGACAAAATACCATATGATTTCACTTATATGTGGAATTAAAGAACAAAATAAACAAACAAAACAGAAACAGACTCATAGATACAGAGAAAGAATTGATAGACGCCAGATGGGAGGGCAGTTAGAGGGCTGGATGAAAAGGGTAAAGGGATTGAGAAGTATAAATTGGTAGTTGCAAAATAGTCACATAAATGTAAAGTACAGCATAGGAAATACAGACAATAATATCATAATAATTATGTGCGGTGCCTGATGGGTATTAGACTTATTGTGGGGATCACTTTGTGAATTATATAAATGTCTAACCACTGTGCTGTATACCTGAAACTAATATAAAGTAATATAGAATGTCAACTGTAATTGAAAAATTAAAAAAATTCAAAAATAATCCTTTCAAAAATGATAATAATAATAAATAAATGAAGCAAGTCTTTGACCAAGCTAGATGCTCCTAAAGAGTAGAAGTATAATTCTCTCATAGGATGGGGCAACAAACAATTAAGAGCAACGATATAGCGTACTAATGCTGCGTTTAAGACTTTTGTATCTATGTTTATGGGTGAGATTGGTCTATAATTTTCCTTTCTCCGAGTTTCCTTGTCAGGTTATGTTGACCCCATAAAATGACATGAAGGGTGTTCCCTCTTCATTAGTTCTTCGGAAACATTTGTATAAGATTGGAATTCCGTCTTCCTTAGATATTCCGTAGAACCCACTAGCGGCAGTCAAGCTGTCATCCTGCTTCTGTATGGTAGGCTCAGCAGCTGCACTGGTCGAGGCTTCTTCCTTATAGCTGCTCTTTCACTTCCTGTGATAACACTTCCTAAAAATAAACAATAACATTCTCTATAACATCCAGTAAATCGGATACAAAATATCGCTTCTCTGGTATATGACCCTTAATAATTCCCCCTGTTAAATCCAGCTTGTGTTATTTCCAATTCCTACAAAGAGAAAGCTCATGATAGCTTTACAGATATTACCAAACTAACAATATTTTATGTTAACCCCTCCCAAAATACAGATCTAGGTAGGTCAGTGAGATTCTCAAGGAAAGTTCCATTTGGGAAGCTTTGGTTTCAGCAGGAGGGTGCGAAGCGAAGAGGTTCCCTTTGTCTTTCATGCATGGTGCACAAGGGGTCAAACTTGTTGCCCTCGGTCCAGTTTATTCCTTTGCTGCTTGCAAATTTGTTATGGTTTATATTTATTCCTTTTTCCACCTGAAGTGATGCATAATTGTAGACATTGTAGAAAAATGGGAATTTTTCACTTCTGGAGGAGGAAGAATTTCTAATGGTCCTCATACTCTGTTACATGCCTTACCCTTTGCTGCAGCTATCCAAAAGGAGTGTATTATTCTTCCAAAATCTTATACTGACTTTCCACATGGAAATGCTCTAGCTCTTCGCCAGCATAGCCCAGGAGCTTGTTAGAAATGCAGAATCCTTGGCCTCTCTCAGACCTACAAAACCAGAATCTGCATTTTAGCCAACATCCTCAGGTGACCTGTGGGAACACTAAAGTTTAAGAAGCACTCCTCTAGCTAATGCCATGGCAGAAGCAGTGGCCACTTATCTTTCCCATATCACACTACTTCTTTTGTCCTCCCCATCAGCACATTTTTTCTGGGAATCCTGTCTGCCAAATTCAGGAGAGGACAATAAGAGACTAGTGTCATGCAGCAATTCTCCATGTGTGGTTCAGGGACCCCTATGTGTCCCCTAAACCCTTCGGGTAGCTGCAAAATCAAAAGTATTTTTATTATAATACAAAGATGTTATTTGCCTTTTTCACTCTCATTCTCACAAGTATGTAGAGTTCTCTAGAAGCTACACGATGTGATACTGCAACAGATTGAATGCAGATATAAAGATATGAGACTTTAGCTGTCTCACCTTAAGCCGAATAGTAAAGAGATTTGCAAAAACGTAAAATAATGACAATCTTCGCATGAAATATTTTTTGAAAAATATAGTTGTTTTTATTCAAAATATTAGTTATGTTAACATGCAGTTGCTTTTAATTTTTAAAATATTTTTAAATTCTCAGTTTTAATATCCAATATAGTAAATATTGATCGATGTAATCCACAAATACGAAAGGTGTTTAGGGTGAACATCTTATGTAATCCACATAATACGAAAGGTGTTTAGGGTGAACTCTCAAATTTCAAGAGTTCAGCAAAGTCTGAAACCCAAAAGTTTAAGAATTGCTGCTTTAATGGATGCATGTGTGTGTGTGTGTGTGTGTGTTAGCGCGCAGTGAGTTGTGTATCCTGCAGTTTTTTGGTTGTTTTGTGTTGCGTGGCCCTACATTTTTCTCTTTTGAATATTTTTCTCTTCACCATTTCATCAACGAAGGGTGCCTCTCCCTTCCTTTTTTTTTTTTTTTTTTGCCTTCTATTCCCCCAGATGCATTCCTTTTCTGAGATTGCCTCCCTAGTCCCGTAACGCCTTTTTACATCTCTTCCCCCGTGATCAGTGCTCTGATCTACCAGGATTCTCTTTCAGTATTTTTTCACTTAGCAGTGATTTTTGATCAGTCTTTGACCTGCTGTTAGCTGCTCCCTCTTATCTTCTACAGTTTTTCCAGGGCTGGCGGGACTCTCTACACACATCTGCAGTAGGATCATGAAAGATCTCATTGGGATTTGATGTTTACTTTTCTGCTTACAGATAATTTGAAGTTTGGGCATTTTCTGTTATCTAGTTATGCTGAAAGTGTAGGGTTTTTTATTTATTTTTCTTATTCTATATCAGGAGTCAGCAAACTTTTTTTTTTTTTTTAAGTGAGGCAACCCTTGGTTGACCTCACAGATTGCAAGGAACTTGTCAGTTTACAATCCCATATTTTATTTATTTTTTTATGCCTACAGCTTCTGGTCTTCCTAGGTGGTTTCCCATCCAAGTACTAACCAGGCCCGGCCCTGCTTAGCTTCCAAGATTAGAAGGGGCCGGGCTTGTCCAGGGTAGCATGGCTGTAGACGCAAATTTTTTCTCAAAGGGCCAAATAGTAAATGTTTTAGGCTTTTGAGCTGTACTATCTCTGTTGCAACTACTTAACCCTACCATTGTAGCATGAAAGCGCCATAAAGACAATGCTTAGACTCATGGATATAGCTGTGTTCCAATAAACCTTTATTTGCAAAGACAGTTGTGAATTCCATAATTTGCTGATCCCTCTTTTATATTGTTATTTGAAATGTGAAGAGATTCAAATTTAGGTAGCCACTATTATCCTTGGCAACCCACATTAATTTGTAGGGGTAATTTATATATGCCAAAATAAAATACAAGTCTCTATATTGTAGACACAGCAAGGCACCCCCCACATGCCCCTTTAGGAAGAACTTATTTCCCAGCTGCAGGGACTGCATTAGGCAGACAGCCTCCAGCTGTGAGACTATTTCAGGATCCACAGAGAGCTGCCTGCCCAAAGTCATACATTTGCCAACACCAAGAAGGGCTGCGGGACCTAAAGGCCCAGCTATTTTCACCTAACATCGAACACTTCAATGTGCAATACTTGCTCCAGAGCACCCCGCAGGGTTAGTTGAGGATTTGTAGGACCTGCATTATAGTTCAAGTTCCTCTGCCCCGTCTTGCTTCATCCCCCTTCCTTTCATAAGTGTTGATCCCTAGTAAACTTCTTGCACCTCAAATTCCATCTCTGCATCTGCTTTTAGAAAATCCATCTGTGATATGGATTGCAAATATCTTCCTCTGTGATTATGATTGATTATGCCACAATTTTTTCCCAATAGTCCTGCCTTATTGCCATCATCTATTTACTTTTTCTCCTTCCTTCCTTGGAGATTTGACACCTGGCTCACTGTCACTCTCTGCAACACTACTCCTGTGATAATCCCTAATGATTCCAGTATGCACAGACATCTTCTAATGCTTTGGCCTCTCAGTTCCTTGGCATCTCTCCTCCAGTGGTCTTTTCAGCCATCCTACCTCAGCCATTTATTCCTATGGACATACCCTAAATTTTGTCATTACAAATAATGGCAGCCCCTCTATAATTCCAGTGTCACATACTCTACTCTCCAATCAACTCCTCCTATATTTCCAGCTCACACTTTCTAACACTCCAACTCCAATGAGCCTTTGGTCTCACTATTACCTACAACCCATTAATCTTACCACCTTTACTCTTTCCCAGACCCTCTCATGTACTTCCTTCCTTCTTGCCATGGATAGAGTTATGTTTCTCCAAAATTCATATGTTGAAGCCCTAATCTCCAATATGACTGTATTTGGAGATAGAGCCTTTAAGGAGGTAATTAAAATTAAATGAAGTCATAAAGATGGAGCCTTAATCTAATAGGACTGGTGTCCTTATAAGAAGAGGAAGATATTAGGCTGTGTAAAATAAATCAGACAGAGAAAGACAAATACCATATGTTCTTACTTATATGCAGAATCTAAAAAACAACAACAAACAAAAAATCAAGCTCATAGCTACAGAGAACAGAAGATTGGTGGTTACTAGAGGTGGTGTAGGGGTGGGAGGCAAAATGGCTGAAGGGAGAGAGAAGGTACAAACTTCCGGTTATAAGATAAGTAAGTCATGGGGATGTAATGTACAGCATGGTGGCTATAGCTCATAATACTATATTGCATATTTTAAAATTGCTAAGAGAGTAACTCTTCAAAGTTCTCATCGCAAGAAAAAAAACATAACTATGTATGGCGAAGGATGTTAACTAGGTATATTGTGGTGATCATTTTGCAATATATACAAGTATGGAATCATTATGTTGTACAGCAAAAATTATTTATAATGTTATATGTCAATTATACCTTAATTAAAAAAAGAAGAGGAAGCGATAGCAGACCCACCACCCCTTTCTGTCCACGCACATAGGAGAGGCCATGTGAGGATACAGCAAGAAGACAACTGTCTGCAAGCCAGGAAGAGAAGCTTCACCGGAAACCAGCCCTGCCAGCATGTTGATCTTGGACTTTCAGCCTCTAGAACTGTGAAAAAATTAGCATCAGTTGTTTAAGCTACCCAATCTGTGGTATTTTGTTATGGCAACCCAAGCTGACTAACACATTTTCTTACCTAGTTTAAATTCCATAATCAATCATAATCGATCATTGCAAGTACCTTCAACTCCCCTTGGGACAATTCTCAGTTTGTAGTACTTGCTTGGCAAAACCCAAACCTTGGTAAAATCCAGTTCTCCCAGCTACTCCATGTCTGCAGCAATGCTGTCAGACACGGCTGAAGAAAAGCAACTATGTTGATTGGACTGCTTTAAATTCATGACCACTTATCTCCAGTGGGCACTTAACTTCCCAGCAATTATTATACATTTTTCTAGTCCATTAACTCTCCTACTCTCCTAGTTAATTATTTCGCATTTTTTCCTCCCTTTTCATACAGGTTCCATCCTAACTCCCTGCTGATGACCTTACTCCTTATTTCACTAATAGAGGCCACCAGGAGAGAATTTCTACAGCTTTCGCTGTCAATTCCACCAATCTACTAACATCTATCCACAAGTACTCTGCCTTCTTTCCTGGGCTCTCGGTGCCCTCATTTTGCTCCTGCAATTTTCTCAGCTCTCGTATAGCATGAATATTCGCTCTAATGGATAACTGCCACCAGCATTCAGAGATGCGCGTATAATCTCTAACCGCCCCCCCACACACACACACACAGAAAAAAAACAAGGCGAAGACATCCCTTTACTCTTTCCCCTCCTAGCTATTATACTGTTCTCCTGCTTCCTTTTAAAGTAAAATCCCTCACAATAATAGTCTATGCTCACCATCTCCAATTTTTCTCCATCTGATCTTCCCTAAATCCATTTTAGTCAGGTTTTCACTCCTGTTGCCCCTTCAGAGCTGGCCGCACTCTCTGCCCTCATCTTACTCAATGACTAGCAGTATTTGATAGAGTTGATCAAACTCTTCTCCTTGAACACATTTTCTTTCTTGGATTCCCAAAACAACATAATCTCCTGTTTATTTTCTACCTCAGTAGAGCTTTTTTTTTTCCCTAGTAGAGCTTTTACTGGTTCCTTCTCATTCCCAGACCTCTAATAACAGGCATGCACCAGACCACTTCTCTCTTTTCAATGAAACTTAGGTGTGTAGAATTTACTAATCATCTTGGAAAGCTCTTTCCTCAGATACCCACGTGGCTTCCTTTTCCTTCCTTCTGGCTTTACTCAAAGGTCTCCTTCCCAGCAAAGACTTGCCCGGGCCACCATATCTAAAACTGCGATCTTCTTACCAGCTCCCACATACATACTTCTCATTCCCTTTCCTTGCTTTATTTTTCTCCTTAGCACGAAGTACTACCTAATATAATACATATTTTACTCCTGTACCTAGTTCATTTTCTGTCTTCCCCACTGGAATGTAAGCTGCACGAGAGAAAGAATGTTTGCCTTATTTAGTCACTACTTTATCCCCATCGTCTAGAACAGTGCCTGGTATATAGCAGGTGCTCAATAAATATTCATTAAATGAATGAACAGTAACACCAACTTGCCCGTCAATACAAGTAGCTCATCCTCTACCACAAGGACATTTGTAAATATTTAGATTATTTCTACCCAGGCAAAGAAACATTGTTCATTTGATTAAGACTTGGTAATTCATATACAGTTTTTGAACAGAGAGAAACTCAGCAATGAGTAAAGGCTTACACCATCACCATTAATCAAAGACTTCTAAAGAGCTTTACTCCCAGGGTTAGGACACTTTATCCTTCCACCGTGATCAGGACTCTCAGTTTTCAGGTCAAATTGTGAAGGAAGTGTGTAAAGCTTTACTGACGCTAATACTTTCACTGCTCTTATCACTCACAATTAACTCGGCATTGTAGAAAGGCAAAACGAGTTTTCGAAAAGTAAATTGGCCAAATGTAGAGACTAAAAAGGCCAGGTGTCTTGTCCATAATTCTCAAGACCATGAGGTCTCTAGCCAACAGAAGGACTGGATAGGCCCGTGAAACTTCCTGCTATACTTCCAGTGGCTATCCACTTGGAAAACATTTATGTATTAAATTGCATTTTTCTACATTATTACAAAGCATTACTGGAGAGTGTCAAAACTTTCTATTCACAGGAACAAGAAGCCTAAATAATCACCTTGGTAAACTGAGCTAATCTACAAACTGAAGATTGAATATACATCAAGATTCATCAGAAGAAAGAAGCATCACTTGAACTTCACTGGAGGGCCCCATCCCAGCTTTTACCTACCACCCATATATCCTGGTCCAGGCTTCCCACTTTAAGAAGACATCTGCCCCAGGGACACGGCAGCTTCTATACCTATTTCATGAACTTTTAACCTTAAAAACAACTTGGTGGATACTTTATATTGGTTCATTATTTGCTCTCTGGATGCCAACTGATATTTTTCCTAACAAAGGAGGCTGGGAGTAAGCCAGTTTGTGGGCAACATAAGAGGTTACAACTTTAAAAAGAATACTTCTGTCACTAACCTCTCTTCTGCAAGGAAAAAAGCTTAAGAAAATTGGCAATTTTTTTCCCACTAGATCAAAAAAAAAAAAAAAAAAAAAAGGCCTTGCTCAATTCTTCTGGCAAAGAGATCAAATGATGAGGTCGGTTCCACCAGACAGTCACCAAGTCATCTCCAAGTGTTGGATCAGTTCTCATGGGATATGCATGATACCAGTGTCCCTACACCAGAAAGATTTTGAAGCCCAGGAATGCAAAAAAGTTGTTTTTGATTGCTGCTGGAATAGGACCAATAAAACCTTCCAAATGCACCCTGTCCCCAGTGTAATTTCTATTAGTTCCATACTTTTTTCCACAAATAGCTATCACCACTAAAGGGTTTTAATGGTTCACTCAAAATGGATTAGTTCCTGTGGCCAGTAGCCAATGTAATTATAATGAATGTTGTATTAATTCTTACGGTATTTCCCCGAATTCAATACATCACTGTATCTTAATCTTCCGCTATTCAGTTGCTCAATTGCCCAATTAGACTGTTGGTGATCATTTATGGGGACTTATTTCATCTGTTGTACATGAGCTTACTTTTGGCACCCAAGGAATTGGTCTGGCGTATGTGATTATGGGGATATTATCCCGGTTATGCACCACTTCTAGTCTCTCCCTTAAGCAAAATTATAGAATCTCAGAGAAATAACTGAAACGAAAAGGCTTTGAACATTAACTTTCTCAATATACGGTGTTGCCAGGTCCATTAAGAAAAATTATCTAACGTTTTAGAACAAGTTGGTAATGTCACATACATTAACACTCTAGAAGATATTATGACAAAAAGACTTCTGCTACCAGCATTGTGGCTTACTATGTATTCTGTAAAGCCCCTCTGCTTAAAAACATACTGATACTGGATACATTTCAAATATATATATCTATTCATGTACTTTGCTAGAACCTCAGACACTATGGAAAATCACCAGGGTCTAAAACTGATACGAAGAGGTAGAATTAGTGATATGCCAACATAGAAGCTAGGCCATCATGGGGAAATTGCCAATATCAGAAACGTAGAGCTTTGAGGGTAAATAGACATTATGGGAAATGGGAAGCAAGTCTTGGGCCTACACAAAGCAGGGTGATAAACAAACAAACAAACTATCTGTCTCTGCCTCCTCAGAGAAATTTTAACCATGAACTTACCCTCTCAGGAGTCTGAGGTTCAAGAACTTTTGCCACATGAAGAAATAAACCACAGTCAGAGTCAGCAGAAATAGAAAGAGCAAAACAGATTTAGAGTTTGACATTTAAAAAGCAATCAGTATGATTTATCATAGATTAAGGAAGAAAATATAAGATAATCTCATTGAAATTAGAAAAAAACATTTGATAAAAGCCAATATAATTTTGAAGAAAATTAAAAGGTGGAAGGATATGCTTTACTAGATACCAAGACTTACTATAAAATAAGATAATTAAGACATGAAAGTATTAGTGCAGGCACAGACAAATAGAAAAATAAGATAAAATATATATCCTAGAAATAGACTCAAGCGCATATGGAATGTTGATATGTGACAGAGCTGTCACTGAAGAGCAATGGGAGAAAGACAGTCTTTTCACTAAGTGATGCTGACGATTAGCTATCTGTATGGAAAAAGTGAAGTTAAACTCCTGTCTCAAACCATATACAAAATCATTTCTAGGTGGATTAAATGCTTAGCCAGGGTGCCCTCAAGAAAAAGAAACTACACTCATAATTTGAACTCAGAAAATTTAATATAAAAAATTACTAACTAGTTCCAGGGAATTAACTACTTAAAGAAGTAGAGAACTCCAAACAATACAGTCATAATAGATGCAGGGAGCAGCCACCACTTCTATGGCTAATGCAGAGTAACCAAGAAAGGAACAAATTAGGAAGAGAGCCCCCACTCAAGGCTGAGACGCAGACCTCATTGGAGAGGGTATAGCTGGGCTCCACTGTATGGGACAGATGGTGCCACAGACCAGGACCCACAGGCTAGAAACTGCCCACTGGAGTGCTGGTGAAACTTGCTAGGAAACCACCTGTCAGATGCCAACAAAACTCTTTGAGAAGCCACCTAATGACTAAGAAGCTACTTATTGGCAACCATACCATTGGGACAAGAAGGAAAAGCATCAGAACCAGGAAAAATACTCCCCTCTTGCAGTATCTCTCCAGCACTCTCTTCTGGCAAGACTTAACATTATGTCAGAACCATTTACTGTGTAAGATTTAGCTCCAGCATTACGAATCAAGGGCAAAGAAGGGTGGATTTGGAGATGAGCAGTAATAAATTGATAACTGTATAAATACCTAAGTGTGAAAAGCAGAACCATAAATCTTTTAGAAGATTATAAAAGAATAACTTTATGGCCTCAGTGTTCCTAAGACAACTATAGCACCAATCATAAAGGAAAATATCAATCATTTAACTAAACTAAAATAAACTTTTATTCAACAAAACAAGACGGTGAAAAGTAATTCTGTAAGTGGCAGAAGAAACTTGCAGCATATAAACAATGAAAGACTAACATTCAGGAAACATAAAGATCTCCTGTATGTGGCAGATATATTTTTCAAAGATCATGTCATGTCCCACGCCAGGCGCTCCTATACAATCTATCCTTGCTCTCCTCCATTGAGAGGCAAGGTTTATGTCACCTTTAGAAATTGTCTGGTAGACAACAGAATGCAACAGAAGTGACGCTGCATAATTCCCAAGGCCATTCCACACCTGCTGGGTTCACTTAGGACACTTACTATTGGAGCCCTACATTGATATGTAAGAATTCTGACTACGCTGAGGCCTGTGATGGAAGAAGCACAGGTCACATGGAAAGGCCCCATGAGGTTGTTCCAGCCAGCTGCCCTAGCTGGGATCCCAGTCAGTAGCCAGCATCAACACCAGACATGTAAATGAAAACCCTCCCATCATTGAATCACTCCCAGACTTTGAGTCCCTGCTGAGGCCCCAGACATGACAAAGCAGGCACAAGCCGTACCTATTGTGTTCTGTCCAAATGCATGAACTGTAATGAGCTTAGTAAAAGGTTTGTTCTATGCCACTAAGTCTTGGATTTACTGTGGAGTAATAGTTAACCGTAACATCTTACAAATCAATAAAGAAAAGAAAAAAATCAAGCTTATAGATATGGAGAACAGGTTAGAGATTACCAGAACCAGGAGGAGGGGTAGGAATGGGTGAAGGGGGTCCAAAAAAAAAAAAAAAAAGAAGAAGAAAAAGAAAAAAGACAGACAACTTAATAGTAAATTGGGTAAAAAATTTGCACAGGCACTTCACAGATGAGGAAATCTAATGGCAATAAACGTATGAAAAGTTGGTCGTGCTCATTCGTAATCAGGAAAATGCAAACTAAAACCATAATGAGATGCACTCAATAGAATGACAAAATTTTTAAAGTTTGACAATTCTAGGAGTTGGTGACAAATGGTGATAAGGGGAATTTACTTAGCCTGGACCCTCTAGAAAGCAGAGCCTGAGACAAGAATTAAGATGTTAATGCTTCATTTGGGGTGTGCCAGCTGAGGGCAGTAAGATAAGGGAGGAAGGGAAGTAAGGCAAGGAAAGCTAGAATGCAATGTGACATGTTATTGTGCTTGTTATCTCTTTGTGAGCTTCAAAGAGACTTAGATTCTTCATTAAACATGGTCACTTCATGTGGCAAGGGTTGCAAAGAGGAACTACACTTGAGAAGAGAGAAAAGAGGCTCCTGGCTTCCTCCCTTTTCTTGTTTCCATTAGTCAAGGTTTATGTCACAGGAAGTTACTCCCTTGCACTTCCAGATTGTTTCCCAAGGTTCTCTGGCAGATCTCCATGGTGTAGATTTCATCCAAATCTGGAAGTGGCCCCGGGACCAGGTGTGGTTCGGATGTTCAGAAAGAGAAAGAGAGAAAAGGAGATGGTCAAAGAAATCTGAAAAGGCACATAAGGTGTGTGTTACAATAAAAGACATTCATATACACTGCTGACAGGATACTGAAATGGTACAATCAGTTCAGGAAGAAGTTTGGTAGTAAACTTCTGATAAAATTGACAATGTATACACCATGCAACCCAGCATTTCTACTCCTAGTTTCATATTCTTTAGAAATGTATGCACATGTGAACCAGGTCACATGAGCAAAAATGTTTATAGCAACATTATTTGTAGTGGTCAAAAGCTGGAAATAACCCAAATGCCCAACAACAGGAGAATGAACAAATATATTTTTATTTGTTCTTACCATGCTATACTGTACATACTGAAAATGTACAAATCACACTTACACATATCCATATGAATAAACTCAAGAACAAAACATTAACTGAAAAAAGCAAATCAATGAAACATACATATATTATGATAACCTTTATATAATACTCAAAGATATATAAAATTTAAGAATATTTTTATAATTATGTACATAATTTATAATAAAATGATAACAAAAACAAGGGGATTATACTCACAATCTGAAGAATCTTTGTTAGCCTGAACTTTGAACAAAATAGGATTCTCAGAGATGATTGTTAAATTGGTAATGCTTACTGAAACATTTTGTAGAAGAGAAAGTGACATGGCCCAAGGACTCTCTGTACTTGATCTCAGTGACAAGGTACCCCTACTTTGTTAGATCCTGAATCAAACAAACATTCTTTTGAGTCGAAGTTATATACAACGGTAATGGTAGCAAATTCAACCATGCCTTTCAAAAAATCACGTCTATTGACTTTATCGTAGCCAAGAAAAAAGGAGTTTGTTCCCTCACTGGTAAAGAATACTACTATACATTTCAGAAAATTTCAAAGAAAAAGTATTAAACACTAGGTTGAAAATTTAGACCTGTGATCTTGGGTTGTTTTCTTTTTTTATTGAAGTGATATTGTTTAATAACATTATTTCAGTTTCAAATAACATTATATAAGTATACAATTCTATACTACATCATCTGTGCATTGCACTGTGTACTCACCATCCGAAGTCTAGTCTCCCTCTGTCATTGGGTTGGTATCTTACTATTAGAACTAGGAACAAAATTACCTTAGAAATCATAATCATATTGGGAATAATAGTTTTGTTAATAAGTAACAGTAACTAATTATGTTAATTATAATAATACATAATTATAATAATATCTCCATGTTGTATAATTCATTCATTCATTTAAATACGTACATATTTTTGTTCAACCTTGACTAGAAGAGAATTCTAGGTCACAAATTGGTATGGGGAAAAACTTACAAAGAGAATACAAAAATCTCAAGAAGCTGAGATTACTTTATTCAGGAGCTAAACTGATAATTACCTTTGGAGATAAGATAAAGAAAAATAGAGAGTACTTATAACCCAATGAGCAATGCAAAAAGCCTTGTTAACTGACTAGTCCATTTGGGGCAGAGACTGGAGTTACAAGTGAGAGTCAATTTGAACTGATCTTTTTTTTTCCATCATAACTTACAGAAACTCTCCCAGTGTTTTCTGATAGTAGAAATGAAGGAGAAAAGGGCCCTCTAAGAAGTCAGATTGTTTTTACTATAGAGATTGTCTTACTCTCTCAGACCTGGAACCTCTAGTCTCAAGGCTTATGATAATGCCAATATTTGTAAAACATATTTTAGAAAATTTCAGAAAGTCATTTATTTTATCTATTGTAAGGAATAGTGCTAGTTCATAAAACATGCTTGTTAATATTCATTTAAGTCACTATGAGGAGAAGAAGCAGCTCCATCTACCTTTCTTCCCACAGCTGCTTGTATTAACCACAGCGTTGGCAGTTTCTAACCAATGTACAAGGTAAAGCTATATTTTTTACCCAGGGTGATGAGACAAATTAGGTGGTGATGGTGATGGTGATGGCGATGGCAGAAAGGAATGGGGAAGTGATGATGATGGAAATAGAGACTGCATGTTGACGGCAAGAAGAGAGGTGGAATGAAGATGGTATTGGTAATGGAAATGAGGCTAGCCATAATGATGGGATCGGGATGAAGAGGTGAGACGTGGGTAGGGATAGAGATGAGACTGGAGTTAGAAGGCGAATTACGATGGGGGCTGAAATGGAAGTGATAAGACATAGATGAGATAGAAATGGATACATATAGGATAAAAATAGTATGGGGGGGATGGTATGGGAATGATGGAGATGCCAAAAGACATGAGACTGAATCTTTTCTTGGGTGAATGGAAAAGGAGAATGGGAAGAGATGTGGCTTATAATAGAATAGAATAGAATAGAATAGAATAGAATAGAATAGAATAGAATAGAATAGAATAGAATAGAATAGAATAGAATAGAATAGAATAGAATAAAAACAAGAATGGAATGAGAATTGAGTTGTTGCAATGGACATGGGAGAAAGTTTCACTTGTTCCTTAATTCTCAAATATATACTGGGCAGCTATAGTGTGAGGAACTGTTCTGGGTGCTGGGGATACAGAGGAGAATAAGACCAAGTCTCTACCACATGGAACTTATATTCTAATGAAGAAGACAAAAAATAAACAAATTTGTCACATAATATTTGAGAAGTCTACTGCAAGTGAAAGTAAAGCAGGATAAAATGATAGAGAGTGATGAGTAGCACCGTTCCAGAAGTGGGGTCAGGAAAGACTTCTCTAAAGAGCAGACATTAGCATGTGAAGGGAGAGAGGAAGCCATGCAAATAGCTCAGAAGAATTCCTGTCTCAGGTCAACCTCTCTGCTCTGGGAATAACAGGTCCCTACCTCTCTCAACCCATCAAAGATTCCATTCTTTGATTGTTTCGTCTCTCTTGCTATATTAATCTTTTCTTCTCGACTGGGTCAATCCCGTAAATACACAGAAATAATCTATTGTTATTTATCCTACCTTAAAAAAAACTTTCATAATCCTAACTTGCCCTCCAGCTAGCACCCACTTTACTGAGCCTTTTCATAGCAAAATTCCTTGAAAGAATTGTCTATCCATCCATCTCCAACTCTTCTCTATCCTTTCTCTCTTGAACATACTCCCATAAGCTTTTGCTTACCCCATTTCCTGAACTGTTTTTATCAACATCATCAGTGACTTTCCTGTTATTATACCTCGTGGTCAATTCTCAGACTCCAATTTACTCAATACAGTTGACCACTTCCTCCTCCATCAAATCCCTTTTCCACTAGGCTTTCAAGATGCAATCTTTTCCTGCTTTTCCTCTGACATTATTATCTTTTAATTCTGAGTCTTATCTCTCCAACCTCTTAATATTGGAGGCTTTGAGGCCTCTTCTATTTCCTATCTACCCTTATATCCTCAGTGCTCTCATCCAGTCTTATGGCTTTAAATCCCACCTTCACACTGATGATGCACAGGTTTACAGCTCCAGTTCAGGTCAGTCCCCTGAATCTAGATTTACATACCTAACTGGATTTCTAACGGATATTTCCATTAACACATCCAAAACTGGACTTCTTATCTTCCCACCCAAACCCCACTCTTCACACTATCTTCCCAACTGTGTTAATGGAAATCATTCTTTCTAGTTACTCAGGCAAAACAAAACAAACAAACAAACAAAAACAAAAACAAAAACAAAAAACCACCCCGGGAGTAATCCTGGGTTCCTTTCTTTTTCTCTCCCTACACTTCCAAATCCATCAACAAGTCCTGTTATATCTGCCTTCAAAGTAGGTCTAGAATCTCACCAATTCTTACCACATCCATTGTCACCACCTAAACCCAAGTTATCATCATCTCTTACCTGGCTCTTATGGTTCCGGAGAAGGAAGAGAAGGAACAGTTCAAGCAGCAGAGAGGAGAAACAGAGGAATGGAACAGAGGAGAAACTCCAGGTAGTTGCATATCGTAGGAGCAGAGAGTGGGTGGCAAGAGTTAACGCCAGGGAGGTATCAGGAAGCGGAGTGTGGAAAGTCTGGAATGCTGCCTGAAGGAGCTTGGGTTTATCCTGAGTCCACGAGGAATCACTGACATCTCATCAGACTGGCTTCAGCATGAAAAATGGATTGAATGAATAGAGATGGGGGAGACCAATTCGGAGGCAACTGCAGTCGAGGAAGAGATGACGGTGACTCAGACTAGGGTGATGGCCATGAAAATAAAGAGAATAAATAGGCAAATTCAGGTTATATAGGAGAATCAACAGGACCTGGTAGTTGATTGTAGGTGGGGATATGGGAGAGGAAGATTTTAAGATCGGGGACTGAATGGATGATGATACTACTCACCAGGTGGGGAAAACTAGAGAGGGAAGGTTTTGTCGGGGAGATAAGAAACCAAGTTCAAACATAGTGAATTTAAGTGCCTGAAAGAGCTAAGAGCTCTGGCTGAACTAGGCAAAGATATTTGGATGTAGTCTAAGTACCGATGGTAACTGAAACCATAGAGGTGTTGGAGTTAGCCCAGGAGAGTTCTGTAAAGAGACAGAGAAGAAGACTCAGCTGAGAACTCTGAGGAACTCAAACATTTCAGGGAGAAAGAAGAACCCAAAGGAATTCAGAAGGGGCGGGGGGGTTAAGAAGTAGAGGGGAAACCAGAAGAGCAGCTGTCACAGAGTCCACAGGAGAGCTTTTCAAGACTAGCAGTGACTTCTGCTGACATGCCCATCAGATTTGTCAATGTGAAGGCCATTGCTGACTTTGGCAGGAACACTTAGTAACACGACGATGTCAGAAGCCACACAGGGTTAAATAATTAGGGTTCCCATCCCTCCTATATGTGATACAAAATACATTTTCAATTTGAAAATAATGTAAAACGTACTTGTATGCTAAAATTCAAATAAGCCCTTTCTATATTATTTTAAATTCAAAGGTATTTTATTGCTCCTTTTCATTGGAAAGGACTTCCTGTTCCTATCGCAATATTCATTGTGCTGTTCTTTGCTGGTGCTTCGGTCACAAGCTTGGTTTGTCCATGTGCTAATTCAGCAGGGTCTGATGGAGATGAGGGAAAAGGGAGAGCATAGGGCAGGATCTGTGATGAAGGAAGATTTGGGGACTTTTTTGTGTGATTGTAACCCATAGACTTGGAAGCTAAAAATGCAAGCCAGAGGACTGATCAATAAAACAAGAGGATCAAAGGTGGGGCGATCCAGAGCACAGGAGGGACAGAGGATGTGAGACCCCAACCACGTGCTAGTGAGGCAGAGGTACCTCCTGACCCAATTGGCCATAGTTGTGGAGGACATTGGGGCACTGGGTCTGAAGGAAGGGACAGGCATTGACTGTGGCCAGAGCAGGAGCTAAGGCTGGGCAAGAACAGGACTACAGAAGAGGGCAGTTGGCTCCTTTTGAGCTAGAACATCGTGCCCTGACCCACCCAAGCATCTAAAGGGAAAAATAGACATAGCCTTTGCCCCTGCACCCCCATGACGAAGACTAAGGGGAGAAGGGGAGACCACCAGCTCATGAGAGCCTCCTCTGGCCAAGGGCCCTCCCCAGGGAAGTTCTCCTTTCTGCTGAGGCCCCCTCCACCAGGAGTCTCCTTACCCATCAGCTGGAAGGATGGGAGAACTGGAATGTCCTGAAATATCTCCCACCCAGGCCTGTCTCAGCCTCTGGATTTCTGCCACTAGGGTGTGTGTGCTGGCTCTGATTTCCTATGTGAGTGCTCATTAAGATAGAAAATCCTGCAGGAGCAGGGTTCTGGTGAATGAGAGGAGGGCATGCTGCTGGGGAAGGGGAAATGTATGCAGAAGGGATAGGCAAAGCCACTCGGTTAGCGATGTCACAGTGGTGACCCCAGAAAGTCTGAATAGAAGGGCAGAGGTGGCAATTGTGTTGAAAAGGAGTACGGGCCAAGGACACACTACTTTTACTCAGATTAAGTGTTTCTTGGATGGCCTGAGCGAGAATGAGGAAGTGTATGGAGTGTCTAAAGCCCTTCGCAAGGCTCCTTTAGTGTCATCCCGGAGAAAACATTTTCAGAACTCAGAGTCCTGGCCCTGGAGAATCATGCTGGCGGAGCAGGGGTTAATGCCCCCAGTCGGCTCTCCTACAATAAGTTGAGAATGTTCCACTCCAGCATGAGGAAGGCAGCTTGGGAAAGAATTGCCTATCGCCCAATGAATCAGACACCACATTGAAGGGAACACTCTCAGAGCCTGAGATCAAGACCGAGGCAGGAGCGGGGGAGGGAGATGGAAGGGGCAGGTTGATAAGAGAAAAGCCTCAGTTCTCGCCATCTGAGAACAGGGAGGGTGACCCTGATGACGGGGATGGGGCAATGAGGTGCTTGGGACTCACTGGAATAAAAATGCAAAGGGGAGGGCTTGGCCTGCCCTTCCAGTGTCCAAATGGGGAAGAGAGGTCACTGATGCATGAGGCTAGGCCTCCAGGGTCTCAGAGAACTCAGGCTTGTGCTTCCAAGGTTCACAGACAGCCTTGTGTATGTGTCCCCAGCCTCTGCTGCCCTCCTCTATCCTCCACCTCGCCTAATCCTGATCTCATCCCAGATGTCCCCCACTGTTCCCGGTGAAGTCAGGTTGGTGCTGAGTCACTGCTGATGTTCTGTCCTGATCAGTATGCCCAACCCAAGCTGCTGTGAGAGCTGGTTGCTTCTTCTCTGAATAATATCCCTTGGCCACTTGAGAATCAACTCCCCCAGGAGGTTACACACTCTCCCTGGGGTACAAGGGCTAGCCTATCCCACCTGCCTTGAACAGGAACCAATTCTGTGAAACTATTCATGCTCCAAGGCTCCTTGTGGAACCAGGATGAGGACAGTCTCCAGATGAAACCACATCCACATTCTTACTTAAATTTTTTCCTCTACCCTCTCTTGTTTCCCTCATTCATAAATCACTTACTCTTCCCAAAAGTACTCCTGCAATAAATGGCTTAAATCAGAACCTCTATGACCACCTCTGTTTTAGGGACCCCAGACTACCGAAGCCTTGCGTCCCTCATAACCAGCATCATCCAAGACCTCATGTCAGCAAGAATCCATCATCTTTCAAAATTTGGCTTTACCCAGTACCTAATACCTTGAAATGAATCCCTTTCTGTTTGAAATGAGTATTGCAGATTCTGTGGTCTGCAATAAAGAACTGTGACCAGTACAATGATCCACATCAGAAACAGCTACAGCAACTGACCTTTAAGGGAGCTGGAATCTGGCCTAGGAGTGGGATTGGTCTTCTGACCTGGTTGAGTTTGACAGCAATGAAGACCTTATTAGTATTAGAGGATGAGACAGTAAGGACTATTTATTATTTATTTATTTATTTATTTATTTATTTATTGTTTTTATTTTTTAAAATAACATAGTGAACACCTATAAGTCCAACACTCATCTCAAGAGCTAAAATATTATCAGTAACTTAAGTCTACCCATGTGCTCCTCCCCTATCCAGAGCCCATGCCATCCTAAACGGTCATTGCTGAGGGTTTTATCACATATGTAGGTGTCTAAGTAAGGTATTGTTTTGTTTTATTTGTTTTTGAGCTTTATGCAAAGAGTACTCTCTCGAGACTTGCTTTTTTGCTCAAAATTATATTGCTAAGATGGCATGTTGTGGTGTGTAAAGGAATAGCATTCCTTTTTACTACTGTGCAGTATTCCACGTGTGAATATACCACAATCCATTCTGTGGTCAATGAGCATTTGATTTGTCCTATTTTTTTGTTCTTCAGTGATACTGGCAATATTCTTATCACATGTCTCCTGGTGCACATGGCAAAAATTTCTCTTGGTTGTGTTCTTAAGAGTTGAATTCCTAGGTACGTATCTGTTCAATAACATAAAATAATGCCAAATTGTTTTCCAACATTGCTGTTCAATTTGCACACCCACTATTAACGTATAAGAGGTTTCATTGATCACTGTTCTTTTCAGAAGGTATTGTCATACTTAGTTTTTGCCAATTGAATGTAAGTAAAATGGTATCTCATTCTGATCTTGATTTACATTTTGCTGATTATTAATAAAGTTAAGCATTATTCATCATTTTATTGACCATATATTTTACATTTTCTGAAAATGCCTTTTGCCAACTTTTCTACTCAATTGCTTCTCTTTATCCTATGTTTCATAAAATTTATTTATATATACTACACATTAATCCTGGCTTAGTTATATGTTACAAATATCTTCCCCATGCTTGTGGCTTGTATTTTTATTTCTTCCAAGGTGTCTTTTAATATAGCTATTAAAGATTATTTTGATTAATATTATAAATACTATTATACCAAACAATTCTCTAAAATTGGAATTATTATAAAATCTGATCACTGGTATTCTGATTTGTATTATTTAAATGGTTATAAACAGTTCTTGACTTTAGGAAATATAAAGTTCTTCCTAAAGACACCTAGTTAACATCCTTTCTCTTAAAAACTGCAGAAACTGTCAATCTATTTCCATATTTAACTATTTTAAAATTCTGAGTCACTGTTTTTGTACACTCAATTTGCAGTTTTCAAATTATCATTAATTATTACAGCATTTTACTCATGAAATACTAAATATGCATTTTTACTTTAACTGACAGAATTTCATCATATAAAGCAAAGAAGGACATTTTCGTTGAGTTACATCTTGAATGATTACCTATTTTTGAAAGTTAATATTCAGAAATTAATACTAAATCTAAATAACACGGCTTGCTTAATTTACTGATATTGTTATGCTGATGAGATGTGATAGAAATCTATATAATCATGATTATGGATCACACACAAGTTCGGATATGTCAGAACTGATACTGAAGTAGGTATTTGCCTATTGAACTGTCTGAGGACTAAGAACAAGCCACAGCTGAAGAAATGTGAGCCAAATACCCAGTCTGCAGCTAAGCTTTAGCACATCCTTAGTAAGAAATCGTTTTACATTGTACTTCATAAAAGTATTTCTATCTAGCCTTCTAAACATTTGCTTAGAAAGTTTCTAGCATGACAATGAACAAATGTTGAAGATGATTGTTCTGGGTAATGGCATTTGGGTCAATTGAAAAAATTTTTTAGTACTTTCTGCATTAATTTTTCTGGTGAGCATCTATCTTTTTAGAGAATTTATTTAAAAATCTTTCCACAATCACAAAATCAATAATTACTTAACAATAGAGTTTACTGGTTTTGTTGTTCATTGCTGTGTTCAGAATATTATGCCTTTCTTGTTTTTCAGCTAACTTTTCTCATTTATTTTTTCACTTGGCTGAAGTACTTCCTCGAACAGTCATTTTAGAGACGATACATGGGCAGTTGCGCTCGATATCCTCCATTTGCCCCTTTGGGTCCACTTTCTGCCTTTTCCATCTGCTGCGTGTTCCCCAGAGCCTGACCTTTCGGAATTACATCAGTGATCCCTGCTTCCTACCAGCATCCAATGCGGAGCTGGCTCCTGCAACCCTAATCCCTTCTCAGCAAAAGTCCAAAGCGATGTCTCCCTGCTGAGATAGCCCTGAGATTCCTCTGGGGCGTGTTCTCCCTGCAACAGCCAGCCAAACAAACCTAACTTTGATTAACTGCAGGTGTGTTCCTGGTGGTCTTTTTTTTTTTTTGCTAGTGGATTTGACATATCACACAAACTCATTTCCCCTGAATCTGTCTGGAGAAAAGAAAACTGCAAATTAAAAGCAGTTTTAATATTCTCAAGCTGTGTCTAAATCCCACAAAGAGTCAGAATACATCCAAGTGATATTTTCTAAAAAAAAAAAAAAAAAAAAAAAAAGATGGCAGCTCCCAAACCTTATGATTAATGATTTCCGGAGTAGCCGAAATGAAGAGTACTCCCAAATACTACAGAAGAAACAGTTTGGTCCTTACCTTTCTTACAACATGCCTATGAAAAATGGCATTTTCATGTCACATTGCAATGTCAACTAAGTAGAGGAAAAAGACTTAGTCTGCACCTGACATAAGGATCTGACATCATTCTTAATAATAGGGTGTTATGTGATTTTTTTCCATTTTGTTGGCATATAATTTAGATACAAAGTATACAAATACATATACCCTCATGTAATCACCACTCAGATAAAAAATAGAATAAGTTGAGCCTTCCAGAGAATTCTCTCGAGTCCCCTGCAAGTTAGTATCTTTCTCATGGGTAACTTCTACCTGGCCTTTACAACTGGCCACTAGTTGTGCTGGTACTTAACTTCATATAATTGTAATCCTGTAGTATGGACTCTTTCATGTCTGATTCCTTTCAGTCGAAATTATGTGAGACTCACCCATGTTGCTCTACAGTAGTATCCCCTTATCTATGTTTTTGCTTCCCATGGTTTCAGTAACCCACAGTCAAATGCAGTCTGAAAATTCAATGGAAAAATTAATGGAAAATTCAAGAAATAAACAATTCATAAGTTTTGAATTGTGTGCTGTTCTGAGTAGTGTGATGCAATCTTTTGCCATCCTGCCCCATTCCACCTGGGACATGAATCACCCCTTTGTCCATTGTATCTACGCTATATGCTACTCACCTGCCTGTTAGTCACTTAGTAGCCATCTCGGTTATCAGATTGACTGTCACAGGATCACAGCACTTGTGTTCAGGTAACCCTTATACTAGCCTAACTCTACATCACAATGCCTCACCTCACGTCATCACAAAGGCAGTGTCATCTCACACCATCACAAGAAGAAGGGTGAGTACAGTACAATAAGGTATTTTGAGGGAGAGAGAGACCACATTCACATAACTTTTATTATCGTATATTGTTGTAACTGATCTATATTATTATTAGTTATTGTTGTCAATCTCTTATTGTGCCTAATTTATAAATTAAACTTTCTCACAGGTATGCATGTATAGGAAAAACTGTTATATATAGGGTTCAGTGCTACTGTGGTCTCAGGCATCCACGGGGGGTCTTAGAACATACGGATAACGGGAGACTACTGTATTACCCATACTTTGTTCTTCTTTATTGCCATGCAATGTTCCATTGTGTGACCACATCACAATGTGTTTACCCATTCTACTGTTGATGGATATTTGAGTTGTTTCTAATATGGGTTATCACGAATAAAGCTGCCATGCACATTCTCACCCATGCCTTCTGGCAGAAGCACTAATGTCTGTTGGGTATTATTCCAGGAGAAGACTTGCTGGTCATGAGATATATGTATGTGTAGCTATAGTAAATACTGTGGAATTTTTCCAAAGTGATTGTACTAGCTTATACTCTCAACAACAATGTAAGATTGTCCTGGTTTTCTTCATCTTTGACATTAAAAAATATATATTTTTTAAATGACTGAAAAATAATGTTATCACTTTTAAATTTGAGAGGTATATAATGTCATCACTTTTAAATTTGAGAGGTGTGTATAAAATAAAAGATGTCTGACAACTTGTGTATTTGATCTTAATAAAATAAAAATTATCTCTTTAAATTGTCTAATGTTAGAGTTAAAATACATTAAATTAAAATTCCGATCAAAAAATATTTTAATTATTTCTTTTGGGGGGAAAAATACTGACAATACCAAGTATCAAAAAGCATGTAGAGATTTTTGTGACAATGGGCATTGGCAGTGGTACGCCAGTAACTATTTAACAAGTGGCTCTTTGAGAAAGAAATCCTGGTTGGTAGAAGTTGCCAGTTTCTGTGGGTAAACACTTTTACCATGAACTCACACATTGCTGGTAAGAGTGTAAATTGGTTCAACCTCTTTATAAAACCATTTGATGCTATCTACTAAAGATGAACATATGTATAAGCTGGGAGACAGCAATTCCACTCCCAGATATGTGCATCAAAAGGTTTATATTATTTATAATAGAAAATTGAAAAACTAGAATGGATAAATGATTGTGCATTTATGCAATGGAATACTATACAGCAATGGAAATGGACAAGCTGCTACTACACATAAGAATACAGATGAATTGCACAAATACAGAAGAGTGTGTATCATATCATTCTAACTATATGAAATTCAGAAACAGGCAAAATTATTATATGAAGTTAGAAGTCAGGATGGTGGTTGCCTTAAAGACAAAAGGGTAGTGATGGGAGGCATCTTTATGAGCTAGTTGTTGTATGGACTGAATGTTTGTCCCCTAAAGTCCATATGTTAAAGCTCTAACCTCCAATGTGATGGTATTAGGAGATGGGGCCTTTGGTGGGTAATTAGGTTTGATGAGGTCATGAGGGTGAGGTCCCCATGATAACATTAGTGCCCTTATAAGAAAAGACCAGAGAGCTTTTCTCTTCCCCTTCTCCTCCCCCTCCCCCTCTCCCTCTCTTTCTCCACCATGTGAAAATACAAGAAGGTGATTCTGCAAGCCAAGAGGGCTCTCATCAAGAACTTCATCTGCCTGTACCTTGATCTTGGACTGCCCAGCCTCCAAAACTGAGAAATAAATGTCTGAAGTTTGAGCCACCCAGTCTACGCTATTTTGCTTTAGCAAGCTAAGCAGACTACACCAGTTATGTTCACCCTGTTGTGTTCAAGTTGTAATGATGCAAGAAGCGATATATTTATGATTTATAAACTTCTCTGTGTGAGTGATTTCAAGTAAAACTTTGTTAAACTAATATATTTATGTATTATTTGCACACACAAAACCAAAAACCTTAACATCATTATCAGAATAATCAGCTTTTCAACATCTCTAATTTACAGATAAATATTACCCTGTTCATAAATTAAATTGCTATTAAATTATACCGTGGCCAATCAAACACATAAGGACAATTTCACCAAGAGAAATTTAGGCTCACAATAAAGCAATTCATTTACATCCTGAAGGGAAATCATTCAAACAAAAATAATATTTACTAAATCTCCAAACACGAATTTTTAACCAACTAACTCTAAATCCAGTCATGTCAAAGGAAGTTTCAGGCTCGAAACACAAAGAGTGCGGTACCTTCTCAGAAGAAGAAAACATCAAACACACATTTAAAGACAAAAACATTCACCATTAAGAAGAAACCTTAACTCATTTACTGTTATCTTCCCTCCCCCACCCCAAACCCTTCTATTTCCCCATTCTGACAAATGTGTCCCTTTATTTCACTGTGGGTATGATACCTTTTATTCCAGGTGAATTAAGGGAATCAGTGGAATCAGAGTATTTCTCAACCTAACTGGACATCCAGAATCACCAGGCACACATCCCATTCTGCTTGGAAGGATGCTGACTGTGCCTTCTTATTGAAATCACTTTACTTAGTCTATTTTAGGAGAGGGGGAAAGTTCCTATCTTCACAGCCTTTCGTTTTCTCACATTTTTTAATAAAATCTTTGGGCCATTGCCATCAGCTCCTCCCATGTTATGCCTCTAGAACCATTTCCATGACTTTTGTGTGTTCACATTAGAAAAAGCCACATAGCTTCCAACACACACACACACACACACACACATACACCCCACACATACAGTGTGCTCTCTTATGGGCCTGATTTTCTTTTTTTTATTATTATTATTTTTAATTACTTAATTTTTTATGGTGACATTGGTTAACAAAATCCAATAAGATTCAGCTGTACACTTTAACAGTAAGGCATATATATATTTACACTGTGTGTTCACCTCTCATAGTTAGATTTCTTTCTGTCACCACATATTTGACCCCCTTTATCCCGTCTACCTTCCCCCTCCCATCCTCTACCCTCTGGTAACCACTAGTCTATTGTCCATGTCCATGACTCTTTGTTTGCTTGTCCTGTTCCTTTGTTGCTTTTAGGTTTATAGCCCACATATAAGTGATATCATGTGATTTTCAACTTCTTCTGTCTGGCTTATTTCGCTTAGCATGATCATCTTGAGGTCCATCCATGTTGACGCAAATGGCACTATTTCATCTCTTCTTATGGCTGAGTAATATTCCATTGTATATATGTACCAGAGCTTCTTTATCCAACCAAAGTGTTGCTTCCATGTCCTGGCCACTGTGAATAATGCTGCTATGAACATTGGTGTGCCAATATCTTTTCGGACATGGGTTTTCAAGTCTTTGGGGTAAATACCCAGCAGGGGGATTGCTGGATCATATGGTAGATAATTCTTAGCTTTTTGAGGAAACTCCATACTGTTTTCCATAGTGGCTGTACCAATTTGCAGTCCCGCCAGCAGTGTATGAGGGTCCCTTTTTCTCCACATCCTCTCCAACATTTGTTATTACTTGTCCTGTTGATTATAGCTATTCTAACAGGTGTGAGATGGTATCTCATTGTGGTTTTAATTTGCTAGCAATGTTGAGGATCTTTTCATGTATTTGTTGTCCATTTGTATGTCCTCTAGGGAGAAGTGTCTGTTCGGGTCCCCTTGGGCCTGATTTTCTGACACTCTGGAGGCCAACTCTCTGGTAAATAATCTTGCCTTTCATGGATTTAGTTTACCTTAATTTGCCACATCCAAAACCTGATATTGAATAAATTCCTAAAGTGTCCACTAGAGGACACTATAAGCCCATCTCTGACACCAATTTGTGGCAGAATGGCTTCTGTGAATTCCCAGGAGAATTTTCCTCTTTCTATTTAACTCACCCATATTTTCCTATTTGATTATTTCTTATACTAAGCACCTAAGAAGGAAATAGGTGACGTGAATAAGGAAGGAAGTAGCACCCCTATTTATGCCCCTATTCTCGTGCTCCTGGTCCCAGGGCAAGATATTCTCACGATCCAGGCATTCTTTCCCTCAAAATGTATGTGACTGATGGCAGATGTGTTATTAGCGAAGTTGATTTGACTGTGTTAGATATTTGTCAATGCTCCAGGAAAAGTCAAAGGGTTGAGTTGGGTCTTGGGTCATCATCCAAACATAAAGGATTTGTCAGCTGTGGAAGCCCCATCTCCTGACCAGCAGGATCCTATCTAGACTAGTTCTCCTGGTCACCACTATCTCCTCCCTCCTCTGCCTCCTCCTCCTCCTCCCTTCTACCCCCACCCTTCACCTCAGGACCAGCTTTTATTGTTCTCTCTCCCCCAGGTTGTTATATCAAAAGTCATGACTAATATCTCATTAGCCCACTCAAAGGAAAGGGTTTCTTAATGTCATTAGCAGAATTGCTTTATCTTAGAAAGACAAAAATGGACAACCTTTTTAATGAAAACGTTTCTCTGACCAAGGCTTGTTTGTTAATACAACACTACTTCTTATTGTACATTTAAAAATAAAAACCAACATATCTAAACATATTCAAGATGGTGGCTATTGAGAGGGCATGTTTTTAAGCCAGACTGCCTTGGGTCAAATCCTGAGTTTGCTATTACTAGCTGTGTGGACCTCTGCAAGTTACTTCACTTCTGTGCATCAGTTTCCTCAGCTGTTCAAAGTGGAAAGTAAAGGTATCTACTCTACAGCACTGTTTTAATATTAGAAGAGTTGATACATATAGTTAATATATATTTATATGATGAGTTAATATATAAAGTGCTTGAACTGACCTACTAGTAAGTACTCAATAAGTATTGGCTATTATCCTTCACCAAATTATGTAAAAAATTCCCCATACACAGGCTGACATCTGTTTTATTTTTCTTATATTCCATGGCAAGCTCATCCTAAACAGAATATCAATAACTTTTTTACCTACAACAAGACTGGGTGACAATGAATTATGCAAGGAGGGTCTGGATGGCACAAAACTGTGTCACATTAGCTAG
Source organism: Pteropus medius (assembly GCF_902729225.1). NCBI lineage: Eukaryota > Metazoa > Chordata > Mammalia > Chiroptera > Pteropodidae > Pteropus > Pteropus medius. The sequence goes on along the minus strand of NW_024340701.1, from coordinate 818,389 downwards.
TAATGACATTGGTAGGTTGTATGCAACTTGGTAAGAATGATTCTGGGGTGTTGAAGACAGTGGCTAGGGAATGTTGGATGGTAAATGACTGTGGCAGATATACACTGAATGAAAATAGGTTCAGGGTTAATTAAATTGAGGTCAAAATAGTTTCAGGATAACACTGGGTTGTGTGTGCAACTGAGTTATAGTTGAGAAAAGATTTGAGTGACATAAAGTTGTGGTAAGACAAGATCTGAATAAAACCAAGTTTTCATGACAATGATGTTAGGCAGTGGTATGCTGGTAACTACTGTGTTTCCAAGAAAAACAAGAAACTCTAATTAGTAATATTTTCATATTCTGTGGTATAAATACTCTCATAATGGCAATTTCAAGCTACCAATGAAATATCATGATAAGCCACTTAGGAGGGCTAAGAGAAGAGACTGGGATTTAGCTTCGAGCACCTCCACCATTTCCAGGGTTGGTAGAAGAAAAGAAACCAGCAAAGCAGACTGAAAATTTGCCACCAGAGGGAAAGGAGTTAAATCAAGAGACTACATTGTCAAAAAAGCTAGGGAAAAAGTGTGATAAGAAGGAGAGTGGTCAACAGACTTGAATATTTCTGAGGTGTTAAGACAGATTAGCTCACAGAAGCAACTGTGCACCATGAAGTCACCCATAATCCCTGTGGACCAGATGCTGTATCAACTCAGGTTCACCCACAACCCCTGGTGAAGGGGCATCTGTCATCTAGGCCTGCTCAGCTTCCCTTCCCTTATAGGTAACAGCATGCCCTCTCCTGCAGGAAAAAAGTCTCCTCCCCAGTCAGGTGGTTCTGATCTCAGTCATGGTATCCTGCAACACATGGGCGATCACATGACCCAAGCTAAGCCAATCAGAGCCAGTCTTCTGGATTTATCAGTACTGAAGCAGGGAAAAGCTTATGTCTTGTCTTCTGATATCACTAAGCTGGCATGATATAAGACTTTTGGAGCTGATTTTGGCCTTGTGATTTCCCACAATGAAAGAAGTCTGTCTCAAGTAGAAACTAATGAGAAAAGGGAAGGAATGTTTGAATCCCTGAATCTAGATCTACTGTTTTTCTCTCCAGAGAAGAGCCAATAAACAGCACTCATTACATACCAGGCACTATTCTAAAGACCTCTACTACAAGTAGAGACTCAATAATCCCAATAACCTTAGAAAGGTATTACTTGAGCATTCCATGTTAGAGATGAGAAAATTTGCCCAAGATCACAGAGTGCTAGAGCTGGGATTTCAACCTAAGCAGTGTGGGCTCAGAATCGGCACCGTACATTTGGGCCAGATAATTGTTGTGGGAGACTGGCCTGTGCATTGTGGGATACTGAGCAGCATCCTGGCCTCTCTCCACTAGATGCTAGTACCATACTTTCCCCCTGGTCATGACAACCAAACATGTCTGGAGACACAGCCAAATGTCCCTGGGGGTGAGGGACAAAATCGCCTCCATTTGTGAACCACTGCTGCTTCTCTACTGCCTCCCAAATTTTTTCTGAATTGTTGTCATTGAGTTACTCAGATTCTGTGTTAGCCACAACTCAGAGTCACCCAATCTGTGTGTCAAATACAAACAACCCAGTGTCCTTCAAACCCTGGTTTCCCACAACACATTGCCACCTAGACTCTGTGTTGTCTAAACCCTACATCACCTACGAGTTGGTGTCTCAAGACTTCCTGTTACCATAGTGCTGTTATTGAGATCTGTATAATCCGTTACCCGGTGGTCCATGCCCTCTGTCACCAACCACAGTTTTATGGAGTCAGGGCCACAGAGCTCTTCATAGAGATGGGGCACAAAAACACACAGAGACAGGGAGACAGAATCACAGACACACAACACAAGACAAGGAGAGGCAGAGAAACCCACAGAAACAGAGAGACTCACAAAGACAGAGACAAAAAGAAGCCTGACCCCTACGAGGCCACAGCTGGTTATGCTAAATGGGTCACTGGGGACCCACCAAGGTCCCCCCACCTCTGGATTAGGCCTGGGGATGGGGAGGTTAGATTCTGAGGGTAAGGAGCTTAGACCCAATGTGACAGCTAATCGCCCACACAAGGCCTCTGTCTAGGTCACCAAGCCCTGAGCGGCCCCAACCCCCACATCCACTCTTGTATTTCTCCATCAGATGCTCTGTTAACAAGAGCTCACCCCTGATACACCACAGTGTGGTGATGGGGGTGGGGGCCAGGGGAGTGAGGCAAGAGGTCAAACCCTCCCAGCCTCTCCTCTAGCTCTGTTACCAGAGATGTCTACCAGCATCTAGAGTGTTAGTAGAGGCTGGGAGTGGCGGGAATCCCTGGACAAACAGCTTGAGTTTCTGACCAGATTGTCTCAGGCAGGATTTGGCTGAAACCAGAGAAACATCTTCCTGAGTTGAGAGACATGGTGGGAAGTGGCTGGTCCCTTCTCTTCTGGACGCCTAATCCACAGGGCCCCTGAGCATTACCAATATGAGAGAATCAGGCCCTGTTTGGGGGCAACAAAAGACTTTAAAGCAGCCCCACCCCATCCCCATGATGGCCTGGTCTGGTTGCCATGGTGATGCCCCAGTTGCTCCAGAAGCGGCTGCTGGTCCTTGAAGTGGGGGTGGTGGGGACAGTGGATCCTTGAGCTGAGGCGGGTTGGGGTGAGAGGTCAGTGCTGCCTGGGAACATTCCTGGCCATGGAGGGGAGGAGCTAAAAGCCCAAGGTCTGTCTCCACTCCTGCTTCTCTCAGCTCACGCTCATCTCCACCCACTCCCCTCACCCTCCAGGATCCACGGCTTCCGCTGCTTTTGAGAGCAGTCATCTCAGAGTCTGAATCCACCTGTAGGTCAATGCTCAAGTGCAAGGTTCTAATCAAGGGGCTCGGGCATGTAGGTTCAGATGGGGAGCACAAGCTTGTTGCCCCAGGTAAAAGCTCAGAGAGGTTTCAATGGGGAGGATGGGGAGTGAAGGCTCGGCATAAAGGTTCTGGAAAAAATCCAGGCAAGACACCATGCAAGCGTTCAGGTTTGGGACAGACATGCCCTAAACATGACTTGGCCTCCAGTGGGGGCTCAGGGACAAGGACCCAAATGTGAGGGTTCAGATGGGGCTCAGGTGAAGATCTGTGCTGGTACCTCGTTTTAATAGTAACTTGTTACTAAAAACAATTGTTAAAGTACTAAACTTTAGATGAATAACTTTTTGAATGTATCAATTAAAAAGGATTTGAGGTCAGTTACAGTTCTAGAGGTTTCTCCTAACCTCTCTTGAGTTTTCTTATCCATAAAATAGAATCTAGCCTGTCAAGTCATTGTGAGGATTCAATGAGAAAATGAACATAAAGTACTTAATACAGAGTGTACTCGATAAATAATAGCTTTCTGAAAAAAAAATAAAAAGAGTATGCTTAGAAACGAAAGAGATGAAATGAAGCAAGAACACCAGTAATTGTGCAGAGTTCAGCCAGCCAGCCGATGTTATCGGTCCTGGAGGCAGTAGTTATTGAGGGATCAATTCTTCTTCTCATTAAGGAAGACTGGGCTGTACAGGGAGAAGGTGATAACATACACATTCCATGAAGGAGAGACAATGCCACCAACCACACTAGGAACATGTTGAAAATCTGTAACTTATATGCATTGTAATGTAAGCAGTAAAATAAGCTTATTCTCGAATAGTACATTAATAATAACAAAGGTCCAGAGCAAAAAAAAAAACAATAATAAAGGCTCTTTTTTTAATTGAGATATAATTGACATATAACATTGTGTAAGTTTAAGGTGAACAAAATGTTGATGTGATATATTTATATAGCAATATGATTGCCACTGTAGAGGTATAGTGGCTAACACCTCTATCGTGTCACATAATTATCATTTCTTCTAGTGATAAGAACAATTAAGATCTAGTCTCTTAGCAAGTTTAATGTTTATAATACAGTTTTGTTGTCTTTTTTAAAAAAATAAAATTCTAATTCAGTAATTCTCAAACTTTTTGATCTCAGGACCTCTTTTACATGTTTTTTTAAGAATACTTTTATTATTTATTCCTACAGCACCTGGTCTTCCTAGGTGGTCTCCCATCCAAGTACTAACCAGGCCCGACCCTGCTTAGCTTCTGAGTTTAGACATCAGGCTTGTTCAGTGTGGCATGGCCATAGACCATGGCCTATGGCTCCATTGGGGTGTGAACCCAGGACCTTCTGCATGTAAAGCAAATGTGCTAACCGCTACACTATAGAACCACATCTTCTTTTACATTTTTAAAAATAATTGAGGACCCAAAGAGTTTTATTTAAGTAGATTTTATCTATTGATATTTGTTGTATTAGAAATTAAAAATGAAATTTAAAATATGTATTAATTCAAAATGACAATGTAAATGTATAATGTCAACAGAAAAAAAAAAACATGAAAAATAGCTATGTATTTTCCAAAATAAAAATTTTAGTGAGGACAGTGGTGTTGTTTTACACTTTTACAAACCTCTTTAATGTCTGGCTTGTTGATAGAAGACAGCTGGATTCCCATATCCGCTTCTGCATTCAATCTGTTGCAATACGTGGCTTTAGTTGAAATATGTGAAGGAAATTCAGCCTCACAATGTATGCAGTTTGAAACAGGAGAAGTATTTTAATAGCCTTCTCAGTTAATTGTGGATATTCTTCTTTGATACAATACCAAAATTTGGCAGGTGTGGTTTCTCAAAAGTTAGTTTCAGTATGTAATCTAAAACTATATCAATAAATTTTTCACATTCCATTACATTAAAATCCATTGGTCAGTCTTGCACTTTGAATGGATCTTTTATTCATGCATGATTTTTTAATATTATGTATTAGTCATTTGGTTCACTGAGAAATATTGCTTCACTGAGTTATGTAGCTCTTTCAAATATTGATGCATTTCATTTTACAATATAACCGCCCCCCCCATACATTCATTAACGTCATTACTAAGTTCATCAAAATTGGGATGTTTTTCAAACTCACGGTGGCAGATAGAAGTTTTCAAATTCTGATTTTCACTTGAAAGCTCTAATTTTGTCATTGGTAACAAACACTCATAGTTTTTTACCTTAAAGTGACAGGCTCACTTCATTCACTTTCAAGAAAATGAATGTCTGATAACTTTTTTGTCATCCATTCTTTTAAGTAAAACTATTATTCAGTAAAAAAAGTGACTCTAAAAAAAAAGTTACTTTCAGCTCATAACTCAAACAGTGTAAATGCTTTTCCTTGAGATAATGATCATACTTCAGTATTCAGCAGACATGCTTTGTATACACTTCCCATTTGTCACGTGAAATATTAAAGACGTATATTCAGGGGTTGAAAGTTAATCAGATTAATAATTTTACTGCTTCGTCAAAAGCATTTCTAGGTGAAACTGGCCTGGCCTTTTTTTTTTTACTGTGCATGTATTCTGGCAGAGACAAATACAAGGACTGCTAGTATAGTTAGAGCCACGCCCTGATTCCTACTGGGATGCCAGCTGTCTTACCCCCTGCTGCTCTGGCTCGCATCAATGCATATATCAATGACGTGAAAATGGCAAGTAACAATTCAGTATTACTATGAAAATGGTTTTTGCTTTGCGGATTCCTTGGAAGGGTCTTGGAGACCTCCAGAATCTGTGAACACAACCTTGCGAAGGAATAAGGACTGATACTCACATTCATATTAAAGAATTAGATTAGCCATATTTACTTTCCTTTTTAAAAGACCTTTTTTTTTTTGAGATATCACTCTCAAAAAAGGTTTATAAAATGCTTTCACAACTATCCCATGGAAAAAATGAAAACCAACTCCATTTGTGGTACTATTTGCTTTACTTCCACAAAAAAAGGAGAGGGAAGAGGGGAGGAAAAAGGACGGAGAAAGCCCATGGGAGTGCATCAGGCATGTAAAGCCATCCGTCATGCGTGTCATGGCGAGCCGACGCAGTCCTGGGACTGCAAAGGCAAGTGGTGCTGGGAACTCAGGGCCCTCTGTCATCTTCCCGCACACAGTCTCACTAGCCACACACCCCTACACACACACACACACACACACACACACACACACACATGCACACACGCACACGCACACACACATACACAGAGGCACATGAGCCATGCACTTTGCCATGGCTAATTTCACACAACATAAATGACAAGCCCAACCATAGTTATACTCACACAATACAACAATACAGCCACACCAAAGCTACACAGAAAGTCTCAAGAGTCAAACACCCAACCTTTAGTGTGCTCAAAACCAATTCACACTATTTTATAACTGTAAAGTTGGAGAATTTCAATGGCGATACACCCACCAATCATATCGTCATCCAAACTATCATTTTGGCACATAAGACGTCACATCTACTGGTTTGCCATGTGACTATGTGCACATATTGTTCACAAGGTGAGAGCATAGGTTTTCAAGACAGGCCAACCTGGGTTCAAGTCCAAGTCCTACCACTTACTGGTTCTATAACCTTGAGCAAATTATTTAACCTGTCTGAGCCTTAGTTCTAGAAGTGGAGATAATTCCTACCTTGTAAACTTGATCTGAGGATGACATAAAATAACCAGACAAGTGACAGCATCTTATCTGGCCAGATGTACCCTGGGGATCCAGCTGTAACTGCCATGTATGGCTTTTGTCACCAGAGGGCACCAGGGCTCCAAGGTGTCTGTGGGGGTTGCTGGAAGATACCGTTCCAGGAAGGTCAGGATGCCTGGAAAAAATTCCTGAGGTGAGTGCAGACTAGGAAGGTGTGGGGATGCGTGTGGGGTTGTACAGCCTCTGGAAACCCCAGCGAGGCCCAGGCCACGCTGCTGTGCTACTGGGTAAGGTGGGCAGCGCCTAAGGAGCATCCTCGTCTCACCTAGGATGGGGGATGAGTACTTCCCTTACACCAGGAGCTCCTCTATGCCTGCTTCACACACATTTAATCTTCAGGACAATACCATGATTGATAGTCACTACTAATAGTACTCCTATTGAGGAAACTAAGGTGCACTTTACCCAGCTATTAAGGGGAAGACCTAGGATATGAAAGCAGGCAGTCTGGCTTCAGAGCCCATGTTCCTAACCACTGCTCTACATTGTTCTTCCAGGGACCCCTCCCCTCCCCCTTTCCTGGGGCTCTGCCAGGACTCTCTGACCCCGACTGTCTGCCCTGGAGCTCAGCCAGCCCCAGCTGACCCTTTACTCTCTTCCAGCCTGCTCCCTGCCTGCTCGCTGGGCCAGCCCATGGTAAGAGGCTTATCAGGCATGTGCAGGGGATAGATAAGGTAGAGCCCTTGAACATGGCCTTATCCAGCCCTGCCGTCCCCAGCTGCTGGGAGTTGTGGGGAGTGCCAGCAGATGGAGTCGCACTCACCCAAGCAGCCATACACCACACACGCTAGGAGCCTAGTGTCACTCCCTGTGAAGTCATAGTTCCCTATGATGTCATAATTCATAGTGACATCATTGTTCTGTCCCTCCTTCAAGTCTGAAAGGGTTATTTAAACATGAGTTGGGAAAGCAGAATCAGACAGGAGCCACCACTATTCCTGTCTTCCCAATTCAAAGAAGCTTTGGGTTCAGCAGGGGCAGGGGTGATGGGAGGAATCTCCAGGCCTGCTGCAGGGTGGCTCTGGGGGCTAAGGCCCCTGTTCCCCATAGGGAGGCCTGAGCCTCAGAACCCGGGGGTCTGAAGGAAGAGGGGCCTTACATCCCATCTCTTGGAAAAGCAGTGAGGCAGGAAGGGCTTTTAAGAATGGCCGGACAGGTGGACATAGTCACACCCACTCTGACAGTCACACATGTCAACTTGTTGACACAGTCTGTGCTCACAGCCTCATACCGGCATCATCACATGCCAACAGCCATTCATTCTCACAGCCATGCCCTTGACCACACTCAGGTCACAGATGGCAACATGATAGCCCACAGTGACACATCGACAGGTACATTGTTGCACAACCTATATAGAAGAACAGGAACCCTTTTTCTCTTATGGCTGTATTCCTAGATATTAGCACAATCCCCAGCACACAGTAGACATACACTCGTAGGTGGTGAGTAAATGGACATTGGTCACACAGGTCCTACAACCAGGGTGGGGCTGGGGCTGGGGCTGGGGCTGGGGCTGGAGTAAAGCCTTCCATCCTCAGATCCTCTTGACCTCTCCAGACCCAGAATGGAAGCATCGGCGAAGAACTGCCGCTGCTTCTAGCAGCACCCCCAGCCCCACTTCAGTGATGGCCACTCCGCAGATAACACTAGTCACTGAAGGGACCTGGGTCATGCAGGGGCACCACTCCTTCCCCTTCAGTTTTCTTCCCACAAATTGGGACACTGGCACTCTGAAAGTTGAGTGTTAGGAACATTGCGAGGTCTAAATGTTGGGCACTCTGAGCATTAGGCCCTCTGGGTGTTGGGCACTGAGGGTTCTAGGCATTGTGAACTCTGGGTTTGGGATTTTCTACAGTGGGGGGTTGGTGCTGGCACCTTTGGCACTGAAAATTCTGGATTTTAGGCACTCTAAGATTTGTAAGTGTATGGTCATTGAATGCTCTGGACATCAGGGCTGCCCCCAGGCAGGGCCAGAGTCAACGTTTCCAACCTGTATGCCTCACTTTACCCGGAACCACTGAGGTCCAGCCTGGAACCCTGCTCTGAGCCCCATGATGGGCTCATGTTGCCCCCATGGACCAGGGCCAGGGAAAGCACAACACAGTGGCCTGAGGGGCACATGGATCTAGAACCAATCTAACCTGCTCTACATTGGGACAGGGGCGGGAAGGTGCTAGGTACAGAGCACTGTGCTCCAAGTTCAAGGGAGGAAGAAGCCGACAGCAGAGCCCAGGTGGGCCACTGCCAATAATGTTTCCCAGCTCCTGGGGCACCAAAGAGTTAGAGCCCACTGGTCAGGCCAGGCTACAACTCAAAGCAATGTTCACCTTCCCCCAACTTCTCAAGAGCATCTCTCAGCACACCTCTACCAAGGTGCCCAATGTGGCTATCTTCTTACAGTGCCCTCTGGAAGCAACCCACATCTAGCCTTATCCCTAGCCCCACCAGACACACACCTACACTGATTCTGAGTCCCAACAGAGGCCTTGATCCTGTAGGCTGATGACGACAAATGAGGAAACCAGCCAGCAAGGGGGGAACTGAAGCTGGGTGCAGTCTTCCCAGGAAATGGCGTTGTAACTGGAGTCTCCTGAGACACACCTTAGTCCACAGTGGGTGGGGACTAGCTGGCTGCCTGCTCTCTTGCTGCTCTGCCCCAGGAAGAAGCAGGCCAGAGGGATATCTGACCCCAGTAGTCCTCCTGTCTGTCCTCAGGCCTGATCCCCCTACTCTCCCCACATGCCCTTTCTACCTTGTGGGCCAGCTGCCCAGGGCCAGGAGCTCAGAGGGTTGAAGGCCATCCCAGCTCTGACCTGGGCTCAGCCCAGACCTGCCTCCCCTGGGGCCTCATTCTGGTTGGAAAAAAACAGCTGCTCTAGTTCCTATCTCAGGGAAATGACTTTTTCAAATGAGAATCTCTTCTCACTAGCTTCTCAGGATTCAATTCACTGTGTGGTTGCCTGAAGCCCTTTCTGGATCAAGATGGGTAAAATACACATGTCCATAAATCTATAGGTATACAAATATACTTTAAGTTATGTCATGTTTGTCTAGCAACGCCTTCATAGGCAACATCTCTAACTTCTCCAAACATCCCAGTGAAAATCTCTCTTCCCTGTTCCACAGGCTAAAGTGCTAGGCTGCCTTCCTGACCCCAGATTAATCCCAAAGTCTCTTCCTGGTAGGGCCTGAGCACCACCACCCCCACTCTGGCCAGGCCAGAGGGCCTCCTAGGGGTCTGGCTCTGAGCATCCTTAACACCTCTACTGCCTCCCTTCGTTTGGAGTCCCTAGGGTGAGATGGGAAGCTCCACTCTCCCTGGGCCATAGCAATTCTCAGAACCTTCACCGACATTCTCAGTGTCCTCTTCTCACACACACAACCCCCCTTAAGTCTACTGCTTTAAGGGAGAAAGAGACCATCGTCCCCACTCTCACAGGCTTCCTGGTCTCCACTCCTCTACCTGGGGGCCTCTTCTAACAGCCTCTTTTCTGCTTTTCCTTTGTGGTGGCCCTTTTTGACCAGCCTCAGGCGGGGAGGTGGGGGGAGCGGGGGCGGGGAGGGGAGGGAGAGATCAGAAGCAGAATTCATGTCCTGGCAGGAGAGGCAAGCAGGGCTTGGATCAGATATGCCCAGCCCCAGAGTTGGGTACATGCACACCACTACACAGAGCTGCTGCAGTGCACACACAGTTGCTCTTCCATAAACACAGATCCACCTACACAAATCCACAGACACAACAGACTGCTTAGGCAGAGGGACAAGCTCACACACACGAGACACCTGCAATTCATTCATAGAATATAAATCCTGAGCATGCTATATTTGCTAGGTTTGGGGACAAAGTAAAAATGAAAATAATGTCGCTGATGAGACCCACATATCTTCCTAGATCTGATGAAGTCTCCAATGTGAATAGGTTGTAAATTCTGAGATGGTAGGGCCCTGGGGAAGGTCTGTGGGGTGCACTGCGTAGGGCCCGAGAGTCCCATCGGCAGGAAATATTTGTGCCTGACACCTGCTATCTTGCTTAGTGCTTCTGATAGTAAATTAATAAAATGAAATATCTCACTTGTCAATTGATCTTTGGCATGTGTGCATCAGCTTCTTGGAGGCTGATTGCCCCCAGGGAACAACAACAAAAACTCTGCTTTCTGACCAGCAACAGTGAGAAATGGACTCAGGGTGCAGGGGGCAGACTCTCTCCAGGCAGCCCCTTCCTGAGCAAGTTGCCTCACTCAGACCGGACAATAAGGGTTCCTCTGACAACCAGTACTAATCCGCCCTTCTCCCTGAAAGCTAATGACTCTTGCCCGGTAAGCAAATGTGGGAGCCCCTTTCCACCACTTCCAAGCATCACTGCCCAGAGGCAGCCTGGAGCAATGTGTTTCGCATATTAGTATCTGTATCACCTTAGCTTGTCTCTCCATTTCTCAGGGGGAGGAAACTGAGTCTCACTAAACCTCCTTTTGGAAGACTACTTTAGCTGGTATTGGAACCCTGTCTGTCTCCCAGAGGAGTGAAGAGGGGGCCCAGGATGGTGACTGCAGCCCCTGTAACACAATGGTCAGAGTAGGGTTGACCAAGCCAGTGGTTAAAGGAGGGTTCCTGGGGAAGGATTACCCCCAGACCTCCAATTCCAAGGAGTAGGACCCAGGCCTTACCCAGCTGTGCCCACAGTCCCTAGCGGCGCTGCTCCAAAGGGAATGGAATTTGCTCTGACTTCTCTCCAGGGGGAACGCAGGCGCAGAAGGCCGGGGGCCTGGCAGACTAACTCGAGCCCCAGCCCCCCGAAGTGCCCCAGGCCTTCTGGCTTCATTCCAGCCTAGCTCAAAGTGGACGACATCTGCTTCCTCCAAGGGCCCCAGCTGGAGGGCAGAGAGGCAGGGACGGAGAAGGGGGCTTCTTTGTGGAGCCCACTCCCAAGGGTTTGTGGGGATCAATCATCTGAAAGTTGGAAGACTTGTAATTTTATTCCCTGGGAGGAGGAGCCAGAGAAGTCGGCCAGGAGGGTGGGGATGGAGTGGGGGGGCTGTTGGGCAGCCAGGGGAGCTGTTCAGGGAGGGGAGGGACTTGGCTAGGTCTCCCAAGCCTTCTCCACTCTTCAAACTTTCACCAAACTCTTGGCCCCCGCCTCCCCGAAACCAAAACACAACAAGCTCTGGAGGAGCCTGGAGCAGCGCGGCGGGGCGGGCGGACTCGGGGCGGCACCGAGCCTCGGGAGGCTGATGCAACTTTCCCTTTAAGAAAGCCACCTGGGCGCACCGCGGTGCGGACCCAGCAAACCTGGGCCGGGGGCTGCAGCATGGTAAGGAGGCTGAGGGAAGGGGGCGCTGCGGCCCATACCTCTGTCTGTCCTGCCTTTGGTTTGGGTGTTTGGTGGCTCCGCGGCACTGAGCCCCAGAACCAACGTGCGCGTGTGTGTGTTTGTGTTTGTGTGTGTGTGTGATCGCGCATGCATGCGGGCATCTGTGGGTAAGAGTGTGGGTGCACGCACAGGGATGTCTGTCTCGCCGCGAAGGTCGGGGTAGGTGCGCGCGTCTGGGTGTCACCGCTGTCACCAAGGAGCCGAAGCGAGCAGAAACGGCAGGGGGAGGGGGTGCTCCCGGAGTGGGGGTGCTGAGTGCCGACGCCGGCTCGCTCGGGGGTGGCGGGCTCAGGACTGTGCGGGTAGCGCCGGAACCAGAGCTTGTCAACGTCCGTCTGAGGCGCCAGTGGGTCTGCGCGCCGGGGGTCTGCGGGCCGGGAACCCGCGGGCCGTGTCTGCGCCCCGCGTGCGGGCTCCGGCTCCATCTCCTCGCACCGCCGGCCGGCCTGGCTACCTATCTGGCTCCTCCAGCCCGCCTGCCTCCCTATCTGCCCGCCCACCCGCTGGCCCTTGAGGGTTCCCGCGCGCCCCTGGGTCCCGGGAAGCCGCGCCAGGGAGTCCGGGGCCCTTTGTCCGCGACTCCCGGCCACGGCTTTGGAAAGGGACTACCGCCGTAGAGTTCTTTTGGGGCTGCTACCCCGGGAAGAATCGGTGCTCTCCCTATCCCAGCCTTCGTTCTGGGCGCTTGTAGGGCGGGCCCGAGAGGCCACAGGTGAGGGCAGGGGCCTAGCATCCCGGGGCGCTCACTCCCAGCCGGCGCCCCGCAACCCGAAGCCATGGCGGGGCGGGAGAAGGCGGCGGGACCCCGGCCAGAAGGGAGGGGTCTTGCCCGGAGGGCCGGGAGGGGCCCGAGCCGGCCCGGGGGCGGGGCAAGGGGGCGGGTACCTGGGCGCCCCGGTACTTTTCCACAGCAGGGGGCGGAGGCGGGGCCACCGCCTCCACACCAGCTGAGCGGCCCACACGTGGTAGCTGATGTAACGCCCGCCACCCCCCTGCCATACACCTCGTACCCCGATTAAAGCGGACGCGCCCTGCTTCGAGGAATCGGGGCGCTCCGGGTGGTGCCGCAGCCCCGAAAGCGACCGCGCCCCTGCCCGCTGGGCCTCGGAGCAGTCTGCGGGCCGCTTCTTAAAGGAGTCGCGCCTCTTTTCGGGCCTGCTCTCCACAGGCCGCGCCCCCTCGCTGGTCACTCTTAAAGGAGCCAAGTCCCGGCTCTCTGACAGCTCTCTCAAAAGCCTGGGTCTCTTTCTTTGCTGAAACAAGCCTGGTGCTGCTGGGGCTCCTAGATGATAAAGGTTGGGGGCGGGGGGAGGGGAGTGGAGAAGGAGAGAGGGACCTGAGAGGTTAAAGATTCCCAAAGCGAGGGAGCATCAGAAGGTTGGGGAGTAGTGGGTGAGAGGACTGGCTCTAGGAATGAGCAACACTGAGCATGCCCAAGTGTTTACAAGGCCCGCAGAGAAAACGCCCCCTTACTTGGCGTACTCTGCGACTGCTGCAGTAAGGTACTGCTCAGTGCCCACCCCTGGGGACACAGAATAATCACATCCCTGCTCTGGAAGATCTCTCCAGCTTGTAGGGAACCAGATTTGGACACAAGTAACCATGCCGCAACGCTCCGTGTGACGAGAGTGTTAATCAGATGTACACAGCGTGCTTTGGGGGTACAGTGGAAAGGTTGACTGCGACTGGGAGGAGAGAGGAAGGCTTCTTGAAGATAATGGCAGTGGGACAGGTTTCGAAGATGGATAGGATACATACAGCTGTAAATGGAGACAAGGGTGCTCAAGGAAGAGGGAACCACCTGAGCAAAGGCATGTCGACAAGAACTCTTTGGGAATGATGAATGGTCCCACGTGGCCGCAGGTGGCCATAGATAGCTGACCTGGGTTCCAGGTAGAACCAAAAGCCCTCCCCTGCTCCCACAGCCCCTCCACTCCCTCCATCACAGTGAATAGAGATTATGCTTCCTTCTCTTCTCTTAAACTGTGAGGTCCTTGCAGGCAGGAAAGAGCCTGTCCCCTTTCCATCTCTAGAAAGAGATGGAAAAAATCAAAACTCTCCAGGGCTTGGCCCAGATGGACCTTTGAAATGGATTGACCTGTCAGTCCTGTTTGGGAGAGAGGAAAGACTGAGCAATGATACTGTAAAGGTGGGCCGGGTCCTGTGACTACCCTTTCACCATCTGCCCTTGGTTGGCTCACAGGCAACTCAAATCCAACTTGCCCAGCCCAGTTCATCCTCTCCCTACTCCAGACCTGCAGCATTCCTGTCTCTGGGACAGGTGCTGGCTTCTTGCTATTGCACCAGCAGAAACGAAAGACCCCTCCTTTTCCCTTACTCTCCAAGTCCAATTCATTACCATCTCCTGCTTATGTTACCTTCTCGGTTTTTCTCAAATCTGTAGCTTTTTCCACCACATCGTCACCTTCCTACACGAGCCCTCTCATCCCTGGCCTGCTTATTCCTAAATGATTTTCTCTTTTCCACTCTCCCCTCCCTCCAGTCTTTCATCCGCACTGTGTCTAGGGTGATGTTTTCAAAGTGCACATTCCACCAATTGCTTCTCCTTGCAGTTTTGACTCTGCTTTAAAACCTTCAAAATTGCCCTCAAGATAAAGACCAAAATCCAGGCCCCAAAGGCCCTGCCCCTGTTTATCTGTCCACCTTACCCTTGGCTCCTTTTCCCTGGCTATCTGAGCCATAGCCTCAGGGTCTTTTTACATATTATTTCATTTGCTTGAGTATTTCTTCCTCTTGCCTTTCTCATTGTTGCCACTTTGCCTAATTAACTCCCTCTGACCCTCAAATATCACTTCCTCAGGGAAGCCCTCTGTGACTCTCAGACAGGTCAGGCCTCCCTGCTGTGGACTCTCATAAAAGAATCTTTCTCCTTCACACCCTTTATCTCAGTCTTTAATTATACACATTGGAAACACCAGTTTCACTGTTCCCCTATCTTGTAAACTGCAGGAGGGCAGAGACCAGTGAGTTCTTGGTGCTAGCACAGGTCTGACCCAGAGCAAGCCTGAAATAAACATTTGTGGAATAAATGAATTGAATTGTGGCCAGCCTCAAATGCCCGCTAAACGATTTAGGCCATTTCCTGTTGGCTGTGGAGAACTATTGGAGAAAATCAAGGTTTTGGAGAACTATTGGAGAAAAATCAAGGTTTTGGGGAGATTGATGGATATGAAGGGAGGAAAATGTGGAGAATTTTCAGTCAAGTCCAAAATGAAGCAGAAACCAGAATTTTACAAAGGAAGTATTATTAGCCCTATCTTCCAGACTGAGAACACTGAGATTGAGAAAGGTTAAGTAACTTGTTTGAAGTCACATACCTAGTGAATGGCAGAGCCAGAATTCCAGCCCAAGGCTACTATGTCCCTCCCAGAGGCCAAGCTCTCCATTACATGCGGAACTGACTCCTACTCACTGCTTGTCAGTGGTGGCCCCTGAATGTGTTAGGGGCAGGTCTGGTGCTTGGGTAAGGTGGATCTCCAACATCTAGAAGAGAGCCTGGTATGTCATGGGTATTCAGTTGGTACTTTTTGAATGAATGGATGGGGCCATTTAATAGAAATGGCAGAGGCCAGAGAAGAAGCAAAGTTTTACACCCAACTCATTCTTCTAGAGTAGCCACTGAGCAGTCTTTTCCCCCACTAATCTATAAGCACCCTGAGGGCACAGACTGTATTTGCAGTCAGTGTTCAAGGGTACCCTGAGTGAGAACACTCTATAGCTTAAATTCCAGGGCAGAGTATCCTCAATTTACTTACCTGACCAGAGGGCGTAATAATTCCCAACCTATGAGGTGACTCTTAATACCATCTGTTATTATCACTGACAGCACTGTCATTATTTGTGAGCTGAAGAGAGACAGCTTTAGGGAAGCCAAATCTAGAGCATACAGCTTGGAGGGAGGAGTGTGGTGAGTGAGGAGGAGAAGGATATGCTCTTAAGGGAGCACACCCCCCACCTTGCTCCAGACTACCTCCAGAAGAACAAAGCCATAAGCAGGGACCTCTTTAAGAGAGCACTTTGAGGCTCGACTGACAAAAGGGAAATGGTTACAAGTCACATACCCACCTGCCCCAGGCCATGCAGGAGATCTAGTGGTTAGGGCAAAGGCCTATGGCAGCCAAGGCTGATGTGCATAGACAAAGAGCCCCTCCCCGGTCTCTTCTAGCTTTCCAAAGGCTTCTGGGCCTGTGGGTGAGAGGCGGCCCTTGATAGGTGTCTGTGGGTGGGGCAGAGTGGTACAGAACAGCCTTTGAAGTAGAGTCTGCTCCCTGGTAGGGGAATAAATGAATTGAATTTATTCATCATGAAGGGAAGGCCCCACAGGCAGAGCCCAATCCTTCTTGGGACCAGGTTCTGTGGAGGTTGAAGGTCCTTGTCCATTTGACTCAGGTTTTCTCTCCTATTAGAGAATTCTTTGAGCTCCCTGAAGGCTGATTTTCTCTCCTGTAGCCTGTCAAAAACTACTCTCTTCCATCTGTGTCTAACATTAAACCTGAATGTACCAGCATGGCCGTTTGTCTGTTTGTTCCATTTGTCTGCTGCCCGCTCCAGTTTGCCAGCCCCACAACGCCTCTCTGATGCTTTCTACAAGATCTCAGCTGACCTGAACCCTCATTCCAGTGCTTCAACCTTACCAATTTCCCTTCAATTCAATTCGACCCACACTTTCTGCAAGCTGAGCGCGGTGCTAGGTCCTGGGCACACAGGGGCAAATGAAACACAGACCCAAGCCCTCAGGCAACCGATGGACTCATGGTTGACAGACTTAAAAAAGCAAAGTAGTCTAATAGGAGTTGATAAGGATATTAGCAGAAGTCTATACGAAACAGAAAGGAGGAAGCAATTTGCTTATTCTAGTGAGTGGGAATGTCAGGAAAGGCTACAGAGAAGACGTGACATTTAAGCATGGTCCTAAAGGATTTGTAGAATTTCACCTGGTGAACAGGCGGGAACATGTTGCAGACAGGGGACAGCCTGAGCAAGGACAGGGAAGCATGCCCGCACATGGTGTGTTTGGCATGTCCAGAGCTTATGGTCCAAGTTAGTGACATAACAACAAGCCCAGCTGCCCTGGAGCCCAGGCAGAGTGGCACCAGGATGAGGAAGGACTATCCTTTCTGTCTGGCTGGGGTGAATGTGCTGATCCAAGCTAACTCCCCTTCAGGGGAAAGGTTGAAGCCATTCACACAGACAATGAAGGAATTGGACCTTGTCCAGTTCTGTGTTCATTTTTTATCTTTTAGAGAATTGGGCATCTGGAGAGTCAAAAATAGACCTTTGCCCATTGGGACATGAAGCCTGGAGACCAAGGGATGCAGGGGAAGGGTTGGGAGAGGAGCTAAGGAGGAGCTGATCCAGGGTCATCCAAAAAGAAGCGGCCTGGCAGAGGGGTAGGCAGGGTGGGAGGGAAGCGAGGCCTGCTCGCTGGTGATCTGGGCCCTGCACTACCTGTTCTGGATACCCCCGAGGGTATCCAGATGTCCTGCCCCTGCCTGCCCTGGTTGGGTCCTCATCCTGCTCATTCTCTGTTCTCTCCACAGCTCTTGAGGTCTGTGGCCTGAAAGGTGCTAGAAGCAGAGCCTGTGATTGTGGCCTGGGACTCCAGAGCTCCCAACCCGTTGCCACCATGGTGGGAAAAGGTGCCAAAGGGATGCTGGTGAGTACAGGGATGAGATGGCAGGGAGGAAGGGGGGCATGAACACGGTCCCCTCTTGGGCATTCTGCTAGCTGCTTGCCATCACAGGAGAGCCTAGGAAGTTCCATGGGGTCCCTAGTCTGGCAGGGCTCCTGAGAGCTACAGTTGTCCCAGGCCCAGACAGGCAGCGCCTCATCTGGCAGGTTATACGGTGCCACAGCTCCAAGCCCATAGCAGTGAAGACTCTGCCACAGAGCCCGCAAAGGCATGCCAGGAGGCAGGATCCGCACATCCCATCCTACCACAAGAGACACCCTGGAGAGGAAGCTGCAGCTCATCCTGCTGGGAAGGCAGCGGGACTCCTGGGCTGTCCTGGGACTGTCACACCCCCACCCCCACCCAGCACTCTGTCTGCCACAGGGAGCGTTTATTACAGGCTCATCAAGGGGTCTTCTGACCCCATCTGGTTTCTCTTTACTTCCACTCTGAAAAGTAACAAAGAACATTTTGTTTGACTCCTCTCCCGAGGCCTCTCAGAAAACCTTCCTCTCTCGCTTCCCCAAGCCATGGCCCTTCCTTTGCCCTTTGCCTCAGAGCGCAGGAGAGGTGGTGGTGAGGTGCTGTGAGAAGCAGAGAGTGAGAACAGGACCTGATGAGGGCTTCAGTTCACGCTGATGAACAAAGCAGGGCGGCCCTGGCAGCAGGAACCAGGGCAAAGATGCCAGATCTTACCCCAGGGCAGCGGTTGTGTTTCTTCTCTTAGGATCTTGCCTCAGGGACAAGCTAGACTGGGAGCTGTCCGGGGAGGAAGCCAGTGACTGACCGTAGAGCCTCCCTTCGACACATCAATCTCTTCTGCTTCTTGTCTCATCCAGTTAAGGACTGTTTGGCTTAGGGTCTCCACTGGGACCTCCCAAAACAAGCCGTCTGTCACCAAAAGTTTCTGGGACTCAAAATACCTAGTCACGTGAACGGTTTGGGAGGGAGATAGGGGGTTCTGCTTCAGGCTCAGACCCCTCCATCCTGCTCCTCTGGCCTGCTCTGGTCTGGGCCCTTCCTGGTTGGAGCAAGTCTGAATTCACCAGGTTTCTTAAAGTATTCCTGAGCCAGTCTGAATGAACTCCGGGTGCTCAGAAAGGAGCAGAAATGGAGGTCTCATGACCTAAACTCCTGCTAGGAGTATATGCTATGCTAGAACCAAGAATGGCAGCCCCCTTTTCAGAGAACTCTTGGAATTGCCATGGGCCCATCTTAGAAGCAGGGTACGGCTCTACCCCTTTCTACTTGGAGATTCCCATGAAACATAAGAAACCTTCTGCATACTCCCTGGCTGCCCTTCTTTCTCTGGAGTGACCCTGAAAGGACTGGGGCAAGCAAGCAGGAAAGATGTGGGACCCACATGGGCCATAGGGAACATGAATCACAATGTCCCAGAAACCCTGCCGGAGCTGAGCTTCCCAGAGCCGCAGGCCAGCCGGTCTGTGGAAGGGAATGCTGCCTGGGGACTCTGTTCCCAGCACCAGATGTGCCTAAAGATAGCTGAGGCTTGGTTTCCTCGTGCCCTCTGCCCTTTGGCTTCTGCCCGCCCGCTGCATTTGAGGCTCATAGCATCTGTCCCCTGGGCACCCCCGTGGTTGCTCGAGATTCTATTCCTGCCTCTTTTTCAGTTCTGCTGATGACCTTGGGCTATACTATTCTGCTGTTCTTGGGCTCCAGTTTGGAACTGAAGCCTCCTCCATTCAGTGCTTGTCTCTAGGATACAGCCTCTGAGGAGCACCATCTCTCCTAGCTAACCTAGGTAGCTCAGGCCAGCGCTTTATTAAGTGCCATGTTTTCCTTAGGACATATGGCTAAAGATTATCCTTTCAGACTTGCCCCTTCTCTGGATGCCATGGTGGGGCAGAACAGAGGGTTTTGACACCATGCCTATAAGCCAGTGGCACTTGGACTGTCCCAGGTCTGTGGCTTCTGTTGTTGTTTGTGCCCTGGTATGCAGGGAGTGGACCTCACTGTGAGGATGGTGTCCTCGCTTCCATCCGCTAGGTTCAGGTATGAGAACATAGGCCTCCCAGGTCTCTTCAGTGTCTATAGATACCCTGTGTCATCCTTGGAGTTTCTGCTGGGCTCTTCATGTGGCAGGTGCCCCATGGAGGAGCAAGCCACTTCCTAGCACGTGCCCAGGCCCACATGCATCCTGCACGTGTCCCTCCCCCCACTCCCAGCCCAGATGGTCTCTGCCAGGCCAGCTCAGCTGCCTCCCTCACGCCTCAGCAGCTCCTAGGACAGGGCTGTGCAAGAACCCAGCTGGCCAGGGTGCCTCCAAGCCTGGGAGCAGCTGGGATGCTCAGGGGCACAGGGGGATGGGTGGGATGGTCCTTCCATGGAGACCTAATACTTCTATACACATGTGGGGTGGGGCTGCCTGGGGCTCAGAAGACAGGGAGCTGGAGGAGAGGAGCCCAGAACAGGAGAGCCCCACTGCGGCCTCACGCCAAGTTCACAAGCTGGCTGACTCAGTCTCCTCCCCTGTGCCCATTCCCCACTCATACAGTGTCTTGAGCAGCAGAGGCCTTGGTGAGCCTTATCAGTCTCTCCCCATGTCTTTGAACTCGCTGGTTGCTTCTGCACTGGGAAGCCTCATGATGAATAAAGTCCCTGGGTGCCAGAGCATCTAAATCATCCCAGAAAGCTTTGCAAACACTACAGGCTGCCTGGAGATGCCCCACCCTGACCTGTTCTGTTCTGCTTTGATGAGCATTTGGATACCTCTTGTCTGCGGCATCTATCCCAAGGCCTGGCACACAGTGGGTGCTCACTTAGCACAAATCCTGGTATGTGGAAAGTGCTCAACTAGCATAGGCTTGGCACATATTGGGCACTCCCTTGTCACCTACTAGGCACTCACCTAGCACAAGTCTCAGCATGTGGCAAGTGCTCAGCTAGTACCAACTTGGCAATCATTGAGCACTCCCTTAGTACAGAGCCTGTTGCACAGTGGGCACTCATCTAGCACAGTGCCAGGCACACCATGGGTGCTCACCTGGTCAGGGCTTGGCATAAATTGGGTCTTCACTTGACAGAATTTGGTGTACATGGAGCACTCACCTAGTGCAGGACCCAGCACACCACAGGGACTCACTGGCATGGGGCTGACATGTGGTGAGTGCTCTCTCAACGTAGGTCCTGGCACACAGTGGGAGCTTTCCCAGCATTGGACTTGGCTCATAGTGGGCACTCTGCTAACACAGGCCCTGGCGCATGGTGGGTGCTTTCTTTATGTAAGGCCTAGCACAGAGGAGGTGGTCTCCTAGCCAGGACAGCCTAGATGACCCTAGATGCACAACTACCCACTCACCAGTGAAGTGGACAATATCTGGATCCAAAGGATAAGGCCCAACCTTCCTCAGGCTTCCTCTCTGGACCTAGGAGCCCGCCCTCTCTTCCCCTTGGTTTCCTTCCCTACCCTCCCTGGAGCCCACCTACTCAGTCCCAGCCCTCCCTCATACAGCTTCCCTGCAGCCCTCCCCCACATTCCCAGCACCTCTCAGTCCTAGCTCAGCAGGGCCTTCCCCCAGAGTCACAGGGCACAGCAAAGCCCCTAGATTCCTTGCCCCTCTGGAAGCATGCCCACTCTTATTAAGAAAAGTCAGAGGTGGGGGCTAGGGGAGCCAGCCTCCCTGAGTGGGGCTGGAGCAGCTGGATCCCACTAATGAGGCCTCATTACGGTCAGGGCCCAGCTGGGCTCCTGCCGCCTCCTGTCCCCATGGCCAGAGCCAGAGAAAGCTGTCCAGCCAGGGCTGTCTGTTCTGGGCACCCAGCCCAGGCCGGGGCAGCCAGAGCCCAGAGCCCACCCTGGTTGGAAGTGAGCATTTAGGCATCATGGGTGACTGGGCCTTCCTGGAGCCAGTGGCCCAGCCAGCGCCTTGGCCCTCAGTCTGTGCCTGCAGGAAGTCGGCGGAGCGTGTCTGGGGACCTGGCTGCATAAGGCTGGCCCAGCGAGTGGCTGACTTGGTGGAGTCTGAGGCCATTCTTAGAATATTTGTTTGAGCCAAGGCTGGTCCCCATCTTGCTCCCCCAAAATGGGGAAAATAGTATACCTATCTTGAGGGGTTATTGGGAGTATTAAATGAGTTAATTTATATAAAGTGTTTAAGACAGCGTCTGACTCATAGTAAACACTTAATATGTATTATTTGTTACTATTATTACTAATGCTCACTAGCTTCGATAATGGGTGAATATTATCCCCATTTAGAAATGAAGAAACTAAGACCAGACATGTGACTTGCCTAAGGTTATACATGATGAGAAACTGCCTAGGTTGGAGTTTGAACCCAGACCTATCTGGCTCTAAAGCCTATGCACTTTTTATTTCAACGTCATCCTGCTATACTCCCTTTGGGGTCACCACCCTTACCAAGCCAGCAGGAAAGCTGTTCTTGATATCAGAATCCATGCATGTTTCCACTTGATGAGTATTTACTAAGATCCTACCATGTACCAGGCCCTCTGCCAGCTTACTAATTGCCAGAGAGAGCTACGCCAACCCAGGACCAGAACGCTCATTCCCACCTTCCTAGCCACTGGCTTGTGGTGTCTCACTGTCATCTGGAGACTGATCAGTGAATGTGGCCTCAGGGAAGGATTGCATAGGTCTGAGTCAAAACCCACTCCAGTCATGATGACACCTACTGCACTCTACCCAGCCCACACAGCACACACTCCCAGGCAACAAGTTCTGGGCTACTCAGTACAAATCCCCAAGGGTCCTTAACCCATGGCTCCCCTTTGTGTGGACTCTGTAGTGCCCATCCTCTTGGCTAATGGCATCTTTCTTCAGACAGGTGAAAGCACAGTTCACTAGGCTGGAGCTTTCTTGCAGGATCAGTTACCTTCTCCTATAAGGACACCCTATCATCTTGGTTGGTTAGGGACCCTCGAGTGTGGGGTTGGGGGACAGCTCCAAGGCCCAACAGCCTACACTACTCTAAGAAGCCTGAGAGGCATCCGTAGTGCCTGTGGGCTGCATCCCCACTTCTTCAGGCCCCTTCACCAGCCCTAGTGCCCAGTGGTGCCTGACCACCCTACCAGGAGTCTACCAAAGGCCCAGCCTATGGCTCAGAAGCATCTGGGCCCTGAGGCCTAGCTCTGGGAGAGAAGTGAGCTGCCCTCTAAATCTCTCTCTTGCTCATTCTGCCTCACTCTGTGGTTGTGAGTGTGTGTGTGTGTGTGTGTGTGTGTGTTGTTCCAATAACTTGCTGAGAACAAGGGAAAAACACAACAAACCCCATGCCTTACTCTAGCTCTGGAGCACTCGCACTGGGCTGCATGGGGACTGGCCGGAGGGGGAGGGCAGGGGAGGGGGTAGGCAGAGCTTCGGGAGGAGATGAGGTGAAAGTAATTGCCGCTGCCCAGCCGGCAGTGGGAGAGGCAGGGGATGCGTCAGTGTCGCCTGGAGCTGGCAGAGGTGTGAATGAGCAGTGGAGACACGAGTGCTCCTCTCCGAGTGCTCGCTCGCCTGGGATGGCCGCAGCTCATGGACCTGTGGTCCCTTCCTCTCCAGAACAGGTCAGTCACCTTCGAGAAGGTCAAGCCCCCTCCCTGGTGCCAGGCAGGCTGGGAGGCTGGGCTGGGGGTGCGGAGAGGGGCTGAGTGGTCTGTGCCAGGGAGGGGCAGGCACGGCCAGCAAGCAAGACAGACACCAGCCAAAGTGACCCAGAAAGTTGCAACTGTGCAAAGGAGTGCAGGAAGAGTTAGCTGTTTGGTGGGGGCATGGGGGAGGAGAGTGGGGGTGTGAGGGCTCCCCCAGCCCAGAGACCTGCTGAGAATCTGCTCTGTGTATCAAAGCTGCATTGTCCTAGCTCCCGGGGAGACGGGCCGGAGGTGCCCAGGAATTGTACTAATCAATACAGCCCCATTGTCTGTGCCACGGCAGTTACTCCTATGGGGAGAGTGGGTGAGGAGGCAGGGGGCCATGGTACATGGACTTGGTGGTGAGGGTGGGGGAAGGGGACGGGGTGAGGTTCTCAGCTAGAAGGAGGGAGACCCCACTGAACGTTCACTAGTGTCCAGGGCAAGTGCCTGGTGGGGCGGGGTAGATGCCGGTGAGCCCTCATCCCTAGAAGCTGGGGATGAGCATGGATGTCCAGCACAATGGGGCCAATGGCGCTGAGGGTAAGAGAGCCAGGAAAGCCACCCTCCTCCCTATAGGGTATCCCACCTTGACCTTCAGAAAGATAGAGAAAGAATGTCCTCTGGGGAGATGTGAGTTGGGTTTGGTTGAAGCTTTATGCAGGGCTGCCTTCAAACTTCAGGACTGCCAGGGTCAAAAACCAGAGCCACTTCCCAGAGTGCCAGCCCACTGCCAACTGACTGGGGTAGAGACTGCCCGCAGCCGCCGCAGTGCAGGCCAGGCTGATGGGCTTCTCTGGAATAGAGACAGGGCCCACCCAAGGTCCCCCATCACAGCTCCCCAGGACTTGGAGCAGAGCCTGGCATACCTGCTCAGGAGTGCGTCCTCTCTCTACAAAACTGGCAGGTTGCTCTCTGCCAATGATGGCTCTGGGGCTAAATAGCACAAGGCATATCCTTGCTTCTCTCACCTGCTATATAAGGGCCTGGACTTCTGACAGGTGCTCAGAGATTACTCTGAGGTTTTCCTTGAGGCAGGAGGCACTAATGTACCAATTGAGCCTGGGTAGATTTTCCCATGGTCCCACTCCTCCAGCTGCAGCCTTGACTCTTTGCCATGTCTGGATAAGTGAGACCAGGTGAAGGATGAAAGGCTCTGTCATTGCAGGACAGGTGCTACCTAAAGGCCAGCTGGGCCCTCGGATGGGAGAAAACTAAGGAAAAGAGAAGCAAGGGGTGTGAGGGGTGTTGGCTCTTCTGAAGCATCCATGATTTACTGTAATGGCTGTTCTGCTTAAATTTCCCCCTGAGGCTCTAAGAAAGTTGCCAGTGATCTAGATTTGGCTCAAGGTCAGTCTGGGATGTGGGGTCTTGCCCGTTCTCCTCCATAAAGTTTGTCTTGGATGGACTTCATCCCATGAGCAAAGCCTGGGGCTGCAGAGTCCCAAACAAGAAGCCTGCTAGATCCCAGCAGGGCCCGCCCAGCCCGGCAGCTCCAGGATTCCTCAGTGTCCACCGAGAGCAGGAGGAGGGAGCTCACAATTCACAAAAATATCCAGTGGACACTGATCTAGGAGGGCGGGAGTCAGGAGCCAGAGCAGAGTCCCAGCCCAGGGTAGAAATCTGGGCTCTCTCGGAGTGTTTGTGTGCATGGAGCAAGGGGGGTCACATGCCGTGCTGCTGGTGGTCACCTCTGCGAGTGGGCTTTGCAGCTTTGTTTCCTCTTTTACACCGTGCTGTAGTTTCCAATTTTTTGGGGGTGTGATATGCTTATAATGCTTTGATAATCAGAAATAACAATATTTTCTTTTTTTTAAAGGAGTTTAGAAAGCTAGTGGGAACTAATGGAAAATACAAGAGAGAGTCAGAAATAGCAAAATTCCAGGCAAGGCAGAATGACAATATTAGGCCTGTTGTGGTTGTCTAGTCTCTCCCCTGATTTCGTAGATAAGGAGGCTGAGATGCCAAGAGTGGAAGTGACTTGCTCAGGGTCACTGGGGGAGCAGACTTCAGAAAGCCAGGGTTCTAACACCCGATGCAGAGTCCTACCCTGCCAAGCCCAGGGCATAGTGGGAAATTTGGATTCTGCCCTTAGAGCTGAACAGCCTTAATCCCAGGGGCTCATCCAGGGCAGTGAATAAGCCGGGCAGAGGGCTATGTAAAGGATTTATGTAAGTGACTGCTGGGGGTGGGGATCATTAACCTAAGACAGGTCACAAGTCCTTGTGCAGGAAGGGACACTGCTGCCTCGATGACTGCTTTTACGGGGAAGGGGCATCTGAAGATCTGATGTGTGTGTGCCTATGTATGGTGGGGGTGACTCAGCTATGGAAAGACAACTCCAAAGCCTGCATTCTGCCTGGCCTGGGGAAGCTTGGTCACAGAGCAGGGTAGTCTTTATCCTGGAGACCACCCCCCAGGCCCACAGTGAGGGAGTCAGGGGTAAGAGTAAGGGCTGTCCAGGGAGCCTGGAGAGGAGGTGCCCACCAAGAGGGGCCCCAAGCCACTATAGTTTAATTCACCACTGAGGGGTGAGCAAGGAAAGATGGAGGGCAGTGAGGGGCAGACAGTGGGAGCTAGGTGATGGGTAGGAGAGGCCTGGAGCCTGGCCAGTCGGCAAGGCTGAGCTGGGTTAGGCAGCTGGGCCACTAGTCTGGGTCAAACCATGAGCACAAAAGGGTTCTTTCACGGACGCCTTAGAGATAACAACCACTGCAGGGACAGTTAATATCAGTGACACACCCGTTCACCCAGAAGATCAAGAAATGAAGAGTCTTAGAATAGGGAAGGTAATGCAAGGAGGAACAAACTATGCGGCCCTGAAAAAGGCTTACCAGCCATAAACCTTGCTGCCTGGGAAGGAAGTGGAAGTTCCCAGAGGGGGGCTGGAGAAGGAAGGGATCTAGAGGCCCTAGAACAACCCCCCCACCCCCTAACTCCCACCCCTGTGGAGTATTTTGGAGATCCTTTCCTCCCATGTACTTGGATAAAGGTAGGCTTGCTCTGTCCTCCACTGAGAGCTAAGCCCTCATCAGCTGAGCCACCTGGACATAGCTTGTGCTGGAATTGAAGTCAGAGGCCTAGCTGTGAGTGAGGCGCTCACAGCAGGTGGCATCCCATCCACAGCTTCCATGATTGGGGCACCACAGGGCTGAGATTAGGGCCTGGAAGCAGAAGATAGGTGCTGGGAGCTACTCACATCACTTGACCTCCAGCTCTTGCACAACGGACCCCTAGTGTTGTGGGTAACTTCCCACCAGAGCACAATCCCCAACTTCCAGTTCCAGGCCCCTGTCCTTGGGGCTTCAGCCTCCCAGTGTGGCAGCCAGCACAGCTGAACCAGTTAGCGCACGCTCAGTGGTGTGCTCCTCATTAACGGAGCACGCTGGCTCTTGAGGGCTCAGTGGAGCGGCTGCCCATGGCGCGTGGCTGGGGGCATCACCACCCTCCCTGTCCCCTACATTGCCAGGAAAGGAGCAGACCGCAGAAATCCAAGTCTGTTTCTGCTGCTCTTGGTCGGGGGCTGCAGCCAGGAAAGAGGCCCCAAACTTCAAGCCTTGGGGATCTCACTCTCTGCCAGGGACCTTGCCCTTGCCCTGCCCATGAGGCCATCCTGGACCCTCTGTTGTCTCTTTTACAGCAATAACCACTGCTGTGTGACCCCACCCACGTATTCTGCAGCGCCACAATCCCCTATTGTGCCCCTAAGTAAACAAGCCTTGGACAGAATGAAACTCTTATTGTAGGGTCAATATATAGGAGCCCTATTTGGCTGGGCTTTGTTTGGGAATGGATGAATTACCCCAAGCAGACCTCACACCCTCCAAAAAAATGCCCCCTGACCCTGTGGTATTGCTAGGCCTGTCCCAAAGGAGGCCCTGGGAGGTGGTGACAGGC
This sequence comes from Pteropus medius, assembly GCF_902729225.1. NCBI lineage: Eukaryota > Metazoa > Chordata > Mammalia > Chiroptera > Pteropodidae > Pteropus > Pteropus medius. The sequence continues at coordinate 791,229 of NW_024340701.1, read as the reverse complement.
TTAGAAAGGATTCTGTAGGGGCCTGTCACAGAAGGCACACTTGGGCTGTGAGCCATCCTCTCCCAGAGCCAAGCTGGCCTCCAAGCCTCTGCATCAGGGAGGCCTTCCCTGACCTTGCCCTGCCCCCACCCCCACCGCTTATCCTCCTTCATATTCCTGTGACGTGAGAAATTCCCCTTTGTGGTCACGTAGGAGTTGCATATAAAAATTATATATTTGTTAATTTCATCGATGGCTTGCTCCTCACTTGACTTCTAGCTCTGGGTGGATGGGGTGTCTGTTCACTGCTGAATTCCTAGTGCACAGTGCAGGGCCTGGCGCACCTCAGGTGTTAGTAAATCTGCATGGTTGTATGAATGAATCAATGAATGAATGAACGCACGCTCTTTCAGCCTGCCAGTTGCTCCTGTTGCTTCTTGAAGAGGACCCTGTGGTTCCTGGAGATGTGCCCCCAAACCTACCAGGGGGATGTGAGGGTCAGTGTCCCTGCTGGAGACAGTGCTGGAAGGGGTATGCAGGACGATCGCTCCACGAGGGTGTCTGCGCTCTAGTGTCCACAGTGTGCAAGCCCAGAGAGACCAAATGTGGAAGCAAGGGGTGCACGGCTGGGGCCTCCATCAGGCATGGGGGCCTTCTGTGTCTCCATTTCCAATGCGCTTGCAGGAGACTCGCAGGTTCCCATGAGGCCATTCCTCCCCTCTGCATTTGTCAGTCAATGTCAGGGTCCGAAAGCATTTCAAAGCACCAGGCTTTTTTGTTTATTGGCCAACATGACAGTTGTCCTTGAATATGTCTCTTTCAAGTTGAAGGTCAGTGTCGTCACTGCTGCTTAGAGGCCATGCTGCTCTGTCTCTGATCCTGGGTGTCCGCCAGGAACTCTTGTCCATTTCTCTCAGGAGAATAGCCTGTCTCTCCAAGGCTTTCCCTGCCACTCAAGGGCTCCCTGTCTGTCCTTCTCTGTTGGTGACTCTCGGGGTCCCTATGTCTCTTAGACGCCTCTGATTCTTCAGGCTCTAGCTCGGGGTAGCTTGATTTCCTGCTCACCTGGGAGGGGGTGAAAGGGACACAGCATGGGGAAAGGGCACGTTCACACTTATAAAGGGACTTGCTGAACCAGTTGCAACTGTGGGGGTGGAGTTCCAAAACGGCTGCCCTCAGCAAGGCCTCAGGCCACCTATTTCAGCCCTGCAGCTCCCAGGCAGGTCTGGCATCCTTCCCTTGGGGCAAATCCCCTCATCAGCCCCTCTTGACCAGCCCCCTCCTCTGCAGCTCCCCACTCTCAGCTCAGAAACCCTTTCCTGGAGTCACACCCTCAGTTTTCCCTAGCAGAGTCTGTCCTCCAAGTCTGGTATGGTGCCTGCAGCTCTGGAATCCTCCACTAACTCATGGCTAGCACTGCCCAGCCCAGGTCAGCTTCTCCAGGGCCCTCACCCCAACCATGGGCAATACAGATGGTTTTACTGGGTGCTCCCATCCTGAGTCCCGAATGCCCTCCCCAGGTCTGACCCAGCTCAGTTTTTCCCCACTTCCCTCATCCCACAGCCTTGCCCACCCTGTGCCCCCAAGAAAAAGACTTCAACTGGGGGAGGGGCCTAGCATCCCTTCCCCTGCAGCCGCCTGTAGTGGGCAGCGTGCTCAGCCTGGTGATGTGGTGGTGGCGGGCGGAGGGGGGCTGTCTGGACACAAGTCCCTTTGTGCCCAGCCCTACTTGGCTGCTTGGTATGAGGCTCAGCTGCTCCCATATCCTCACCCAGAAAGGAAAGGAGAGGCTTTGGAGGGGCTGGGGCTGGGGGGCTTCTACTCTAGCTCCCCCTCAGTGTCCCACTTGTCAAATGTTGGCAGCACCTCCTCAGGTGGGCTGGTGTCCCTGGCACCGGGTGCTGGGGGGCTAGTGAGGGAGGTCCCGCTTGGTGCCCTCTGGCAGCTGCTCCTCCCTGCTCCCTTCCTCTGCCAGGCCTGCCTGTGGCTCCTGCTAGCAGAAGGGAAGCCCAGTGTGGGGGTGGGAGCTTGGAGGGCCCACGGCGTCCCCACTGGGGGAGGCACAGAGGGTCAGGCATGGGAGCTTAAATGCCTTGCTGATGGTAGCTTCTCTCCTGTCCCCACAGAATGGTGCTGTGCCCAGCGAGGCCACCAAGAAGGACCAGAACCTCAAACGAGGCAACTGGGGCAACCAGATCGAGTTTGTACTGACGAGCGTGGGCTATGCCGTGGGCCTGGGCAATGTCTGGCGCTTCCCATACCTCTGCTATCGCAACGGGGGAGGTACCCAGAGGGCACAGGGCAGGGACCACCAACTCAGACAGGGCCCACCCATCAGGGCCTGGGTCATCCCCTCTCTGGCACAGACCTCACTCCAGACAGGCTAGCCTCTGGCCCTGATCTCACCCCCATCCCTGGCTTAGGTGTCCTTTATCTAAGGCACAGACCAGCCCCGATTCTGGCAGTCTGTTGTTAGGGTCTGATGTGCTAGCCTGCTCCCTCAAGGTGGGGAGAAGTGGAGAAAAGCACCCCAACTTCCTGAGGTTCCCTGTCTTCTATCCCCTGTGTTTCAACAGCCCCCTAAATAGTTCAGGGACATGTGAGGATCCCAGTGACTTATGCTTGTGAAATTGCTTGGTTAAGCCATCAAATCCCACCCAAACACAGTGGCTCTGGGGCTTGAGTTCTGCTCAGAACAGACTTCTTGGGAGCCTCTGTCAAGATCAAAAGACAGGCCATGGGTAGTATACCTCAGACCTAGGCTCCTACTCAGTTCATGGCACACCCTCCTCAGGCCCTAGCCAACTTCAAAGGTTTGGCTGTTGGATTCTGGGTGGGTCCCACAGTCCATTCCTGAGCCAGCCCTCCCCTTGCCTGCCAGGTGCCTTCATGTTCCCCTACTTCATCATGCTGATATTCTGCGGGATCCCTCTTTTCTTCATGGAGCTCTCCTTCGGCCAGTTTGCAAGTCAGGGTTGCCTGGGGGTCTGGAGGATCAGCCCCATGTTCAAAGGTGAGACTGGGTGGGGTGCATTGCCACACACACACACACACACACACACACACACACACACACACACAGGCCTTCCTTGGGGCTGGGCAGACCCACCCATCTGTATAAACACTGCAAACTCCTCTGGAGCCCTGGTGCTGATCCCAAGCCCCACATCAATGGCCAAGGCCACAGACGCATGCTGGGATCCGTGTTTGCTTGGCCTCCACCCTTACCTCCTACCACATGTATACATAAAACCTCTTTACTTCCTAGCTTGCCTCTGCTAAGACTTTGACCTGTCCCTTCTGTGGCCCTCCATAAAAGCCTGCCCCTGGGCCCTTTGATATTAACTTCATCTCCTTCAGCTAGATGTGTGAGGCTGCTGTCCCCTTCTGCTCCCCCAGGTGTTGGCTATGGCATGATGGTGGTATCTACGTACATTGGCATCTACTACAACGTGGTCATCTGCATCGCTTTCTACTACTTCTTTTCATCCATGACACACGTGCTGCCCTGGGCCTACTGCAATAACCCCTGGAACTCGCCTGACTGTGCTGGTGTGCTGGATGCCTCCAACCTCACCAATGGCTCCCATGGCTCCCAGCCTGCCACCTTGCCCAGTAACCTCTCCCACCTGCTCAACCGCACCCTTCAGAGGACCAGCCCCAGCGAGGAGTACTGGAGGTGAGGCCCGCATTGGACCTGGGCTGGGGGGACACGTGGAGCCAACTCTCAGCCCTCCCTCTTACCATCAGGCAACCATCTGCAGACTTGGTAGGGTGCCTGCTGCACGTTCAGCCTTCTGCTGGGCACCGAGCAGGGCAGAGGTATGTGAAGCGGTATAAGAAATTCACAGCCTATTCAGGAGAAGAGACTGACACACAGAGAGCAGTGGAAGCGTTGGAGAGTCCTTACAAAGGAGCAGTGAGGGAAGGCTCCAGCAGTCAGGCAAGGCTGCAGAGGAAAGTCAGGGAAAAGGGAGCTGACTTCCTGATGAGAAGAACAGTATGAGCAAAGGCCTTGGGGCCCAGATGAGCAACAGTTGCTCCTGAGACTGAGAGGAACCTCTTCTGATGAGAGTAAAAGGTATGCGGGGAACTCATGGGCCACGAGATGGCCTAAGAGGGGGCACTGGCCTTCTTGGAGAACTTACAAGAATTAAATTTAGATTTAATGCTGCAGAGCACAAGGAGCCATAAAAGTTTCCTGAGCCCCGGGCTGTCATCATTAAGCCATGCTCAGGAAAGACAGCCTCTGGAGTCTCAGAGCTGGCTGAAGGGTAGCTGCTGCTGGAGGTGTCTGGAACACCTTGTCCCAACTAGGTGTGTGTGAGGGTACAGCAGTACATCCTGAGGAAATTCCCCATGTCCTGTTGGAGAACCTATGGGCAGAAGGCTTTGGACGCCAATGAGTCTCACCCATTCATTCCACAAATGTTCACTGCATAGCTCTGCCAGGCCCTGTGTGCCAATCGGATGTGAATGGCCTAGAGCTCCTGCCCTGAGGAGCTCACAGTCCAGTGGGGAGACAGGTAGCCAATCATATCAGGGGCAGGTGCTTTGGTGCACAGGGGTGTGGTGGGGCACAAAGTGGGTAGCAGTCAGTTCTAAGGGAATGGAGGCAAGAGGAGTGGCTAAGAAGGCTTCTCAGGGGAGGGAGAAAAGGAGGCAGAGAAGAGACTGGAAGAGACATGAGCAGGTGAGCCGAGGCCAGGAGGCAGCAAACTGGAACTAGGGTCAGTGGCAGGTGAGACACTGAATATTAAGACAGAAAGAGCCAGGTATCATATGGTACAGGGCTTCCTGGGCCAGGCTAAGTGTTTGAGGCTTTCTCCACCAGGTGATGAAAGCCATAGGAGAAATGGCCAAGGCCCCAGTGATACTTGAAGTCCTAGCAGGTCGATATCCTCTAAGCCCAGTCCCAGAGCCCAAACCTGCGGCGGGGGAGTGGGAGGAGAAGGAGGGCTCATTATGTAGACAACAGAGCTACTGCTTCCCAGTGAGGGGTGGGCAGAATCACCTCTTGGGAGACAGTCACTCAGTCACTGGACAGATCATTTTTAAGCACCTACCAGGTATCGGACACTGCACTCAGGGGAGACAGAGCAGCAAGTAAGATACACAGATACTGTCCTCATGGAGTTCGCATCTAATGGGAGAACTAAGAAAAAAGTACCCAGTTACGTGTTCTACTGCATATGAGGCATGCTGTGGACTGAGCAAGTTGACCTAGACCGGAGATGAACCTCCTTGGAAGTTCCCAGGTGTACAAAGTCCCACCCACACCCCCTGGGATGTTCTAGAAGCTCTGGTCTCAGGGCTGTCTGCCAGGAATTCCCAGCCTGGTGGGGCCTTCCATGGCAAAGTTCTGGAGATTTTAACTAGTGCAATCAGAGGGGAATAGTCCTCAAAGAAAATTGGTCATGGTCGGGGGCCCCATTGTGTGGCCGATTGAATTCTTCTCAGCCAGGACTGGAGCCCCAACTGCCTACCCAGCAGTGGGTCCCCGGCAGGAATCTTTCTCTGCAGGACAGCTCCCTGCTGCCCCCTCCTGGAGAGCCTGGGGAAATGGCCCTTGAGCAGGCTGCCCAGGTTAGCTTCTGAAGGAATAGCAAGCATCCCCATTTTGGGAGCATATTGTCTCATATAATATTATCCCTAATTTCTCAAATTCAGAGACTGACATTCAGAGGTTAAAGAACTAGGCTCCTATGTCCATCTGTCTTCTCTCTTCTTGGTGCCTGGTGTGAATTAGGCCCATGTGTTCTTGGTCCACACTCTCCAACATCCCCTTAGAAAGCTGCATGATCCCATTTGAACCCCACAACAACCCTACTAGCTAGTTTGTGCAGGTATTATAAAATATTCCCATTTTACAAATGAGGAAAGAAAGTCAAAAGAAAGACCAAAAAACTATGAAGTGGGAGAAGCCCGGAGGACAGATTTCTGAGTCCGTGTGTTCCTCTTGCTTGCCCTTCTGGACTACGGCCCTCCCTCCCTCCCTCACTATTCACAGTCTTGTTTCACAGTCTTCTCATAGCCTAAGCTCATGACCATACCCTCTCACCCCACCACCCCATGGTGCCCAACACAGCACCCGACAACCAGTGAGACTCAAATGTCAGCACCACTCTCCCTGTGTCTTCACGGCAGCTCTGAGGTCACACGGACCTCACTCTGGCTCTGCCATTTACCAGCTGTGTGACTTTGGGAGGTCACCACACCTCTCCAAGTCTCAGCTGTTCATCCATTAAATGGGGGTGCTTACAACACTTACCTTATTGTTTAGAAGACGAAATGAGATAATGCAGCATAAATAACTAAGAACAATGATAAGTGCTCAGTGAGCACAAGAATAGCCACTGCTGGAGATGCAAAGAAATAGATTAGGATGTCCTGTTCTCAAAGTGTTTACCATGTGGTTGGGGAAATTTAAAAATAATGCAGAATAAATCTAGAGATGTTCTGCATAAAAAGAACGTTCTGCATAATGTTCTGAATATGTTGGGCTTCAAAATTTCTTAGGTTAAATGTTTGATCTCAAAAGCACATGGTCCAAACCTAAAACAAAACCAAAAACTAAATATAGTGCCAGAAAAACAAAGGTAGAATTATTTGGTTCTCAGGTTAGCCTTCTAAACTCTTTAATCTCTACTATTGTAATGCTGTACTCTTACAATAAAAATAGTATGAAACACTACTAGTTTTAATATAATTAAGTTAAAAAAACTTTTGAACTAGAAATGGTTTCTTTACTTTGAATGCTGGTATTTAAAGTGACTCTGAGTACTAGCAGTAGAAGGACCCTGTGGCTTTTCTGGTAGGCAGAGCTTTTCAACACAGATGTGCCCCCAGTAGGTATTCCGGTCAGGCAAGGCCTGGGCAGCCCAGAGTCCTCAGACCAGTTGCCTTCAGCTTTGAATGACCTTGTTTGTTTATCCCAATAAGCCAAAAAGGAAAAGAGATTGGAAAGCATTGCTGAAGGGGACCCGGAACCTCTCATGGTGGTCCCACAGCTTCTGAACTTCTCCCATCCCTTTGTCTTGGTTCCCCCATCACCTAAGAGCCTGGAGAGGACCTAGCCCAGGGTGCTGCTGAGGCCTGTTGAATGAACCATCCCAGTGGCAGTTGGGCAGGAGAGGGAGGTGTTGGACAGTGCCCTCTGCAGGTCACTCTTGAAGGACAGCCTGGAGGAAGATTTGAGGCCAAGAGGAGGAAGGCCAAACTGCTTGCAAGTCTAACAGTCAGGCAGGCTGGCCAAGCAAATACCAAATCACAGGCCTGGCAACATTGTCCCATGAGGGACAGAGTAACATCCCATCATAAGGTGTTAAAAATGTTGTCATGAGGTTTGAGAACTGATTTGGAAAAAACAAGGTGAAAAATCTAAGAACGATAGAGGACAGCCTATGAGCTATGCTGGGAGGTCCTAGCTGTAAGTGGGAAAAGAAAGGAGCCTGTATTTACCTAAATTTAGCTACAAACTGTCCTGGGTTGATGTTAATATGCCCACTTTACAGATGAGGAAACTGAGGCTTAAGAGCTTGTCTCTTGCTCCTCGCTTCTAGACTAGACAACTACACCAACCAAACTGGCCTGCCTCCAGGTTTCCCCTGTTTACCTCCCAATCCATTTACCACAATGTTCATTCATTCATTTGTTTATTCAACAAATATTTACTTAGCTCTGCTCTGTGCCAGGGATTGTGCCAGGCATGGAGGGATATATCAGTGAACAAAACAGACAAAAACTCTGCTTTCATAAAGGACAGATGATGAACAAAATACATAGGTGAAAGTTACAATATAATAGAAGGATACATGTGCTGTGGAGGAAAATATAGCAAAGAAGGAGGTAATAAGGGTTGCTGAGCTGGGGCCAGGTCTGCAAGTTTAAGTGGGGTAGACAGAGAAGGCCCCTTGGCAGAGAGGACACTTGAGTAAAAACCCAAAGGAAGTAAGAAAGAAGAGGGCCATATTGACAACCCCAGCTGCATAACTCGTGAGGCCCAGTGCAAAATGAAAATATGAGGCCCCTTGTTCAAATGTCTTAAGAATTTCAAGATGATAATGATAGAGCATTAAACCAAGGAGCCCTGTGTGACCGCACAGGTCACACACCCATGTGCGCATGTGGATATCTGAGGAAAGAGCACTGCCATGTGTACATATAGATATTGGGGGAAAGAGAGAATAGCACGTGCAAAGGCCCTGAGGTGGAGGTATGCCTGGCATGTTTAAGGAACAACAAGGAGCCCAGTGCAGCTAGAGCAGTGAGCATGGAGGAGAGTAGGAGAGATCAGAGAGGTGGCAGGTAGGAGGTCACAGATCACGTAGGGCTTCTTAACCACCGTAGGGACTTTGGCTTTTCCACGGCCAGAGGTGGGAGCTGCTGCAAGGTTTCAAGCCATGGAGAGACCCCAAGAGTGCTCTTAGGAAAACCTTTCAGAGGCTTCCCTTTGGCCTCAGGATAAAATTCAAACTTCTAGGCCTTGACTTTATAGCTTCATATGATCTGGTCTCTTCCTATCCTTTGTCTTTATCTCTTCCTTTCACTTTCTCTTCCAGCCTTTCTGAGCTACCAACAAGCCCAGGCTGGGCCATGGTGTTTCATGACCCCCTGTCTTGCCCGGTGCTCTTCCCTCAGCCTGGCACGCATTTCCACTTCTCCTTACTCACCTCGTCCGCATTCCTCAAGCCTCTGTTCAAACCTCACCTCTTCTGGAAAACTTTCCAGTTTGCCTCTCCTGGCGGTGCCCACAATGCCTGATCCAGGTCCATGTGACCAGCACCTAGCACAAGGCCTGACACATAAATGTCCAGGTGATTAAAACAGCAGCTAGTGTGGCACACAGGGCGCTAGACAGAGCTATGCATATGCAAAGGAGGAATTCAGCCGCTGTGCTCCAGAGCCTCCAGTCCTCACTTAGCACTCTGCTGCCTCCCTCCATTCATCAGAAACAGAGACTAGTGCAGATGAATAGCTTGCTGAAGGCTTCCTGAAGGAGATGACACTTGATAGGATGTGAGCCTGAGTGGGGACAGGAAGACCTCCACACCCCAGGGGCTGAGGAGGCTAGCCCAGGGCTGCGTGGCCTCCAGGAGCCTTTAGGGTCCTGGGAGAGACTGCAAGCAATAGCGTCCCTGGGGGCAACAGGCAGGGGGAGCTGGGCTGGCCGGGGCTGGGGCCCCACAGTGGCTCACATCTCACCAGTGGGCCCCTGGGACCTTGTGAAAATGGAAGAGGCTGCCAGGCCAGGCCCTGGGCCTGGGGAATCTGTTTCTGGGCAGTGGTGCTGGCCCTCAGTGACAGAGTATCCCCTCCCCAGGCTCTACGTGCTGAAGCTGTCAAACGACATTGGGAACTTTGGAGAGGTGCGATTGCCCCTCCTCGGCTGCCTCGGCGTCTCCTGGGTGGTTGTGTTCCTCTGCCTCATCCGAGGGGTCAAGTCTTCAGGGAAAGTAAGCACCCCTCACCTGGCAGGGTTTGTGCCCACTCAGGAAATTCCTGCCTCCCCTACCTGGTGTGTGTGTGTGTGTGTGTGTGTGTGTGTGTGTGTGTGTAGGTGGGGTGATGAAGGGACATGGGAAGGGATGAGGGCCCAGAGGGCAGGTGGTGGTTGGGGACCAAGGAGGTGGCGCCAGGGCCGGATTGCCTGGAGCAGTCCAGTGGAGCTGTCTTGCGCAGGTGGTGTACTTCACAGCCACGTTTCCCTACGTGGTGCTGACCATCCTGTTTGTCCGCGGCGTGACCCTGGAAGGAGCCTTCACGGGCATCATGTACTACCTGACTCCACAGTGGGACAAGATCCTGGAGGCCAAGGTGGGGTGTGGGGCGCCACCCGGAAGGGATGGGGAGGGGCAGGGAGGTGGGGTGTGGGGGGCCACCCGGAAGGGAAGGGGAGGGGCAGGGAGGTGGCTGCCTCTGACCACATTGCCTTGCTGGCCCCTCACCCCCATAGGTGTGGGGGGATGCTGCCTCCCAGATCTTCTATTCGCTGGGGTGTGCTTGGGGTGGCCTCATCACTATGGCTTCCTACAACAAGTTCCACAACAACTGCTACCGGTGAGACTCTCCCGCCAGCCCTGGGGCTGTCCTCATCTCCTGCCTTCTGCAGCCTGACCTTAAACCCCCCCAGACCCACCAGACCCAGGGCAGCCTCCTGGTCTCCCAGCACCCTCCCTTCCACTCATAGCCTTGAGGTCCTGGGAAGGCTGGGTCTGGACAGGGTCATTGGTGGATGTATAGAGAACTTTGGTAGGAGAGAAAAGAGGGGTGGGGACAGTGATGCCCCAAGGGTCTGTAAGGACTCGAGAGCCTCCGACCCACTTAAAAAGGCCCAGAGCAGACCAGAAAAGAGGTTGGGGCACCTTTGTTCCTAGAAATTTCCCTGTCCCCAAGTCCTCTCCTAGCCCAAATCAGGCAGAGGGAAGCAAGCTGCGTGCCTTGAACTCGGCCTGTTTTCCTCCCCATCAGGGACAGCGTCATCATCAGCATCACTAACTGTGCCACCAGCGTCTATGCTGGCTTTGTCATCTTCTCCATCCTGGGCTTCATGGCCAATCACCTGGGTGTGGACGTGTCTCGTGTGGCAGACCATGGCCCTGGCCTGGCCTTCGTGGCTTACCCGGAGGCCCTCACACTGCTGCCCATCTCCCCACTCTGGTCCCTACTCTTCTTCTTCATGCTCATCTTGCTGGGTCTGGGCACTCAGGTATGGGGTGTGGGACGTGGGCCAGTGACTTGAGGAGGAGGGGTGGGGGCAGAAGTCAGGCCCCTGCTCTGATGGCTGTATCTTGCAGTTCTGCCTCCTGGAGACACTGGTCACGGCCATTGTGGATGAGGTGGGGAATGAGTGGATCCTGCAGAAAAAGACCTATGTGACCTTGGGCGTGGCCGTGGCTGGTTTCCTGCTGGGCATCCCCCTCACCAGCCAAGTAAGAATTGAGGGGAAGGCTGGGCAGGAGTTGCGAGGGTATGGGGGGATAACAGGTTGGGGAGCCTAGCCTCGGCACTCCCGACTCAGCTGCCTGCTGGCCCACAGGCAGGCATCTACTGGCTGCTGTTAATGGACAATTACGCGGCCAGCTTCTCCTTGGTCGTCATCTCCTGCATCATGTGTGTGTCCATCATGTACATCTACGGTAAGTGCCCAACCTTCCATGGCCTCCCAAGCCCACACTGTCCTGCCTGGTCCACTGACCCCCCCACCCCTCCAGGGCACCGGAACTACTTCCAGGACATCCAGATGATGCTGGGATTCCCACCGCCCTTCTTCTTCCAGATCTGCTGGCGCTTTGTCTCTCCAGCTATCATCTTTGTAAGTTCCTGAGCTGGCCTCTCCCTTCCCCTGCTGCCTCATGGCAAGTGTCCTTCTCTTGAGAACCAGCAGAGGGAGAGCAGGAGCCCGTCCATCTGGCCAGAGCTCCCATGGGAGCTCCACAGCACTAGCCATTGGTAGTCTGAGGGAGGTTGCATAGAGTCAGACAGGTATGTGGAGATGCAGAACCACCCAGGCCCTGGCCTTGGGTTAGGAAGGGAGCGCAGAACCCTGAGTAGGACTGAAGACAGTACCCAGCCTGGAAGGGGAAAGCAAGCTAGCAGCAGCTGAGAGTTGCCCGCCCCCGCCCCATCCCCTCCCCACCAGCATCCCTGACGTTCCTGCCTGTCTTTGGGGTCTCAGGAACCATTATTGATATTGGTATCAGCTTCTGTCAGCCTCACTGAGCTCTTGTCTCCAATCCATTATAGCCGAGGTGCTCGGGGTGCTCAGGGTTCATGGTGTGAATGCATGAGTGTTCCAGCAGCAGGCTGTATGAACCATGTGTTAGTTCAGGATCAGGGGCAACCTGTAAGCCTTCCAGGCGCTGGCACGGGCTGGCTTGGGAGGTCTTGGTTTCCACCAATATTCAACACCTGGAAAACCCGTTTGGGAGCTAAATTGGTGGCAGGAACTCCCACCATGGCTAGGAACCAGGCACTTTCTGTATGCTGCTCATATAATAACTCATGTAATACAGCTCTCCAAGGTATCATTATCATCCCCACTTCATAGATAAGGAAACTGAGGCCACCGAGATGTTAATTAATTGACCCAAGTTTACACAGCTAATGAGGGGAACCACCACCATGTGAAGCAGGTAGTCCGATCTAGAGCCTGCGTGCTGGACCAGTGTTATGCTACAAACCACCACGGGAAGGAAGAATAACCCCTAGGCTAAAACCATCTGATTTGCTCCTTTGTGCTTAGGGTGGTAAACGGGGGCGTGAAGTGTTTAATAGTGTAATGGTCACTCTACAGAGAAGAGGCAGGGCCATGTCTGAGTGACAGAGGGATCAGCACAATGGCAAGGGCAGTGTCCAGAGTCATGCCTGTCACACCCAGCTCCTCTGTGCCACATGGGGCTCAGCACTGGGTGTCCACTTTGGCTCATGTTTCTGAACAAAAGGCCCCTGAGAGCTGAATCCTCCACCACACAGGGTGTAGGATTTTTCCCGAGCTTGGCACAGGCACCAGCTCGGGCCACTGGCCCAGCTTTGAAATAGGAGGAGCGGAAGTCTCCCGTAAGTGGCGAAAAGGCCAGGGAGGACAGGCACAACTGCCAAGCACCATGCCCTCTGGGTGTGGTGGCTGAGGCCCAGGAAGCTCCCCGCCCTACCCCCAGGGGAGAGACCTTGGGCACCAGCCAATGCAAGGCAGGAGGTAGGAAGGAGATGGGCTATAGGGGCAGCCGTGACCTGGGTCCAGTGTCTCCGGGAGAGTAAGGCAAGGTGGGCAGTGAGTGTCCTCTCTGTACGCAGAAAGCTGAACTGGGGTTGCCTTAAGGTGAGAACTTCAGGCTCCGTAGACACGTGTTTCTGGGCTGTCATGTTTTCTTCAGGGCTTTACTTCTTTACATTTTCTGAAAAGCTTTTTTTGACAAACTCCATTTTCTGAAAAGCTTTTTTTGACAAACTTCTTCCGTCAGCTCAAATAAAGGATTTGTCCCCATCTAGATCAGGATCTAGGTTCATTTAGGAAACTTGTTATAAGTTCCTACTATGTGCAGCATCCCAGGAGGGGCCCCCTGTTGGATGTGGGTCTGGACCTCCAGAATTTGGTCACTAGGAAGGCGGAAGTAGCCTGAGCTCCAGGATGCAGCTAGGGGCTCAGAAGGCAGAGGCTGAGCCCTGCTGGGGAGCCACGCAGACACACACAGGCCCTCTGGGTGGCCCATGAGCCGCCTGCCCATCATCTTTTTGCTTTCTTCGGTTTTTTAAAATTTATTTTTAATTATAGTTGACATACAATATATTAGTTTCGGGTGTACAACATAATGATTAGACATCTATATACCTTATGAAGTGACCACCCCAAAAAGTCTAGTAACCACGTGACACCACACAGTTATTACTTCCTTTAGTTTTTTTTGTTCTGTGGCTCAAGACTTTATTTCTCATCTTACTAATTTTTTCCAAAGCTGTTCCTGAGGGCATCTCCAGCCTGACAGTCACCATTTCTAGCCTTTGGAGCCTTCCCAAGCTGTCCCCAACCATATCTCCCACCTCTCTGCACAAGTCAGTTCAAATCAGCAAATGAGGTTATGACAGGCACTGTGCTGGACGCTGAAGACCCAGCTGATGCAATCCTCAGAGGCTCCCAGGTCTACGGGGACCATTAAACAAATACTTAGCAAATGAAAAATGCCTTTCAGGAAGAGGAGATGGGAAATCAGGAGAGGCTTCTTGAAGGTGGTGGCAATTTGCATAGGGTTTGCCAGAGGAAGATGCAGAGGAGTCTCCGGAGTAAATGAAGAGGGTGGACAACGCTGGGTATAGCTGAGACATTGACATAAGGGTAATCAGGCCAGAAAGATAAGCTGAAGTCTCAATGTGAGGAGGTAAAAGTCCTAAAGGCCAGGAATTTGGCCTTACTTCAGTAGGCAATAGGGAGCTATTGCGAGTCTTTGAGCAGAATGACTTCCAAAGGTGACATCAGCTTAATTGTTCCCTGGCTCATTCAGGATTATGGCAAAGATCTCTCCCCTTCCACTGCCAACTGCCCATCATGCCCTGGACCCTTGGTTTCATCTGCTTTTTCCACCACCCAAACACTGACATTGGCCCTGCTCTCCCCAGTATTCCTCTTTCTAGTTTGGGAAACTGGAAAGGAAGGAAGCGGGTACTGATAGGAGGCCTGAGGCCTGGGTGGGGCTGGGTGGGCCTCATGCCCACTCCCATCCCCTGCTCTCTGCAGTTCATTCTCATCTTCACGGTGATCCAGTACCGGCCCATCACCTACAACCACTACCAGTATCCAGGCTGGGCGGTGGCCATTGGCTTCCTCATGGCTCTGTCCTCCGTTATTTGCATCCCACTCTACGCCCTGTTCCAGCTCTGCCGCACAGATGGGGACACCCTCCTCCAGGTGAGAGGTGGGGTCAAGGGGCAGCCGGATGAAACTGGGTGGGGTGGATGGATGGAGCTTAATGGTTCCCTTCGGATCCTCCCTCCCCCCACCCACTTTCATCTCCTGCAGCGTTTGAAAAATGCCACAAAGCCCAGCAGAGATTGGGGCCCTGCCCTCCTGGAGCACCGGACTGGACGCTATGCCCCCACCATACCACCCTCTCCTGAAGATGGGCTTGAGGTCCAGCCACTGCACCCGGACAAGGCCCAGATCCCCGTGGTGGGCAGCAATGGCTCCAGCCGTCTGCAGGACTCCCGGATATGAGCACAGCTGCCGGGGAGTGCCTCAGCCCCGTCCTGTGTTCCCATCACAGAGACTGGGGAGGCAGTGGACAGGTGTCACTGCCTGTCCCTGCCAAGCCCTGACCAGGGCAGCTGCTGTCACCTTGGCCACCACTGCTAGTGCGGTCATTCGTGCTCGTGTCCCCAGTGTTTACAGGTCCTCTGGATGCCAAGATGGCAGCTGAGGGGAGAGGGGAAGGTAGGGTTGACGGGTAGGGGCCAAAGCACTTTTTAGGGGTCTTGGGCCAGGTCCCCAGAGGCCTGAGGGGCTTTATGTGGCCTCTGATGCCCCCACACTCTGCCCTGAGCTGAGGTTCTGGGTGGGCCCCCTTACCTGTCCCTGTCCTTGGGCCTCCAGCCTCCTGACCAGTGTTCCTGCCCTCAGAGCAGACCCTAGCCTCTGCCCAAGCAAATTTGGATCTTCCTCCCTGGAGGCAGGGAGAGGGGCTAGGGGGCTGTACAGTGTTACTTGTCAGGCTGTGCTGTCCAGCCCTGTTTGTCTGTGCAATTATTTTTGTAAAAATTGTGTTAACTGTGGTTGCCACTCCCTTGCCCCCAGCCTCGGGCCCAGTCTGTCTTCCAGGCCTGCCTGCACCTCACTCGCCTGACCTGGGGTTTCCGCGCCTCATGCCAGCCCTGGCGGCCAGGCCTAGCCAGCAAAGGCCCATGACTCAGCAGCCTGCCCAAAGCACTAGTTTCTGGGGGTCAGGGGTGGAGTGCTGCTCAGCAGAAGGTCTGAACCCAGAGCCGTGGGGAAGGGGACCCTAAACGTCGCCCCCTTGCCCTCCCTCCACCAGGCTAAACACCCTGTCTTCCCAAATTGGGTCGCCCTTGTTCACGTGCCAAATGGCCCCAGCCCACATGCCCCATCTCCTCTCTGGAACCAGAGCTCCTTTCCTCAAGCCCTGCAGTGTCCATTTGTCCATCCTCTGTGCCCCTCTGTGCAGTAAGCCCCGGAAGAGCCGCCTCTAATTCTCTGTAGCAATAACGGTGCGCCATCCACCCCCACCCATCCGTGCACCACTAGGATTTTAAAGTCCATAGATTTTAATGAAATTTCTATTCCTGTCTCTGAGCTGCTACTGTGCTTTGTCTGGGTCCCCCAGAGGGACAGGAGTCAGGGCTGGGATGAGACTTCTGCACTGCTCGTGCTCAGCAGGCCTTTCTGGAGGCCTGGGAGGAGAAAGGCCAAAGGCTGTGATGGTCAGGACCAGATATCAGGGACTTGGCAAGGGGTGGGGTGAGAACCAGCCAGCCAGACAGCCTCTGGGTCCTGGCGAGGGCCCATCCAAGACTAAATCTGAGGTAGCTGTGCTGCAGCAGCTGAGAGGTGGCCGCAGCAGATTGGGAGAGTTCCAGCAGAAGCTGAAGCTAAAGCCTACTTTGTGACTAGCCCATCAGGTTGGGGCCTGGGGCGCTGCACTGGACATTGGGGTAGAAGCTAGCCTTTTCCTGGGGCTGTACTGAAGCTTCCGTCCCCAGCGGCAGGTGGCAGCCAGGCGTTGAGGCCTGCATTCCAGAGGAGGGGCAGGCAGGCAGCACTGGAGAGGCCCAGCCAAAACTCCAGTAGTCCCACGGAGGCAAGACAAGGGTCTGAGGCCCTGGCTGGACGAACCCGAGGGCTGCTGCCTAAACAAGGAATAGTAGCCATGAGAGGCTGTAGCCTGACCTTTAGCCCACCCTGTCCAGCTGTCGATCTGCTCTGGTTTACCTGTGGCCGAGGGAGACACAGGAAGGCCTCAGAGGTGCCTGCAGCTCCAGTTGCATGGCTGCCTTCTGTTCCTTTAGCTCTGGAGGAGAGGTATATCTGAGATGAAGTGCCCAGCTCTTCTAGGGTGTGTATAAGGGTGAGGTGGGGAGAAGGAAGCTGGGTACTCAGGGGCCTGCCCAGGGTCCTCACCTGCCAGGGTGGGCTCTAGGATTGCCTCAGAGGGCTGGGGTGCCCCTGTATACTCTTCTTCCAGGCAGCGCTGCAGGGAGAGCTGGCTCAGTGCTCAGGCCTTATGGCAGGAGTGGAGTAAGGCAGGATACAGAGGCCAAGAGCCCCACGGCAGGGCCCAGGAACCATCCCATGCCAGCCCCCTCATGCCGGCCACCTCAGGGTAAACACCCAGGGGAACATCAGCCTCACTGAAAAGCCCAGCTTGGCAAGGTGGTGGCTAGCCTAGACCCAGGTTTAGGGAAGAGAAGGAGGCAAAAGACCAGGGAGCCAATTCAGCAGGTTAATCTAAAAGTGCTGACCTTGAACTTAGGGGCTCAACCAGAATCTTGGGTTTTTTAATTCACACACACAAGAAGTATACACTTGAGAAATGGACACTGGACTCACACAGCCTTTACATGCACATACGCACGTAGACACACATGTACACCAGGCAAGAGGTAGCCATGCCTACACTCAGAAGAAAGGCTAGGGAGGCGGGGAGTAGGACCAGGGATACAGCTCACCTGCAGGATGGGGATCTTCCTCTCTAAGGTGCGACACTCCTCTTCCAAGAGGCCTCTGGGACACGTGGGTGTGCAGCAGCCAGAACCAGTGCCACAGGACCAGATCTCCGCTGAGCCCTCCACATAGCCCCGACCTCTAGCCTCACCAGAAGTCCCCTCCAGACCCTCCTTTCTCAGCCCACCTTGCTCTCTGCTGCCCACGTGCCACCGAGCACAGCCCTCCAGCCCCTGCCAAGCCTCTTTCTGGACAGAATGTGTTCACTCCTTGCATATCTCATAGCGCCCACCCCAGCAGGCACCATTCTTTCTTCTGTACTACTGCACTGGGCCTGCTACCCATCCTGCATTCATTCTTCCCCATATCACAGCCCTTCCCCTACTTAAAACTATCTGTGGTTCCCCCCACCCACACCCCTCCGGCAACCAGCTCAGGATGAAAATCCTCAGACCACGGTCCCTGCTGACATCTATACTTGGCTACTTCCCAGCAGCAACTAGCTCTGTAGCAACCTGCCTTTCCATCTCTAAGTCTTGTTCCCCTGGCTCTCTCCCAATCCAGGTATGCTGCCTCCTCCCCTCTCTTAGCCCCAGTACTTCAAGATCTAGCCCCAGTCCCCTCTTCCCTGTTTCCACCCCCACCACACACTCAGGGACCTCACCGCAGGTGTCCGGCAACCTGGTCAATGTTGGACATGTTCAATTCATCCTTGATGACACTAAGGTCTCTGAGACTGCTGTTGGCAGATGAAGTTGACATCACTCTCCCCACGTTGCCTCACCCCAGGCCTTTAGGACACAAATGCCACTTCTAGACAGTTTTGTGTCTTTTCTCACAAAGGCAACATGATACAGTGCAAAGATGAGTTCGGGAGTCTGGGTTTGATGGGTATGCAAATGGGCTCTGCTACCCTTTACTGTGTGTGACCTTGGCCAAATCAGTGATCTTTTCTGAGCTTTAGTTTCCTTATCTGCAAACTAGGGACATCATCCACTTCAAAGGGTTGTGTGAGAATCAGAAATAAGTTGCTGCCATTCACTTCTTATGAACACACTCCTGCTCATTTATCTCATCCAGTCTCCAGCTCTCTCTATCCCAGCCCTCACTCCTGTTCTCCAAGCCAGAGGATCAAGTGACTAGTGGACGCAGCCTCCTTTCCTCCCACCCACGCTTGAATACAGTGCTTCCTCTTCCTGCAAAGCTCTTCTCTCTTTCATCTGCCTGGGAATCTGTTCCACTATTCCAAGACCCAGATCAATCCAGCCACCTTTTCCAGGAAGCCTTGCCTGCCCCCAGGCTTGAGAGATATCTCTTGGGCTTCTGCAGCCCTTTACTGCATATACTCATGCTTACCACAAGTGGCTATAGAAGTGTCCAGCCCCAGACCAGGACTCCTGCATGGAGCCAGGTGGGACCCACCAATTAGCTGGGGCCCTCTGCCCAGCAGGGACAGACCCCTCCTCTCCTATCGCCACTTTACCTGGGTTCACCAGCTCTCATCTGGGATATCTCCTGTTCTGGAAAATCACACCTGGGCTCCTCCAATGCAAAACGCAAGACCCTGGGGCTATACTGGACCCAAGCCTCGGTCTGGTCCCTGCAGAAGGTGCACATGAAGAAAACTCGGGGCAACCACAGGAAAGGCAACCCTGACCCCTTGTCAGGTGCAGGGCTAAGTTCTGGTGACTGGGCTCTGAGGCTCCTACCTGCCCTCATAGATGGCCTTCTGGCGGAGACCTTGGAGCAGCTGCCGCAGTTCCTGGCGCACAAGGTCTCTTAGGAGGGGTGGGGGGGCCAGAAGGGAGGATGGGTCAGAGATGGGGCGGGAGCGAGGGGACTGGGAGGATCGAGCCTCTCGGAGCAATGACTGTAACATCACCACCTGCAAGGAGAGCTAAGACACCTTGAGACTGGGGAGGGAAGTGACGGGAGTGAGAGCGACTGGGGGAGTGAGGGGCAGGGCGGAGTTAAACAGGAGAGGGCTAGACTGTGAGATCCAAAAGGATCTTTAGTTACCCCGCAGAGCAGGAGGAGGTGGGGAAGTCACCTGAGTCGTGGGACAGGCCTGGGGTGTGGCCCCCCTTCCCACTTCCCTGACCTCTGCCCACAGCTCCAGGCTCAGGTCCACTGTCGTCTCCCCCAGAATCCTCTTCACTTCGGGCCGCTCCGGGAGCGGAACGTTCTCCTCCACCAGCTCCCACAGCGACGGAGAGTCCCCAGGCATGGCCCGCTGGCGCCCCGCACCGAGACGCACAACCCCACGCTCAGACCTGCAGGACAGAAGGCTAGTGGTCCCCGGCCGGGCCACGCCCACACACACCCCGCCCCCTTCCCTAGCTCACAGGCCATGCCCTCAGCCCTTCGCTCGCAGGCCTCTTCCCAGCCCCACCCTCGTCCTGCGGTTAGGCCCCACGACTAAATTACCCGGTCTGGAGCTGCCAGTGTCTGGTGCCGTCTCTTCTGCCCAGCTCTGGTTAGCTCTCGGGGGCCACGGTTCCTGGTCACTGCCCCCAGGAGCCGGGCGACGGAGAGCAGGACACTAACCCCGCCTCTTCCGCGTGACCGTCACCCAGGAAACCATGCCGCTACCCCTAGCCCCGCCCCCGTGTGCCCCCTCCCCTGCCTGTTTCAGGTCTAGAGGACGGTGCCGGCTTACTGAGTCGGACCCACAGATGAGATAGGTGGTTTTAGAGTCCAAACCATCCGTGAGGCCCTGACCCCAAGCACCTTACGCTCATCCCTGGCACGCTTCGGCTTCGGGACAGGCAGAAAACTGAGAAATCTGGGCCCACTGAGTTTACTACTCGTTGCCTCTCCTGGCCCGGAGGCAGTGGCGGGTAAACCTTTCCCCTTGGAGGGACCTAGGGAACCAAGACAGCCTGGTCTAAACCTGGCCAAACCAATAGGTTGGGTCAGGAACCCTCCCACAACACACTCAGGGGCTGGGTCCAGGGACCCAGATTCCCATCTCCAAACAGACAAAGGGGCTGATCCATTCATGTTTTTTACTAAAGCACCCACACAAGTTTCTGTGCAATATACAAACACAAGCTGGCCCTGGGGTTACTGCCTTCTCTGAGACAGGGAGGCAGGAACCAAACTGATCCAAACCCTACCTGCCACCCACACAAAGCCCAACCCCAAGATCCCAGGCAGCAACACAACACCCCCTCTGGTCCCCTCCTGGGGTTGCTCCTCAGCAGGAGGCCACCAGAGTTTGCCCCCTACAATGTTGAATGAAAAAGGTTTCCCCTCCCTTGGGAGCAAGAAGGATCCCCAGGTCTGAGAACTCCCCCTGGAAGCGGCGCTGCTCCTTAGTCACACCTCCCACTCTTCCAGGCCCTAGGAGACTCAAGGGGGGGAAACTGAGGCACAGAGAGGTGGAGTGACCTAGCCCAGGCCACTCAGTGAGGCAGTGCAGGGGCTGGCCCGACCCTGACAGTGAGGGGGCTGGGCTGGGAGGGAGGGGCAAGAAGGAGGGCTGACCCCAGAGAGGGACACACTTGAGGGGTCTCCCCAGGATGGAAGCCCCCCAAAATAGGTTCTGAAACTTCCAGGTGCAGCTGGGGGCCTACTGAAGACTCTCAGAAAACAGAGCCCAGAGTCTCAGTCCTGGGGGATCCTCCCCAGAGTAGCCGCCAGCCAGGCTGCAGGTCAGTCCTCTGGCAGGCAATCCTTGGCAGAGAATCAGTGTCAGCCCCAGGGGGGCCATGACGGGGGCCGCCCAATGTCCACTGTGATGTTGGTGAACAGCGGTTGCCAAGACACTTCCAAGACCTGGTACCGCACTGACCCGATGCCGTCCCGCTTCATGGTCAGCTTCGTGTTTTTAATCTTGGTAAACCTAGACGAGATGGAAATGGGTCCAGATCAGGGCTAACCACCAAACCCAATTCTGGGGCCAAAGCTCAAGCCATCTGGCTTCTTCCAGGGGTGAGTCAGTTCTCCTTGCCACCCCTCCGCCCTCCACCTGTTTGGAGCCTTTTGCTCTTGCATCTGCCTTCAAAACAGAAATCTCACCTCTGTGAGTCCAGAAATGTAACACCTTACAAATTTTTCTCTCATTTCAGACCCTCCTTCTAAGCCTTAGTTCCAGGTAAGGGGCATCCCATAGGCACCTCAAATACAATGTGTCCTGTATCAGATGTATCATCTTTACTCCCCAAACCCATCATCTTGTGCCATCTCTTCTGTTCCTCATCCTTTAGTCACTCCTTCACCATCTATTTATTGAGCAGTCTCCATGTGCCAGGCTCTACTCTAAGCACCAAGAACACAGCCATGAAAAGAAAAGCAAGGTCCTTCCTTTTATGACAAGTCTATTCTCCTAGGGGAGAAAGGTAACAGACAAGTAACACATCAGAGTGCTAAGAAAGCTAGGAGAGGGAGACCAAGATGACTGACTTGGAAGGGTTGAGAATATGATATCAAACTGACAGCAGGGGCAAGAACATTCCAGGCATAGGTAACAGCACATGCTGACCCTAAAGTAGGAATGAGTATTTGCTCAGCTAAGTGGCTAAAGCCTAATGGGCCAAGGGAAGAAACAGTAAGATTCGCTCAGAGGTTAGAAAATGCATGAGCAGGGTTCTGGTAAGTCAGAGGAAGCAGTTTTTCTAAAAAAATCTGTGGATGAGAAGACACTGAGGGATTTTTAGCCCAGTTTGGGGACATGAACTGTAGAAGGGCAAGGGGAAAGCAGGGAAACCAGTGAGAGGTTACTGCAGTAGTCCAGGCAAGATGACAGTGGCTGCACTAGGGTAGAGTTAGTAAAGGGAAAAGATGGGCTCAGACATGTTTGAGGAGTGGCACTGATATGACCTGCTGATAGTCGAGACATGCAGAGTGAGGGGAAGAATACAGGAGAACTAGATTTGAAGCGAGAGCAGCTAGGTAGATGAGAGTTCCTTTAGCCAGAATGTTGTTATCTTGCCATTTCCCCACCCAAGGCAGTTATCACTGATTAATAATGGCTATCCTGAAACAGGACCAAGGGTGCTGGCATGTGCTTCTAGTGCTCTACTCCCACCCTCATCCCAACTGTTTGGGTCTTCCCATTCTTCTGAACTCCGCTCAGATCCCTTTCCACAGCCATCCCAACACTGAGTACTGTCTCTGATGCCCTAAAGCCCTCTTCTCGCAGTCTCTCATCCCTTCCCTCCTCACCATGTTTATCTGAACTGCTTTTTCATCAGCTCCCTAGATGCCCAGTGCTTTGTGTTTCTGCCAAACATCAACCTTACATCAGTGCAGCAACCTCCCTCCCCCACTCTTAAACCCTGGGTTCAGAGCAGAACAATCCTACTGTTCCAGCTGGGGCACAGCAGTCTTATGCCTGGCACACCCCTGGGGTTCTGTCAATTCCTTCAGGCTTGGTGGGCTTCCTCCAGCTCCACCCAGGAGCTCTGCCAGCTCTTTAACTTCTTCAGGCTCAGAGGGTGATCCTTCCAGACCCAAATTGGATCCTGTCCCTTCCCTGCTTAAAGCCCTTCCGTGACTTCCCAGCGTCCCTGGGACAAAAGTGAAACTCCCAACCTAGGATTTGAGACCCCCAAACACCCAGCACTGATCCCATCTACTGTCATTTCCAACTCTCAGAAATTTTAACACCCAAGAGTTTCAGATTCTCAGCATATACCATGCATGTTCACATTCCAGACTCCTACACATACTATTTCCTTTTATCCAAACTGGCCTACTCCATTAGCCTGGTGAATATAGCCCAGGGTAGGTGTGTGACAAATATCTGTTAAATGAATAACTTTTTCAAACTCCAATTTACTATCACCTCCTCCAGGAAGCCTCCCGTCATCACTGCAAGGACAACACCTTGCCCTGATCACCTGTGTTATAACTGCCTGTCTCTTTCCCTAGAATGAACTTCATGCGGATATCCAGCTCTGGGCCTCCCTAACTCCAAGGTTTGGCACCAGACGGTCCCAAGCACCATCCGGAAGCCCTTGTCTACATTTCACATGCCCTCAGGCACTTCTCCCAGCCAGCATCAGACACCAAATGCTGCTACTTCCTCAGACTGCCACCCACTCCAGTCTCAGAGGGATCAGTATTGTCTTTCCACTTCCCACCCCGCATTGCTCAGGACATCTTTGTTGGGTCCCCAGGCACACGAACTGAGTCCAGTACCCACTATCTCTCGTTCTATCTGCTCTGGCACAAGTGAGGTCTGTGAGGACACCAATGGGAATGCGATCTACTCAGTGATGATTTGAGCCTGCCTTTATATTTAAGTCACCTCTAGGAATCAGGCCATAGGAGTGAGAGCTGTCTGGTGTGAGGCTGAGCTGGTGGGATAGGAAACAGGGATCAGGGGTGCTGAGAGTCACCTCTAAGAATCACGGGTCAATGTCCTTGGGATCACCTCTGGGGATCCATGGTACTAGGGGCCACCTCAGGGAGTAAGGGGTTAGGGGCCCTGAGCTCAGGGGTGCTGGGGGTCACCTCTGAGGATTGGGCTCGTTATGCTTGTCCCGGTCGTGCTTGATCATGCGGTAGCGGCCTATGCGGATGTCTGGGCGCGAGATCTTCATCCCAGTCAGGGAGATCCTGGGGACGGGGACAGATGGACTGGAGCAGGCACCAGGAATGGCACGGAGCCCCACCCAGGCTGCGCCGCGCCCTCTCACGTACCCAGTCTACTGCCCACCTCGTCTCTACTCACCGGTTGAAGATGTCGTCGTCCTCACCACCCCAGCCCCAGTACTCGTTGGGGAAGCCATTGATTCTCAGAAATTGGGCTTTACTCAGGCCTGACACGCCTCCAAAGTAGCCAGCATAGGGCAGCCTATGGCGTGGGAGGGGAGGTGTCAGTGAGGGGCCTGAAGGGATTCCAGATGGAGGACAAGAGCTGGGATAGGGGAGAGTGTGCCCAGGAGCCAGGAGCAAGTGGGGCACTGGGGCTGGCAATGAGGGCCTAGGTGTGGTGGGGGAGATAGGGATGGTGGGGGTGGGAGGTCTGGGTCCAGCTGAAAAGGGAGCCCTCACCGGAAGCCAAACTTGTCTATGGCAATGGCGAAGTGGCGGGGCTGGTCGCCACAGCGGTACAGGTTGCGGTCATCCATGGGGACCAGGTCCACATCACTGAAGATGAAGCAGTCGTAAGTGGCGTCCTCCTTCAGCGCCTCCAGGAAGCCCACATTGAGCAGCTTGGCCCGGTTGAAAGTGTCCTCACCATGCTGGGGTTGGTAAAGAGAAGAGGTCAGCTCTGGGCCTATAACTGGCAAGCACCTGCCACTTGACCACTGTCCAGAGCAGTCCCCACAAGCCTACCACCACCACTCCCCTGAACCCCGCGACTCCTGCAGACTCTCAGGATCAAGTTCAGCTCTTTGCTCTTTACCCTGGACCTGGCCTTCCAAGGCCTTTCATAATTTGGCTCTAATCTCCTCTCTGGCCACTGTCCTCAGACCCCAAGGCCAAGCTACACTACATTCCTCAGTGGCCCCAAACATGCCAGACTCTTTCTTGCCTGGCCCTTGGTGTTAGCAATTCCTCCCCGCCTAGAATGTTCTCCTCTGCTTGTCAAACCCATGTCTGGAAGACCTCCCTGACCAAACCCCCCTGCCACAGTATTATTATTAATTTCCTCCTGGGTGTTTCACGTATGCCAGTGTCACTTAAACTGTTATTTAGAGCTATTTCATTCATTCACTCAAACACATCTCATGGCCCTGTTCTTTGTACAAGGCATTTTCTTTGTGCCACTGGGGACCTGGAGATGAGCAGCCCTAAGCACACTATATCCCTGTTGAGCACAGTCTTGAAGTGAGACAACGAATATCCCAAATGACCAGTGTCTAAGATAGAGAAATGACAGCCACTGAGCTACTGAGCCTCAGCCACCTGTCCCCTCTGGCTCATATGGATCCATATCCAACTCCTTGGGCATCCTCTGAGACCAGGATAGGATTGGGCTAGATTCACTTGTCTCCCAACAAAATGACAAGCACAGGCTCTTTAGGCAGTCATGGTCCAGTGAGCCCGGGGTCCCCCGAGAAATGGGGCTGCAGGGCTAGGTCTCCTTGAGACTGGGATCCAGGCTCGAGTTCCAAATTCTAGCCAGGACAAGGACTCTGTCGAAGAAGCTGACCCCTGAGCCCCCTGCCCCAACCTACTATCTCCAGGCTGTAGCCAGAGAGGCTCCTGGAGAGGGGGTCTTTGAGTAGGCCCATCTAGAAAAAGAAAAGGAATAGTGACCCTTCCTCTCCACCAGCCAGCCTGGGCCTGATGAGATGGGAGCTGTTCCCCTAGAACCCTGAACTACCCGGCCCCACATGCTCTCTTCCCTCCCTCCCCTGTACCTTCTCTCCCACCAGCCCTTGGAGCAACTCTCCATTTTCTCCCGGCTCATCAGCACTCCTTTCCAACCTCTTTCACCAGCCAAGAGCCCTAAGTTTCTCTAACACAGCTCATAACACATGCACAATTCTCTCCCATCTGAAAAAAACCTCCCTCTAGCCACCACCCTACCTTTTGCCATCCCTTCTTGGCAGAGGGGTTTTTTTTAAGGAGTTGTCTCCAATTGGCTATTTCCATTTTGTCAAATCTGATTCCTTCTTCAACCCACTGCAATCTGCTTCCGCCTCCACCATGCCCCCGAAATGGCTCTCGCTGGGCCCACCTTGTTACTAAATCCACTGGACGCTTCTTGATCCACATCCTTCCTTACTCCCCCGGCAGTCCTCATGCAGCTGCCATGCTTCCTTCTTGACACTAACTCCTGGGCTTCCAGAACACCACACTCTCCTAAGTCTCCTCTAACCTTTCCGGCCAACCTTCACAGCATCTGTGGCAGTCTTTCTCTTTCTGCAACTGTCTCTTACATGCTGGCTTTCTCCTCTCAGGTTCGTGTGATTCCTGGGCAGGATGGACGTTGTTGGTTTTAGGGATCACCTGCATACTGGTGGCTCCCAGATACCTCTCTCCACCTCAGACCTCACTCCTAGGTCAACTAATTTGTCTAAACGTTTCTCTCACACTTCCCTCATGCACTCAGACTCATCACACACAGAAAAGAATTCAGTCACGCTCTCCCCTAGACCTTATCCAGCTACGTTGCCAGTTTGCTCACAGGCACAGCCATCTACACAGCAGCCAGCCAAGACAGAAGCCCTCAAGGTATCTTGGCATCTCCCTTTCCTTACTCTCCACTATTTGTGTCACATGGTTCCTTTCGACCCCACAACTACCGCCTGACTCATATGCATGTTTACCATCTCTTTCAACATTGCAGCCTCTTCCCACTGGTCACCCTGCCTCTAGTCTCCCCCTTTCAACTCGTTCTCCACATGTAATCAGAGTGATCTTTCTAATAAGCAAACATCCACGTTATTCCCCCCTTAAAACCTTACAATGGTGCCTTACCACCATCGGGCTCAGTTTCAAATGCTTCACATGCCTTGTGAGACTCTTCTCCATCGGCTTCTCCAGCCTCATCTTTGTTATCCAACTTCATATTGGACCCCACACCTCAGCCAACAATTCCAAACACACAAGACCAGTTCTCTTGCTAGGGCCTGGGTCCTCCAGTCCTTCCGTCTAGAATGCTTGCTTTCTTTCTCCAGTCCCTCTGCCAGATGATGCTTGTTCATACTTCAACACCCTTCTCAACCATTGTTTCCCACCCCCAGGGCTAGACTAGGCCCCTTGGTGTTCCCACAGGTCCCTGCTCCAACTCCAGTCATATGCCATCATCCTAGAGCCTATAAGGATCCAAGTCCAAATTTGGGAGTTCTCTGTGGGGAAGAGTGTCAGATCCTCACTGGGCCCCACCAGCCCTGGCCAGGCCTATGGTAGGGCTCAGATGGTGAGCTGAGTTCCTGGGCCTCAGCTGTGGCCAGCATTTGGCCCTTAGGTAGACTTCATCCCTCTTTCAGGGGCTAACTCTCCCTCTCCTAGGGCCCCTCGACAGCTCTTCATAGCCAGCCAACCCTAGGCTTCCACCACCATGGGGTGGGGCCCACCAAAGGTAGACAGTGGGGCTCTTCTCCACTGAGGCCATGCACACACCCACTAGTATACAGGCCAGCATTCACACACATGTACTCCCCTTCATGCACACACAAGCTTTCCTATGTGCACACTGACATATGCACACAACCATGGGCAGGCAAGGACCCGCGAATGCCCCCAAACCCACATATACACAAAAGGTGTGTGGGCCCCCAGACCCACGGGTGCTTGTGGGCTCTCTGGTGGTGCCTAGTGCCCAGCCTGGGGGTCAAAGGAAGCACACCTGGTTGATGACGTAGATGCCGTAGCGCAGCCGCTGTCGCCTCAGGATGGGGTGCATATAGTGGAGCCAGTAGCGTAGATGGTGCTCCCGGTGTCGAAAGGGGATGATGACCGCCACCGTCTGGGCTGGGGTGCAGTCAGGCGGTGTATAGCGGCCACCAAGGAGCACACCTGGGTTCTCCCTCTGCACCCGCTCCAGTGGCATGGGCGAAGTGAACTCGATCAGCAGTCGGCCCACTGCAGGCAGGACGGTGGCAGGAATCAGGTTTTCATCAAGCTCCAGGGACACCAGCCCTCTCCCTCAGCCTGGGGGTGGGCAAGGGAACCCCAGGAACAATCCTCTTACAACAGACCTGGAACTCTGTCATCCCCATGGGTCAAGACAAGACTCCATTCCCCTAGTCAAAATTGTTAGGTCTGCCCACCCTATAGGAAAGGCCCTACCCTGGAGGCTCACCAAGACCAGGTGGAGAGTCTGGACAGGGTGGCAAGATGGGAGCCGTGGGGCCGGGCCGGACACTGGGGGCCTCAGGGAGCCCGGAGCTGGGGGCAGTGGCGTTGGGCCGGGAGCAGTTGGTGCTGCTGCTGGCAGCTGGGTGAAGGGCAAGGGCAGGGCCACGGGCACTGAAGCGGCTGAAGAAGGCCAGGTGCTGAGCGTAGACGTCAAAGTAGAGAATGACGGCCACGAGAAAGTGCAGCAGGCAGAGAAGGAGCACAGCCTTGCAGACGCGCTCCAGCGTCCCCCCCAGCAGTCTGCTCATCCCGCAGGCAGCCTCAGGCCCGCCCAATGGGCCCGGGCATCCAGCTGCCAGCCTGAGCAGGGGTAGGAGAGAAACCGACCCATCAGGTCAGGGCTGAACGAGCAAGGCTACCTACCCGCCTCCTGCCCACTGCTCACACTCATGGACCCGCATCCTCGCATTTACCTGCTTACACCTTCTGACTCACAGACTCACATTCTACCTGCAAACAGACACACAGACACAGTCCCTGGCAACTCACTACTCACACATCTTCACACACCTGAGCACTCACCCATATATGCTTGTGTTCCTCATCCTCACTGACATACAAGCACAGCCTCACACACCCTCACACTCAGGTACATACCTTCATTGCACGACTTTACACATACACACACCCAGGTATTCCCAGGAACATGGACATGTGACCTCTGACCCCACTGGTTCATACCTAAACATGGAAACGTGTGCGCCTACAGACCCAATGTGTACCTGTTCCCTGGAGAACAGACATCCATAGGGCAGCATCCTTAACCCAGGACTCGTAGTCTGGGGAAGGGAGACCATTTATTGAGTACTTACCATGCAAGAGCACTTTGTACTCATGACTTCACTTAGTTCTCCCAGGACCATGGTGGACTGTGGTTTGGTCAAACAGGTCCCAGTGGCAAGCAGGACAGGCCAGCTGGGACCAGGCTGGGAAGTGGCCCTCAGCATCCAGGTGGCCCAAATATGGATAGGATGTTTTTGGGATCCCTTCCCTCTGGAGCAAGAGGTCAAAATACAAGATGGGGTACAGGATAACTCTCCCCTAAGACTCTAGGACTGGGATGAACTCTCTGGGGCCTGCCCAACACTGCTGGTTCTAATTCCCAGAAGGGGGAACACTTGGGTCCTGGAGACAGACGTGAAACATTCAACACAGCAGGAAAGGGTCTTGCCTGAGCCACAGTTTCCAACAGAGCAGTAACACTACTGTTGGCACTTCTAGCAGTGCTTCGGGGAGCAGGGTGAGTCTTACTCACAGATACATGGCATCATATAACCACGCAGACACCTTTGGTCCCAGCTATGGTCACCTGCACTCAGACACACAGAGAACTACATACATATACACAGACACACCCAGATGACAGTAACACACAGACTTACACACTCACAAAGCAGCTGATCCTGCACTTACACAGTCATACCTACAGGCTCCCTGGCAGCTCACAACGCCCGGCCCCACGTGCAAGCATTCCCACCCCTCATCAGGACAGGGGTTCTGGGTCAGGCTGACCACCAGGCTTTGAGGTGCGTTTGGGCGGGGCTGAAAGGCTGAGCCGCTTGAACACGTGGCACCCCGGGATGGGGGAGGCAGCAAAGACCCGGTGGGGTGGAGCCTGAGGGGTGGGGGCTACATGGGGGTGGGGGCCAAAGCAACGGAAAACGTGAGTGGAGCGCCTCCCCGCGCCACGAGGCCGGGGCGAGCAGGGACAATAAGGGAAGCTGGCCGGGGGCGGGCAGAGGAGCCCGGGGGACGCCAAGGGATGGGGGTGGGGTAGGGTAACGCCAGGCCGGGGTCTGGCCGCCAGCGCCTCTCACCGGGTCCTGGGCACAGATCGTGGGACCAGGTCTGGAATCTCGGGGCCCTGGGCTGGGGGACGCGCGCTTTCCCCTCTCACCCGGCGCTCGGGGCTCAGCAAGGGGTGCCGCTCCGGCTGGGGCTGGCTTTCCGGCTCCGGCGGCTGCAGACTGCTCCGTCCCCCATGGCCCGGCCCCGCCGCCTCCCGCCGCCGGGTCAGCGGCCCCCGGGCCGCCTCCCGCCGCCGCCGCGGGCCATGGAGCGGAGCCGCTCCGGGGGGGCAGGGCGGGGCCGGGCGGCCGGGCAGACCCACGGACCCGCGGATGGATGGACCACAGTGCCGCCGCCTCCCTCCCGCGCTACGGCGCCTCGGAGGGGCAGGCCCGGCCGGCGCGCCCTCGCGCGCGCCCCCGCGGCCCCCGCCTCCAGCGCGCCCGCATCCGCCGCGCGCCTCTGACGCCCGCCCCTGCCCGTGGCCAAGAGCGGCGGAGCGAGGGGACGGTGGCAGAAGACTGGGGGACGAGGAGGAAGAAATCAGTTAGGCTCATCCAAGGGGCTGTATTCGAGATCCGAACCAGAGAGGGTGTGGGTGGGTCAAACCCATGTGAGGAGTGGGGTCCGGGTTGGGGCACGCACTGGGCTAAAGAAGGGGCCTGGAAGTTAGGCTGACTAGGGCAGGGAGGTTAGGGATTTGCCAACTCATTGATGATGGAAGGATGATTAAAGGTCTGCAAGCGATCAGCGGAGGGGGCTGCTAATTGGGCAAGACCCATAAAGGGTGGACTGAAGTGTGTAGCAGAGACCTGGAGGTGGCTGGGGTTACTAGGGTTAATAGAAGATTGGGTTAGAGATTGGACAAGAGAGAAAGGAGCTGGATAAGGCCCTAGGCACGAGGGATCAAATTATTCATGGGATGGTGCTGGGATAGGGGGAGGCAAATCAATGAGCTCCAAGCCCCACAAGGGTATGGAGTGATGGTGCCTGAAGGGTAGATCCAAGTAAGTAGATGTGGCCAATTTGGGCTTAGTAAACAGAGCCCAAAGGACCCGAAACTAGGAGGATACCCCTCCTCCTGCCCCAACACAAACATCTGGGCGTATAACTCCAGACTCCCTAGAGCCCTTCAACAAAGAATTTCAGGGCTACAGAATTCTCAGCCCAGCACCCTTACTGCTCCATCCAGAAGCCAGCTCTGTCCAGAGCAGAGACAGTGTGCATGAGTCAGAAAGTGGCAAGAGGCAGGCATGAGGTTGAGGACTATACAACTGTTTACCCTTCTTCTATGAAAGGAGGTGGCAAAGGAGAGCAACAAAAGTGGCATGACCCAGACAAATATCACATTTATTTCACAAACACTGGGAAGATGGGTTGGGGGTAGAGATGGGACTCAGGTGCATAGCTGCACAGTCGTCAGCAGCTTACTGCCCACACTGAGGATCCAGCCAGGCAGTACCTCCAGGTTGACAGGCAGCGAGAAGTGAGTGCAGGGAGGGCCCTGAACACCAAGCCCCCTGAAAAGCTAAGGGGCACAGCTCCAGCTGTCCCGAGAAAATCACAAATAAATAAGAGTGGGGCACAGCTCCACTCGCACAGATCATCTAGTCACCCATCTTCACGCCAGAGGTCTGCAAAAGAAGAACAGGAGAAATCAGGTAGGGACAAAAGAATATATAAGACAATGACAAATGACAGAAGATCAGACCTAACTCATAATGGGATGGACAGGTGACAATAGACGGATGGCTGGATCAGGATGGATATGCTATGACAGACAAACACAGATAAACAGGGACAGACAACCACAGGCTGTGGGACAGAAAGATGGAGAGAAGTGGCATATAGACAGTGCCAGTCACCAAGAGTCAACCCAGTCAGGCATCCACAGTCACCCTCAGACTCTCAGGCTGATCCTTAGCCACAAACTCAGTGTCAGACAGACAAGACACGATTCAGACATGCTGTGCTACTGACAGCACAGATATACACACAGGCCCTGAGAAAGTCGAACACACCAAGACAGACTGATACAGACACAGACAAGATCCCACTCCAGAGACTAAATGAAACACATAGAGACAAAAAGCAACAGAAAAAAACAAGGACAGTTCTTAGTGTTTCTGGATTGGAAACTAAATTGAAAGCTTCAAAAAAGGAAAACCAAAAGATAGGAATGAGGTGATGGAAGCTATTCATGGTTACAGGTGAAGGGAATACTGCAGCTCCTCTGGAAGGAAGATGAGGCTGGATTATAGACAATGACAGAGGTTCCCCCAGGAGGATTCAGCACCTGCAGGATTGCAACTATGACCCCAAAGAGGCCAATGGCGCTGCCAAAGATCTCCACGATGAGAATCTTCACAAAGAGGCTGGGGTTCTGTGCGTCGGCCAAGGCGGCTCCACTGCCCACGATGCCCACGCAGACTCCACAGAAAAGGTTGGAAAGGCCCACTGTGAGGCCAGCTCCAAACATGGAGTAGCCTAGGGGGATAGAAAGGGAGCACTGAGGCCAAGCCAGACACAAGGGGAGATGAGGACAAGGGCCCAAAATGTACTAATGGAGCCAATCACCACCCCAATTTTGCAAAGCAAGTGACAGAATATCAAAATGAGGATTCTAAGCTGGGAGCTGTAGGGGAGAAGCAGGTGTGAAGCCTCAGCTTTCTGCCTTCACACACACCACCTACCTGCATGATAGTTTCGATGGCCAATGGCTTGGGGGTCAGTGGCACTAAAAGGCTAAGGAAGGCACAGAAATATCAGAAACCAACCCCTACGTCCCCCCCAACCCCCCGCGCCGCAATTGTGAAGCAATGTATAGAACACACTGGAATGTTCTATACACACTGGATGCCCTCCCCACCCTGGTCCTCCATACCTCAGCCATGTTGCTAATAACAATTGCCATGATGATGCCGTAGATAGCCACAGCCTCACAGAAGATGATGCTGGTGGTGGTAGTGGTGGGCAAGGGGAATGGAGAAGAGAAAGAGATGAGGTTGAAACCAGTCTTCCTCCTAAGAGAGTCCCCAGCCACCTTTTCCCCATTAGCATCCCACCTCTTTGGGAGGCTGGTCAGGAGGAACGTGTTAGGTCAAACGCACAGGCAGCTCACAATGCAGCTGGTTTTGGCAATCTTCCAAGAACCCTAACTTACCTGACCAAGTTCTTGGTCTTGATCCTAGGGGCCTTCACCCCTCCCCCAATGATGGATGAGCCAGTAATATAGATGCCCCTGGTGGAAGGATAAGAAACCAATAAGCAGAACCCAAGCTTGTCACTGCCCCCAGGGTGATTAAGGACCTGCTATGACTCAGGCCCTTCCCCTGGTCGCACCACCCCAACACTCACCATGCTGCCCCAACCACAGACAGGGAGATAGCTAGGCCAATGCCCAGGTTTGACCACATAAAGGGGGAAGTCTCGGTCAGGAACCTGGTGTGGAGACAGGGAGGAAAACAAGTCAGCCCTGGTGGAGAAGTGGACACAAAACCCACCCCACTTCACCCCACCCCCTGCCCCCAACCTCCAACCCCACCTGGATGCTAAGACAAAATACTGCCTATTCCCAAAAGTGCAAATCCCGTGCAGCTGGGGATTGGGTGGATGAGGGAGCTCAGGTCAGAGAAGGAAGGCTGCAGTGGAGCAGCCCCTAGAGGAACCCTTGCCCTACCCTCCCTTACCATGCCACATCAAAGCGGAAGCCCAAGTCAAAAATGGTGTAGCAAATTCCTGCAGTAGTGAGAAAAAAGGGGTCAGAGGCTGCTCTCTAGAGAGAAGCTCCCCAACTTAGACAAGAAGTTGCTGCCCAGTTGCTGCCACCTACCCAAAGGTCTGCCTCCACCTAAGTCAACAGAGAATCCTCAAGCTGCCCGCGCCCCCTCCCTCGCCCAGCGCGCGTGAAAGCATAGCTGTCTATAGATTCCTCTGCTCAGGCTTCCATTTTCTGCCACTCCCTCAGTAACATCTCCCTCAGTGACACCACCTCCCAGACCAAGATCCTTCGTGGGCAGCCGCCTGCAGGCCTGAACACCTTGGAGGAAGGGAGAGAGCAAGAGCTCGGGCCAGGCCCCACCGGATCCTGCCCGCCCTGTCCGACTCGCTATTTACTCAACAAGCTGGGGGATGGGGGGCAGGAGAGGGCTAAACGACCAGGAAAAGAGGAACTGAAGCAGCCGGCCCGCGACGCAAGCAGGCCAGTCAGGAGCAAGAGAGAGACGACAGCTGTGAGACAGGGGAGGGGGGCGCGGCACGAGAGCGATCAAGGCTGTTTTCGCGGCCTCAACCCACCCCCCGCCCGCGCCCCTCCTCGAGCGGCTGGAGGTCAGAGGTCTCCTCTGTT
The DNA here is from genome assembly GCF_902729225.1 of Pteropus medius. NCBI lineage: Eukaryota > Metazoa > Chordata > Mammalia > Chiroptera > Pteropodidae > Pteropus > Pteropus medius. Next base: position 757,180 of record NW_024340701.1, on the reverse strand, counting down.
GGGGTCATAGGCCCCCACAGGCGTGAGGCAAGTCCCGAAGCCCGGGGTACGAGCCCGTGTTGGGGCCGGGGATTCCTGAGACCCCACGTCCCCCGCTGGGCTCCAGCTCAGTCCGGATCCTGAACCCGCCCGCCAGGGCCCGGCCTCACCCACGACGATCATGCAGGCCCAAAAGGCCACAAAGATCCCGGAGTAGAGGAGCGCTAGCCCCGTCATGGCGGCGACGACAGCGGGGCGCGGGTCGGTGGGTCCAGAGCTAAAACCACGTCCCTGCGTCCACCGTCCGCCCCGCACTGTCACCTGACTCGCCCACGTGGTACGCTAGCACCACGTGACCCTATGCCGGGCCCTGAGCTACGTCGCTGCTGGTCTAGAACTTGACGACGCTCGAACTGTAGGCGCTGAGGATTGTGGTGGTTGTAGTCTCGCGCTTCGGAAGAGGCTCCGGCTCCCTTCTAAGTACCTCGCGTTTGTCGTAACCCGCTCCTTCTTAGCTCCGACACTCCGCCCTGAGCTCCGACACCAGCCCTGCTTTACAGCCGAGCTTAGCCTCCAAGCCAGTGCTGATTCCACGGGCCTCCGCCCTTGCCTTCCTACCCAGTTCCACGAAGACGTGCTCTCTTCCTCACTTCGCTCAAGCTGTTTCCTCTACCTGAAACGCGCTTCGTAGTACTCATATCGGCCGACTAACAACTACTGGCCCTCATAAATCATTCTTCCAGAAAGACTTCCCTAACCCAAAGACAGGGTGGCACACCGGCTTTGGGCTCCCGCTCTGCCCTGGTGATCTTTATGAAACTTCAGCAAGATCGTGTCACTCTCGTTTAAAATGCCCTTGTGGCTCCCATTTCACTCTAAATGTCATAGTCCTTTTAATGGCCTACTAGGCTTGTACCAGTGTTGCTCCAGCCTTCACCTGCTAATACCCCCCAACTCTCCTCTGGTTTCACTGGCCCCATTGTTTCTTGAACATACCAGCCATACTTTCACCACACTGGCCTTGCACTTGTTCCCTGTTTCTCCTAATTATCCATGAGGTTCACTCTGCAACTTCCTTTTAGTCTTTGTTCACCTTCTCCAAAAGGCCGTCTCCAACCATCTTGTTTAATATTGCAACCCCCCTCTCCCTTATACTCCCTTTCCAGCTTTATATTTCTCCATAGCACTTATCACCATATGGCATACTGAGTGTTTTGGTTGTCTATCTTTCCCCACCCATGAGAATGTAAGTACCACGAAAGGATTTCTGTTGAACTCACTGCTGTATTTCCAGTGCCTCGCACACAGTGGGTGCTCAATATTTATTTGCAGAATACATGTTTGGTGCCCACCTTGTCCCGGTTACCATGGTTAGTTTACAGATCTGCCTCTACCAGCAGACTCCCTAAGAGCACTCCTTAAGAGCAGGGACCACTTCTCTCTTGTTCAGCTGCTTCTTCAACACCTTGGACAATGCCAATTTGCCAAGATGCTCAGCAAATGTGAAGAATGAAGAAGTGAGTTGTTTTACTTCACCCCTCTCAACCTTTATGGTCCAGCAACTCCACTCTGCTTGAAGCACACACCATGCTGGTTCACGTCCATATGTTTAAGCACAGTGTATCCTTTGCCCAAATGTCCTTTTCATCTGATTTTTTTTTCTCCAAAAGATTCAGTTTAGGTATAATTCCTTCTGGGAAGCCTTTTTTGGGCTCCAGATGCTCCTGGGAGCTTTGCCCTCACAGAGAGTACTGTTTCACCATGTAGTAATTGCCTATTTAACTGCCTCGCTTTCCAGTTACACTGTAAGGACAGGAATCCAGTGAAATACAATTGAGATCTCCACCCACACCTGTGCAGGACCTGCAGTGTTTGATGAATAAAAAATGAAAGGAGAAAAAGTATCTGGTTTATTCAAGTTTCTGTGATCTCCCTGAGAAACAAATCAGAGTCAGTGTAGACCAGCACCATCCAACAGAACTTTCTTTAATGATGGAAACAGCTGTACTGTTCTCTCATGTGGCTATCTGGGCACTGAAACATGACTACTGTGACTGGGAAACCGAGTTTTTAATTTTAGTTAAGTTTATGTTTAAATAGCCACATGTGTCTAGTGGCTGCTGTACTGGACAGCACAAATGTAGACCAGTGGTTCTCAACTGGGGGCAATATTGCGCCCCCTACAGGGGACACTTGTCAATGTCTGGAGACATTTTTGGTTATTACAATTGGAAAAAGGTATGCTGCAGGGATCTAGTGGGCAGAAACCAGGGACGATGCTAAACATCCTACAGTGCACAGAACAGCCTCTCACGACAAAGAATTATCAGGCCCAAAATGTCAACAGTGCCAACGCTGAGAAACTCTGGTCTAGAACATCTATAACCTGCCTTTGACAAAGGCAGACCCTCAATCGCACATCAGGAACTGGGATTGGCCAGAGGTCCTGAGCTGCTCCCAGGACAGATGGGCCTAGAAGGCTTCAGAAAAGCCCCAAACTAGTCCCCATCAGTCATATAACAGGCATTTTACTAAGCCACTATGTGCTAAGCCTTGTGCTAGTGCCAAGACAAGACGGAGCTGGATCCTATCCACAATGAGGGGCTGTCTGCCCTCCCTCCATCCAGGCTCCATCAAGGATCCTGGCAGAGGGGTGAGGTTGGTGCAGAGAATACTAAAGCTCTTAGCTGTGATTCTTAAATCCATTTGTGTCTCTGGCCCCAAATGGTATCAGTTGCTTCCCTCATCTTCGTAGGCAATGGCAATCCCTCGTCTTCCACTCACGGCTCCTGTCACTGGTGTCTGACCTAGGCAGGGCTGCAGCCCTTGCCAGCTCCGGGAACTAAGGAACGAGGCTGCAAAGAGAGAGAAATGAAGCTGAGTGGGCTGAATCTAAGGGAAGGGTTCAGATGAGAGTGGAGACTTGGCACACTTACCTGCAGGGCTACTCTCAGTCAGCTCTAGCTGGGGCCGCTGGGTCAGGGCTGAGCAACCAGGATCATTTGATGACTTCCAGGTCGGTGGGGGTCGGAGCTCCCCAGTAATGAGTGACACATCTGGGGTGTCCCACAGTTCCGATTCAGGTGGAGGGAGGGACACGTGGAAGGGAGAGCCTAGGAGGGAGAAACATGATCCATACTGGCTCCCTGATTCAATGCCCCAAGTGTTTCCAGCTCAGGCAGTTCCCCACAACTCACCAGGCAGTAAGTCCTCATAGTGTGTGAGGTGGGGAGCCAGGCCTGGAGGTGGCCAGGCAGGGTTGCAGGCAGCCTCTAGCTCACATGGTGTCAGTACAGGTCGGAAGAAGCTACCAGAAGGCTGCGGGGATAGGGCACCAAGAGGACAGGCCAACAGCACAAAGACATCCATCTCAGGAAAGTTGGCAAGCTTGGGAGGTGTGGGACGCCCCAGAGCCAACACATAGCTACGCTTGCCGGCAGCCTGAGTCAGGTTCCGTAAGTGTGCTAGTGCCTCACGGTGTCGGGCCACACCTAATGTGCCTGCCAGCAGCCCCACTACTCGGGCATCTCTAGCCCTCTCAACCAGGTAGCGTCTACATGCCCTTAGTCTCCCAGCCCGAGCACCTTCATCCTGGGTCCGCCCTGTGTCTGGGCAGCAGGAGGAGAAGGGCTGGCCTGGTGCCCAGCCCAAGAGCAGCCGGCTCAGGTCAGGGTCAGGGCTGCCCTCAGAGCCCCCCACATAGAAGGCACCATACTCTTCTAGACGCCTCCCTGGGGCTAGAGGAAAGCGACGCCCAAAACGCTCCAGGGGTTCAGGCTCTGGATTGAGAGAGCCCACTGGCAGGGGAAGAGCTGGACTGGAGACAAGCAGGTCCAGGTACCGTGGGCGCAGGAGAGTGGCCAAGGCCTCTGGAAGAAGGAAGTGGTGTCAGGGTTGGGGCCTGACAAAGCAAGAGACCCCTCATTACCCAGAAAACTGAATGTGACCCAAAAGCAAAGGCAGGGGTCAAGCCCACATCAAGAACTCTACAGGGTCAATGGCCATGCTACTCTGAACAAGCCTGCTCCCATCTGATCTCGGAAGCTAAGCAGGGTTGGGCCTGGTTAGTACTTGGATGGGAGACCACCTAGAAAGACCAGGTGCTGCAGGTAAAAAAAAAAAAAAAAAAACCCCTATGGGAGTGTACTGAAATGGGGAAATTAAGACACAGAGTAGATGACCCACCCTTCCTGCATGCACAAGCAAAATCCCTCACCCAGGGCATGGGCACAGGCCGGTTCACTCAGTAGCACCACGGGAGCTGTGGGGTCTGGGTTCTGGGCCTCAAAGGCTTTGGCACAGAGCTCCAAGGCTACAGAACGCTGACCAAGGACGAAGGCCACAGGCAGTGGGCGGGCTGGAGGACTTAAGCAGGCAGGGCCAAAATGTACGAGGGCCTGAGCTCCAGCTTGCTCAGCACCCAGGACATCCACACAGCAGCTGCAGGGGAAATACCATTAGTGAGTGGGGATCTCAGCAGGAAAAGAGTTGCTGTCATGAGTAAGAAATGTGGTCAATGAAAAAAATGATATTATAAAAAGAAGAGGAGCTACTATCAGGAGAACAGTCATCATCATCAAGGAGAAACACAGCCATTGCGGGCAGCCAGTGTAACAGGGGAAACACCAGAAACCCTGGAGCCCTAGGCCTACCCTATCCTCCATCTTTAAGCTCAAGTTCACACCTGCCATAGGCCGTATCCCCCAGAATGAACATCTTCGATCCCGTGGTCTCCTCCAGTCGTGCAGCCACGACTGCAGCATCTCCCAATAACTGGTCAGGGAACTGCAAGGCCACCTGTAAGCAAAAACCATGGAGTCGTTCCAGGAACGGCCTCTCCTTCACCGAGGGCCTCTTCAAGGAAAACCTTCCCAGAGCCCTTACCCAACCTTCAAAGCCCTTCGCCCCAGAGGGGCACCTCCCACCCCTTCCTCACAAAATTACCTCAAGACCCGATCCTCTGGACGACTCATCTCCAGAGAGGCAAGCCACCACTCCCTAACCTGCCCTCACCCGTTGACACCCCAGATCGCGGACAAATTCGACGACTCGCTCCAGCTCGTACACTCGGTCCAAGTCCGCGAGAGGAGTGGGCAGCCCCGCAGCGTCCGTTTCCCGCTGCAGCGCCGCCTCTGCGGGGCTGCTGAATGTAGACTCCATGAGGCACTGCTTGCGTGGCGGGGACCTCCCTCGGCCAGCTTCAGGACCAGAGTCCTCAAAAGTGGCCCTCAACGAGTTGGTCACTCGGCCAGGACGGTGGGCTGAAGAGTCTGTCAGTCCGTGGCCGGTGAAGCAGCCCTCGGAGTAAACTCGCGTTTCCCCAGTACACACGGGCCAACGGAAGAGATTACTTCCGGCTTTTGAGGCGGGGCTGATAGCAATTTTACCAATCCTGAACCCGCGCGGCTCCCACCCTCCAATCCTCGCCGCCAAACCGCCCACGGAGACCCAAAGATCGGCCTCAGAGCCTGAGGCCGGTCGGAAGTGAGGCGCTGAGCCTTGTGGGTGTTGTAGTTCCTCTGTCTCTCCTCTACGGACGCTTGGCGTTTTCAGGTTCAGCCCACGGCCTAATCTCAGAAACACCCACTCCCTGAAAATAGCTATCTCAATTTGAGCAGCTCCAATGTTTCCATGGCTGTTTCCTCATCTGCAGAATGGGGGCTGTAGCAATAGTACTAATAGGATTGCTGGGTCGAAACAATTTAGATATAAAACCTTAAAAAGTATTCTTTTACATATCACATGTACTGAAAGCATTGCTATTATCCTCACAGCAGCCTGTCAATCAGGCAAACATTAAGCACTTACTGTTCACCAGGCAATGCATTCTTAGAGTTTGCAGTCTTCAGAGTAAGAATTGTCCCATTTTACAGGAAACTAAGATTAAAAGAGGCTAACTACCTAATAAGACACAGCAAGTCAGTAGAACAATCAGTATCAAAACCAGGTTTGATTTCAAAAGTTGGGCTTTTAACCCTTCATTCTCCTAGCTTATATGTGCTTCATTGGTAATGGGGGTGGGGTGGGGAAGAGGAGGAAAAGACATCTGGATAGCATGTACTAGAAGAAGACTAAGTGAGAAATCAAGAGTAAGGTGGAAATGGGGTATTGGAAGGGGGGACAGAGTGGCCACAGGGTATGGCACATGAGAGGCTGGCATGGGAAGAAACTGAGCAAGAATAAAGAAAGGAGGACAAAGAATTTGCGGAAAGGTTGGGGAAAAAACAGGGAAAGGAGACAAATATGGGAGTAACCAGTTCTATCACCTCTAAGGAGACTCAGGCTCATGAACAGGAGTTGAAGAACTCAGATCTGTTCATCAGATCTTACTGAGAAGGCTGGGGTGCCTGAGAGGCAGCCCAGGTAGAACTGTGGCTGAGGAGACAGAAAGGGAGGTAAACCTGCAAAGGGAGGAGAGCAACCGCAGCGCAGGAGCTGTCCCTGGTCCTGACCGAGCTCTGACCACCCATACCCGTCAGGTACCAGAGGTGGGGAGTTATGGATACACAGACAACAAATTCCTCTTCCTCTGGGGTCGGGAATGCCTCCTCCCACACATGCTCAGACCCACTTTCCATACCTCTCCTCGACTATGTGCAAGTTTGGGTGCCTCCATAACCCCACACCAGAAACCCATCCTGGAACTCAAAGCCACTCTCCAGTTCCTTCCTCCCAAATGGACCCAGCTCCATCTCACCTCCAGCTCAAGGCCTCAAGGCCTCTACCTTGGAAGACTTCTATTCCATTAGAAATAAAATTTCCTTCAAGTAGCCTTCCTTCATTGGTCCCATTTTCCTAGTTTAGCATGGTAACTATGGACTAGATCAGCCTTTGTTTAGACAGAACAAGGAAAGGCAGAATTAGGGGCCTAGTACTCAGCATTATTGATTAAATGCATTCATGAACATTGGGACTAATTTAATAAGGGAGTGGCAATACTACTGCAATCCCCACTCCACCCCAAGGGCAATGGCAGTATTCTGAATGGCTCTAGCCTAGGAGCAGCTTGCTCCAGCAGTACCCCTTCCACCTAACAAGCCAGAAGTTGGCTCCACCATTCCCTACCAAGGCTTGGGTCCAAGCACCCTCCTATCCTTCCTCCAGGCCTTCTGGGGTCACCCAGTTAGGTGGTGGTGGCAGCAGAAAGGAAGCAGAGACAACAGTGCAGTGAGGGTCCAGGTTTACTCTTTGGGGATAGGGAGGGGTGAGGAGGAGGTATGGGTGGGACGGAAGCGCCCCTCAGTAGTCAGCTGTGTAATCTGTGCCATGTAGCCCCCTGCACAGCAGTGTGAACTCCTTCACCATCTCCTTCACCCGCCTCTTGTTCACTCGCTCACTGAAGGAGATAAGGGAGAGCAGGTTAGCACCATCCACACTACCTCCCCCTCCTCCTCCAGACCTGAGCCCAGGCCCCACCAGCTCTGCTCACCGAAGGATCTGCTGGCTGAAGGTGTCCTTCTGTTCAGGGCTGAGGCGGGCAGAGGGAAAACCAGGTGGCTGCAGTGCTTCCTTGATCCACATGCTCAGGAGGCTGAAGCAGTGTTTGTTCAGAGCAAACAGGATGTCGGCAAAGCAATCCATGAGGCTGCGGGAGGCCTGGCCCCCAATGGCCTGAGGAAGATGGGTTCTCAGCACACAAGGGCCTTGCTCCTCCACAGCAAGCACACCAAGCCATGCCCCACCCCCACAGACAGTTCCTTAGCCGAACTGCACATGACAGGTGAGAACTGCTTTTTGAGAGCCAGCTGATCCTCACAGAAACCCTGACAACTTACAACCATTTAAATGAGGAAGCAACAGAATCAGAGAGTTTAGGAAACCAAAAGCTCAAGATTCCCAACAGGGCAGTTACCTCAGCAGTGAGGGCCACCACACTCCCACCAAGCCCCGACCTGCTCCATCTCACCTCCAGTACTGCTATGAGCAGCATACGGCCGTCCTCCTGTACTACCTTTCCCACCGGTTCTACTTCTCCACATCGAGGCAGTAGCTCTGTCTGCAGAGGATGGAGAGGCTTTTCAGCCCCAGCTCCTTCCCCCCTCACCCTAGAGATAAGACCTGCATACCACACCCCTAGTCTCTGGAGCCCTAGGCAGGACAGGGCTGGGTTTAGGGGTGGTGGGGGTTCAGGGTTCAACATGGGACTCACAAAGAAGCCACAGGAGGCCTTGACAGTAGGTGCCTCAGGGAACTTGAGGGCCAGCACAGCTGTGGGAGAGGCAGAGGCAGATCAGATGGGGCCTAAAGATCCTCCCGAGGGGGCCCCAGGCCCACCTGTCCACCTGGCCCCACTTACCACACTGGAATACAGCTTTGACGTCCAACCGTTCACACAGGAACAAGTCTGGCTTCCGCTTCAGAGCCTGCAGGAGGTGGAGCTGGTAAGCCCAGCCCCAGCCAGTTCCAAGGACCATCCCTCCCACTCACCTGCCACCCCAGGCCCCAGCTTCACGCATCACAGGTAGAGGCTGCCAAAACCAGCTACCTGGCCATCTCTGGGGGACCCAGACCACCCCAGAGTTCAGTAGGCCAGGAGAGGAGCAGCCAAGGGATGCTATGTACACGTGTGTGTACATGAATATACAGGTGTATATGAGAGAGGTGGGGCGGGGGGGATTATAATGCAGAAAGCTTGGGTTCCAAGTCACTCCCTGAGCAAACACCTTGCCCTCTCCCATATATCAGTGCCAGATCTCCTGCAGGCTCGAGGTAGCCAGCAGTGACTTCGCTTCGATTCACAGAGAGAGTTGAGGCCCCCTGTATTTATTAACAGGGCAGCAGGAAGAAGAAATGGCAGCTGAACATGGAACACAGTCCAATAGCCCCCTCCCATGTCCCACCTGCATTCTTTAGACACCCTCCAGTTCAGGAAGAGGAAAAGTAGGCTAGGAGCCTTGGAGCCATGGCCCCACCTTTTGTCCAGGTCACCCTGTGTCCAGGCCCAGCTCAGGAGCCATGTTGCCATGTGGGGGGAAAAGATGGAGTACAAGGGGCAGAGAGCCCACCCCAAGTGGTATCAGGACATGACTGGCACATCCTCAGGTCACAGGAGATGCTCTGCACAGCTCCGGCAGCTATCAAACACTGCTGTTCACCAGCAGCCCCCCAACGCATACCAAATAGACTCCTAACCCTCCAGCCCCTCACATACCTTCCATTCCACATGTTCACTCATTTGCAAACACCTCCACAGCACCCTCACTTCAAACACCCTACTTACCCTCAAACACACTTCTATCACATCCCATACACAGTCTCCCACATTTGCACCACACTCTCACTACATAGTCATACACCCGAACCACCCCACATCCCAAAACCATGTCCATACCCACACCTTCAATCTACCCAGTCCTCCAGCACATGTACTCTCCCAGCACACCCATCTACAAACACACTCAAATACCTTGCCCCCAAAGATGCACCCTCACAGTTACCCCCAACACATTCATCCAGGCCCAGAATGCACTCCCTAGTCCCCACTCCTTTCACTCTGCCCCCCAACTAAAGTTCCAAGAGACTAAGAACTGTGCCTGCTTTTGCTCACCATTATGTCCTCGGCATCTAGCAGAGTACCAAGCATGTATCGTATACTCAATAAATATTTATGAAATGATTAAGAAACATATTATTTACCTTAACTTGCAGCACCCTTACAATGCATAGAAACCCCCTAACACCAGAACTCCCATCATATTAACACCATATTCCCACAACCCAACACATATATCTTCTAAAACATACATACTCCAGTACAGACATACCGATACCACAATATATCCTCCTGTCCTCTGTAATACACATTTCCGCAGCCCACCATGCACACGCCTCCAACACATATGAACATTCAAAATCCATCAATGCCTAACACACATCAACATAAAACATGCAGCAATACAAATGTCCACACTTCAACTACACACGTATCTAACACCCAACACAATACACATACTATTTACAGCAGTTACATGATTTCTCTTCCTTTCCCAAACCAAACTCAAAACATAAAGTAAGGTCCAACACACTTAAACACACACCAAACACAAACACATCCTAACACAGTCTCACAATGGAGCCAGCACCCACCTCCCTGCAGCACCACAACCTGTCCAACAGCCCAACTCTGGGTTCCATGGCAGCACATTCATTTCAGCCCTTCCCTTCAGAGCTCCTCCCAGTCTACCTCTCAAGAGCTGGCTGGGGGCACTGAGGCAGGTAGTTCCCGGCAGGAGCACGGGGACAATGAACCCCAGGCCCTTCAACTCCAGTCCTACCCCTGAACTTCTCGGGTACCCCAGCCGCACAGGAGCTGCTGGGAAGTTACCACCCCCTCCATTCCCCACCCCCAGCAGGCCAGCCCAGCTTCCTCCCTTTGGGATCAGCCTCTCCCTGGTCTTTGTAGAAGACTGAGCTAGTTGAGGCAAAGGGGCACTAAAGGAGGATGTTGGGTTGTCAACTTCCACGGAAACAGATGAAGAAACTCTATTCAACTGAACAGAAAAAAAATTTGTCAACAGAAAGCTAAAAATAGGCTTAAATTGAATTTCAACATAAGAGAAAGAGAAAGAGAGAGAACAGAACGTGAATGAATAAAACTAAAACACACCTGTGCCAGGAGTTGCATAAATGAATCAACAATATCAGGATGATCCCTGGGCCCTAAAATATAATAAAGATGGAACTTAAGAAAAAATTATACAAACAGCAACTCAACCTCATATAGTTATGTGGGACTGAGAGCCTGCAGGGAGACAGCGTGGGGGCACATGAGCAGCAGGAAGCAAGATAAAGAAACAAAACATACAAAAACCATGAACTGGGAGAAGCCCAACAGAAAGAGACGGCAAAGTGAAGGACGGGCCTGCCCCAGCTCCCTCCCAAGGGGCCTACCACCTACTCCCCACTACTCCTCAGGTCCGTTCCCCAAGTGATCCTTTGGTGCTTGAGCAATGCTGGATCCCACATAGCTGAAGAAATAGCCCCCACACGCTTGCTGTGGCCTCCAGCAGGCTAGGGTGGCTCTACACTGCTTCCTAGCACATACCTCCCCATTACTAGCCATAGAAGATGGGAGGCTGGTTCTCAGTACCTACTTTGGAGGCCTTGCTGAAGGCTCTGAAACGGCCAGGGTATCAGGGCTTGAGCAGGTACCCTTTACTTCGATGGCCTTAGGGCTCTTGGTCTGGCCAAAGGAAAAAACCTATTGGGTCTGCTTAAACCAGAAGATTCCTTCTTGGGCAGGGCAGTGCCCAATATGCTGTGGAGATAGCCAGTAAAGCCACTGGTAGGGCCTAGGGAAGAAAACTGCATCATGAGGCCAAAAATAAAAGCCCCACCCAGCAAAGCCCCTCCACATGGACACAGACTCAGCAGAGAGCCAGGCACAGGGCTGAGGACCAGCTCCCACCATCAGGACACACAAAGAAAGAGGGAAACCAGTCAATGTGTCACCCCATGGTGCAGTTGGAGGCCAGAACCCAAGGAAGGGATGGCAACACTGGGACAGCATACAGGTAAGGGGGCCATCCTATCCAGCAAGACAACCAACAAGTCCAACAAATAGCATGTTGGACACTAGTCTGCCTCCAGTTCTGATGACGCCTATGGCAAGGACAAAGAATGAGCCTAGAGCTCCTGCCTGGGCCACACCACTCTCAGGAGGCGGCATTGCAGGAATATCTGCCTGAGACACCACTAAGGAGCTGTGTGATCTTGCGCAAGCCACAAACACTCAGTTTTCCCACTGTAAAGCAAATAATAATCTCTTCCCTGCTTCCTTCTCCAGGCTATGAGGAGGTACTGATAAAACCCGTCCCTTTCATATCTGAGCCCCGAGTTACTTGAGACCTGGAAAGTGAGGCCCACTGTTCCCCATGCCTGATTCCCACTACAGACAGCAGGTTTGACATTCAACTGCCAGCTACCCTGCTAGCAGTGGGCCACACAGTAAGGAAGAAAGGTTCCGAGGACAGGGAGCCCTCACCCTCCTTTCTTTAACAGCTTCTGGTGCCTGCTCAATCCTGGCCTCATTGGGGGCACTGGGGATGCAGAGAGAAGAGATCCAGCCCTGCCCATGAGGGGCTTAGTCTAGGGAAAGAGACAGACATGAAAGCTTATTTTCGAGTGTAACTGGTGCAGTATCAACAGTGGTACATGATGCAGTTTGGGCACAAAGGTAGAAGTACCTGATTCTGCCTCAGAGAAGCTTCTGAGGAATGATGCATGGGTAAGGCAAGAAGGAGTGAGCTTACCCAGTAAAGGGTGTAGGGCATTCCAGTTAGAGGAGCAAGGCACAGGGATCAAATGGGACATGGTCATGGAAAAGTCGGTGTGGCTGGACTGCTAGAGTCATGGGGTCACTGGCAGGAGAGGACACTGAGAGGTATGCAGGAGCTCCATCATGCAGGTAGGAGTGGGATGATAACCTGAGGGCAACGGGGAGCAATGAAAGGGTTTTAAGCCAGAGAGGGAAAATGTTCAGATTTGTGTTTTATAAAGAACATTATAGCTTCAGGGTGCAGAATAGACTGGAAAGAAGGGCTGATGTCAGGAAAATCAGTTAGAAAGTTGTTGAGGTAATCCAGACACCCCACACTGAGACTGTGGCTATGGAGGGTAGATAGAAGTGGGTGGATTGTGGGACAATCAGTAGCCAGGACCACCAGGACTTGTCTCTGACTAGGAATAAGTGAGAGAAATGGAGTTAAGGATGACCACACATGGGTTTCTGGCTTAGGTTTCTTCCCACTTTGGACCTACCAATAGTTCACCAGAGCGGAGGCCAACGTCATGGGACCAGACACTGAGGACATAAGCAGACAGCACTCTGGCTCAGCTGAGATGCCTGGCGAGCCTCAAATCTGCAACCACGAATCCAAGCAAGACTCATGAGGCTGGCAGAGCAGTGCTGTTTCATTTCCGAGTTGGAAGGCTGGGTTAGACAGAAGGAGAAGCCTGCAGCCCCCTGCTCCTAACTCTTTCAGGCAAAGGGCCACAGTGAATGGGGGGCTAGGACCGCAGCCAAAAGCTTTTGGCCTGGAAAGGAATAAATCTCGATGCAGGGAAAGGAACAAGCACTCACTGAGTACTTTTGTGTGCAAAAACCCCAAGCAAGAGGTCCAAAAGATGTTACTTTAATGTCTATAACAATCTTATCGAGTAATAAATCTCCATTTCACAGATATGGAAACGAAGGCTCCCCAAAGGTAAGTGACTTGCCCAAGGTCACACAACTAGTTGGTGGTGATGAGCTTAGAATCTAGGTGTATCTGACTTCAAAGCCCATGCTCTTTCTACTTTTCATTATATCCCAAAGAAAAGGAGCCAGCCTGGTACCCCAAGTCCCTCAGAGCTTCTGACCCCACCTTCCCCAACATCCAGACTGGCCCTGAGCCCAGCAGGTCAGTAGAAGACATCATTCACTCTCTTATCCACTTCAACCTAAGGTGTCAACTATTTGTAAGGTGACAATTATGCTGTGCTTAAGTTTCCCATAAGTTTCCCATCAAGTTCCATGTGCAACTCAGGGGACAGAGGAGAATAGAATGGGCAGCTTTGGCTCCCCAACTGGAGAAGCAGAGGCAGTGGCAGCGGCGGCAGCGGCAGAGACCCTGGTCAGGACCTACCTTGCTGGAAGAGAGTGAGTGTGACGGAGGTGACGAGCAGGAAGAGGGCCTCAATTGGGGGAAAGTGGGCAGGCTCATGAGCAAAGATGTGGACCAGCTACAACAAAGCAGGGAATTCTGGTCAGCTGTGGCCCTGTCTCACCAAGACTGGCCAGCAGCCCTGGAATGCAGGTGAGGACCCCTGGCGGGGCAGCCATCCAACCCCCTCCACCCACCTACCCCATTCCTGGGTCAGATCTCTGAGTAGGATGAAATCTACAACAATGCTGTTCCAATCAGAAGGCCCACCTGCCGAGTGAGGTCAAGAGCAGAGGCCTGGGGGATGGTGCTGTACATCCGACCCAGCATCTCACACAGCTGTGGCACCATGGGGGCAAAGTCATCTAGCAGCGTCTTAACAGACTTCTCAAAGATAGCGCACACCGCCTTGGAAAGAAAGCAAAGGGGCCCATGAAATAGAAAACAATATTGTATTATAATCATCAAATTAGCTTAAAAACTAGATCTTAATTATACTAACCACTAAAAAGAAATTATAAGGTGATAGAGGTGCTAACTATAGGTCTAATGGCAACCGTATGATAATACATAAATGTATCAAATCAATATGTTATATACCTTAAATTTACACAATGCTATATGTCAAATATATTTCAATTGAAAAAAAAAGAAAAAAAGAAAGCAAAGGGCCCTGGTCAGCGGGTCACAATCAGCTGGAACAGAACTGAGGATGCCTAACAAGGGGCCCTTACCTATAAGCCTCGCCAGACTCTGCAAACCAAGGAAGGTAAACAAACTTGACCCTGACCCTGAAAGGCAGGAGGCAAAAAGGCCCTTCTCAGAGCGGCACAGGATGGAACTTTATAACTCAACTCTTGCTACTTACATCTCCATCATTTCTTCTCAGGGAGCAGCAACAGCAACAAAATCCTGAATTGAAGAGACCAAAGGCAGGTCTCTGATGCTAAAGTGGATCCCTGACTGTCACTCAGCCCCAACATCATAGTCCTTTGGTTGAGTGCTTCTTGTGATACTGGGAAGTTCTGAATGTCTTCTTAAAAGATTCCTTGTATCTATGGGACAGGATTCACCTCCTTTATTTCCTCCAGACCACTGCAAGCTTAAGTGGGACAGCAACACTTTTCTTTTGCTCCACCTCTGAGCAAAGTCACCATGAGGCAGAGAGCAAGGGTCAGGGCTCACCTCCACCACCTGGGCATCATTCAGCCATTTGCTCAGCACCTTCTGGATAAGCTGGAAGACCTGCTGCAGCACCACCACCACCTAGAGACACAGGGAGAAGTTATCCCCACCACTCACTAACCTGAAAAGGACCTATTAGTAAGAAGTAGGCCAGGAGTTCAAACCTATCACCCCAGACTGTGTGTGGAGGACTCAGTGCATGGGACCCTGGGGGAAGACTGTTTGCTGAATACCCCCATGAGTGAGAGAGGATATCCTGAATTCTAGGGATCCTCTCAGAAGCCTCAAACTGCAAAGCAGGGATATTATGAGTGCTTCATAAGATTATTAAAACTTTGAAACTTTCAAAAAAAAATCACTCCCTCTCCAGTTTTGCTTAGTAAAACTCTTAGTGCCAAAAGCCTATGGGCTAGCCCCTGAAGCAGAGATGCTATCTCATCCAGATAGGCTTAAGGTAGACATCTCCCAAAGGATGCATAGATAAAGGCAGCTTATGGAGGAGCAGAGAGCAGACCGAAGTCCTGGTTGCTGAGGGAAGGCAGGATGATGACTACCATAAAAAGAGAAGGGGTTCTGCAGGAGAGGTTTGGTTTGGAGCCTAAAGGGTAACTGAAACTGGGGTGGGAAGTTGAGCAGAGAGGCCAGGATACTGTGGCTTCCTTTTCTCCAGGAGAAACACTGAAGGAGGTACTGGGAACAATGATCAAAGCAGTCTCTCATATTTGTACAAAACTTCACAGTATGCAAAGTATTTTCACTCAAGACTACATAATCACATCACTTAGCGGTTGAAGGATAATGTCAGTGTCCCCCATGGGGTGGAGGAACCACAATGGCATCACCCTGGTCAGGCTGGGGACAAAGACAATACCATCCATAGGGTGAGACAATGACATCACTCCCCACAGAGTGGGGGGCAATGATAAGATCATTCACAGAGTGTGGACCAAATGCATCATGCCCCAGGGGAACAATAACAATATTACCCATAAAATCAAGGGTGACAATGACATTCCTACGGGATTGGGGGGTAGGGGCAATGGCAATGACAATATCACCCACAGGGTTGGGTCCCTGTGGCACTGGCAGCTTCCGGAGCTCAGAGCCTTCATGATCATCCTCATGATGACTGACGTCCAATGTGGTGAAGAGGTTGGAGAGAAGCCCCAAGATGTGGACAATGGCCAGCTTGTTGGAGGGATTAGGCTATGGAGAGAAGAGAACCAAGTTCTGGATCTCGCAGCACCAGCTTGGCCCCCAGCCCCAACCCTGACCGCCAGCTCCAGCCCCACTCCTCAGCAGCCACAGCCCACATGAAGGGGAGCTCCAGAGTCCCACCCTTGCTCCTCCCTAGCCACACACACCCCACCTCACTTACTATCTCTTCTGCCAGCTTCTCCAGCTGCTGGATATAGGGCGAGATGAGTGAGTGCAGGTTCTTAAGGATCTCCTCCACCTGCAAGGCTGACAGCAGGAAGCCGAGTGCTTGCATCAGCCACATACATTGGCTTGTCTGTGGGACAAAACATGGAGGGTCAACCTTGGACATATCTGGTTGTGGGTGGGAAGAATTAACTCACTGGGGAAGCTTCCAAGAACACAGTATAATGGACAAGACAGAAGATAGGATTTCTGTGGGTTCCTATTATATCCCCAAGGAGCTTCTTAGAAAGTTTTGAGCTCACCTTGTGGATCTGTTTCATCAGCACATCCTGGGGATAAAAAGAAAGAATGTGGTATCAGAGTTGCACAGAGTGTACCTTGAGGTCCAGCTCCACCCAGGGCCCCTACATACCTGGGAGACAGCCACGATGTTGGCGGCATAAGGCGGCAGGTCATACTTGCATTCTCGGCAGATCTTTTTGAGGGTGGACACAGAAGAGACAGAGAGTTCAGGATTGCCTAGAGCGTGAAGTACGAGGGGCAGAACACTGTTGATCATGACGGGGTGGTCGGCCAGCCATTCAGACAGAGCTCCTGGTGGAAGAAGAGAGAGTGGGTAATATCTGAAGCAGGTCATGACCCTGCAAGGCAGGTAGAGCTTCTGGGCAGGGTCAAGTTGCAGCCCCAGTACAGTGCACTGTTCATTCAGAGACTGAATGGGCAAATAGGCATGCATATTATCAAACATGATCCTTACAGCTGAGAAGCAGGAAGGAGTTACTCAGTAGAGGCCAAGCACTGCTATTCCATTGACAGTTAACTAGCCTTACTGAATTGCAGCTCAGTACACTGTAGGAGGGACCCCTAGCCAGCCAGCTGGCTGTAACGCTGACTGCACGTGTAGGCATGTGTGTCTCCCCTATTTTGGATAGCACCCAGCAGGCTGGCTGTGGCTGGGGATTGGTGCCTGTGGCTCTGGGAATGTGCTCATGGGTATGTGCCAGGTCTCACCAATGGTGAACATGACAGTATCCGCTAGCTGCACGTTGCTGATGCTGATCCGTGGGATGAGGCCAATAAGCCCAGGCACCACATCAGAATAGTTGACATCGATGGTCTCTGCGATGGATTGGAAGCCATAGAGCAGGGCCTCTGTGTGCTGGGGAAAGAAGATGCCACTGGCTTGGCTGAGGAGGTGGGTGTGACAGGTCTGGGAGGGCTGAGGGAATCAGGCTTGGAAGGTACCTGCCAGGAGTAGGGCTCCTCTGAGCTGGTGAGCAAACGGCCCAGTTTGTCATAGAGGTTGCTGAGCAGCTCGGCCCCCAGCATCTCATAGACATACATAAGTGTGTCTGAGATGTCCACCCTAAGAAGCAGATGAAGACCTTATACACTACCAGGATCCTGCTCTCAAGCCCAGGAGCCCACCCTGGTACCCTCACAACCCTGCAAAAGTGCCTAGAGAATAGAAAAAGGAGCCCCAGGATTCAGGAAGCCTAGCCTTGGGCCCCTCCCCTTATTGCCTTCATTATTTCAGGGCTGCATTCAGATCTAGGATTGGCCTGCTACCATCACCTGTAAATTCGGAACTGCTCCTTCTCATCTGAGGACCAGAATCCATATTCCTCATCAGAAGGGAACTGGGCCTTGTGCAGAAGCACATCCACCAGCTGAAAGTAGACTGGCCGGTACACCTGCTGGTACACAGCCTGCTTCTCTGCCTCAAAGGACAGAATGTCATCCTGAGAGAGCCAGGGAAGAGTGTTAGCTACCTCGCCAGCAGTCACAGAAGCCCATTCTTCTATCGTGACCCCATCCTACTGAAGGTCACTTGAACACACCTGTAGCGTGTACCAGAAGGTGAGGGTCAGGGAGCTGGTGGTCTCATTGACAGGATAGTGGCCAGGGATGCCCGTGCAGAACATGATCATGTTGACAAGGGCCAGGAAGCTCTGCCAGTGCTCCACCTGGTCCAGCAGGGCCCTGTAGGGAGGAGATAAAGTAAGGTCACACCACCTCTTAGAGGGCCCTGCTATCCCACCCCCAGCTGCCCCACTCCTCACCGGGAGTGGTTCTCGCCCAGGGCCACAGCAATGCGACAAATGCCATGGGAGGTCTCCATGTCCCCATTCTGTACTGCCTGTCGCAGTTGATCCTGTAGTCCCAGTACCAGCGGGATGAGTTTCAGGAGTGTGTTCACATACCTGGAGATATAAGAAAAGGAGATCCATCACAGCTGTCTGCCCATCCCTCACCATCTTTGAAAGAAAGGAACATTCTCCCTGTCTTCCATCAAAGCCCCCCTCCCCGCATCAAATCCAAAGCAAAAAAGAGGTCAGAGCCCACATAGCAGCTTTGACGCTGACCACACTAGGAAGAACCTTATGTCAGAGACTTCCAGGAGAACTCTGGAAAAAAAACAGAAGGTCTGTTATGGGTTGAAGTGTGTCTTCCAATTGGACCTAGAGATGATGCTGGAATGCGTTAAGACTTTTGGGGAGACTGGAATGAGGTAAATGTATTTTGCATGTGGGAAGGACATAAATTTTGGGGAGCCAGATGGCAGACTGTTATGGGTTGAATTGTGTCCTCCCCCAAAAAGACATATTGGATTCTTAACCTCTACTACCTCACAATGTGACCTTACTTGGAAATAGGATTATTGCAGACCAGGTCATAGAGTAGGGGGACCCCTAATACAATATGACTGATGTCTTTATAAGAAGATATCCACGTGAAGACAGAAAAACCTACGGAGAGAATGACATGTGATGACAAAGGCAAAGATTGGAGTTATACAGCTGCATGCCAAGGAACACCAAAGATTGCCAGCAAACCACCAGAAGCTAGGAAGAGGCATGGAAAGATTTTCCTACAAGTTTCAGAGGGAGCCGACACCTTGACTTCAGACCTCTAGCCTCCACAATTGTGAGGCAATAAATTTCTGTTGTTTAAAGCTACCCAGTATGTGGTACTTTAGAAAGCGAATAGATAGTGTTTAGGGAGACTGAACGAGGATGAGAGACAGAAAAGTTAACACAGGCTCAGGAGCCCTGTTAAAGACTTTAGAAGGCAGCAATAGCTCCTAAGAGCATCAATCTCCACCTTCCACTTCACCGCCCCCACCAAATCCTAACTCCAGAGGGTGCTGCCTGGAGACAGCTGGGACAGTTTCAGTCTCATGCCCTGACACAGGCTGTACCACCAGACAATGGGCACCTTCAGGCCAGCCTCTGGCACAAAGAGCAGGGACAGGGCCAAGGCCATGACCCGTGAGCTCCCCAGTAGCTGAGATGGGGGCAGGAAGTAGTACCCGACCCCCACAGCATCCCCAGTATATGTCAAAGCTCCCCCACACCTGCCAAAATTCATGTATGCAGTGGGTCCTCAATGAAAGTTCTTAATTTGTCTCATCTGCGCCTCATAATAAAATAAATCAAGGACGACATAGCCCAAAGGGTTCAGAGTATTACTCAAGGTCATACAACAACCTAGAGACAGGTCCCAGGTTGAGACAGCCCCTTATAGTGCTGTGGCTCTGCTTCTCTTTCAGGGTCCAACCCGAATTTCCCTAAAGTATCTATGAAGATCTCAGCCCATATCTCAAGTCCTAACTGATGGGAAACCCCAAGAGATTGTTTAATTCACCTTCTCTCCTCTCCCAGCCCCCAGTGAAAAGCTTTTCCAGGATTAAAAACATATTACAGAAAAAAATTTTTTTCAAAAGAGAGACGGCCAAGGCAAGAAGGAACAGCTGTGGAGGAGTGAGAAAAGGTCAACTTGAGTGCAAGCTTAGCCAAGGGGAGGGCCAATGTCAGGACACCTGGGTAAGGCAGTGGCTGGATGACCCAGGAGTGAAGAACCTTTGAAGGTGACTTTGTCAAGCCAAAGCTTTGGCTCCAGGCTGAGTGCAGCCCACCCATGGGGGAAACTCTTGCATAGATTTCCTACCACCTGGGCACCTGTGCCTGAGACCTGTGAGTGTATAGAACAGGCCTGAGGCCCCCAGAAGTTACTAGGTTTGGGGAAGGGAGATAAGAGAGGATGTTTTTAGGGCTATGGCTGAGACTGGGTTCAAGAGGGCTGATTCCTGTTGGTCAGCTTGAGCCGCTGGGACTCCTTGGCTGCCACTCACAGTGAGCTCAGCTCAGACCTGCAATTAGAGCTCCAGGAGCAGAGCTGAGAAAATGGGGAGAGTTGCTAAGCAACAAAGGGAGCCGCAGCCAATGGGTGCTCAGGAGGCTGTGAGTTCCCTCACAGGCTTCTTGCTCACCCATTCTCATTAGTTCAGAGGAGAAGAGGCATCAGTTACCTGCCAAAGCCCTCGAGACTGGCTGCGCGGGTAAACCTGGGTGTATCCAAGGACACCCCACATCACCCACACACTGGCCCTGGCCAATTCCCCTTTGCCGCCAACTGTCCGAGTCTAGCCAGCACTTGAGCTTCAGGCTGCCATGAAAGGCCTTGACCTGGGACTTGGTACCCACCTTAAGTTGGAAAACCTGGGAAACCAGGGAAAAGGCATCATACTAACAGCTAATGCAATAATGATACTAAATATTACAACTGCCACTTATTGGAGTGCACAGGAACCACACTAAACCTTTCACAGACACTCTCTTATTTAATCCTCATACTAAAGTATTCTTTGTAGAATACCAGGAGCAGGCCCTGTGCACCTATTCGCTGGTGGCGCTTGCAGCTGCAGCATTTATCTTGAGATAACTCACGGATTATAGTCCTAACCTTACTCCCAAAGTTTGCCACAAAATAACTCGTTTTTATTATTATTTTCACATCGCTCTAGTATAGATCATAGTCTCTGGAAACAAATGACATCATTCTATTTATAGCATTCTGTTTTTAGTAGTGTATTTCCTTTTACAAAATACAGTAATTCTCAATCACTGAAATGTCAAATCCTAGCAAACGTAGCATTCCTACACGTGATGTTAACATCATTCTTGAACAGTTGTTAGAGTTATTTCATGAATCCGATTTATGTATACATTTCTGTTACATTAGGATTAGAGATAAGTTTTGTTTAGAAATAACTCCAAGAACAGTTTTTATATTTTCACATTGAAAACCAGTCAGATTTTCTTCAGCTTCAAAGAGTGTGTTTATGTAACATTAACGCTGTCAGCGAGCTGCACTTTTTCTTTCTAATCAGGAAATGGGTTAACCCATTAAAATTCTGTGAGGTTGACATGATCACACCCATTTTACTGATGAGGAAACTGAGGCATAAAAGTGGCTTACCCAAGGTCTCAAATCTAGTATGTGGACCATCTGGGATTCAAACTTGGATGTGATTAAAGCCAAGGCTAGAGTCATTAACGGCTCCCCCATGCCATCTCTTTCGGTGTTTTTTTCCCCTCCAACTCTTTCCCAAACGGTTTCCCAAAGCCCTAGCTCTTAAATGTCAGTGTCACCCTGCTGTCCAATCTGGTTCTCACCAGGCTCTCTCATACCCTTCCCTTGCTTAGGCTCCTTCGTCTGTCTGAAACATCCTCCCCATATACATCACCTCCATCTGAATAACTTTTACACAGCCTTCAAAGCACAGTTCGGTTGTCTCCTCCCCTGGAAAGCCTTTCACAACCCATAGACTGGGTTAAATGCCTACTCTGGGCTCTTACAGTCCCCTGCTCTCTCCATTAAAGTATTCATCACACTGACTGTATTTGCCCATTCATGTATCTACTAAGTTATAAGCTTCTGACTTGCAGAAGTTAACCCATTCATCTTCTATGCTCCTACTGCTCAGCACAGGGCCCAATACACAAAAAGGTGCTCAACAAACATTTGCTGAACAAACACCTCACTACACTCACCTTCTTTCCAGTCCTTGAATGTACCACGATACTGTCCATCACAGGCCTTTGGACCTGCTGTAGTTCCTGAAGCCTGAGACGCTCCCTCTTCCCCCAACCTCTCCCACCCCTCTGTTCCTACCCCTCACCACTCAGGCAACTCCTACTTTTCATCTGTTCAAATATTGAATGCTACCAAGTGCTGCCAGGCACAATGTGACAAAATAAAATGACAGAGTGCCTGTCCCCACAGAGCTGAGAGACTAATGGGGAGACATACATTAATTTATAATGAAACCATGTTATGAGATAAGAAGGAAAAACACTGGAAGCTCTGAGATAAAATAATAGAGGAGATCAAACATAGTCTTAAAAATCATTGAGTACATAAAGTTTAAGCTTAGGAAAAGATGATACATCAAGTATACGCGATGATTCAGAGCCTGCAAGGAGCATGGGACATTCAAGGGACTGAAAAGACTGTGAGAGTAAAGAAAGCAGGGAGCATGGCACATGAGCCTGGAGATGTCATATTGTGCAGCATCTCTGTGAACCATGTTAAGGATTCTGAACTTTATCCTAAGAGCAGTGAGAAGCTACTGAAGGATTCTGAGCAGGAAGGAAAGATTAGATACTCATTTTCAAAAGATCACTATGGCTGCTGGGTAGACAATGAAGGGTACAAGAATAAAAATCAGGGGACTGGTGAGAAAGCTCTATAGTAATCTGGGGAGAGATAATGACAGCTTGGACTAGAGTGGTGGCAATGGAAATGGAAAAAAATAGATTTGCAATATGGTCAGGAGCAGAACACCCAGAACTTGGTGACTGATTGGCCAAGAGAAAGAGAAGAATCAAATATTTTAATTGAATAATTCATTGGATGGTTAGTTGTTTAATGTCTGTCTCATTCTCTGTACCATAAGGACAGGGACCATGTCTTATTTGGTTCCTTGCTATATCTCCAGCATAGGACCAGGCACACATTGGTACTCAGTGTTTATTGAACAGATGGATAGATGGATGTGTGGCTGGCCAAGTAAACTGTCCCTCTCTGGGAAGGTGGGGACCAGCTCACCTCTGGGCATCAGGCTGTGAGATGGCATTGACAATGGCCTCCACACTGCTGTCGAAGAGCTCCGAGTCCTGTAGAGCAGCGAAGGCAGCCTGAATGAGCGCTTCACAATCTTGCAATGGCACCTCCAGCTGAACCCAGCTGGAAAAGCACTTGAGCACCTTCTGACGTACACAGCTGGGTGAGCTGGGCTGCTGTAGCAGCTGCTCCAGCAACGGGAAGACAGCCCCAAACTCCACTGCCAGGCTGGCCCGCACCAGGCCCTTGCGATATTGGGGCAGACGGCTGGTCTGAAATTCCTCAGGCAGCACTGTCAACAGCTCTAGCAGAGCCAGGCAACGGCCCTGGCCATCCACTGGCGAGTCCTCAGCCTGGAAGAGCCGTACCATGTCTGCCACAGCACATGGCCAAGCATCGGGCATCATGCTGAGAGCCAGCGAGGCCAGTGCCACACACAGCCGAGTCAGTACAATCTTGGAACCACTGGCAAAGTGGGTGATCTGGGTGAAGAGCTGTGCCTTTAGACTTTCATACTGGTCAGTGGGGATGTCACTCCAGTAGCGAGAGATCTTGATGTGCAGGGCACTGGCCCCAAAGTACTGGATCTCAGGCACCTTGTCCGGCTGTAGAAGCTGCCAGCTGAAGTGCCAAGCCTGTGGGGAGACCTGGGCCTGCATCAGCCACTTCTGAGCCAGGTTCTTGTTCTCAATGTTGGGGTCGTAGTAGAGCTGGTGCAGCGCCTGTAGGACAGCACAGGACTGAGCAGGTGCTGGTCACTCTGGATCCTGCCAGAGCCCAGAAAAGAGGCCGTGATTTGGTCCTGCAAGACTGCTTTGTCTTTCTGACTGAGGAGTGGGGGCTGAGCAGGAAGGGAGAGCTCAGGGCTCTACAGTTTCCTGGGCTTGGGGTCCTGCCAATAACTTAAGAAGCTGAACTTTGCCCATGCTCTACCATATCCTCTTCTTATAGCACAACATTATGGGTTCAGCGAGAACCTCCATAAGAAAGCAAAAAAAAAAAAGGAGGCTGAGCTTGCCAAAGGGGAGGCACTTGAGGTAAAGGCAAGGCCCAGATGGAAGGAATGGCTCCATAGGGATGAAGCTAAGCCTGAGAAGAGCATAGAACAGCCTGAGCGACCCTGACCTTCCCCCAGGATATCCCTAGGTCACTCCAGATGCTGGCATCAAAGCCAGTGTGAAATATGAGCAGGACTAAGACTTTGCCAGGCAGGCCTATGGCAGAGACATACTAGAGAGAAGGGTGAGAACACCCTCAGAAAGCACATGTGAGGGTTTGAAAAGCTGGTCCAGAGAAATCTTGTGGCCCTGGCAAATGAGAGCCAAGAGCTCTCAACTAGCCAAATCCTCAGGGTCTCAATTCCATTGGGACTTTACACAGTTAAGAAAACAGAGGTTTATCTCCCTGGTAGCACATGGAATAGTACACCACCATGCCAACACTGCCCAGCCCTAGGGGGAAGAGTGAAGACAGGATTCTGACCCCCTAAGCAGTCTCCATCCAAGTATGCTTAGCTTTATCTGTCCCCCTGACAGCCAGTTATGGCCACTGTCCCTGTTTGGCCTCTCAGGGATGCAGAAGCAGGCAGAAAATAGAAGCAGAAGGGATGCATCCTCACTATGTGGTAAGGCAAACATGGCTCATGAATAGCAAATGAATATCTGCAACCGTTCCCCTATTTTCCAGCAAGGCAATTCAATCCCCCCTATTTCTGCATTCCAGGCCTCTAGGGGCAGAACCCAGAAGAGAACCAGAAAAGCAGTTTTCAAAAAAGATGGACTGGGCAGTGCAGGAGTCTGGGAGGGTCATGGCAGAAAGCTATATGGGCAGGTGAGTAGGAAAGAACCTCGAGGGTGCCAGCAGGACCAGGCCCCTTGGACTCAGTACAAAACAAAGGGGTCTAGCCCTACTCCTTTCTGCCTCGGACTGGTCTGGCCTCCATCCAATAAAGGAAGGACCCTTCTCTAAGGAAGAGTGAAAACATAACCCAGATTGTTTTAGTCCCAGATTATTTTCTGAGCCCCTGACTCAACAAAACAAGTCCAAGATGGTTCAGCATCAGTTTGGTTCCTGGGGATTGAGCTGCAGGTCTTCCTGGGTTCCTAGTTTCTTACTGCACTGCTCATGCAGTTCTCATTGAGCTGGAGAATAGTCAGTCCGGCTGGAGGTCTAAGCTATCAGCATTCTGGAGAGACCATCCCAAGACCCTAGAGTATCTATCTACAGAGGACCCAGGCCTAAGAAAAGCCAAAAATAGCCCATTGAAATGCTGTAACATTGCTGTCACGTCTGCCCAGAGAGACAGCAAATGCCAGGTGTCCTGGAGGCACCATCCCAGCAGACACCCAGCTCAGGCCTAGACTCCGGCATTAGTGTAAATCCCCAGAACTTCTGCTCTGTCACTGGAGTGCCCGCCCCAGGGCCCTCATACCTTCTCCACGTTCTCCACAGTGAAGTCCAAGGCTGGTGCTGCTCCAGCCCCTGCAGCCCCCGGCTGCTCCTCCCGCCGCTCCATCTTTGCTCCCTCCCCAGCAAGGAGGTGGACCCTGACCTATTTCCTGCCCCAGCCCCTTGGCTGCTGGCCCCCTGCTAGACCCCGGCTTGGGTACCCAGGGAGTGGTGGGATGACAGGAGACCCAGGGTAGGCATGGCTGCCGAGGCCTCCCCACCTCGGTTGGGGGTGTGTGAGGGGTGCCAGAAACCAAAAGGGGTGCTCTTTGGATGAGACCCAATGAGAAGGACTCCGAGGAGGGCGCCCTCAGTGAGTTCTCAGGAGGGGGTCCTAGTGGTAGCTCACGGCTCTGTTCTCAGAGTCTGTGAGGAAGAAGTCATAGGAGAGGGAGGCCTCTGGGGGAAACCGAGCCCTTGGCCCTTGAGGGGACTCCGGAGCGATAGCCTGTACCCACAACACCCTCGTCTGCGTGAGCTCCTGGGTCCTATGAGGAGGTCACGGGGGTGGGAGGTCACGGGGGAGAGAGCCCTTCGCGGGTTACGGAGGCGATCCAACGAAGCGCGGGAGTGCAGCTTCGACAGTCTGGGGCGAAGAGTCCGTAATGTTGAGGGGCTGTGGCAGGTTCCCTCCGCTCGGCCTGGCCCGTGCTCTTCTCACCGCCCGGCTCCAGCCCCACTACAGTCGCTGCCTCCGCCCCAGTGACTGACAGGAGAGCCGGCCCGGCCGGGACCGGGAGGGGATCTCAGCGAGGTGCGGGCTGCCCAGAGCGCCTGTCGCCGGCACAGCTGACTCAGGCGCCGTCCCTCCCACTCGCCTGACCTGGCCCGGCCCGGCCCGGCACAGCCCGGCACGGCCCAGCGGAACTGCGCAGAAACTCATTCCGGGTCTCTGGCCTTATCCTCGCGCCAGCCCGCGCGCTCCCGAGCAGGCGACGGAGCGGCGCTCCGATCGAGGCCCCCGCCGAGTCGAGGTCCTGCCGCACCGCACCCTGGGAAATGTAGTTCGTATTGAACCCAGCTGGTGGAAGGCACCTGGCGGCAGAGACATGGAGCACGTGGGCTGGTGACCCGCAGAGCTCCGCGAGCCCCAGGCTTACCGGGACCGACAGGCACTCCTAGTCAAACCAGCAGGGAGAGCTGTAGAGCTACTCCCTAAGACTGTGTGACTCTCAAGGGGAGGGTGGATGGAGGTGGGAAGGTGGGAGCCCGGACTGGAGGATAAGGGTGTGTGTGTGGGCGTGGTGTGGGTGGGGTGTGTATGGGTGGTGTGTGTAAAATATGTGTGTGTGTGTGCGTGTGTATGCGTATGGGGGGCGATGTGTGAGGTGTATCAGACTGGAGGATAAGGGCGTGCGTGCGTGCGTGTGTGTGTGTGCGTGTGTGCGTGCGGTGTGTGTGGAGGAGTGCGTGAGGAGTCCGACCGGCGACAAGGGCGTGCGCGCGTGCGTATGTAAGGGGTGTGTGGGGGTTCGTGTGGAGGTGGGAGCCCGGCCTGGAGGATAAGGGGGGTGTGTGTGTGTGTTAAGAGGGTAGGGGTGGGGTACAGATCGCTCTGGTGCTCTGCTGCGGGTGCATCCCGGGACTCGGAAATAGGGCCTCTGGAAAGAAGGTGTCAGCACCACTCAGAAGGAGGGCTTGGCGCGCCTCAGGAGTTAAAAAGGAGGGCTCTGGAAACCACCCAGTGAGCAACCAGGAAACCACATACCATGGACAGTGCTCGGAGAATTTTATAAGGTTCTTGGAAGCAACTTCTTTTTATGAGTAATTAGAATAAGAATATCTCACATTAAGTGCTGGTAACAGTATTTTGCATACCTTAAGTTCAATTCTCTCAACAACTCCGAGATGGGTATTTTTATTCACCATTTTCAGATGAGGAAACTGAGGCTGGGGAAAGTTGAGCTTATCTTTTCCCTGGACACTCAACTAAGGTTGCAGAGACCAACCACAGATCTGGTAGGGGGCAAACCCCCACAACCCTTTCCCTTTACCCCTCCACTTGTCCTTTAATTAACTCTTGCCAGCTACCCCAGCAGGGGGGAAAACATCAAAAGGAAAAGGACCTCCATACTTGTGTTCAGTGGAGGAAGCTGGCATTGGCAAAAGCCGCTGAGGACTGAGAAGGTGGATGAAGGCTTCCCTGAGTTGGAGAAACTTGATCTGAGATGGAAGAATGGAGAGACTGGGGAGAAGGGGGGCTCAATTAGCTGGTAAGCAAAGTCTAGTGAGGATCCAGTCCCTCAACCAATCTTTATCAAGAAAGTGTTTGAAGTACCCCCAGTAGTTTGTGTTCAGTCTAAGGGGATATATATGGGGTGAGGAAGGGAGAGTAGATGAGTAACAGCCGAGGCTGGAAAGACTAGTTGGGAGTAGTAGACTCTTAAAGTTTAGACTTCATCCTAAGTACAATCTGAAACCATGATGGGGTTTCAAGTGGGCATTGATGACTGGATTTGCATTTGAGAAAGGTCTGCCTGTAGTATGCAGGATAAATGGAAGGAGGAAATAGAGGCAGGGGAAATTTGGAAGGAGGAAACAGGAAGCCAAAATAAAGTAACTGATTCCAGGTCTGTGCCTAGGGCTGTGAAAGGACCTGGCCCTGATATTGACAGGAGATTTCACTGTGGAAAGCGGGAGAAGAGGGAGAAGGCCTGTGTTCAAACCTGTCTGCGTCTTTCTATCCTTAAAACCTGGCTGCTTCTGAAACTCACTTACCAAAAAAAAAAAAAAAAAAATGAGAACAGTAATTCCTCCGGTGAAAACAAATCGAGATGGTATATGAATAGGGCTAGGTCCAGAGGTCACAACTTGGTGAATGTCATTTTTGTTTGTTTGTTTTGTTTTGTTTTTCCTGCTTCCAAACCAGGACTTCTTCCAGCCCCTGGAGTTTCCTCTGGCAGAGAAAGAAACAAAATTTCACTAACAATGGCTCCTGAACGTGCTTCACAAACACTATCTAGGACAGACAGATTGAAATATGCCTGGGGAGTTTGGGGGCATTTTATGGTGCCAAACCAAAGGGGACTGACTTCCAGGAGATGTGGATAGCAATCCAGAATAATTTAGAGCCAAGTGGCGAATGAATCTTTGGGAGCTAGTTACAGCCAAGTTCTTTCCTTCTCTGAGAGACAAGAGTAGAATATACAGGGGCCAGACAGAACCTGTGACGACCCTGGAAGGGGTCCCAGATTCAGAAGAGCATTCCAGAGCTCAGGAGAGGAGGAGAAGGAGCTTCTGTTGGTTACCTGGAACCACTAGCAATCCATATCTATGACAAATTAACTTCTCAGTTTGAAATTTTTCAGCCTTCTAAAATAGTGTGAATTTGGTCAGCAAAACCAAATAAGAGCTGCTTGTAGTTAAGCATTCTCAGGGGAGGTTTCTTCCATTTCCATTTAGCACCAAGGTGAAATACAGGCAATTTTCTCTGTAGTCCCCTGGTTTGAGGGAAAGAGGTTAGGTAGAGGAGGGGAAGGTTTATTTTTAGTTCATCCTTAAGCGTGGACAAAGCCTTTGGGGTACTGGCCTTATGGAGAAGTTTCTGGGTAGGCATCCCACCATAAGCTCAAGAGCCTTCACAAACCAATGCTCAGGTTTACCAGGTAAGGAAAATGCCCTCCTGGTGAAAGCCAGCTATTGAGTTTTGCTTGCCTATTGTAGCTTCCTGCTTTCACTTTTTTTTTTTTTTTGCCTAAATATTTCCTACACATTTGCCAGCTCATGGATACATTTAATTTTTTTAAAAAATATATTTCGTCTAATATTTTTAGTTGTTTTCAGCAAGAAGGTTAACCTGAGTCCTTAGGTCACCATGTTACAAGAAAACCCATTGGACAGTTTGAGCCCTTATGTGATCTGATTTTCCTGCTGCATTTGGCCCTGTGGACCACTGCGTCCTCCTGTTCTGTTTTGTTGTTTTTTTTTTCCCTACTACTCTGACCACTCCCCTTTGGTCTCCTTCACAGGTTTGCCTCTCTTCCTCTCCCTGTTCCTTAAATGTTGGTTTTCTAGGTCTGAGCCTCTGCTTCTCCTTTTATCCCTTGATATCTTACCACTCCTTTGGCTTTGAGCTGTGACTCCCAGATCTCTCTAGCCCACACACTGTCTTGAGTTCCAGACCCTCATATGGAGCTGCTGCCAGATCCTTGTCCTCTGACGGTGTCACAGGCACCTCAAGTTGAACATGTACAAAACCAAACTCATGACCTCCTTATACCTTTCCCTTATCACATGCTAAAAATATTACATGTTTTATGTTCCCTACCAGTGACCCAAGCCAGAGCCCTGGGAACTCCTTTTCATCAAGTCTTTGCAACCAGTTCATCACCAAGTCCTGTTTATTGTGCCTCACACTCTTCGGCCCTTCCACACGGCTTCTGCTCTAGACCAAGTCCAGCATTTGTTGCGTGAACAGCTCTAATTGCAGCAGCTCTAACTGTTGCCCATTGCCTTTCCCCTTCCAGTCCATATTAGACACAGCAGCCAGTGATCCATCTGAAACATATCTGTAGCCAATTCTACCTAAAACCCTTCAGTAGCTCCCCTAAGAACAAAGTCCACACTCCTTCATATAGCATTCAAGGATCTTTATAATCTCACTACCTTTTGCCTTGATGAAGGCCCTCCCATAATTCTACAAGAAATTGCTGGCTATCCTGGGACACACCAGGCTGGTGCACACTTCCCTGCCTTTGTTCATGCTACTGCCTCTGCTGAGAAGGCTCTGTGTCAGGCTGGGGCCAATCAGGAGAAACCACACAGCAAGCACACATGGGACAGCTTAATATAAGAATTTTGAACTGTAATAGGAGTTTGAAATAAAGAGCGAATGGCTTGTAGGAATTGAAGAGAACTCCAAAGAATTTAGGAGTAGCAGAGACCTAGGGCTGAGATAGACAGCCTCGGAAGAGACCCTCACTCCCCACCCCATTCCCTACCCCTGCCCAGGGCTGAGACCTGGACTTTGCTGGACAGGGCATGCGTGGTCAGTAAAAAGGGTGAATTTTGAGCTGAGAGATGATGAAGGCGATAAAAAATAACCAGTACAGGCCCAATGCCCCTCATCCACTTTGGGCAAATATTTCGTTTTTCAAGGCTGGGATTAAGTGTTACCTCCTTCGTGAAGACTTTCCTGGCTCTTCTTCCCTTTCCATCCATTCTTTTACCTTGTAAGTATAGAATTCTCCTCCACCCTGACATATATAACTATCCGAGTCATACTTCAATTGGGAGACCTATGATGGGTGATTTAATTTTTTGTTTACTTGTTGTTTATGGCCACCTAAGGTTGCCAAAGAGAGAGAGAGAAAGAGAAAGAGAGAGAGAGGGGAGGGGGACACCAGTTAAAATAAATATCACCCAATTATTCCATGAGACATACTTGCTAAAAAAAAAAAGTATTTATTGTTTACATACCCAATTATTCCATGAGACATACTTGCTAAAAAAAAAAAAAAGTATTTTTTTTACATGATATTCAAGTATATGTGGATGTCCTGTATTTTTATTTATTAAACCTGATACCCTTTCCCCACCTCCACCTCCAACTATGGTCTCCTTAATAACAGAAAATGTTTCTGACCTCTGAATTCTCATAACTAGCCCAGTCCAAAACAGTTACTGCTCGATTAATGTTAAGAGAATGGTGACTTCTCTGGCTGTAGAATTGAAAATGACTGGAGGAGGTTGAGTCTTGAGATAAAGAGACCAATTAGCAGGATGAGCAATAAACCATTTCCAAAATCATGAAAGATTCAATGGAATAGCATTGGGATAGAGAAAAGGGGATGGACTTGCAAGATCCAAAGACTTGAGGATCAGTGAATAAGGGAACTGACTGAGCTCAGAGAGTCTAGGATGTTGCCTAAGTGGCTGGCTTGTGTCACTGGATGGAGGTTGGTGCCTTTCACTCTGTGAGGAACACTGGAAGAAGTTTGGAAGCTGGACAACAGAGCAGCTCTTTGATAGGTTCAGAGCAGGGTAGAGAAGCATGAGAGTGGATTTGAAGGAGCAAACTGATTTCTAGGACAGATATGTTAAGTTTGAGGTTTCAGAGGATATGCAGATAGAGGAGTTGGAAATATGGACTTGGAGCTCAGGAGAAAGGGCCAGGCTGGAGACACAATGTGAGCATCATTTGCATGGAAGTGGTAACTGAAACCATGAGAGTAGATAATGTTGTTCAGCGAGAGAGTAGAATGGGAAGAGGAGAAAGCCTAGATCAGAGCCCTGAGGAACGCTTAAGAGGCAAAGAGAGAAAAAGGAGCCCCCAAATAGTCTGAGAATGAGCAGCTGGAGGGATGGAAGAAAAAGAAGAGTATGGGATCAAGAGAGTCAAGGGAGGACAGGTTTTCAAGGAGTACTGATAAAGTTGAGTGCTTCTGAGAGTTCTAGAGACTAAAGACTAAGAAGTGGCCTTTGGGTTTATAATGATGTGACTTTAGCAAGAGCTCTTTTAGTGAAGGAGAAGATGTGAAAGCAGATTTTATGCACACACACACACACACACATACACACATATATATATTTGCAGTCACTGTCACTTTTGTAATGTTGTGATAGATTTGAGCAAGTTTATATGCAGAGGGAAAGATATTCAATGGAAAAAGGTTGAAGAATGAGGAGGCTTGTAAATAATTGAGATCAAGAGCCCAGATATGGAGTCCTGAGTACAGATGGTGGGATTAATCTAGCTACAAGAGGACATTAATAATGGTAACTAGAACATACATGATACCTCGAGGTCCATGGATTCCTGGGGAATCTCTGAATGAGCTGCATCATCTGTGAACTTTATAAAATTGTTTACCAGATTTACACATGGTTTCTTCAGCATTTGGGGGTGAGGTGGAGTGGGGAGAGGATTCTTGGCTTTTATCAGATTCTCTAAAGACTCTCAACTCCAAAACAGGTTAAGAAGCACTCCGATGAACAAGAAAGGTGATCTTATATGGCACAAATTCTAGCTCTTTTCTCGGATTTCTCTGCTTTCTATCTACCCTCTCCTTTTCAAGATGAGATCTCAGTTAATCAGCCAGTTCACATATACTCTGTCACATGGATCTCTAGCCATGGTAAATATGGCAATCCTCAGACAAGAGAGGAGGAAAGCCACTGGCAAGGGCAGGGGAAGCATGAACCTTGACCCCTGGGTGAAACAAAAATCGAGAGGGAAGTTTTGGGTGCTCCCTGAGGCTGGAAAAATACCATTTCAAAGTTTCCTGTAGTTTTTCATCTTACAGGAAGGAGGTGGTGATTTGATACCCCTTTGGAGACTGTACCATTGTACAAAACTACCAAATGGTCCTTGTAGTTTTGCCAATGTGGAACAAAGACTACAGTAAAAAAATGGAGATACCAGAGCCACCTGTGGCCCCCAGGAGTGAAAGTGCTCTGACTGGTGAGATCATGTACCAGGTGACCTCAGCTAAATTGTAGGCAGAGAAGTGCACCTCTGCAGCTTGTTTCCTTTGGGGAAAATAGCTTTATTATTTTTTAAAGGGATTTGGGTTGTCATGAGCTGCAAATTGGGACTGGCTCTTGTGGGAGTGTTCCTCTTGGAGAAGTTACTGTTTCATCTGGGACTTTGTGAGATGTTGGGCTCTCTCTTCAGGGCTCAGAATGCAGCCTTGAGTTGGGGGGATTCTACTCCCTCAAGAACTGGCTTTTGGGAGGTGTTGAGAGCCAGCATCCTTAGCGTGGGGTCTGACTTGGCTCTCTTGCTGTGAGCATTGTCAGCGATGTCTCTAATCCATCTACTTTAAATGGCTCTGAGAACAGAAGTGTCCACTAAGAGGCAGGGGCTGGAGAGTTTGGGGACTGGGCCAGGCTTTCCAGTTTTTCTAGCAGGGGCTCCCTAGTCCTAGTGACCTGGAATTAACAGTCCTAGTGACCTTCAACCAGGGCCAGGGCCCAGGCCTTTATGAAGTTTCTGCAAAATGGTACCATTTTCGGGGGTGGAGGGGAAACTGAGGATCCTGAATCACTTTTTTTTTTTTTTAATGCCTACAGCACCTGGTCTTCCTAGTGGTCTCCCATCCAAGTACAAACCAGGCCTGACCCTGCTTAGCTTCCGAAATTAGACATTGGGCTTGTTCAGGGTGGCATGGCCATAGACCATGGACTGTGGCTCCACTGGGGCACAAACCCAGGACCTTCTGTGTGTAAAGCAGACATGTTAACCACTACACTATGAAACCATGTTCCTGAATCACTTTGGAGCAGAGAGAGCAGCCAAGGAGGTGTCAGAGGGCAGCAGGAGATCACCAAAGTTTTGGGAGCACCTAGAACTGGGGCAGTGAACACAAAAGAGTGGAAACAGGCTCGTTTCTCCTTCTTGACCCAGAATGCGCAGTGCCTCAGAGAACTCTCGCCAGCTCCTCACTGGGTAGAGGGAGCATCTGTGCCAAAGCAGGCAGGCATTTCAGCAGTTGGAAAGAATTTGGGCTAGCAGTGTTAAATACCTGAGGGATCTCACCCTTAACCCACCCACTCTCATGCACCTTGGCTGCAGCTACTGCCTCTGCTCACAGCTGTCAAATCGACCTCTAGCCCAGACCTCCCTCCTCGGTTCCTGACAGCCCCTCTAGATGTCCCATGATTCCTCAGACTCAGCATCCTTTCCACACACGTCTCCATCTTATTTCCAAAGAAAATCATATAGGACAAATTCATAGGACCCAGGAAATAAGGTTTCATAGGACATGCAGAAGAGCTCAGAGCGATGGCATTGACTTTTGGGAGATGACTCAGGGACAGTGTGGAAGGCCAGGGTCAGCACTAACGTCTTCCTTCCAGATGAAGGTATATATCTCTTAGCTTCTTGTCCTTTTTCATATTGTTTGCCAAATTGAATATAAATAATTATTTAAGTAATTATTGTCCGTCTCTTGTAGTTTAAGCTTAAGGGCAGAGATCATGTCCCTTTCACTTCCATATCCCCGGCGTCTACCCAGTATCTGACATATAAGAGGTGCTTAATATTTGTTGAATGAATAAATGAATATCTTTATCACTCGAGATGTAGATCCTGCTTGGGGCCCTCAGTTCTTTCTTGCATTCTTATCCCTTTGATGCTCTGTGCTTCATCCCCCTAAGCCAGGCCTCCACTGGCCTTTTCAGATGCTCTCTTACCCTGGGGTGCTTCA
Organism: Pteropus medius; assembly: GCF_902729225.1. Lineage (NCBI taxonomy): Eukaryota > Metazoa > Chordata > Mammalia > Chiroptera > Pteropodidae > Pteropus > Pteropus medius. The sequence goes on along the minus strand of NW_024340701.1, from coordinate 722,484 downwards.
TGCAGTAGTGAACTCCCCATGCTGAACCATCTGCAAGTGGGGGCAGTGAATGTACCTATAAGGGTGCCCTGGAGGGTAGGACACTGATCAATGACAGTGGGATGGGGCAATGTGTGCTTCTTCGTGTCTTTACTCATTAAGCAAGGCCCCCAGGATGCCTGAGGTCACAGGGTAGGGCTTTCTCTACCAGTACCCCCAAGCTCCAAGTGCTAGGGACTGTGCAGAGGATTGTGAGCTGGCCTCTCAGGGTTGGTGAACAGCACCTTTGCCATTCACTCTGTGTTCCATGCCCTCCAAGTCCCAGCGCTGCTGGGTGGAGCGAGCAGTTGGAGATCTGAGCCAGGCCTGTGATTGCTGAGCCGGCCCTGCAGTTGTGAGTGGGGATGGTCAGGGCATGATCTCCAGCCAGCTGTTTCTACTCATCCAGCCCCCACTGCCCAGGAAAAGATCTGACAAACCACAGAAGTAAATAAATAACTTAGAAATAATAAATAAGTGTCCAGGTCCCAGGAGTGAGTATCAGGCCCTCTCCAGCACAGGAACTTCAGCAATGCAACTGCAATATGTTTCCTCCAATTCTGTCCCCACAGGGCCTAGGCTGAGGCTGAGACCTCAGACACTGCTGGGTTCTTCAGAAGAGTCCTCAGTCTGTGGCCTGGTCTGTGTCAGAGTCTGTGAGAAGTGGGGACTAAGGTCTCCATAGCCGAGGTCTCTGGTGCTGTAGGGCTGGGACTCACAGGGTGAAAACCGTGGCTGCTGGTCAGTCGTCCCTCCATCTGCCCAGGGCTGACGTCCATCACTCGCTGAGCTGAGGCCTGTGGTGTCCATTTCTGGTTGAGGCCCCTGGCTCCTTTCAGGAAGGAAGATCCCCAGGTCTGCAAAACCTTGGAAAGAGCCTTCAGCCCAGGCAGCCGCAGGCAGTGGCTGAAAGTCGGTCTACGGTCCTCCAGGTGCTGTTGACGTCCATGAAGGAGACGGCCTCATAGCGCGTGGGCCGGCAGCAGGGCTGGCTGACCGGCCGGGAGCCCGGGGGCTGCCGCAGGGTCCCGGTGCCCAGAAGGCTGGCCAGGCTGAGGTCGTGCGGGGAGCGCGCGCGGCGGCAAGAGCCGCTGCAGAAGCGGAAACGCACCAGCTCGTCGGAGCTGTGGCCCAGGCCCAGTGCGCGCACCGGCACCAGCTGCGAGCGCAGGCGACAGCCCCGCGTCCCCGCGGCCCGTGAGCGGCCGCTCCGGTCCCCGGCACGGGCCGCGCGGCCCCCGCGGGAGGGGGAGGGTACAGGCGCGGGCGCGGGGGGCGGAGACGCGGGCCGGAGCGGCTGGGGCGGCGGCTGCCGGGCTCGTCCGCCGCAGGAACGGGCTGCGCGGCCCCCTGGAATGAGACAGAGTCAGGCGACGGGTCCCAGGCCAGCCCCGCCCCAGCCTGCCCCCTCGCCCTCTCACCTACCCGGCAGGTGGCCGGCGAGGGGCGCTGGGGCCGGCACGGGGCCTTCGCGGGTGGTGGTGCTGCGGGGCGTGGAGCCCAGAGAGGCCTCGGCAAAGCTGCTCAGCAAGGCCAGAGCGGCCAGGGTTGGCCACAGGACAGACTGCGCAGAGAGACAAAGTGGAGCCTCAGGGAAGAAGAGGGTACTCTGGTGGGCTCAGGGTGGTGGGAGCTCAGGAATGGGCTGAGGCAGCAGAGATCAGAAGATGGGCTTCTAATTGGATGGGGGAAGCTCAGGAAAGGTTTAGATAGGAGGAAAATGGGTCTGCTGCCTCAGGAAGCCCAGGGGAAAAATCACCTGAGGGCACTGACTCTCCTCCATACTCCTAGTTCCTGACCACTTCCCTCTTTGCTTCTGACACTTGCCCAGGACAAACCCTGCTCTTCCTCCCCAATCAAGCCACCTTTCCTCATACAGGTAGGAGTCACTGGGAGAACCGCTCACCTGCCGCCTGGGCTGGGGCCAGCAGGGCAGCACAGAGGGGCCTCTAGGTCCAGGCTTCATCTCTGTCAATACCAGGAGCTGCCATCAGCCTAGTTGACCTGTTCCCCCACCCTCCTCTTGAGGCAGCTTGGAACACTGAGAGATGAGTTATCCTTTGAGACCATCTCTCCACTTCAGTTTCTCCAGGTGAGGAGCAAGGGGCTTGGATAGCTGGACTCAACCCAGGAGGAGAAGTAGCTGCATCAGGAGCTGTTCCCGCTCTCAATCCTTACAACTCCACGAGGTTTCCCCCACTTTCCAAATGAGCAAACAAGGCTCAGAGAAGTTCAGCCATTGTCTAAGGTCACTAAGGTCACAAGGCTAGACTCACACAGTGGTGGTAGTGGGGGGGAGGTGACGAGAGAGGAGTGTGTGGAAAGTACTTTCCTGCTCTGTGCTGCAGGACAGATGCTGCCATGAATAGCTGGAGAAGACAGTAGCTGGATCCCCTGAGTCCCAAGGAGAGCTTTCTGAGGGTTAAGGTGCTTGCTGGTTGACCTGAGTTATCAATAGTAGTGAGGCCCAGGCCTTAACCTGTGCTGCCCATCCAGCACTGCTGCACCTTGCTTCTCTGTGATCTTTGTACCCAGAGCCGCCTGAGTTCTCTCTTCTGATCACAGATGTCCTTCAATAGCCAGCAGATGGAGGCTGAAGGGCCCTCATGGGGCCTGGGTCATGGCTACCTATGGCCACCAGGGGGCAGCATCTGCTAAGTCTGTAGACTCAAAGGAGGGGTGGGCTTTTCCCTCCCCTCAGCCAGACTCAGGCATGAGCAACTCCCAGGGTGGCCAGCCTGGCCTCAACACCAGCCTGGTTTCCAAGAGATGAGCCACCTTGAGAGCAGGTCCAGTTCTGTCTCCCTTCCAGCTTCCTGTGGATCTGACAGACTAGCCCTGTTCCTCATGAGCCAGCCTTCCTGAGCCCCACCAGCTTTTGTGAGCCTACACTGGCTGGCAATCCCAAACACCCCTTGGGACCCAAGAGCCCTCAGGAACCCTCACTAGTTGACCTGCTCTTGGGTCCCAGCTGTCACCTGCACCCCCCACCCCCTAGCACACGGAATATCTGCACACTTGTGGGTCAGACCTCCAGGCCTCTGCCAGCAACAGGACCCCCTGAGATAGTGTGGTCTATCTCAGGGCCAAGTGTGCTTGACTAACTGAATAGGGGCCCTGAGGGGCCAGAACAGTGACTGTTCTCATTGATGGAGAGAAAGCCAGGCATGGAAGCCTTCAGGGCCTCCTGCGCTAGGGGGAGCCCAGGAGCAGGTCATTTGAGAGCAGCTAGGCTCTCTCTCCTGGTGGTCTGGGGCCACTTGGTCCTCCAGCCCTTGCCTCCCCATCCACCAGCCAGATACTTACCATGGGGGGGGTCCTTCGCCGTGTTCTTTTAAGCACCTTTCCTGGGACCAGTGCTGAACTTTCCCCCGCAGCTCAAAAGGCTCATGCCCAGGGCTGTGCACTTGGCAGTGCCTGTTTTAGCCAAAAGCGTGGCTTTGGCAGCCAGTCTGCGCCCTGTAGGCAGCGGGAACTTCACATTACAGCCGGCCGGCAGGGCTAGTATACACAGTCCGACTAGTGGCAAGAGGGACTGAGGGGGCTGGGAGGGGCGGAGAGCTGCTAAGCAGCCCAGGAGAGGGAGGATGTGAGAACGGAGTAGTGGGGGACTCTCCTGCTCTCCCCCCTCCCTCCTGGAGCTGGGACGAGGGTTGGACCAACAGGTCGGCTTACCGCGGGTGCAGGGCTCTGGGTCTCCGATGCAGCAAAAGCTTGGGGCCGAGGGACCTGCTGCTGGCGGAGCCCGTGGGCCGCGTCTGGGGGCCGGGCCCAACTCCATCCCTCAGCAGCCTCATGCCTGCCGCCGCCGGTGTCAAATTCCAGCCCCAGCGTCACCGGATCCCGGGGTGGGGCCCGGAGCGCCCCCAACCCGCCCCACCTTTCAGGGCTCACCTGGCCGCTCCACCCGACAGGATCCGGTCCCCGCCCCCGTGGCTTGGCTAAGTCCCCCAAGGTGCAGGGGAGGACGCTGGGAAGTGGAGAACGCAGGACACTGGAGAACCCGGGCAGTGGAGAGGCGCGGAAAGTGGGCGTTCAGAGTTTGTAGACACGCGAAGTAGGGAGTTGGGAGGCCGGGCGGGGGGCGGGGGAGGGAGGGGACAGGCCAGTCTCTGCCTTGAGCCACGGGCCCTCTGGTTTGCGTTGTCTCCGGGGGTCCGGCCGGCTACCCCGCAGTGACTTCTCTGCGCTCTGGTCCGCCGCTAGTTTCTTCTCTCAGACGCATCAGACTCGTTGGGTGGGCCAGGAACAGCATTGGGGCTTTCAAGGTCTGCCTCTGTTCTAGCCCTCACGACTCCCCTCCAGCGCTGCCTGGGGCTTGGAGTAGAGACACTCTTGGGAACCCCACCGCTCGCCCACATTGCACTGCAAGGGCAGTGTTTGGAGTGGGTGCACAGGGCTGAAGAAGGGGAGGGTCCCGGAAGAGGAACATTTGTGCTCAGGCTTGAGGTAGGAGCTGGAGGGTAGTATTTCAGAAGCCTAATTATGGCAATTTGGCAGGTGGGGTGGAGGTTGGGTAACATGGATAGAGGTAAAGAAAGGCCAGATGCTGTGTCATACCAGGGAGTCTGGACTTTATCCTAATGACTCTGGGGACCACTAAAAAGTTTCAGTCTGGAGAATGGTGTATCAAACATGCACTTCAGTGACTGACTGGCTGCAGTAGGGAGGATGGTTTGGAGGCGAGAGGTGGAGATATGTTGGGAGGCTGCTGGGGAAGCGGAGTCAGAAGCCGAGTGGAGGGGAGAGAGTGGGGCTTTGCTGGCTTTCAGGGCCACAGCTTTTGCTTTTTGAGACCTTAGCTAGTGCCTGACTGGATGGGGTGAGGAGGTAGGGCAGACACCCGCATGTCTCTGGCCTCGGTGACCAAGTGGAGGGGGTGCATTCTGGCAGCAGAGGCTTCCTGGCAGAGGGGCAGGAGCTCATGAGTTTAGTGTTGGACATGCTGAGTGGGAAGGACATGGGGACTATCCTAGTGGAAAAGTTTAGGATGCATCTGAATTTGTAGCCTGGAGCAAAGTGGAGAGAGCTTGACTGGAGATGGCAATTTGGGAATTGTAAACCAACTGACAATTGGAAGCAGTGGGTGGGATGAAAGTCCTCAGGGAACGTGTGTGGACCAGCTATAGCCTGGCTATGTATCAGAACCACCTGTGGACCTTTTAAAACTACCCACATCTGGGCCCCACCCCAGACCTGAATCAGAATCTTGGTGTGGGCATGTGCAGTGTTCCAAATCTGCACAGGTGATTCTGGTGTATGGCCAGGGCTCAGAACCACGGCTTATGTGAGAGCACGCTCTGTGCACAGGTGGGGATTACAAGCCAGACTGCAGAGAACTGCTGCTGGTGGGAGGGTCTATCTATAGGCTTGAGGGACCCTTGTGGGACAGAAGTCCAAGCAGTGAGCAGCCCCACTCTCTGCTGCCTCCCACAACTGGCTGACCAGTTGGGGTGGCTTCCCTGGGGCTTTATCAGACATGGCTGCGGCATGCGGGCTATGTCCTGTACAACTCCAGGGGGTGCTGTTCACACAGATTGCAATGTGCACTGGAGTTGTGCATCATAGCAGCCCAGCAGAATCTGAAGGGAGTTTCTGAGTTTGCCTGTCCCTCAGTCAGGGCCTTGCTCTCCCCTTAGCTGAAAAGGCTTCTGCCTGAAGATAAGCTACAGAAGGGGACATGTGGGAAGTTGGTAGTTTTGGGGATAACCAGGACTTGAATGGGGATGGCAGGCAAGAGGCCAGGGGGCCAGCCAGCCCTACTTACTGCCAAGGTGGCAGCTCCAGCTGGAAGGTCACTCCATGGCCTCAGGTGTAGACATGTTTGGCCCATTCTCAGGCCTGCCTTGGGATGCTGTGGAAGGTGGGGGGATCAGATTCCAGAGTTCTAAGGGGGAAAGATGCAAAGAGACGTCCTTTCTAGTATTTACCAGAAGGTGTCTAGAGCTGGGTTGTGCCTTCCTGTTCTGCGCGGGGAAGACAGGAGTGAGGGGAGAGGGTGTGCCTGTGTCCTTTCCAGGACTCAGCTAGAGGTGATAGGAGTGGGTTAGGTCTGTGGGTCTCTCTGCCTTGGTGGCTCAGCCAGGTATCTCCTATGCTTGCAGGAGTCTCTGTCCCTGCAGCACTGGGGCTGTGGTGACCCAGAGGCACTGTCCTAGGAGTAGAGGCTTCAATCCTCTGCTCTCTGGTGCCTTTAGCATAGACTCGGGCAGGCCCTGATCCCCCTGGTCTATCTCTCTTAAAGCAAAGAGGGTACAGGGCTGTGTGGGATGGGAGAGGCTCTAGAAGGCCCCTAGATGACTATCCACGTCTTGCAGTTGACATGAGAAATGAAAGGGACCCAGGAATCTGTGGGCTGGCGAGATAGCCCTTGGGTTTGGTACAGTTGCTGAGGCCCCAGTTTCCTGTTTCTTCCAGGAGAGTCAGAGAAAGCAAGAGGAGGTCAGGTTCAGGGAAGAGCTTTATTGCTTCCATGATGGCTGCCCAGGATGGCTGCCACAGCCTGGGTAAGGTCCTTGAGCCTCACTTCCCTCTGGTCCAGCCTAAAGGCAGAACCCAAAGACCTGGCTGCCAAGTTGGTCAGTCCAGGCTTGGGGCACTGTCCTATGGATCAGTAGCAGCTGGGGAAGAGGCCATTCCCATTGGCTGGGCCAGGCATCACCTTCTGAGCTCTGAAGTTCCCTCTGCTCTAGCCAGAGGCTACCTTGTTGGCTTAAAGGATGGCTCCAGGGTTTCCCTGTGGGACAGCTAGGGGCTGGTGTGTGGGAATACCCCATTGTCTCCCCAAGAAAGGCCAAACAGTGCCATGAGCTAGAGGGGCCTGGCATGAGATCCTGCCCCTCCCTGTGGCCTTGGAGCTTAGTACAGGCAAGTAATGGCACTCCCACTCTACAGGGAGCCCACTGGTACCACTGCCTGGTGGGCCCTCTAGTGGGCTTCTTTCTGCATGGCAAGTGGACCAAACTTGACATCTCCAAACTTATTTAAAAATAAATTATCCCTACCCCCCTCCCCCAAATTCACAAAATGATAATACACCAAACACCGATTCGAGAAATAATTCTGACAGCAGCCTTGCTGCCTAATGTCCACCTCCTGCATGCTGGGCCTGCTGGGCATGGCCGGTGGCCTCCTGGCTCTCTGGCTTCAAGGACCTAGGCTGAGAGTGAGGCCAAGTGCTGGTCTTTGAGGCTGGCCTCTGAGCAGACACAGCTCTGGCTGCCCCACCAAGGCTTTGCCACCCCTGGGGCCACTTGGCACTGTCCATCTCTGGGTCTGAAGACTCTTGCACCTCTAAGGCGGAGCTAGACCAAGGCCAATGAAGTGGGCAGGTGGTTGGCTGCTGCTTGCTCTTGGTGGCGCTGGGACCTCTTTGTCTACGTGTTGGGCCCACCTCAGATGCCACTGGTCAGGTCAGTGATGACACGTGCTTTCACCAGCTTCCGCAGAAACTCTTTCTCTCGCTGAATATTGTGTGTCCAAGACTGGAAGGAAAGAGATGGAGGAGAGGTCGATTGGGCAGCCCGGGTAAATGCTGAGATACAGCCCCGCTATCATGCACCTTCCCAGGGCCTGGAACCCTCTTCTGACAACTACCCTCCAATGCTCTGTGACTGCGGGAAATCGGGTCTAGAAATGCCACAGCTTTTAACCCCTTTTCCCATCCCAAAAGAACTATGCCTCTTGACTTCTTCCAAGTCTTAGGAGATACAAGCTTTCCAGCCTTGTTCTCACAGATTTCAACCCCTCCTTGTCAGGCAGCATGTCCACCTAGGTCCTAGGCACCCTGAGGACGGGCAATGTGAGTCATTTAGGTCTGGCTCAGGCCTAGGGGGTGGACCCTGCTGGAAAGAGAGCCGGGTGGGGTGGCTTAGTCATTCTCTGGCCTGATGCAATCCACTGGCCTGGGGACAGCTGATGAAATCCTGCCTCTCAGATCAGAGGGTCCAGGGGGCCTGAGGACAAGAGGTTCATCTGTTAATGTGGAAATTACAGGGAAGACGCTGCCTTCTCTTCGGGGAAGACTGCACCCAGGCTCAGGTTCTTTCCTATCCCCAGTACTCACACCAGGAAGCTTTGATGATTAAGTTTCTCAATGGAAAAGGGTTGACTGACTGACTGAATGAATGAATGCCAACATCCTTATCATAATTTGTACCTAACTGACTGCTCTGTTACATCTGTCAGCGCTGAGCTGATAGTGACATTAACAGCCTCTGTTTACTGGTGCTAAGAACTTCCAGCTCTGTCTGGTCCTTATTCTGGTCCAGGTAACTCTAACCTTCCAAATCTTTTCAATTCTGAAACTTAGGTAAAATTCCCCATATTCTTCTTCTCTGAACATTCCCTTCAACTTCTTCTACTAACCACAAGCCTGGCTGCCGCTAAGGTCAACGTCCCCCAGACACTTGCTCAGTGCTACATGTCTTTTGTCCTACATGTCTACACTCCACAGTGCTAGAGGTGGGTAAGTCTTCCTCACTCTTCATTGCTGCGTCTACACAGTTGCTCCTCCACACTCCCTCAAGCCTCCGGCTCCTTTGAGGTTCCTGTCATAATACTCTGCTGACCGCAAGTTGCCCCTCCTTGTCATTGCTGGGTGATCTGCTTTCCTTCCTTGAAGATTTAAGCATCTGTCTCCCAGTCTCTCTTTGGAGACAGGGACTATTTGGCACAGAGTAGGTGCTCAATACATATATGTTGAATGAAATTAGGTTTTCCAGGTAAGAAAATGGAGGCTTGGAGGAATGGCAGGGCCAGTATCCAAGCAAACGGAGAAATTCATACAACTCTTTACTTATTCCTCCCCTTCATCACTCCTCAGGAAGAAGTAACCGGTCTGAGAGGTCAGCTTCAAGAGCACGCACTTGGAGTCATTGAGGGGACCAGCAGAGGACTCGATATTTGGTGATATTCATGAATTACTAATTTTTCTAGGTGTGATAATGGTATTACGATAGTAAAAAAACAGTCCTTATCTTTTCAAGAAACTTACTGAAATATTTATGGCTGGAATGATATGCTGAGACTTGTTTCCATATAATCAGTGGAGAGGGAAAGTATGAGAGGAAGAACAGATGAAACAATTGCCGTGTGCTGATAGCTGGGGGAGGCGGGTGACAGCTACATGGGAGCTCATTCTATTATTCTCCATATTTATGAATATGTTTGACAATGTTCATAATAAAAAAGTAAACACAAAGTCTGCCTGGGGTGTAGTCCTCTTGGCCCCGGCAACACCGCCTCTCTGGTGCTCTCTTTTTCCCAATTCCTCCTTCCGTGCAGACAGCACAGGAGCTTCCCAGAGCTCCTGCACTACACTGTCCAGGGGCTAGGGCAGGATTCTGCTAGCCCCGGGTTCCCAGCCTCACCAGGACCTGACTCTGAACGCAGATGTCCGTCCCATTCACAGTCCACACTCTGAGAAGGGCCTGCCTTCTGACAGCTCTTTCTCTGTCTTCATGCGGCTCCTCTTCTCTCACCCAGTCCTTAAATATTGGTGCTGCCCTAACGATCTGCACTTCTTGCTGTACTGTCGTCCTAGGAAATCTCATCCACGTCCGCCCTGTATCTGAACACGCAGGTGTGCTCACAACTCACAAATCCACATTTTCAGCTCGGATTTCTCTGCTGTGTTCTGCTTTAGGAGTCTTCAGCTCTTGCTTAGACTGCTGGGACAGCCCCTTAACTAGTTTCCATTCTGGCCTTGCACCCCTCTATTTCATGCTGTAGCCACAGTGACCCTACTACATGCTAAGCCACAGCTTAAAAGGCTTCTGCCTCTGTGGCTCCCTCTAGCCTTCAGAGCAAAGTCCAAACTTCTCACCATAGCAGAGAAAGCCTTTCATGATCTCGCTACTGCTTATGTCTATGGTCTCTCACCCTCTTTCACGTTAAGTTCATGTCAAAGAAATATGTAAGAGACCAAATATATAAGTGAACAGAAGCCAGGAGGCAGGTAGAAGCTGTGAGAACAGTTTGGAGTGGGTGCTGGCAGGGGACAAAGAAGCAAGAAGAACACCAAGAGCGACAGAGATGGAAAGACTGACGGGGTCATGGTAATAAGCAGGCAGAACTGGAGCCACAGCTGATGGGACGAGACAGCTCTGGAGCTGCCCTGGACCCAGGAGGAGCTTGCCACTCCTGAACCCCATTCTAGCAACTGGAGCTGCCCTGGACCCAGCTGGAATGCTGTTTCTGGTTTTCCAGGAGATTCCCAAGTCTCTCTACCCCTGAAATAACTTCCAATTACTTGAGGTAGTCTGACTGAAACATAAAAGACTAAAACAGTAAAGATGGTAACGGAAGCTGCGGCTGGGGACCCCAATGTCCCGGAGAACAGGTAGCGTGAGGAGAGAAGGCTGTCCAGGATGGAGCCCCGGCTAATGCTGATTCTTAAGGGGTGGACTGAAATCAAGGCCACTGAGAAAGAGAATGAGAGTCTGGCACGTGAAATCAGAGGAACACTGGAAATTACTGACCTAGGAGTCCAAGCAGGAGAGAGTTTCAAAGACGAAAGAACAGTCAACATAAAAAGTGTTTCTGAGAGAGATCAGGAAAGATGAGACTTACATGTGTCCACTGGATTAGGCAGCCTTGAGGTAAGTCCCTGGTGACCCTGGTGGGAGTTTGCGTCAGGTGAAGGGGGAAGCCAGGCTGTGAGCGGTGAAGGGCCAAGTGAGAGTGAGGAGTGCAAAGGGGAGGGCCCAGCAGGAGCTGACAGAGGCCCCTCTGTATCTTGTTTTCTCACTGGAGGAGGGGAGGGTGATGGGAGCTTTTGGGGAGTGTAAGCCTCTGTAACCGTGTGGTGGGGACTGGAGAAGGGCATGGAAAGACTGGTGAGTAGGAATGAGGGCTAGCTGAGATGAAAACCTTGACATTTACAGAACTATGATCTGCACAGATGGGAGATTTCCTCCAACAACCCCTCAGCCAGATGCTGGTGTAGAGAAGCTGCTCAACACACTAGCCCAAGATGTCCAGGTTCCAGGCTGGCATCAGTGGAAGGCTAGCAGTAGAAGCAAAGTGAGTTTTAAGTGGGGTCCAGATTTTCCACATGGGCTCTTGCTGTGAGGGGAGAGATGCAGGAGAGGCTGACTGATAGGCTGGGAGAACTGTAATGCTTCTTGAACTTTAAAGTACTTACCCATGTGGATTATCTGGGAAGCAATTCTGGGCGATAAAGAGCTTCAGTGCTTGGCCATGGGGAAGGGTAGAGGAGGTACAAGGAGGATCCTGAGACCAAGAGGCAATATCTGTGGATTGTTTAAGGGGACAAGGAAGTCCTCTGGGGGAAAGACGGACTTAAGGTAGAGAGGATGGCTCTGAGCTGGTGCCAGGATGAGCGTATGACGGCTGGGAAACAGCGAGGAAGAGGCAGGTGCAGGACCAGGGCAGGGAGAAGGCCAAGAAGGGAAAGTTCAGGAAGAAGGCTGTAGAAGGGGATTCTGGGTTTAGGGGAAAGCTAAGGAGAGGGGCACAGAGGACGCTTGGTGGTCAGAGGCCTGCGGGCAGGGATGGACCCTCAGTGTCCTAACTTAGCTGAGAGTAGGGCAGCGCCCTCCTGGGAGCTCTGGGCAGCCAGAGCAGACGCTAGCTCATCCCCTTACCATTTACCTGTGAACCTGTGAACACGGTCTGAGCCTGTCCTCTGTGCTGGAAGTACCCCTTCCCTCAGCCCTGCCCCCTGCCCAGCCCCGAACCTCTCTGATGGCCGCCATGCGCACAGTCTCATAGTAGTGCAGGGGTGCATTGGGTGCGCTCATGTCGTAGCCAAAGCCTGCGACTGCCACCTCATCACAGCCGTGTAGTGCCATGGTCACTGCCACACTGCCAAGGGTCGGGATATTCTGGAGGAGGGGAGGGAGGGGGTGCAGAGTTCAGATGGAGGGCTGAATGAGGCCGAGGCCCTCCACATGCTCCCCAGTGGTTAGCTCCAACCCCTAGGACCGAGCCCTCTGTCCCCACCCTGCTACCCTGTCCTTCCTTCTCCAGGCCCCTCTGACCCAGTTCCCCTCCTCCCTCTCCTGGGGCCCAGCTATCTCACCCCGCGGCCCATGAGACCATTGTTGAAGGGCAGTCCAATGAGGGTGAAGGCAGCTTCCTGGATGAAATACGGGTTGAGAATGCGAATCTCAGGGGGCTCCTTGGGTACTCGAGTGGCCACAGATTTCCAGAAGCCATCTGATGCACTCTGTGGACATAGCAGAAGTGGGTGTGAGCCGGGAACACAGCTTCTGATGGGACTGTGTCAGTGCCAGGGTCCCAAAGTGTGTACAGGCAAATGAGAAACAAGGTGGGGGGCATGAGGTGTGATGCCGGGGAACATGGGGCATGTGGGATAAACACAGCTGGTAGAGGGAGGACTATGTGTGCTGGGGACACGAAATGTATGACAGAGACAAGGGTATGTGCTGGGAACAGTGAGCATATGGTGGGGCCACAGTGTGTTAACAGAGGATCCAGTGAGCTGCGTGGTGGGGGGATATGGTGTGGGACACTAGGGGGTGCTGCTGTGGTTTGAGGGGTTTCTTGGGTCAACTGAAGGCCCAATGGTCCAGCTGTCCCCCATCCCATCACGGCTCCTGAGGGGCCCAGGAGGAGCCTGCCCACTCTCTCCTATCTGCTCTGCTGGGCTTGCCTCCTTTCCCCTCTGCTGTCTCTCCTCGCTCTCTCAGTCAACTGTTCTAAAGTGAACCTGAAAAATAAAGACAGAATGTGAGCTACTATGGCAATGTAAAATAACACTAAAATCCAAGTTCTGCCATAGACTAGGGTTGGGTGACTTTGGGCAAGTGATAATCTCTCTGAGCTTCAGTTTCTTTAACTGCAAAATGGGATCATTCTTCCCTCAGAGATCTCATTATCGTACTGGAAAGGCATCCGCTCTGAAATCTGACATCCCAAAGTCTATTCCAGGGCCGTAACTTCTAACTCTCTCCCTTCCTCTCGTCTCCAGCCCTGCTTTTCTGTTCAAGGCCCTGAAACATATCACTTCAACTATTCTGGGCTCCCTCAACTCCCTGCCCCTTGCCCTTCTGTTGCCCCAGCCCAGGGAAACCCTGAACTTGGGATCGACCCATTCGTCCATCTTTACCACCCCTAAAACTAGGCTCCTGAGTACTGCTGGAGAAAATCACAAGTTGGCCCCGCAGTCTGGAGGCAGTACCAAACTGTGGACTCTAACCTGTTATTTCTAGGGAGTTTGTTATTTGCTTAGAAAACCTAAAAGAATCAACTAAACTTAGAATGGATAAAATAATTTAGTAGTAGGATCTGTACTCCAATAGGAAAGTCATCAGATATAATACAAAAGAGATTCCATTTGCAATCCTAACAAAAAAATAATTAAATACTGATCAAGAAACTTAAATATGTGGGACCTATAGGGAAAAAAAAAGCTGTAATCCTTTATCAAGAGATCTAAAAAATTACTTAAAAAATGGGAGAGACAAACTATATCTTGGATAAGAAGGCTGAGTACTAACATAAAGCCAGTTCTCCACAGATTAATGTAGGTTTAGCATTATTTTAAGAAAAATCCCAGTAGGATTTTTTTTTAACTTACCAAAAGGATTCTAAAAACTCATCCAAATATTTAAGAGGTATAAATAGCCCCTATGATTTAAAAATTAGATATTAGAGTATATTATGAATTTGAAATCATGAAAACATTGATAGACATATATCAACGCAAAGATCATTGAAAGAAGACAGCCCAGAAACGGGTCGATCCATATATACGCACACACTTAGGTTATGATAAAGGAAGCTTCACCATCAGTGGGAACAAGATGATTTTCTTAGCAAGTGATACTTCAAAATTTGCTATTTAGGAAAAAAAAGGTCCACTTATTGCCTCTCCTCACACTATACACAAAACAACTAAATGCTAAAAAAGTAAAATTAAAAGAAAATTTAGATCTTTTATCATCAAACTTCCTAAACATTAATGCAATGTTAGAAATAATAAAGAGAAAGATAAACAGATTTAGACTTTGTAAATATTTTTAGTGCTTTGGTGCATCAAAAATATAAGCAAAATTAAGAGAGAAACAAAAAAGTGGGAAAATTTTGTCACAAATAATAAAAAATACCTATTTAAAAAATTCATGGAAAATCAATGAGACCCCATAAAAATGGGGAGAGAGTATGAAATTAGGCTGGTAAGCATGAAAAACTCGATACTGACAAAAATGCAAATTAAAATAACCAGATACTATTTTTTACCCTCTAAAATGTATCTGTGACACTGTGTATATGTGCATCAATGTATATAGTGCTTGTGGTAGTGTGCTGAGGTAGAACTCTCCTATACTTTAGGAGTAAAATTTGGTTTGGCCTTTCTAAAAAGCAATCTGAATATGAATCTAAAGGCTCAAAACTGTTTATACCCGATGACTGCAACATTTCTCTATACCTGATGACTGCAACATTTCTCTCCTAAAAGTAATCAGAATAGTGAAGACCTTTGTGAAAAGCTGTTTCTTGCAATGTTACTTATAAAAGTGAAGCACCAGAAAGAAAATCCAAGTTTACAATAGAGGTTTGGCTAAATGATACATCTCTATAACTGAATGTTCCAGACATTAAAACTGTTTGCTAAGAATTGTGTCATAGGGATGTACATAATGTATTTAACCAATCCACTGTTGGTGGACATCCAAACTGTTTCTCGTTGCTCCAGATCTGCTCCAGCCACCTCCTGTGTTCCTGATCTTCTAATGTCCTCAGATAAACCAGAAACCTCGGAATGGACTTTAGATTCTTCATCTCTCCAGCCCATCCTGTCCTACAGGTCATCTAACTTTTTTGATTCTATCTTCTTGGAATCTCACAGACTGACCCCTTCCTCCCAAACCCACTGCTGCCAGTGGAAGTCCGGGTCTCATCATCTTTCATTTGGACTCTCCTAATGACTGGCCATTTACAGTGTCTGTCTGGTTGACTGATCAGAGCCCAGGACCCTGTAGAGTGACTGGAACATAAATGGTACACAATAAATGTTAAATTCTATTCATTTATTCAACAAACATGTAATAAGTTCTTAGAATGAGCTGCCTCTGCCTCCCAAACCACTTCCCCCTCTGCCAGAATGATCTTTCTATGTACAAAGCAGATCACATTATCACTGCCCACAGGAGATCTGAGCTTTTTAGCCAGAAGCCCTGCCTGCTGCTCCAGTTTCCATTTCAGCTCATCTGAAGTCCTCGCCTGCCAACTCACGCCACCACGCTTTTGCTGATGCTGCTCCTTCTGTCTCTAATGGCCTTTCCACCTCTATCCCCCGATCCATCCTACTTGTTTTTTAAGACTCAGCATATCCTTCCTCCTCGTGTCTTTCCTGACCCTCTTCCTCCCAAGGCAGAAATGACCTCTAACCTTTGGGAGGGGACAGAATATAGAGTTAAGATCTGCTATGGTTTGAATGTATCCTCCCACACCCCCAATTCATGAACATGTAATGTCCAATGTGATGGTATGAGGAGGCAGAGCCTTTGGGAAGTGATAAGTTCATGAGAGTGGAACCTTCATGAATGAGATTAATGCCCTTATAAAAGAGGCCCCAGAGAGAGATCTCTTGCCCTTCTGTCAAGTGAAGACACACTGAAAAAGAAGGGCATCTATGAACCAGGACACCAAACACCAGGTCTACCAGTGCCACAATCCTGGACTTCCCAGCCTCTAGAACTGTGAGAAATAAACTTCTGTTGTTTATAAGCCATCCAATCTGTGGTATTTTGTTATAGCAACCCAAACGGACTGGGTTCAACTTCATCTCTGGTCACTTGCTGTGTGGAGAGCCTGGGCAAGGCACTCGCCATTTCCTTGTGGATAAACCATGATACTAACAATTTATATTAAGAGCCGTTGTGAGAATTAGATAATTCAGGTTGAGTGCCCAGCTCACGATCACCTGGTCAGCTATTATCATCATCACTAGTTGTGTGCTGTGACCCCCTACCTCACAGGGCTGGAGCCCAGCACGGCACCTGGCAGCGAGTGTTAACAGAGAAGCCCAACCAAAGCTCCTCCACTGCCCTCACCAGCAGCAAAGCGCTCCCCACTGGTCAGTACCTCTTCGGGCTGATCTCCCTCTGCCTTCAATGGCTTGTCTCTGCTCCAGCCATGCCTGCCTTGTGTCTCCCCACCTCTGTGGCAACATCTCTTTCTCTAGCAGATTCTATCTGTCCTACCAGGGTCAGTTGGAAGGACAGGCCCTTGGGGCCACCTTCTCTGTCTCAGCCCCAGTGAGACCAAGCGCAGACCTCAGTCCACCTTCCTCCTGTTGTCTCCCTTTCTGCATCCAGGAGGCATGTGTGCAAGGGAGGTAAAGGTAGGGATTACAAGACCCAGTAAGAAAGGAAAGGGTACAGAAATGGCCAAGATCATATACCGAACTAGGGAGGAGCCCCTCCTGGGAAGGCCAGATGTGGACCGAAAGGAATGGCAGGTGCCAGTCTGTGCCAGGCAAAGCAAGCACAGCCCCTGCCCATTCTCCAGGGCTGGCAGGCCCCAACATTTCCCCACCGGGGGTTCCTGCCCATGACTGCCCCACATGTACCTAAAGAGGAGAAAGCACAGGGGCTGCTTGGGAGGGGTAGAGAGAGCCAGGAAGGTGCACAGCTGGGGGTTCCAGGTTAGTTTTTATAAATATTACTTTATTTACATCTCTTTGCCTTTCACCCACTTCACAGGCATGGACCCAAAATGAAGCAACATGTTCAAGGTCATGCAAGTGGCTGTGCCAAGATTCAAACACAAGTGTCATGACTCAAGGATGGGTTTCTGCCACACTACTTATTACCATCACTGTAGTTCCCACTGCAGAAAGACTGGGGTCAAGGATGAATGAGAGCTCCCTTCTGCCCTCCGAGAGCTCTAAGGTGAGTTAAGGTCCTGCATCTCATTTCACAGAGGGACTGAGACTCAGAGAGGAAAGAAGACTTGCTCACGGTGCACACATAGCTAGAAGAATCTGCGCTGGATCCAACTTCAGAACCTGGTTATGTCTGTGATATGAGAGATGCCCTCTCTGAAACCACGTCTCGGCTTTTCCCATGTGCTAAAAGTCCCATATGTAACCACCATGTGAAATGGTAGGAAGTCAGCTCATTATTTCAAACGCTCTTTGAGAGTCTGACAAAAGCTTCAATAGGGAAGGTAAAGAGCTTCTGCCCGTCTTCCCAGCTTTACTCTTTCCCAGGAAAAGAAATGACTGATCTGACTGCTTAGATTTAGCAAACTGAGTGTGTCACATTTACTGGTATGAGGTAAAGTCTCTCTATCTCTGTCTCTCACACACACACACATACACACACCCCCCACTCTTTTTTAACTCCCTGCTCCTACGCAGCAGTGGATACGTGAAGGCAGAGTCTGCCTCCTTGGAGCAGCATCCTGGTCTCTGCCTCAGCTCAGCTGGGTGCTGTGAGCTCTACAGCTCTGACTGCCTTAGGGTCAGCTGCCAGCGGCAGTGCAGAGAAAGGCTGGTTGGGATTCAGGGGAAAAGGAGGCCTGTGTTCGGGTCTCAAGCCCCAGAGAGCCCTGTGTTAGAGCACGGGAAACTGGCACGACGAACTGGCACAATTCAGGGCTTCTGATTACGTTTTTTCCAGCTGTCACTGTCCTGATGCAGAGTCCTTTCAGGAATTTCAGGGAGAGGAACAATAAGATGAAGACAGATTTGGGAATTTCCATGTTACCCCGGCCGTAAAAATATTAAGGACCAACAAAACCTCAGCCTATCTCCTAAAATAAAAGCTGTGTTTTTATTTTATTCTCAGAAAAACACACACAGGCACATACACATTACATTTTGTATACCGCTGCAGAGGGTCACAGAATCCCTGAAGTTAAAGGGATTTGCTGCCTTCAGGTTAGGAATCTCTGGTATAGGGTGAGAAGAGATGAGAACCCAGAACAGAATCCTGTAAACACTAACATTTAAGAGGTAGGTGGAAATAGAGGAACCCATGGAAGACACTGAGAACAGTAAGAGAGGTTGGAGGCACTAGGGAGAGTGTGGTGCAGTGGAAGTTCATGGGCCCTGGAGTCTGGAAAGCCTGGGTCACATCTGGATCCCACATCTGTGTGACCTGGGCATGTTCTGTAATCTCACTAAGCCTCAAGTTCCTCATGCATAACAGGAATAACAAGACCTACTTCCCAGATAGTTGTGAGGATTATATACCACATTTGGCATAGAGCAAAAACTCAATAAATCTTATCTATTATGATGATGAGTGAGTGTCACAGAAGCCGAGAGAGTGAAGCAGAGGGTGTGGTCGGCGATGCCAGATGCCAGTGGGAGGCCACTATACAGACAGACATTCATGCAGATGGGGAGCCAGATATCCCTCTGGTTCCTTGCAGGAGGGCACTGGGCACTGAAGGCCTTCCTGCTGCTGGGTGACACTACCAAGTGTGCCACCAGAACATAGCCCCATCCCAGAAAGCCTAATCAAATCTGGCCCAAGACCTCTCACATCTCATTTCCCTGACCCACAGGACACAACACAGAGGCTTATAAAGCCAGCCAATGACGCTGGCCCTGGAATGGTCAAACCACTCCTCAAGGCCAGCTGTGGGCTGCATTCTTTGTTGAATCCCTCCTTCTTCAGGAATGTCTCTGCCTCAGTCAAGTCTGGACCCAGCTCATCTGTGAGGAGCTGCCAGACTCCTGATGATGCAACTTGTTCTGCTCTTGTCAGAATAGCCAGGAGCAATGGGGGAAAGTATCTGGGAAGAAAGTGCCTTCCCAGCCAGGCTCCGCAGTGGCTCCCTGAACCCCTGTAGGGTTCTTCTGCAGCCTCTTTCTCCCTCTGTAGACAGTCTATATGCCAAGACGAGAAGTCTGGAAGCAGAGAGACTAAACATGGGCTGGCTTTCTGCAGCCAAGAGTAGGGCAGATGTGTTCACTCCTTCTGCTCCTGCCTTAGGACAGGTCGCTAACTCTCACTGGGGTCACTCAAGCAGTCACCAGGTCTCCCTGCCTCTATCCTGCCTTCCTTTAATTCCTTCACCTCCCTACACAAATCTGATCTTGACACTCTCAAGGGTAAAATCTTCCGTGGCTCCTTCCACTGCCCATTGAAACATATTGTCAGGATAATTAAGAGTGTAGGTCTGGTTTTTGTTTTTCTTATTCCAAAGAAGTTTGTAATTCAGTGGAAGAGACAGGGTTGTGTACAAATATCTCAATACATGGTATGATTATTATTATGTAAGAAACTAAGGGAGGTTTAAAATATCTGCTATACTTAATTAAAATATACACATATAAGACATATCCAAAAAATATTCACATGCATAGTACATAAAATGGGAGGAAGAGCCAGGTGACATACTAAGAGAACTATAAGCAAAGCAGAGAAGAGCTCGAAAAGAAGGCTATTTATGGATGTAAATGTTTCAGAGCCAAAGATTAACCTGGATCATTCAATCAACAAATACATGAGTGCCTGTTATATATAAGCCATTTGCTTTTTGTACAAATCTAACCTATAATATTTCAGACAATGAACAACCCTCAAAACACGAATTAGAATCATATAAAAAGATACCTTCAAGAAAATCTTGTCCAGTCTTCTTAGAGAAACTAAGGCCTAAGAGGTTTGTTTTCTTACTCAATCTATTTTCTGAGGAATCTAACCACCACGATTCTTTCCTAACAACTCAGACTGGAATCCTCCACCTCTCTTGACTTTCCCCTTTCTCTTGTCCCCAACTACCCAATCTGTGGCTTCTGCGTAGACCCATCACACCCCTACATCCTTCCCATCATGCTCTCATCAGCACTGGGCTACCCCAGTGATTGTTTTTGAACCCTGACACCCTAATTACTAACTCCGTGTCCCTAGACAAGTTCTTTACCCTTTCTAAGTCTCATTATTCTCACCTATAAAATAGGGAAATATGACTAATTGGTACTTCACAGTGTTGGTGCTATGACAATTAAAAGTCATGCACATGTTTGGCACAAAGTTAGCTCACTAACTGCTGCAATTATTTGTCCCCAGGATAATGTCCAAGCTCCTTGATGTGACTTTAGCTTATAAGACCCTTCGCCCTGTGTCCCCTGCCTGTCCAGCCTTATCTCCAGCCCTTGCCCCCACATCTATGTAGGCTCATCCTGACACTGTGGAGCCAGGGGCAAAATTACAAATGGAAGTCCATGTACCACACGTCTAAATTTGATTCTAAACATTTAAAAGTTACAAATCTAGGTATCGAACTGTTAAATAAAATATATTCTATCCTCCCTTGAAAAACGACCCGGAAGGCCAGGTTTGCATTTAGAATTCTGACTTCTAGAGATCTTTGCTGGACCATGGTGGTGTAGGGAGAGCTAGCCCCAGCCTGCCTCCCTTCTCCCCCCACTCCTGGTCCCATCCCACACCATGAGAAGTATTGCGCATGCATGTGTGGATTCCCAGCCCGCACCTCTAAATTCTGCTCTCAGCCTCTGCAAGCAGCCCTCCTTGGGCTTAGGGGTATATACAGGGAAGTGTATTCTGCCTTCAGGAGGATGGAAGTGGTTTTGGCACTGACTGCCAGGGCAAGAAATCCTGAGGTCTCTACTACCTGGTAATGGTCTAGCAAGGGAGAATGGGCTTGGGGTGGGCATCTCCCTCTTGACCTTGCATATTCCTCTTTGCTCCATGGCAAAGGGTGTGGCTGGGGGAGAGCCAGACACTGTTCTTGCTCAAGTCTAGGGGCAATACTGCACTCGTGCCACATACATTATACTGAATTATTTTTAATTCACTAAATAGACCCCAGTTGTTGCCAATGCTGCTCTCAGTGCCCGAAGCTTCATCATCATCTGGCCAACATCTACGAGAGGGTGGGGCAAGCCGTTTGGTCAGGGTCTAGGACTTATATGAGTATCCTGGGGGCCAATAAATGGGGTGGCCACAGTTTCTTGACCAAGGTGGCATGTGTTGCCTTGTGCCCAGGCAATGCTCGCCTTGTTGAGTCTCACTTCTCAAAAGGTGATCGTCATTCAAAGACGAGCACCATCACGTGCACTCCCACTCATTCCGTATTGCGGTATAATGGGCAGCCACTCGGGGACGCTTTTACTCCATTGTACAGAAGGAGAAAATGAAACTTGAAGATGTGGGCTGAGGCAGAGGAATAAACTGGCTTCCATTCCCAATATCAAGTGCTATTTCACTGACTTTACCTGTACCAAAGGAAAAAGGGTGAGAATGGCCATGATGGCTGGTCCAAGTGTCATCGCCCTCTGCAGGGTTGCTGGACTGCTGCTGCTTTATGGTCTGTCAAGTAGTTGAACCATAATTTGCATAATAAATCCCTTAGGTTATATATGGGTTAGGCCATTATAAATAACATTGTAATAAAAATCTTTGTGTGCAGATTTTTTCCTTCCCTTGGGTCATGGTTCTTGGTGCCAAGTGTCATTTCCTTTCCAAAAAGCTTGTCCCCATTTACACTCTGACCAGTGGCCTTTGAGAGCACCTGTCAATGCAATCTTGCCAAAATCATGTATTACAATTTAAACACATTCGTTAAAGATGTGGTAGGTGATAAATGGCATCCTGTTGTCTTCACATGAATTTCTCTGGCTGTTAGGAAAGTTAAACGTATTTTTGTTGTTTAGGTTAAATTTCCTTCTGTGTGATCTGTTCAGTCTCCTGCCTGTTATCTGCTAGGGTCTTAATGGCTTTCTTGTCAACTTTCCCAATAAAAACCATCTGTCTGTCATATTTTTAAAATATATTTATCTGAGTTTGGTGGTATTCGGTCTTTTTGTTGTTGTTTAAATTTTTCATGTATTATCACATCTGATTTCTCCTAGCATTTCTGTCCCTTAAAAGTCCTTCTCCTTTCAGGGATTTGATTTCTATTTTACTTTCTTTAAAATTTCCTTTGGTTGTATTTTTTTATGTTTTGCTTTTTAGCCCATTTGGAATTTATTTTGATGTGTGCTATGAGGAGAGGGTCAAACACTTTTTTGAAAACTATATTTGGAAAACGCAATGAACAAAAAGAGGCGGCGGCTTGGGGCTGACTTTGTAACGCTGACAGACGAGTGGAAGAGGCAGAGCGCCAGGGACGGCTTGGGTTTCATTTCTTTATCAAGGAGAATGATCTCGGAACCACAGAAAGAAGATCAAACATGGCTAAGAGGAAAGAGATGCCCAGAAGAGGCCAGCGGAGAGCAAAAGGATGCAAGGGTCTGAATCTAAAAGAACGCTCTCCCAGGGCCATGAAAGTGGCAAGAGCCCTGACCGGGAGGCAGAAGATTTAGGTTGGAAACCTGACTTTGCCAGAAGTTACTGCCTTACTCTGGGCCTCAGTTTCCACATTTATTCTTTCATTTACATACGCCAACTATGTTTTAAACACTGCTGGAGCTGATGGACTTAAAGAAATAAGCAGGACAGTTCCTGCCCTCTAGGGGCTTAAAAGAGTAGAGTGATGAGTGTTATGCTGAAATGGAGCATGCTTCCCAGGACTTTGGCCATCAGCCTGTAAGAATCAGGGACTATCCCTAGAACTCAGCACTGTGCTTGGTACACAGTAAATGCTCACTGAATATTTGCTGACAAGTTGTTCCTTTAAAGGGAGGCAGAAGTTGAGTCCACTGGATTTAGAATCAGAAGGTCATTGCCAGTAGAGAGAGGTTTGGAAACTAGGCTGGAGAGGGTTGAGAAACAGGAGAAAACATGGAGATGCATCATGAACAGGTGATGACTCTTTCCACAACCTGAAAGAGAAGGAGAGAGGGTGAACATAAGCTAAGGAGAGAGCTTTTATTTTTAAGGTGAGAGAGACCTGAACAAATTTATAGATATAAGGATCCGGTAAAGAGGTGACAAAAAGAGAGAAAGAAAATACAGTTCCTGAGAAGGTGGGAGGAGACAGCATCCTGACCTTGAACAGCAGAGGCACAGGGAAAGGATGCTGGAGGAGGGATGCAGAGGTGAATGGGCATGCAGGTAAACCTGTAGATTGGAGGCTGAGAAGTTGAGAGTTCTTGACTGTTGATGACCTTTATTTTATCTGCAGGGCTAGATATGAGATGTCTGCTTAGAATAGGGATAGAGGTATAGCAGAGGTATTGAAGATGGTAAGGGTAGGTTCTGAGAACAATGACCAAAGACAGGACACAGGAGTGGCAAGCAGTAGCAAGATGCTAATAAGGTAACACTACCAAGTGTTGCCATCTCGGCTGTAGTTTCTTTCTCCATGGGTGATTCCCTGGTACTGAATTGGCTGGACGTGGAGTCATAGGGAGAGAGTTGTCAAGTGAAAAAGGCGATATGTGAAGCATGGGGCTCCATATGATTTTGGAGGTTGACTTGGATTTGCTGAATGAATGATTCAATGAATAAATGAGAGATGTTATAGTGCGATGGTTAAAGGGATACATTTGATTCAAAATGCTGCTCTACCATTTACTCATAGTACCAGCCTCACAGGGTTGTTGAGATGGTTGGCTGAGACACTGCAAGCAAGTCAGGTAGCCCCAGGCCTGATATGTAGAAGGACTTAGTAAATGGTAGCTTTTCTCATTCACGCAGGCCATGGCTGGTAGGAGCCAGTCGGTGAAGGATTCTAAGCAGGAAGGTGATGTGGTCAGATTTATTTCTTAGGAAGATCCCTGGGGCCATCAGGGCTGGGTTTGAATTCAGCTCTACCACTTAACTAGCTGTGTGATCTTGAGCAAGTAAATCATCCTCTCTGTGCCTCAGTTTCCTAACCCTCCCAAATGGGCATAACAGTACCCACTGTTCTGATAGGGTCATTATGAGAATTGAATGAAGGAATTCAAAGAAGGCTAGTAAACTGAATTGCTTAATAAATGACAGCTATGGTGAGGATGATGGAAGGAGGAGGAGGGAGAGGACGAGGAGGATGAAGAAGAGGAGGGAGAGAGGCAGGAAGAGGAGACAGCAATGATAATGATTATGAGACACAGTAACCAAGAGGCCACAGAGGAGAGTGATGAAGAGGAGCAGTGGGTAGTGATGATGTGAGTCCCAATTCCTGAGCACTTTTTTATCTGAGGATAGAGGAGCAATGGTGAGGATGTGGTAACGGAGAATGAGCATGGAGTCTTCCTGGCCCTCGCAGGGGCTAAAAGGTACACGTGAAAAGGTGGTGTCCACTGGAGATGGCTGCAAAAGAAATGGTATCCGAGGAAAGCTTGTCTTAGGTTTGGAAAGGAGACTGTGGGGTGGGGACCATGGATGCTGGCTCAGCAGAAACCTCACCAAGCAGTAGAGGCCATAGTGTGTCCCATCCCAGCTTCACCACCCTTTTCAGGTGCCCTAAACTGAGTCTCCCTGTGCCTCAGTTTCCTAACCCTCCATAGTGAGCTCCTTCTGAGCAAAGCCCATCCCAAGGCTCTGCATCCCTCTCAGAAACTGGAACAGAACATACTTTTAGGGGCAGATGGACATGCTTGGGCCTAGTCCAGTAAGGCCTCCTATATGGGAACCTCCTATATGGTGTCCCTGTTTGCCCTGTGGATTTCCCAGACTGTGAGCCCACTTATGCTGCCTTTCCCCGGAGGCCCTGAGTCTCTCCCTTCTCTAGGCTTGGCCTCTGACCTCTGCTTTTAGGTCACCTCCTACGTCAGGCTCTGCAGCCTAGATAGACAAATGTTTCACTCTTTAGTGTAACTGGGCTTTTCTAACAGCAACACCACCAATAATAATAATAATTATAATTATAATAATAAAACAATAAATAGCATAAATAATTGCCACAGACAGCATTTACTGTTGATCACTAGGCTAGGTGCTTCTATATTTCATCTGGCTTAATTTTTAAAACAACCCTGAAAGATGGGTAATACCACTCCTGTTTCATAGATGACACTAAATCTAAGAGGCCTAAGTAATTTGCCTAAGGTAACACAGCTAATAAGTCACAGCATCGAAATGTAAGCCTAAGTCTATGTAACCCCAAGGCACTAGATGGGAGGGGCCTGGAGAGTAGCCTCTCCCACATTAACCTAGGTCTCAGATGCCAGAGAAGTGAAGTAGAGCATGGAGAAGTCCTGTGAAGGCATTAGTCCTGGGCTTGAGGTGGAGAAGAGTACTAAAAAGAGGCTTCCTGGGTAGCCGGGAGGGCCTAGGCTGGCCTGCTCTGGGTGCTGGGACTGGTAAGGCCACCACTGGCGTTCCTGTGGCAGCTCATTCTAAAGACCCAAATTATCTTCAATTTTGGAGCCAGGGAAGGCTCATAGAACTTCAGAGGACTCCTCTGTGTCTCCTCTCTCTCTTTCCAACTCACCCCATCAACCCTGAAAACGAGTTCTCACCAACACAAGGCTGGTCCCAGATCCCTGGGCATGGTCTGGACAGGACAGGACACAGACATCAACACAGGTGAGGGTGTGCTTGAGCACAGCCCACACTTCCTCATCCCAACTGCTCTTGTACCTTGGAGCAGCCTGCAACCAAGGACAGGCTAGGTGGTGCACTCCCCAGAGTCTTCCTAGGGAAAAAGAGGCCCTGCTGTCTGCTCCCTGAGTGGCCTGGGTAGTGAGTCTTCTAACTCTAGTCGGTTTCCTTCCTTTTCTCTTTCCTTACTCCCTTGGATGAACTGTAAGAGCCTTGAATTAACTGACTTTGGTGTTCTTGGAAGGAACATGTGATAACACCCATCTAGCTGGCCCTGACCTATCCCGCTGACCTCCTGACTTGGGCTGCCTGTCCTATCCCAGTCTGCCCAGCAGGAAGCAGGACCTGGTGTTTGAGCCAATTCTAGATCACTTATGGTGGTCGGGCACTGAGAGGTTAAAAAAAGCAAATGGGACAAGGGTCCTGCCCTCTGGGAGTACCTGTGGCAGGTGTCCATGGGCAGAGGAAAGGATATGCCAGGAGGGAGTGGGCAGATGGTCAGAAGGCCAAGGTGAGAAAGCAGCTCCCAGGCTCTCTGCGGTTCACCAAGGCATACAGAGTTTTCCTCCATTTCTCCCTTAAAAGTGCCTACCTGTGATCCCAATTCTATTGCCTTCAAGGCAAAGAGACAGGTTCTCCTAGCCCCACATTCTCTGCCTTGTTTGCTTGGCAGTGGGCATGCTTGCAGCAGGGGCTGGCTGAAGCCAAACCCTTTCCTCCCCTTTAGGGAGCCTGGCTGGACTCAGTGGAGCCTGGCTGCCTCATACAGCCTGGCTCCGAGGTGGGCTCCCCTTCCCTACTGTCCCACCTACCTGAATTTTTGGACCTGACTTCTGTCTTCTCTTTCTTGCTACCTACTTGACACTGCCTGTACTTGGCCTTGCTTGGGAAAAGGCTGTGGAGTTAAATCAAATTGCATTGAGACGTCCACAGGCGAGTTACGCTGTTCCCACCCCACAACTCTCCTCTAAACCTCCAGAGAGAACAACCAGCTTCTTACTGTAGGCGGAGGGTCGTCTGTCATCATTCTCCTCTGGTAGGAGGCCTGGGTATTAGAAGATGAATGGCCTGAACTCTGCAGTGCCCTTCCCCTGGGGTGGCTGGTGACAGCTGGTTGAGGGAAGAGGGAGAACAAGCCTGGACAAGTTGGCAGGTGTCCCTGTAGGCCCAGAGCTGAGACACAGAGGACTCAGGAGGGGACTCAGTGGGTGGTCCATTAAGGAGCAGTCTGACCATACTGGTCCATATAAACCCCCTAAAGAAACGGACCTTGGCCACTGCCCATCTAGAACAATGAGTGTAGAATCTGATCATTCCCAGAGTAGAACCAGACTCAATGGCAGGCTGGGGGCCCAACTTCAGGTCAGTGGTAAAAGTACAAAGTGGAGAGAGGTCAGGGCTTATGCATGAGTTTGAGAATTGGTGTGCTGAAGTTGAGGGGGTCTGCTGTTCCTCCAGAATGGCCCCAAGGTCTGAATAAGGCCTTCCTCCCTTGGCTGGGAATGAGGGTGGACCCACACAACCAGAGTCAGAGAGACTTCACAGAAAGTAAGAGGGACTTGTCAGGGCAGGAGAGTATAAAGATTAGGAGTAATGCTAGAGATAGCCACATAAGAGCTTTCTCTAGGGCCAGGAAAAGGCCGGCAGGGGCTGTTGAGGAGGGACTCAGGGTCTGGGTTGGGGTGTGGCTAGAGAAGGCTGAGAAAGGACCTGCAGCCTGGGTATCTGGAGGCAGGTAGCAGAAATCAGGAATGTCAGCTCCAGGAGTCTGGGCCAGTCACCCTTGGCCTCTATGTCCCTTGATTGTGTTTGGGTATCTTTCAGCTTTTGGTTATTAATGCTTCTTTTGAAAGGTTCCTCCTTGTTCTTTGCTGGGTTCAGGGGAAAGGGTTGACTTGGAAGCTGGGCAAGGCCAGGGCAAGAGGGGAAGGAGCTGGTGTACAGGGAGCTCACCACTCTCTCCTTGTAGACGATATACTTCAGCCACTTGAAGTCCTGCCACTTGAAGCCAGCGAGGACAAAGAGAGAATCACGTTCATATTGCTCAGGCCGCTGCATGGCGCCCTCAGGGTAGGTGATGCGCAGTGTAGTTTTGCTGCCCACATCCTTCTCAAAGCCTTTCACTGGTGCTGAGTTCAGTCTACAGAGAGCAGGCCCAGTCAGAGCCTGCCTTGGGCTCACTGCATATGGTCTGTGTGTCTGTTTGGGGAAGTACTCTTGTTGACCCCAGAACACCCCCGGCAGAGTGGGGAGCCCAGGTCACCTGGTGCCATCTAGATTTCCACTACAAAATCGTCCAACCCAGGATTCTTCTTGGAGCTTCTGCTGACATTCCAGCCCAACTGGCCATATGGACAGACAGTTGTCAATGGGCTCAGGGACCAGGGTTTGGGCCAGGACACTCTGGTGCCCAAGGCAGTGCTTCGGGGAGCTCACCTGACCACAATGTCATAGTCATCAATTCGTGACCCCAGAGACTTGTTGGCAAGGACACCTCCATTGCCCACGATGATGCAGCGGCGGCAGCTGAGGCTAAAGGGAGAGAGGCAGAGACCTCTGGAGAGCTGTCCACAAGGTCTCCTTCTTCCTTACCCCTTTGGCCCTTGACCCCATGCCCTTGGCCAAGCACAAGCTGGGATAGAGGAAGAAGACTGATGAGATTCTGGCAGCATTTCTGAGAAGAGGCCAGAATCACACTGCGGGTAGCTGGGCCACCTGGAACTCTCGGACACCCCCAATGGGTGTGGAAAGGGCTCAGGCACTAGCTCTGGAGAGGTGAGGAAGATGGCATTCTGGATGAAAGATTCCTCAAGTTAGTGAGGTTTAGGCACCTTTCAGGAGAGAGGAAAAAGTGGGCTGAGCTTAAAGGGTATGCCAGAAAAGCAGGAAGAGAGAAATAGGACTGGAGGCTCCAGGACTCAGGGCTGGGCTTATATTCAACTCAGAAGCCCCTATGCTCCCAATAGCCACCAGAGGACCCTACTCATTTTGCTCTCCTGCCCCTGATCATGGGGCTTCCTCTATCTACAGTCTCTTGGCTTCAGAGCTGTCACTGCCTCCTAGATGTAAGCCATGGCTCCTTCAGCTGCCACCACCACCTAGTTCCTCAGTTCCAACGCTGGGCATATCCCAGCTCAGTGTCTTTAGTTTTTGCCCTCAGAATTTTGCTGTCTGAGGACTTAGATGTCTTGCCAACAGGGTGCAAGCCCAGCTGGATTGCCCCCTTTTTGCTCACCCACCTCAGCGTGTGAACTGTGTGCGCATGTGGGGATATGCTGGAGAATCTGCTAGTGTCCAGGAAAGGCCCGCTGCCAGCTGAGGGGCAGGAGGCTGGGCAGCAAGTAGCTCACCTGTCCAAGGCCGGGGTCAGGCGGTACTGTTTGGTGACTGACAAGATGGCTTTGATCAGATTGTCTGTGGATAGAGGAGAGAGGTTACTGTTAGAGGGTCACTTTAAGTTCCTATGACATGTTTGGCCAATGAGCCGACTTGGAAGCACATGTTCCTGGGGCTAGGGAGGAGGTGAAGGTGGACACTAGGTTGGCTGGGCCACTGGCCTGTCTCCCTGAGAAAAGTGACAGGGGCAGGAGAACAGGTAGGTACTCAGCTCTGCCTGGAGCCAGTCTTCAGCACCAGCATGCGGTTTCTTCCCTAGCCCTTCCCTGGCAGTCTCATCTGGCTTTGGGAGGCTCTGCAGTCAGGCCCCAGGACATGCGTGCCCAGGCCCGGGCCTTGTCCGGATGGGAGTACCTACTCAGAGATAGGGACTACATTGTGCTCATTCCTGTGCCCTCACCAAGCAGATGCCAGAGAGCCAATGAAGAGGAAACCAATGATGAAGAGAAGAGTGGTCCCAGTCAGCTAGCCCAGCCAGACCACTCTGCCTCATTTCTTCCCTTTACTTCCTCCCTTGAACACTGCTGATCTCTAATCCTGTTTCTGCCAGGCTGTGTCTACCTCCTTACCTCCTTACTTCTTCAAGCCCTGAGGCCTGGCATCTGCCCACCTGTACTCCCCTCAAGCTGCCCTCAGCAAGGGCCTCATGACCTCTGTGCTCTCAGATCCTGTGCTCACTAGTCAGACCTCATTCTTCTTGGTCTCTCTCTAGCTTTTGAAATGATGATTGCTCTCTTTTCGAACTCTGGTATAATGAAAGCATTATAATATAATGTAGAATGATGTTAGCTTTGGAGTTAAATCCTGGCTCTGCTACTTAAGACCTTAGATAAGTCACTTACTTTCTTTGCACTTTAGATTCCTCATCTTTCAGATGAAGATGGTAATTCCTACTCTGCAGACTTGTTAGAAAGATAAAAAAGACAATGTGAATAAAGATCTAAAGCTAAAGTCAGTAAATTGGTACAACCTTAATAATATCAAGCATCTTAATAATATCAAGTGAAGATGTAGATGTGTATAGACCGAGATCTTGCAACTCCACCCTTAGGTGGACAGCATTATAACATCCAGACAAATGTTTAAGGGGACTTGCATGAGAATGGTCATTGCAGAACTGTAATAGCAAAACATTAGAGGTAATGTAAATGTCCACCAAAGGAAGGAAAATAGAGTAAATGTGGTACACAGAATACTACACAGCAGTAAAAACAAATATACAAATAAACAAATGACCTAGAGCTATGTGTACTAATACAAATAAATCTGAAGAGCATAAACAAAAAAATCAGTTTGAAATACACACACACACACACACACACACTACCATTATAAAGTTTAAAAACATGCAAAATCAATGCCATTTATTTAATGAATATACATATGTTGTAGAAATATATAAACAGGCATTGGAATGATAACACCAAAACCAGGATAATGGTCTTCTGGGGTCAGAGGGTCATGGAGTGGGAAGGGGCCACACAGAGCTTTAATTGTATCTCATATTTTATTTGTCAAGCTGTATAGAGTACATGGGTACTCATTATATTAGTCTTTATGCTTTTATATATATATATATATAAATATATATATAAATATATATATATAAATATATATATCTAAATATATATAAATATAAATATATAAATATATATACATATTTTTTATTTACTTGATATAATTTACATAACTTCGAATCTTACATTTGACCCCTTTACCCCATCTATCTCCCTCCCCCTCCCTCCTCCAATTAGACTCAGTGGTCACCCCTGGTGACCACTAGTCTATTGTCCATGTTCATGAGCATCTGTTTGTTTGTCCTGTTGCTTTAGGTTTATATTCTACATATAAGTGATATCATGCGGTTTTCAGTTTTTTCTGTCTGGCTTATTTCACTTAGCATGATTATCTCAAGGTCCATCCACGTTGTCGCAAATGGCAGTATTTCATCTCTTCTTATGGCTGAGTAATATTCCATTGTATATATGTACCAAAGCTTCTTTATCCAATTATCTATTGTAGGACACTTCGGTTACTTCCATGTCCTGGCCACCGTGAATAATGCTGCTATGAACATTGGTGTGCAAATCTCTTTATGATTTTTTATGTGCCTGAAATATTTCACATAAAGAAAGGATGCCTCCAAAATTAAAAATAACCACCTCATAATTTTTTAAAAGACAGGATGGGAAGACGCTGTGAGATGCAGCTGAGAGGTCAGGTTAAGGACTAAAAAGTATCCTTTGGACCTCACAGGAGCACTGAGCAGTTTCACTGGAATGGGGGAGGGGAGACATTTTTTTCAGGAGTAAATGGTGAGAGAGGAGACAGAAGACACAGCTAATCTTTCCAGAAGTTGAATGGGAAAAAGAAACAAACATTTAAGGCATGTTCTATACTAAGTGCCTTCAGATTTATTTGACAGTGGCTTTAGGGAGGGCCACAGCTCCCCTCCTTTTCCCACCTCCAATTTCACCTCTGAGGAAGCATATGGCCATTTATTTGCCACCTGGGTTTTTGTTTTCTAGGAGGGGAACCTTAGCAGAAAGGACATAAACTTTTGGGCTCTCTGTTCTTGCTGGCGGCCAGTGGCTCTGCACTGGCCTTTCCTGGCCTTTGTAGCTTAGTAGGATCAGAGGGTTGAGTGAGGATTCGGAAGACAGGAGTAGGCTGCTTGGCTACTTGCGCCCAGGAAAAAGGAGTTCTTTATATGGTTCAGCCCAATTCATTAGATCTGTCCTTGGAGGTCTGAGGTCAAAGCTCCAGTTTAAGAGTGTCCTTTTGCTGGCCACTGTCTTCTTTTCAAGGAGGAGTAGGCTGGCTGACTAGAGAGTTCAGGTATTCTTGGGTCCCCTGGCCAAATGATATCAGCCCTTTAACAGTTATCTTATTTAATTCTGACCACAACCAATTACAATGGTATTATTCTCTCCATTACTTTAGAAACTAAAGCACAGACAAGTTAAGTAACTTGTCCAAGGTCACAGCTAGTAAAGAGGTAGTACTGGGATCTGATCCTTCTGTCTGATCCTAAAGCCCAAACTCGACCAAACCAAGAAATAGTACAGGAACTTGACAAGAAAACAGAACTGTTAAACAGAAATAGTCTTTTTTTTTTTTTAAACATTTATGAAGGGTAGTTAGTATATTTAGTTAATATTTTTGTTTCACTCAACATTCAGTAGAAGTAGAGCTACTAAAAATGGGAGTTCTGTAAGATTTTTGACATTTAAAATGAATATTTCAAAATAGGGAAATCTATTAAACTACATGTAAATAGAGACACACTTTAAAAATTTTAACTTCTCTAAATATTAAGTAAACGCAAACTCTTCCAGTTTTAGACAGTTACCCAAAGAGTTTCACATTCCAGCGTGTGATGATCTTGCTAATAAGCTTTCCACAGCGAGGGATGGGAAAGTCCTAAGTCAGGAGGGTCCTGCATGCGTGAGGTCCCTACGGCAATGGAAGTAGATAGTTCTGAGGCTACAGGAGTGAAAGGTTAGCCTTGGACAAGATAGGAAAGGACTGGAGGGGGAACTAGGTAAAGGTGAGAAACGTCAGGAGGGGATGATGAAGGAGCCTGGGGGCACTCATGGGGGACGGGCTCTATTTCTCTGGGATTTTCCCCTCACATCTAACCCCTCCTTTTCTGTGATCTCACAGCACTCTTCTTCCCTCCTCAGAGCCCTGCTGTCCTGTACTCTAAATGTCTGCATCTCCACTAGACTGGAGAGGGACCCTACCTGTCTACTCCACTGGGATATACTTAGCCCTGACGAAATGGTGGGCTCTGAGTAAATATTTCATTAAAGTAGTGAGAAAAAGACAGGAAGGGAAAGGAGGGAAGGTAAGGCATTGTTGAGAGTCGGGGAGCAGAGACGAGCCCCAGCATGGGGACTTCTGAGGGTACTACCCTGTCCTGAAGTGTAGGGAGACAGTCTGGGAGATGAGATGTTAATGTGGAAGGGTCAGGGTTCCCAACATACCTTGACCTTTGATCCCAAAAGGCGGCACAAATTCTCGGATCCTGGCCCACTTGCGGAAGGAGTCATCCAGGAACATGGGTGCAGGCTTGGAGAACCTGGAATACAATAGGGCTGTTGAGGACCCCCAAATGCAAAAGGCTAGAGTACTGGTGGGCTCAGCTGGAAGCCACCTTCCCATATTCCAGCTCACCCTTCCTACCCCAGCCTGTTCGCTGGGTAGGTGCTGTGTGGGGTCTGACAGATCTTGTTCAGTGGAGCCTGAGTTTAAAGAAGCAGGCCTGTCCAGTCCTCATGTGGCCAGCTGTAGGAGTTGGGAGATAAGACCTGTTCATCAGTGGAAGCTCGCTGGCAGGTTATCCAGGCATGCATCCATCAAATAGTCATTGCTGCCCACACTGTTCTTGTAATCTGGGGACACAGAGATGAGACACTGTCCAGTGGGGTGGAAAAATAACCCACAGTACAGCCAGAGCAGGGAGAGAGAATTTTGGAGAGCATCCTGGGAGATGGACCACCCAGGGTGAAGAGAAAGGAGAATTCATAATGAGAGGGCAAAGCAGGTGAACAGCCATAGGAGACGGACGTTTGGAAGAGAAGAGCAAAACTGCAGTGTCCTGCGGCTGGGAGGCAGGGCTGAGGGGGAAGCGTCAGACAAGCGGGAGCCTGAGGACATTCGCTGGCCGAGAGAAGGACCGAGGGAACACGAAGCTCCTCAGGAGGTGAGGGACTGCTACGGAGGTTAAGGAGAGGGAGTAATTTTGGCCTCCAGGAAAGGTGGGAGAGAAAGAAGGGTGAAGTGATGCTGAGTTGAGGAGAAGGCAAAAGGCAAGTTTCACTTTTTTGGGGAAAGTGGATGAGGGCAGGGTGCAGGCTTGGGGAGGCCAGGACAAAGTCAGATAGGGTGCATCTGGGTACAGTGAAAGGTACAGGAGGAATCAAGCTCTTCAGAGATGCCTGGACAGCACGACTTCACATGGAATGAAGGATCCTGGTTTTGAGACCTTTTCCAGGGCACCTAGCGCCTGGTTTTCTACTGTATGTTGAGTCTTGCTAGGGGGCCTGCTTAGGGTCTTCCTGGCCAAGAATGGATGTGTGAAGGCCTAGGCCTTGGTGGTCTTGCTAGGGGGCCTGCTTAGGGTCTTCCTGGCCAAGAATGGATGTGTGAAGGCCTAGGCCTTGGTGGCTCCATCTCTTTACTTTCAACTCAACCTGAACCAGCCACTGAAAAACTGAAAACTGGAAAAGAGGCCTCCCAAGCCTAGAAGCTAGAACTTAGCCCCACTAATATACTCTAACTCAAGTATGTATTTCTCATTCCTATCATCACTAACACCATTATAATCACCATGCCCAGGACGTGTTATATCAGTAATCACTCAGAGGTCTAACGTTATTAGAGGGTTTGAAGTGAACTTGAAGGAGGCAAAAAACTTTCAGTCCTGCTCCCTCCACATTACTCGCTGCTAAGAAGCTGTCAACACTTGAGAGCACAGAAAGGCCATTCCTGCAAAGCCGCTCTCCCTTGGATTTCTGAGTTAGCTCACTTCCCTTCTGTGTGTAAGGGTCATGCATGTTTCTCATACCTGGTATATAAAACCTAATTGAATTAGTATATTTGATGTTATACCAGAGGCACTGAGGATCCTAGCCACAGTCCATGTGTAACAGCAAAGGAAACAAGGCCCCTAGAAAGGCCTGCAGGAAGAATATCTCCTTCTGTGTCGGGGCTGAGCTTATAAAAGTTTTACAAAGTTTCTCAGTCATGCTTGGACAGGATTTTATCTGCTTCCCTGTATGTACTGGATGTCATATGCTAATAAAATCCCCTATACATCCAGCCAAACAGTCTCGACATTTTTCCTTCTTTCTTTCCCTTCACCCTTTCTTTCAGCTAATTAGAAAGTTTATTATGTTAATTTTTACTCTAAAAAAACCCCTCATTTTTGGTGTCAATTATAATATGTTAATTTTGGGGGAAAATACAGACAGGAGCGCACACACACACACAATCAATAAAAAAACACCCATTAGCCTACAACACAGACACAAATTAACCTTTTGCTATCTATCTGGTACTGATTTTCCTTTGCCATATTATTTTTTAGACTGCTCTGTAGACTATGTTTTTACTTTATATTTCATGAAAGCATTGCTATGCAAATGGCACAACTTTTCTCCTAATTCAAAGAGAGCAGGTCAAACAGCAAAACCGTAAACTTGGTAACCAGACACAAATCAATGCCCCCCAACCCCAATCAAATGTACAAGGATACACAAATGAAAATATGACCAAAAAGGTAGGAATTGCAACAGCAGTGTTATGGACTAAATGTCTGTGTCCCCTCCCACCCCAAATTCATGTAGAAATTTAATCCCCAAGGTGAAGATATTTGGAAATGGAGGTCTCTGGAAGGTAATTAGGTCACGAGGGTGGGGCATTCATGAATGGGCTTAGTGCCCTTATACGAAGAGGCCAGAGAGCTAATTAGCTCTCTTTCCTCCGCATGAGAATATAGGAAGTCACCGTCAAGCACCCAGAAGAGAGCCCTCGTCAGAACCCAACCATGCTGTCACTGTGATCTCAGACTTCTGGCCCCAGAACGGTACGAAAACCTGCTGTTGTTGATAAGCCACCCAATTTATGGCATTTTGTTATAGAAGCCAGAGCTAAGACAATAAGTAATAGACAAGAAAAATTCAGGGGAGAGATCATGGCAAAAAGCATTAAATAGGCCTGATAAGAGTTTCTTAAAAATCTTTGCCTCTACTTATTTATTTCTTGTTCTTATTATCTGTTTTCAGACATTTTCCATTTCACCTCACTCTTCTATTGGACCCTCATGTTTTGGATTCTTATTTTGTAGACCCTCTTTGTATTCCTTGAAAGTTTGAGCCTGCTCTGCTCTAACATGTCTTTCTGCTAGTTTCAGATCTCTCCTGTTGTGCAAAGGCTACTCTTGTTCCTTCTGTGTATTTATTTTTAAAAATTTTTATTACAGAAAATTTCAAATATGTACAAAAGTTGAAAAACAAAAACTAACCCAGCACAGTGAACTACTTCCCCCTCATGGACCCATTACCCAGATGTAGCAATTATCTATCGGTCGCGGTCAATTTTGTTCCTTTTATACTCCATCCACTTTCTTTCTGTATTATTTTGGAGAATCTCAGTATCATGCTACTTCACCCATAAAATATTTCACCATTAATTTCTAAAAGGTTACCTAAAAACAAACCTAAACAAGTCCTTTTAAAACCATTGCCACATCTAAATCACACCTAAAAAACTAACTATAATTTAATAGCAATAAATACTGAGTCAGTTTTCAGACCTCTCCTATTGTCTCATTTATGTTTGTCACTTATTTTAATTGTTGGTTGTTATAGAATCGAAATGAAAGCATGGTCTACACATTGAATTTGGCTGATCTCTATGTCACTTTTAAGTCCACAGGTTTCCTCCTCTCTCTTTTTCCCCCTTTGGCTTTTTCATCTTGGCTTCTGAATCTTTTTGACACTTTTCAGTAATCTTAGATAATGTCCTTGCTTTATTGTATGTACAGATGTTCCAGGCTCATCTTGTATCTTTCTTGCCTCAGCCTGGAATCAATCACTTTCCCAAGGAGCCCTGGTTCCTTTAAATTGAAAATGGTATTTAGAGACCACCATCTGCATGGCTAGGGATGCTCATATTACTATGGGTTAGTCATTGTTTCCAGGACTTTTCAGGGAGACAAAGCTAGAAAATAATTTTTTGAAGAGAAAATACATCATGCATTTATATTGGTATTCTCAATTCAAATTCAGGATTACAAGATTTGTACTTATATATTTTTTCCTTTTTAATAGCTTTATTGAGATATAATTCACATACCATAAAAGTAACTTATTTACTTACCTTTTGATTTTATATTTGTATCTCTTATCTCTTAAGCTGACATCCTTGTTTATAGTGACAGTAACACAATGACTTATTTGCTTTGTTCTTATATATACATATTGATTATTTACATACAAATATAGAAAAATATATAATAATTTCAGAAC
Organism: Pteropus medius; assembly: GCF_902729225.1. Taxonomy (NCBI): domain Eukaryota; kingdom Metazoa; phylum Chordata; class Mammalia; order Chiroptera; family Pteropodidae; genus Pteropus; species Pteropus medius. Next base: position 685,649 of record NW_024340701.1, on the reverse strand, counting down.
AGCTTTACTAACACTATCATTACTAAAAACAATTTAAAGTTTCTTTGCATTTTTCTGCCTTAGAGTATATACCCCACTAGACGAGTACAAATAACTTTGCTTTTGTCACTTGAAATAATTCTGCTGAGTTCAATTCATCAACGATACACAGTTAGGTTCATTTGTTTAATTTTGCTTCTGTTTTTTAGGGATTGCTCATCCCTCATTTTAATTTTCTTTTATGATAAAACTTTACATAGTTCCAAAAACAAATTCACGGAACATATTCAGAGAAGTCTAACTTTCATCTCTGTGTCTGACTTCTGTTAATTCTATTCCCATACAGTATTCATATGTATACTCCCACCTCTCCCCCAGCTTTATTGAGATTTTAATATTTGTATTTTATCATTCCTTTGTTATTTTTGGATATAAGCAAATACATGTGCATATTCCTTCTTTATTCAATAAAAAGGTAACATACCATATATACTATTTCACCTATTAATTTCTTTTCACTCTATAACATATTGTGGTGATCACTCCAAAGTAGTATAAAGTTATATGTCTTATAATACCCCATTAGGTTATGTACAATATATTATTTAATCACTCTCTTGTGTTGTTCCCAGTCTTTTATAAAGTTGGTTCCACCAAAGGTGGTTATAATGAATAATTTCATGTATATATCTTTTCTATTCGCCAATGTATCTTTGGAGTAGATTCCTAGAAGTGGGTTTGTTGAGTCAAAGGAAAAACACAGACATGTAATTTTGCTCCTTACTGCCAAATTCTCCTCCACAGGGACTGTACTATTTTGCAATACCACCAGCAACGTACAAAAGTGCCATTTCCCCTACAGCTTTACAGAGTACATTGTCGAATATTTCAATTTTGCCAGTTTGATAGGTGCAAAATAGTATCTATTTCAGTATTGTTTTAATTTGTATATTTTTTATAAGTGGAATTGAATACTGTTTTATGTACGAAAAGGCCATTTGTAGTTCCTTTTCTGTGAACTTGATTCAAATGTCTTGCCCAGATTTCTACAGGGTTATTGGTCTTTTTCTTCCCACCTCTCCCCCAGCTTTATTGAGATATAAACTGACATACGACATTGTGTAAGGTTAAGGTGAACAATGTGATTTGATACCCTTACATACTGCAACACGATTACTACCACGGTGTTAGCTAACAATCTTCTCTTTTGAAGCTCTTTATATATCAAATATATAAGCCCTCTGAGATACAATTACAAATATTTCTCCCAGTTTGTTTTTTTATTTACTTGGCTTATTATGTTTTCTTGCTTTTTTCTTTTTTCCCTCTTTTGCAATAGACTTTTAAAAATGTATTCAAATTTATCAATCTTTACCCTTATTGGTTTAGATTTTGAGTCTTAGAAAAGTTTTCTTCATTCTTAGGGTATATTTCTTTGCTGGCTAGAATCCCTTCTCTTCAATTTCTCTTTTGCCAGGACCTTGCATCTCCTATTCTATGGTCTTTTTGTCCCATCTACTAGGCAAAATCCAATCAGAGACTAATTTAATCCCATACTCTTGTATTTTTTTAGACTTGAAGTGCTGCTAGAACACACGCAGACGGCCACACCCCATGCACTCACATGGACTGATGCCACTACAAATTCATGGACTTGAAGCTTACTTGAACCCTCGACTTTGCTCAGTAGCTATTCTAAACCTTCTCCATTCTCCATAAACTCTTTATCCTTTCCAACTTTCTTAAAGCAGATGTCTCTTCTCTAGCTTCACAGACAAACCAAGATCACCAGACAGATCCTTCTTCAGCTTCTTGCTTCCCTACCCTACCCCTACGTGCACCAAAGCTGATCTTCCCAACAGGCTATGGATCCCATTCCTGTTCGTTTCTTCCTAAGCACACAATCAAGCTCAGGTGTCTTTGATATGAAGACAAACAAACACACTTTCCTGACCATGTATATCCCCTTTAACTACCAATCTCTCTCTCTATCCCTTCATGGCAAAACTTCTAGAAAAAGCAATGGATATTCTGTCTCATCTTCCTCGCTACTATTCCCTCCTCAATCTAATGCAATCTGGGTCTACGCCGAGACTGCTGTTATGTTCTACCAGTCCTGTACACATCTGCAGCTCCTGAACGTGCCAATCTTCATGCGTTTATGCATGTAGTCTCACTGCCTGACATGTACCCCACCTCCTTCTATTCCCCAACCTCCTTCCCTCTCTCTTTGCCTAGAAAATCTTTCTTATTCTTTAAGTTCCTCTGCAGGTGGACTAGAACTCTTCCTTTACTGTTTCCACTATACTCTGTTAAGTCCCCGTGGGTGGCTCAGTGTCTGCAGTCTTGGAAGCTGAGCCAGGGGCTATAAACAGCAGGAAATGAGGTGGGGTGATGGCAGAGGTGGTATATGTATGTGTGTGTTTGTGTTAATTCTGCAGGTGGCCTGGGCAGAGCCTCAAGCTACACCTGAAACAGAATCCAGGGGCTTTTGTCCAGAGACTAGGGTGCCAGTTTGCGGGCCTGGCCAGGACGGAGGTGGCCCCTGAGCTGCAGAATGACTGGTCAGACTAGCAGGGGTGTGGGATGCCTGACCTTCTTGCCCTGGCCTAAGGGGTAGCAGGCAGGGTGGGGCAGGCTCCAGCAGACAGGCCCCAGCCTGCCAGCCCTGCCAGAGAGCCTCAGCACCTGAGGCTGCCTCAGGATCAGGTTTCAATAGGGCGTGTGTGAGTGCGTGAGAAGGAACAGGGGAAGGAGGAGACGGAAGTTGCACTGGGAACTGCCCGTCTTTTCCCCTCAGATCCTACAGTGTAATGAGTATGGGGATTTGGGGCTCTAGAAAGGCACATGCTAAGGGTGAGTCTGACTCCTGTGCCTCTCACAGCAAGGCTGGGACCCCAAGACTCAAGAGGCTGACCTGTCCACTGACCTACAGACTTTGACCACCAGGAACGGTAACCTGGGACCCTCTGAAGGGATCTTCTAGCTCATTTAATGTCCAGTGGTGTGGCTGATGTGCAGTTTAGAAGTGAGCATTCCCAATTCTGGCTCATCAACCTAAACCACTTCCTAAGGCCCAGGACATCAGTCCACATCCAGAGACCAGCAGGAAAGTTGACTGGGTCTATTAGAGGATGGGGAGTAGTGTGGGTACCAGCAGGCCCAGAGTTAAAGTCTTCATTCTAGTTCTCACCAACCCAACTAAAAAAGATACCTCTAGATGTGAGTGCTGGATTATGGCAACACGCAGCTTCAGCTCTCCATCTGTGCCTGTGTGGTTGGGTGGCCAGCCCCCTAGCCACTTTTCCAAATAAGTGTGAGCAGCCTGAGCAGCTCAGGAGACCAAGGGAAAGCAGAGCCTTCCTGAGACCAGGGGCCACGGCGCATTAGCCTGTTAAATTCAACCATAGGTCTTGGCTCCCAAAAAGTGAGACTGTCATCCAATGGGGTGAAAGCCAAACCCCACAGATCCACCTTCCTAGAACCTGCTCTGGAAAGTGGTAGGGTGGACAAAGCAGGACATGGGTTTCTAGAATCTACCCGGCCTTGTATGGGATCTTGCTCTGGTAGCTCCACCATAAATAATCCTGCACAGTAAGACCTTGGTACATGTCCAAGCAAGCAAGAAAGATGAACATTTTCTAAAGGTCTTACAAGTTTACGTCTTGCTGCCATTTCTGCTGCTGGCCACCTGAATAGATCCCACAGAAGAGTAGGAGTCTGAGGAGAAAGGATTATAAATCTGAACTGCAGGTCGGTATCTATCCAGGGGAAGCAGCCCAGAGGTAGAGGAGACAAACAGCAGGTATCAGCCAACAAGTACTCTTCCAAGCAGGAGCATGAAGCTCCTGTCTCACCTAACTACTACCTATTCAGTACGAAGTCCTGTGTTGAGTGCTGGCTGGGAACCTAAAGGTAAATTAACCCTGGTACTTCTCTTAAGGAACTAATGGTAGACACAGGTAAATAAATAATTATAATATTTGTCCTGTGTTTTGCGATAGGTAGGGGCACAAAGGTCTTAGACCATCTTAGGGCTACAGGAAAATCTTCTTGAAGGAGATAAGATGGAGCTGAGCCTTGAAAGACAAATGTGAGCCTGGTAGATAACGCTGGGAAGGGTATTCAAGGACGAGGGTAGTGTAGGTGAAGGCACAGGAGAGAAGAGAACCTTCCCTTCGAAACAAGGGCAGAGACTGCTGAGGCTGGACAGAGTGAAGCAGTGCCCACCAAGGGCAGAGGAGCTTCAACCTGGTACCCCTCCCAGTGAATCTTCTCTCTAGTCTTACTCAGCAGGTGGAGCAATGTGTGAGGAAGAAATGAGTGGGCAAGTACATTTTGACTGGGTGTAAATCAAGCAGCTGAGGTATAAACTCTGCACAGAGGGAAAAGGCCAGGGCGGGGTGTACATCAGCATGGCTGAGGTTGGCCTGGTGCCCTGAGGCTGTCAGGACCAATTTCAAGCTGGATCATCACTGGTAACTTGGGGCATTTAGTTCATGCTCTTTCTTGCTGATCGTGCAGTGGGTATCTGTACTCCTCCTACCCTTTCCTATAAGTCCATTCTACTTTTCAATCCACATGATCCTAGTTGAGCTGACCCCAGCACTGCTACTGGGATAGGCACATGTCTTAGGCTGGCCAATCAAGATACTTCACCCTCTGGAACCACAGTAATTGGCTCAACAATGGGCATCTGACCCAAGTGAGACAAATCAAATTCTTCTCTGAGATATAATATTTGGACAATGGGAGATGTGGGAATCTCTTTTTTTCTCTGACATAGTGAGCTGTAAAGACCATGTAAGCCTAGAAAAGGGCTTGTGCAACTACAGCCCATGGACCTGCTGCCTGTTTCTATAAATAAAGTTTTATTAAAATATAGTGACGCTCATTCACTTACCTAATGTCTATGGCTGCTTTAATGCTATAACAACAGAGTTGAGTAGTTGTAACAAAAAATATATGGCCCACAAAGCTAAAAATATCTACTATCTGAACCTTTAAGAAATAAATTTGCCAAGCCTGGGCCTAAAACCACTGGAGTCATCTTTGTGGCTACACGGAGAAACTGTATACATAACAGTCAAACCCAGAGAAAAGCAGAGCTACGATATGGGTAGAAAGACACTGTTTTGGGTCCTAGATTCAGGTGAGCCTGGAGATGGTTTAGCTCTCAACTTAACAGTTTTAAAAAGCAAGATATTTTCTTTCTGCTTGAGTAAGTTTTATATGGGTTTCTACCGACTGCAACTGCTACTGGAGGATAACGTTTCGGCTTAGCCTGGCTCACAAAGCCCCTGTGAGCTGGCACCTCTCCCGCCTCAGGCACCCCCTCTACTCTTCTCTTTCCCTAAGCTCTAGCCATATCCAACTACTATAGATTCTAGAATCTGCCAGGCTCTTGAACACCTCCACGCCTTTACACTCACTGTTCCCTTTGCCTGGAATCACATGCTGAATTTCTGCCCATTCTTCAAGGGATTCCAGCTTCTCTGCCGCTACAGGTAGGAGTCTTCCCTGAGCCACACAGGGCTGACCAAGCCTTTGTCACAGGTCTCCACTCTTCTTCACGCACTCCGTCCTCACAGTGCTGACCACACACTGATATAATCGTCTGTTCCCACCCCTAGCACACAGTCAAGCACACAGCAGGTGCTCAGTGAATGTCTGCTGGCCCGAAGAGGGAGGAGCGGCTCAAGGTGACAGGCTCTACAGTGTGGCCAAATTTCTGCTCATCTGTGGAATCTGGGGGAGCTGTCTTTTTGTGCCTCCTCACAACACTTTGATCTCCCTGCTCCACAGGGCCAGACTTCCAATGATGTCTCTACTGTTTCACAGTAAACCCCTCCCAGGTCAGAAATACTGCCAGCTACTGCCCCGCCGCCTGCTCAGGGACTGTAGCCACATCTGTGTCCAGACAGGCTGGAGCCACATGCCTGACATGTATGACAGGCAGGGAGGCCTGTGCTGAAGGAGGAGTAGAGAGGCTGATCCAGAGGCCCTCAAGGGGGCGGTGCCCAGACTCTTGCTGACAGGGCTCCACTAACTCTGCTGACAGCCTAGTACCTAGTGTGGACGAAGGAGGGAGGGAAGGGGCCCACACTTCCTAGTAAGGGGAGGGAAACATGGGAAGATGGAGAGAACTATGAACTGAGAACTTACTATGAGAGGCAGGTGCCCCTCTTCCAGTGAGAGCCTGGATGATAGCTGGACTGTCTACAGAGGCCGCATAACCCAGAGCCTAAGGACATGGTCCCGTCTGTCCCCAGTGTCCAGCATCCATCTCTGTAAAGTGCTAAGCCCCAGCTTATCCCAGGCAGTTGAACACCTCCATGTGTTAGTTATTGGAAATACAACAAACAGCTCAGAGTCCCTGCCTTTGCAAATAATGGGCAAGGCAGCCAAATACAGACACGGGTAATTGTGAAATATATGATAAACAACACAAAATAACAAGAGGAATTATAGCAATTTATAGTTATTGAGCTCTTATCATGTTCTAGACACTGTTCTGTTCTACGTAATCTAGTTTCATCCTTTCTATATACTCATAGATCAGCACAGTTTACACCCATATTTTTATTGCATTGCCTTTGAAAATACATGGAAGTCACTGGACTCTTTGGGAAGTACACCATTTGGGGTGGAGAGAGGACAGAAACAGAGTGCAGGGGGTTGAGGAGAAACAGAAGAGAGCAAGTGTTCAAGAGAGATCAGACAATTTTTGAAGAAACTTAGTAGTGAGGGAGAGGACGAAAATGTAATGGTAGCTGGAGAGTGGAGGGGGCGAGGGGGAGAACTGAGTGTGTTTGTATTCGAGTGGGAAGGAGACAAGCAGAGAAGAGGGAAGGGGTATGAGAGACAGAGGTAACTGCAGAGTAAGGCCTCAACGAAGGGAAGGTGACAGGAGCCAGAGTGTGAGGGGAGGGACACAGAGGACAGGATACCTTTTCCCTGGAAAAAGGAGGAGGATGTGAAGATGGCAACTCTGACAGGTGCGGTTAGAGGTATGGGGAACCTGAGAGAATGCTCACCAGACTCTCTTCTCTGGGAAATCTCTGGGGTCAGGGACTGTGGGTCTGAAAAGTGTGGACGACAGTAGTGACTTATGAATGGTAAAAGTGTGGAACAGTCACCATGGTAAGTCAACCAGGGACGAGGATGCTGAGCAGTGCTGAACACTGGGCAGAGGCTGGAGACTATGAAGCCACAGTGGGGGTCAATGAATATGTTTGTGTGTCTCTATTAACAGTTGAGTAGCCCAGAAGCAGAAAAAGTAGACAGATTTCACTGTCTGGGCATTGCTGTATGAGGTTAGCTGGAAGGAAGGAGTGTGATGGAAACTCAAAGAGATGGTGAGGACCATGATGTACGGGTTAGGGTTCTGGCTTTGATGGTGAAGGAGGCAAGGCCAGGCTAATGCAGTTGATTGAGTAAAATCTAGGAGTCATTCTTTTCTTTTTCAGTCCTATTTGCCCAAGAGCATTACATTCAACAAAGAGAAATACCCATTTCACAAATAAACCTCTACCTTGCCAATTGGAGTCATTCTTGACTCATCTTTTTTCTTGGCTGCCTCTCATCCATTTCATCAGCAAATCCTCTTAATCTCCGAACATTCTAAGTCCATCCATATTTCGACTGCTACCACTCAGGCCCAAATCATCACCTCTTGACTACTGCAATGATCAGTGACCAGCTTCCACTCTTGCCCCTCAATCCATTCCTTAGAAAGGCCAGAATAATATAACTAAATCGTCAACCATATTGTGCCTTTCCTTCCCAAACTATAGGTTACATGGCCTAATCCTCACCTACCTCTCACCTCATTTCAGATCTTCCTCTTTATTCACCTTGCCACGGTACATTGGCCTTCTGTCCAGTCCTCGAATACAATAAACTTTTTTTCTGCATCTAGATCTTTCCAGAACACCTCTGGGTCTTCCCAAAGCTGGCTCATTTTCATTCAGATCTCTGTTCAAATGTCACCTCCTCCGAGAGGCCTTCTCTGACTCCTCTGTGGAAAATGGGTTTCCTCTTCCTGTCCTTAGCACTCATCTTGTTTTATTTTCTTCATAGACATTTAGCACTATTTAAAATTATCTTGTTCATTTGCGTATCCTCTCTAATGTGTACCAGTTTATTATAACGTGAAGAATGTGAGCTCTATGTGAATAGGGATCCACCTATTTTGTTCACTGCCGTATCCCCCAGCACCTAGAACGGTGCCCAATAAACATCAGAGATCTGCCTTCCACTAAGTCTACAAACTACCTGCATCTGCTCCGTTTCCTCTTCCCTCTTGATAAAATGGAGGAAGTGTCCATTCTTCTATCAAAGATCAATCTTTCTGCACATATAATGTCTTCCTATCAATCAGAGTAAAGGCTGAAGTCCTAACAATGGCCTAGGAGGCCAGCTGTGATCCCTGACACTGCTCCCCTCATCTCTACTACTCTCCCCTTGCTCCTGTACCACAGTCATATTCCTCCTGCCTTAAAGCCTTTTCTTGAGCTGTTTCCTCTGCCTAGAACATTATTCCTTCAGATATTCATTTGGCTTACTCCCTCACCTTCTTCCAGGCTTTATTCAAATTTCATCTTTCCCATGAGGTGAACTCCGATCATCCTACATAACACTGCAGCCTGCTCCTATCACCTTGCCATATGCTTTCTTATTTCCCATAGTATTTATCTTGATCTAATTTACTAAATAACTTACTTATTAGTTGTTTATTGTTTGTGTTTCCCTGTTAAAATATAAACTTCATAAAGGTAGGATTTTGAGAAGAGAAGATTATCCTGGATTATCCAAGTGAGCCCAAAATGGATTCACAAGTAGAAGAGAGAAGCACTGAGAGATTTTACCACATACAGAAGAGGCAATGTGACCACAGGGGCAGAGACTGAAGTGGTGCGACCACAAGCCAAGGAATGCCAGCTGCCACCATAACCTGGAAGAGGCAAGGAATGGATAATCTGCAAGAGCATCTGGAGGGAGCATGGCCCTGCTGACTCTGATTTTGGCTCAGGGATGCTGATTTTGGACTTCTGGCTTCCAGAACCATGAGAAAATAATTTGTTACAGCAGCTACAGGAAACTAATACATGTACATTATTTTCTGAGCTCCACAGGTAAATAGAATTGCCAGAAGAAGGGGCCAGTTATATTTTTCCCCTCTGCTCAGGAATGAGACAACATGACAGTGAATGAGCAGAAACTGTCCTGTCAGATAAGACCCTCTGTCTTCAGAGGAGGGGGCTGACGAAGGCGGCCTAGGTGAGAGGTATAAGGGCAGCTCTTGCTGACCACTATCTGCTCTGCATACCACCACTGCTTATAGTCCCAGGAAAGACTGGAAAGAAAAGACTGAAAAAATGTGACTGTTTCAGGAGGGTTCAAGTTCTAAACATCCAGATGCTTATCTTTAACTGGTGGCTGCTAAATCTCCATCTCAAACTCAGATCTATGTCCTGAGCTCAAGGCTTATACATACAACCACATCTGGATCACCTTGTCCAAAATGTCCTACGGGCTCCTAGGTTCAACATATTTTTAAAAAGAAGTCCATTATCTTCCCCAAAACCTATTTTTCCTTTCTTCTTCTCCCCCCGCCCCCGCCCCAGCAAATAGCACCCAAGTCACAGACGGGGAAACCTACCTGGCTGTTCGCTGCCTCTGAGGCCTGAGTGTGCCCTGCTTCTTTCCATAGGGAAGTGTGAAGGGCATGCCAACAGTGCTGGCCAGGCTAAGTCCAAAGCCCCTGAACACATGTGGCTGGATTACATCACACATGTACTCACTGCCTCAGGGTCTGCAATACATTAATGAAGACTGCTCTTGGAATTTCCCATGCAGGCCCCTCTCAGCCCTTAGCTGGGTTCTCTTCCTATAGGAAATACTCTAGCTACCTTCTTCAGTGCAGGGGCTCTGGCATTTTTCTTGACTTTGGAAATCTTGGGTGAGTCTGTAGAAACAGAATTCTGTCTCTCCAAATACCAGATCAACTGCCAAACAGAATGGGTCAAGTTAGTGATAGATGGCAACCCTACCTGTCACAGTCCTATTATTATGATGCACAGGGAAAATTATCCTTCAATGTAAGAATTCCAGCCCTCTACAAACACAGATGCTGCTACTCCCTCCACTTCTGCCATTTCTCACCTCTATGCAGATGTCCTGGCCCCTGTAAATCTAAGAGGTCCTATATCTGAACTCATGACAAGCTAAGAGGTACTCTGAGAGACAGATTGTCTTATCATTGTGTCTTATCTTTGTGATCCCAAGTACTTAGAATAGCACATAGCATACTGTAGATATTCAATGAACAAATGAATGAACAGCCACAACAATGCGCTCTGTACATGGAAGAGGGACCTGCCACAGCCATAAAACACTGAGCTGTGGCATTCAATTTCCTCTTTCACACCCATCCATTCTGAGCTCCCCTATTCCCTGCTACACTCAGTACCCCATGGCAATCCAGCCAACCATCAGGAAGAGGACCAGAGACTGGCTATAGGTCGTTTTAGGTACCTTCCCAAGACACGGCACTGCCAATGTCTGATAGTAAAGGGTCTTGGAGACAAGCAAGCCCCAGCCCATCTTGTCCTTTTCTTGAAAAATCTTCAGAAGCTCCATAATATTATTGACTTAGGCTCAAACCCCTTTCCTGCTCTTTGTACCTGATGAGGCCTCTATGACCTAATCTCTTACATTTGACAGACAAGACCCTCAGTCCTGACACTTGACTGGCTCTCTTCCCCCAGGCTCCGCTCTTTGGCCTTAGCTGCCTTTCTGATCCCTGCCAGCCTTGACTGTGGATAAAGATCCCTTTTTTTGGTGAAGTCCAGCACCACCTTCCTTAGCGGGTCCCTCTCTCTTCAGTTGCAGGCTTGGTCGAAAATAAAGAAGAGAAACTCTGAAGCAATTATCATCAGTCTCAATACTTTTAGTGTATTCCTTTCTCAAAAAGTAGGAAATAGAAGAGATGAGCTTCCCTCTATACCTAGAAACTGGTAAACTCCAAGGCAGATCTGCCTCGGCCTCCCCCCTCCAGTGATCTTATTTTCTATCCTACCTCAGCTATATTATATCCTAGACTGGGTCATTACTTAAAAACAAAACCCTCCCTAACCTCAGTCTCAAGCTCCCACTCTCTGATTGCCTCCACCTGTCTACATATCTACAGCTAACCTGCTCTTGCGGCTAAACTTCAATAGTCCTTTAACATACTGAGATCTTCTAGCCATTGATTTTATCATTTTTTCACTGTCCTTCACCTTTTTATGTTCTTACTGCAATTCTCACCCACCTTAAATTCCAAATCAATAATTATAGTCACTTCCCTGCATTCACCCTCAGCTTTTTTGTTCCTCTCTCACTTGGTTAAAACACAACTGTGGTTAAATTCAACTTCCTACCCACTCTGGGCATATACCTGCCAAGGTGAATGTAGCTGGCTAGAGAAAAACACACGTTGGTTCATCTCACCTTAAATTTGTCTGAAAGATATGGAAACAAACTAAGTGTCCATTGATGGATGAACAAATAAAGAAAATGTGGTGTATATAATTAAATCTTGCCATTCACAACAACACGGACAGACCTGGAGGGCAATATGCTAAGTGAAAGAAGTCAGACAGACAAATACTATATGATCTCACTTATATGTGGAATCTTAAAAACAAACAAAAATCCAAGTTCATAGCTGCAGAGAACAGACTGGTGATTGCCCAGAGGTGGACAAAATGGGTGAACGAAGTTACAAACTTCTAGTTATAAAGTAAATAAGTCATGGGGATGTAATGTACAGCATGGTGACTACAGTTAATAAAACTATATTGAACATTTGAATATTATGAGAGTAATAAGTTCTCTTAAAAGTTCTCTTCATAAGAAAAAAATTCTGTAACTATATGGTGATGGATGTTAACTAGACTTATTGTGGTGATCATTGTGAAATTCTATATCAAACCATCATGTTGTACGCCTGAAACTAACAACTTCATATATGTCAACTTTACCTTAATTTTTAAAAATCTCAATAAAGCTGGAAAAAAGTCTGTTTAAAAAATATTCAAGCGAGGCCCTTATGCTGCCTGGCAATTGTACCATATGCTACTAGCCCAGTTATTCTCCTGTTCTCCTGGATAACTATTCATACTTTCTCCTTTTCCCTCCCATTTCCAATACCTCCTCTCTCATTCTTATCTCAACAGGTGACCTTATTACCATTGCACTGACATATCTGAAACAGCCACTTGCCTGAATCTGTACCTACATTCTCTACTTTCCTTTCAATTTGAACTGCCCATACTTGTAACGAAGGCCAACTTTTGTTCCCCAGATCTTATCCTTTCCCATTAGCATATAAATGTGTTATTTTTCCCACATTAAACTCTCCTTCTCCTTTTTTTTAAAGCTTTAACACTCTCACTTTTCCAACTCTATTATGAAAAAAATGCCAACATACTGATAAGTTGAAAGACTAGTACAATGATCACCTATACATCTACCACATCGATTCATTTATTTCTCTTTACTGAAGCGCACATTGAAAGAGTTATCCACACTTGCCATTTCTGTTCTCCTCCCATTTCTCTGGAATCTATTTTAATGACTCCTAAAATAATCATTCAAAGTCACCAATGACTTTCATGTTGCTAAATCCAATGGTCAGTTCTTACTGACCATACAACATTGCAATTTCCCTGGGACGATGTTGGCTTATGTGTCTCATGCTGAAGTAATTTTTAATAATTTCCACTCTCCCTCTCAAAAGTGTCCTGGATTGGACAATAACTTATATGATCACTTCACCTGCCAGCAACATTATTACAGTTAATTACTCCTCTTGAAATACTTTCTTAATTTGGTTTCCAGAGTACCACATTTTCCTGGTTTCCCTACTATCACACTGGACTTTCCTCCTTTCATCCTCCTTTGCAGTTCCTTCCACATCGCCTGCCTCACTAGGGCTCAGTCTTTGCTTCTCTTCTCCATCATCATTCGCCTACTTGGTGATCTCTTCTATTTTCATAGCCTGAACCTCCCTCTCCTCTGAATGCCAAGTGTGGATAACTCTCCCATATTCCCCTGACTTCTCAATGGCTCCATTTGGGTGTCTAAGAAGTATCCCACACTTTGCGTGTTTAAATTTGAGTTCCTAACACTCCACCTAAAACCTGCTTCTCTTTCAGTCATTTCTCCCCCTTGGTAAATGGCACCTTCGTTCTTCCAGGCTAAGCACCTAAAGTCAGTCTACATTCTTGTCTTTCTCCTATACCCACATCTGAGCTGTCAGTACATCTGTCAGCTCTATCTTCAGAATATATCCTGGACATGACAATTTCTTACCATCTCCACTACTTCGACTATGTCTGAGTCACCATCAACTCTCTCATAGATTACAATAGCCTCCTATTGGATTCCCTGCCTCATAAGCCTATTCTTATCAAGGCAGCCAAAGCAATCCTTTAAAACCAATTACTCCTCTGCTCAAAATCCTCCATCCTTATAATGACCTACAATGTCCCTACGCTTTAGACTTCTTTTAATTTTCTGACTTCATCTCCTATTATTTCCCACTTGCAACATAGGCCTCCTTCCTGGTTTTGGATCCCACCTCAGAGGTTTTGCAGTGGCTGTTTCTTCTGCCTGCAAGGCTCTCCCCCTAGATATCAGCACCTCCTAAACTTCTTTCAGGTTTTTACTTAAATGTCACCTTTCCTAGTAACCCACTGTAACTTTCTATGCCCCATTCCTCCTTTATTTTTCTCGAACGCTCCCTACAACCTAATGTACTATATATATATTTTTTTATTTATCTGGGTTTTTTTTGGCCTGCTTCCACATTAGAATATGAACTCTGCAAAGGCAAGGATGTTTGTTTGTTTTGTTCACAGTTGTATCTCCAGCACATAGAGCAGGACCTGACACTTAGCAAGCACTCAGTAAATATCTGTTGAATGAATGAATGTTTAACAGGGCTAATAATACCTCTACCTCACGTATTATCACAAAGATGAAGTGAGATAAAGCATGCAATGTTTGTGGCACAGTATGTTCCTCAATAACTGTCAGTTTGTTCACCTCCTTCCCTCCCCTCCCAGTTCCAGTATCAGCCATGCCCTCCTTTTCCCGCAGGAAGTGCCACATGAGAGGTAGGATTGATAGCAGCAGCCCCAACAGGACTCCCTCAGCCTTGGGCTGGGCTCGGCCCTGTTCCCAGACATCGATTTCTCTGGTTAGATGTGAGCTACCTTGCTTTAACTTAGAAAGCTGAAGGCTCTAAAATGACTGAGTGAGTGAATGAATGAATGAATGAATGAATAAAATGCAATAAAATAAAATAAAATAAAAATAGAGTGAGGAATTCAGAGGTCCTGTCCTCATACCAGATCTTTGTATCACGGGCCCAGGGACTATTATGCCTCAAACCCCAGCCTCTTGCACACACCCCATTAACACAGCTCCAACAGCCTTCATTTATGGGCTAATGTCTTAGTCTCATAGGTGTATGCAGCGACACTACCTGTTTCCCCAGCCCTCTTCTCCAGAGTTCTCTATCAGGGTTCTTCTGGGCCCCTCCATGTTCAGTGTACAACCTGCCAAGGACTTTGGCCACCTCATTCCAGGGAGGCCGGAGCACTCTATCCACCAGAAACTACTGCTGCCTCTGCAGGCAGGGCATCAACCATCCTTGGCCAGCTGCCTGTCTGACAGCAACCCATTCTGGCCATGGCTGCTCCCTTAGGAGTGGCCTGAGTCCTGTTCCTACCCCAACTCCTGGCACCTTTCTCTTAACTTCAAGAATAGATGTTGTTTCCTACAAATGAATCCCCTAGGAAGCACAGTCAATCTGGGCCTCGATTTCTGGTCCAAAGTTACTTCTTTCAGAATCCTTGCCCTTATACTGGATGACTCAGCCTGCTGGAGAAAATGCATACAAACATACAAATTACAGATTCACAGTCTCCCACTTGGCCTGCCTGGCAGTCTTTGGGTTGCCCTAGGAAGCAGCCTCTTCTATTCTCCATAATGGTCTTACAAATACTCTCCACTCTTCTCAAACTTCTCTTCTAGCACCCTGCCCTTCAAGTTCAGCACACGGTCCCATCTCCTGCTTCCTAGAGAAAATAAAAGCCACCAGAAGGGAATCCTTTCACTTTTCTACTGCACTTACAAGCCCATCTCTATTTCTACTACTCCCCGCTGTTGTGGAATAGAAGATGTGCTCCTCTTGATATCAAAGGCCAATCCCTCGCCTCATTGTCCTCGGGGATCTTGTTGTATCATTTATGCCATCATTCTTCTCTGTATTTCTATTCTTCTCTGTGTACAGGATCCTTTCCATCAGTGGTCCAGATACACACTAGGCCCGTGCGGCCACACCCACCTCAGCTTCAAGCCTGTCTTCCTTCTTCTTTCATAGTCATGCTTTCTGGGGACCAGTCAATATGCACTGACCACAGATCCTTACCTAACGATTCGGCTTGATGTCAGTGGGCTTCCACTCTCACCACTCTAGAGACACAGCTCTTGCTGAGAACTTCTCCAACTCTAGTTCCAACCCCTGAGGTCCTATTCCTGCCTTGCCTCCTGCAAGTTTTAAGCCTCTTGTTCTCGACATGTGTACTGACACCAAATCAGCCTAGCAGAGGTCGACTGTTCTAAGCCTGCTTTCACAATTCCCTTTGAAAATGCTTATTCCACCTTGTCCCAGGTTCCTGAGCACTGACTCCCTTGCCCTGAGGCTCTAGCTCCCTTCTTCCTGGCAGGGTCTGTGACTGCTGTAGGCTGTGGCACGTCAAACGTGCTGCTAAGATAATCAAAATTCAAGAGGGTTTGTGTGATTCCTAACCATGTTTAAATATTAGTAGGTTTTCAACAAAGTAATGGAGTGATTATGATCACCTTACTCTTATCTACTGTTTTTCTTTATACTATAATCCTTTCATCCTCACAAAAGCCATCTGACATAAGCAGGATGGGCATATTTTCTAATTTATGAATGAAGAAACTGAGGTTCAAAGTTTGTGATCTGGCTAAGGTGAGAAGGTGTCCCGCCACATCTAAAACCTGAGATTTCTGATTTCAATGTTGCTGCTCCTTCTAGGACTCTGCAAGTGCTTATTTAAGGGATGAGTCCTGTGCCTGGAGCTCTCAGCCATTATATGTGGATTATGACAAGGACCCAGGGGAGCATGTGGAAAATATTCTCTCAGATGGATTCAGCAAGGTATGAGAGATGGATAGCAACGTGGGCTAGGTGGCAGGATGGTTTGAAAGTTTGGTAGCTGGTGAAGAGTTTTGCTCACACCTATCAGGTCAGTGGCAAGATTCTGTTCTAGGCTTATCCTGGTCACTGTTTTTATGTATATTGTACAAGGAAAGAATGGCTTACCCATCATTTATGGAAGAAAAACAAGGAAAGAAACAGCCTATATTGGAGGTTTGAGGAGGATCCAAGAAGCTCCAGATAGGCAGCTACATGGCCAGGTCTGGTTTGGGACCATAAATTCTATCATGGCCCTGAATAGGAAGGGGATGGGGACTTGGAGGCAGTGTATCAAGAACAGGCTTATGGTTCACTGTGACATGACGACTAAAGTAGTGTTTCTTGGGTATCAGTCATGATGAGGAGCATCAAAAATGGAGAGGACAGTTTATCCTGCTATCCTTTCTGTCTCGCAGGCCACCTCTGAGCAAGCATGAGCTCCACTCCGGGTGCCTCCTAAAAGAACAGTAATGAAGTGTAACTGATCCAGAGAAGAGAACCACCATGATAGGGAGGGGCCTTAAGAGCAGCGATGTCTGGCTAGAGAGGACGTGAGGGCACATACTCACCAGCTTCAAATCTCTGAACATCGGCTAGAGAAGAGGGACTAGACGCGTTCTGTGTGGCTCAGGCAGGTGGCACTAGGCCCACAGGTATGAGTTACAGAAAGGCAGATTCTGGCTTTTCTTAGTGACTCTCTTGAAGCAGTCAGGCAGTTACTGGAGTGGACGGGCTGCTTCTGGAGGTTAAGAGCCTCTGGCTACTGGGAATGGGGGACGGACTAGGTAATCACCATGATTCTGTGGAACAGGGGTTCCAGACTTACCCATCCCAGCAGAGTGGCAGGAACTAGTCCCTCCAACTCCCCTGGGCTGAAATAAGGCCTGAAGTGGCAGCGGGCCCAGCCTCCAGCCCACCCTCTGTGGCCGAGGCTATGAGTTCAGTCTCTCAGTGCTAGTGTCTAGGGACTTTCTTGGTAAGGCTGTCTATGGTTTAGATAAATTGTTTTCTCTCTTTAAAAGGAAAAACCGTAGAAAGGGAGGGGGCTGTGGGAGACTATTTCTATCTCAGGGTCTATTCCAAGGCTCTGGTGTTTTGCCAGGATTTAAGCATTGCATATACAACACTGTTAAAAATAACCCCTTGGCTGAACGGAAGGCGTGGGAGAGGGGATAGCCCTGCAATTTTGCTTGGGGGTGGGGGAGATAGGTAAGGGGAGGAAACTTGTACCCAGAGACCCTGGAAAGGGTTTTATTCCAGAAGAGTTATGTAGACTCAGAGGGACTGAGGACCAAAGAAATACTGTCCCTAACTGCTCCTTCCCAGAGCATTGCCCAGTAAGAGCCCTGTTTTGGCTGTGCCTAGAATATAAACAAGCTGCCAGTTTCAAAGAGTTCTCCCAGGATTCAGTCTGCCATGTTTCAGTCCTGATTGCCAGCGTAGGGGACAAAAGTCAGGGAAATATGACAAGGAGCAGAAGCCAAAAAAGGCTAACAATGTCAAAAGCCAGAGAAGGGTCAAAGACACAGACGCCAGGGAAAGTTCTACTAGATTTAGCTATTGGGAGGTTCTTGTGATTTTCGTGTGAAGGCTTCCAGACCTTTCCTTCTATAATTAGACATTTAACATAAATGGAATTGTCTTATACGTACTGTTCCATAACTTGCTCTTGAAAAATTTAACAATGAATTGTGGGGTCATGTCAGTAAATAGAGTCTGACATCATTTTTTATGACTACATATTATTTCATCACATGGACATGCTTTATTTCTTAATCATTCTCTACTAGGACATTTACACAGTTCTCATTTTTTTTTTTTTTGCTATTATGAACATGCTGCAACAAGCATCATATTACAGTAACTTGTGGGCAGACATGATTATTTCCTTATGTGAAATAGAAGTGAATTGTTGGATCAAATGGAATCCACACGTTATACTTTATTACATATTGCCTACATTGCTCCCATAATTTTGAAGAGAACGAAATACTGTTCTCATGATTTCTCTGGCCATTCTTTCCCATTCTCCTTCATTATTTTTCCCTATTCATCCCTTATGAGTTAGTATTTTCCAGAGTTATGTCCTTCTGTTTTCTTCTTCTCCCTCCAAAAATTATAACCTCAAATGCCTATAAGAGCCAAGAAGTTACTATAAATATGTTAATTCGGCAAGATGCAAGACAACAGAAGTGGCAGGGTTACAGCAAGCTAGAGTGGACTCACTGCCTAAAAGTATTCACGTAATTTGAGAACAGTGTGCCAGCCACACAAAGCGTGTCTGTAGATGGATTCAGCGTGTAAGCTGCCAGTCTGGGACCCAGTCTAATGGATATGCCCTATACTATCTCACTCACTGCCAAAACTTCGGCTGTATGCTAACAGCTCCCACGGCCTCACCTCTAGTTCTTACCGCTCCTCTTGGACCCCAGACCCAAACATGCATGTGACTACTCTACATCTCTCCTTCAATGTCCACAGGCATCTCAAACTCATTATCTCTACAACCAAATTCATGATCTCTGACCTTTCCCAACCAAAGTCAGAAATATAAAACCAGAAACAATCGCCCTTCTTTTTGGGTTCCCTATCTCAGTGAATGGCATCCCCATTTTTCATATCTTTGAAGCCAGAAACCTGGGAGTCATTCCAGATTTTTCCCTCTCCCTAGTCTTCCATACTCAGTTAATCATCAAATCAATTCAATGGGTATAACAGGCACTTTCTGAGCACCTAATCAATGCCAGGTACTATTAGCTGCTAGGGTCAGCCACAAAGAGGAACGGTATGCTCCTATCCAAGAGAAGGAGACAAAATGTCTTGATCAGATGTGGTGGTGGCGGTAGAAACGCCACACAAGATGTTCTGGGAGGAGAGGAAAGGCACTGATTCTATTTCCTAAGAGTTACTGAGTCTCCAGTCTCCATCTCTATGGGATTGCCTTCAGCAATTACTGCAAATTTCCTAGCTGATCATCATGTTTTCAGGTCCCCTCCTCTAATTTATCTTTCCTGTCGGGTTAGAGCAGTCTCTCCAAACAGCAACTCTGATCACATCATTCTCCTGTCTCTTGTCTAAATCATGTCAATAATCCCCATTTCCTTCAGGTTAGAATCAAAATCCTTTTAGAATGACTTGTAAATCCTTGTGTATGTCTCATGCTCTTAGTTTATACATTCCCTCTATCTAGAACACCTGCCCTATCATTTTCCAATGGCCTAATTCCTATGCAATCTTTAAGACTTGGATAAAATATCACTTCCTTCAAAATTCCTTCTCTAATCACTTCCCTTAAAAAAGATGGCCTCTCCAAGTGTTCTCTGTTACACACCCTCCCAGTGCTGCTGGATTATAGTGGGAGAGGGAAAGGAACTTCCAAGGCATTTTGCCCAGGCTGCTGAAGGGGACCATGACAATGTCCTTACCTAGATGTCTCTAAGAACAGGCAATTTGAGAGAATATGGGGGTGTGGGGCAGAGTAATTCCAGAGGGAGTCAGGAGACCAGGAAAAGGCACAGCTCTTTGGCTCTGCTTGGGCATGGCCTTGAGGGGCCCATGAACATTTCAGTTCCACATATTTTGAGGAGCTATTGACATGATCTATCCTACCCACTGACACTTGTAGGTAGTACTTACCCCTGCCAAACACACACACACACACACACACACACACAGCCACAAAAGATTTTTAATTGAATGATGGTGAGACACCACTTAACAATGAACTAATGAGAGATCATCTTTGGCTTTTAAGTGCTAGAAGCAAATTATTATTGTGAATATCAAGAGGTACTGTCAAAAATAATGGTAGAAGAGCAGTGAATCCAGAAATCCTCCTTAGGAAAACAAAAGCCTCCTCTGGTCCCCTCAGTGTAACTTGGTGTCTCTTTGCAGTGTATTTACACATCCTATACTTTCATCTACCATCGTGTCAATACTCTATATTATAATTTTGTTTTCATGTCTGTCTTCCCCTGTAGACTAAAGCTCTGGGGTAAATTATGTATTACTTTGCATCCTTAGTGCCCAGCATGGTACCCAGTATACGGAAATGCTTATAAGATAAACAATGGAGGAAGGAGTGGGAAGAAAGTTTGGGCAAAGATTTCAAGTTGAGGTCTGGTGATAAAGATGGATAAATATAACAAATCAGTGCAATATTAAGAAAAAAATTCTTTCACTATGTCAGAGACATGAGGAAATTGTCAAAGACTGCATAAAGACATATTTATTGGAATATTATCCATAGCAATGTTGTTTATAATAGAAAGAAATGGGGGGAACAAAGAAAAACTGAAAGGGCATTGGCGCCCCGTATCTATACTGGATGTTCCATAGGAACTTCCAGGGTAGCATTTGCCCAAATGAACTCAACAGCTGCCCCAAGTTTGCCCTTTCCACTGTGTTCTCCAGGTTGGAAAGTGGTACCACCACTTCCCCAGCTGTCTGAGACAGAATCTGGGGGTCTGTGTTTACTCCTCTCTCTCACTCATCCCTGCACCAGCCACAGAATGTCTTTTCTCCTCCCCTAATAACTCTCCCCATGCCCCCTGCCCCCTGCCTTACCACTGCCTCCCAGGGTCTCTCTCCCCATCTTACCTCCTCTAATCTTTTCCCTTTCATGTCAGGTAATGATCTTTCTAAAGCACAAGTCGCTGCTATGCCCTCTCCTTGCCTCGAAATCTTCTCTGGCCTCATAATAAAGAGCAAATTCAGCATGGCCTTCAAGGCCTCTTCCCATCCCAGGGCCTGTACCCTGAATAGCCCAAATTACATGCCAGCGTGTCTCCTTCCCTCCATCAGTGCGACTATCTCTTCTAGATTCTTTGCCTGGCCAGTTTCTAATCATCTTCCAGCAGTCGGCACAGGTGGCACCTCCTTTAGGAAGTCTTTCCTGCCCATTCAGTTTGGTTAGGGCCCCTAATCTGGGCATGCATAGTTCCTTGGCTTGTTCTATTACTGCAGCCACCACACTGCTTTGTTTGTTTCTCTCATCCACTCAGTTCCTGGGGGGCAGCAACTCTTCCTTCCCCCCAAAGCTCTGCACTGGTTGGCCGAGAGGGGGGTTCTTAGGGCTGAGGAAGGGGCAGAATCAACATTGGCTCCCTGGGGGTTAGGAGTGGAGTAAGCAGTCATCATGAGCAAGGTCCAGAAGGGGATCTGTGAGGCCTGGTCCTGGCCCCCACAGAGCGGGGGGATGTGAGAGGCTTTCTCCCATGACCTAAGGGTATACCACACTGCAGCCTCTGCAGGGGGCTGGGGGATTAAGACCACATGTTGTGCTGACATGCTCAATTCTAGGGGAGGATGCTGGCTTAATGATGGAGCCATAATTTCCCCAGCCATTCTTCATTTTTTATGGACTCTGAATTGCAAAAGCTGAAACTGTTCACCCTCCATCTGAAGCTTTTCGTGACTTGTGCAGAAGAAATGCCATCAACAGCCTTTTGTTTGGGCTTGACTTGGGGGAACATGCCAAGAGTCTTGCTCAGAGTCTTTTCAGATGTCATTTCTGTCTCTCTATAACCCTGCTCCATGAAAGCTATTCACAAGCCAGTTTTCTTGCGGCTCCAAAGCTGTCATCCTCTCGGTCCTGCCACACAGTCTGCAGAGCTACTGTGTGACACTCATTCAGCCACTAAATGTGCTGTTGCCACACCAGGGCCAGGTGTAGGGATGCGGCAGTGAGAGGACTCGCACTTCTTGAACCTGGCCTGAAAGCCACTAGGACCCTGAGGTACAACTCCAACTTCCATCCCCCAGATGGTGATCTGGCACCATACCTGCATCTTCCAAAACCATTTCCCCAGGATCCAATACAGGCATTTGATAAAAACGCATGAAATGAGTGAACGAACAGATATGCACTTCTTAATTACTGGAGCTACCTGAGGGAACTCATTGAACTAAATGTTCTGAGGGAAGAATTATCTAGAATTTAACATCTGAGAATTATTTTAGATTCTTCCCACTGTTGATGCGGGTGGTCTGGCTGCTGGGAAGAAAGCCTAGAGTGTTGGGTCTACAGCCAGGAGGTAGCACAAGGTCAGCAGGATCTCCCGTTTTCGTTTCTCTGTCCAAGCCAAAGCTGTGGCAATAGCGCTGACAGGACAAAGGCAAAGGAAGTGGGAGCTATCCCCAATTCATTCACGATAAGTGACAAAAGGTAAATGAAAGGTGAAAATTAGACAAGGATTACTGGAGGACCCAGGAGGGAACCACAATGCAACATGTGAAGTGTTACAGATAGAAAAACACAGAGAGCTATGGGAGTCCCAAGTGTAACTCTTTCTGGGGACCCAAGGAAAAGCTTCACAGAGGAAGTAACGTCTGAGCTGGAGTTTGAAAGGTGAAGGATGTGCAGAGGGACATTCCAAATAGCACATGCAAAGCTGAGTGCGTGCCTCATCCAGGCCCCTTCTGAGGGTGAAGCCGCCGCAAGCAGCTCTTTGATCCGAGATTGCCATGCTTTGTGCCAAGTGACATTTGAGCTGCTTGCTGAAGTAAAAGTAGTGATTCTAAAGGCAGAGAATCAGGAGATGAGCATTTCAGGCTGGGGAAACAGCATGTGCACAGCACAAAGGTGTAAAGACTATGAAATATAGGGCAAGGACACCCAGGGGTTAGGGCACCAGGAAGCATCAGTTCCCTGGTGCTCTGACCGCTCTGTCAGGTGGTCAGAAGCCATTTTTACTAAATTACAAGTTATCAGTTGCATCCTGGGTGGCTGGAGTTGCCAAAAGCCACACTTCCTGATATGCAGAGGCATTCCTGTATCAATAAATGCCAATCATTGGGGTTTGTACGCACAAGTCCTGACGGCTCCCAGCAAAACACATACCGGAAGGTCTCGATGAGAGCTGAGGCTGTCAGGGTGTGAGGACAGAACAGCAACATCAATCACTGCCACTGAGCACTCACTGTAGTTCAGCGTCAGGCCCCAGGCCTCAGGGACATCAGCTCATGGAATCCTCATTACTGCCCATAAGGCAAGGACACTGATTCCCATTTTGCAGATGAGGAAGCTGAAGCTGGGATTCAAACCCAGATCTGCTTGACTCCAAAACCCAAGCTCTTTTCTTTTGCCTGGACTGAGGAAGGGGAGCCCCCATCCCCATTCAGTCTTTGCTAAGATAGTGTAAATGAGATGCTATGAATCTGGCATGGGCACTGGCAAAGCCCTGACCTCAAGAGAACTGACCCAGTGGTAAAGTTAGGTGGCAGAGATGCCCCTCCCCACTACCCCTGACCAACTTCACCTCAGCACTAAGTGATGATAGATGATAGTTTGAGTGGGGTTGGACCACTTCTGCTGTAACTACAAAGCTCTCTATTTCCTGAAATCCAGGCCAACTCTCGGAAAAGGGCTGAAGCATAGCCAGCAATTAGGCCCAGTCATGGCCTAGAAAGAAAATGAGCAGCTTCCAGCTAGAAGGAACATGGTGGCTACAGCCTTGTAGTCTGGGTTCCTGCCCTCTTCTCTCTACATCCAACTCCCAAGCCCTGCCCAAAAGGCTGGGCAGGACAATGACAAGACCAGCTGCTCACAGAGGTCAGCCATGGGGATCCAGATGCAGGGCAGAGAATGGCTGGTCCTTCCTTTCTCCCTTCAGGAAATACTCTTCCAAGAAGTTCCTGAGTGAGTGTCGGAACAGACACGGACAGAACCAAGATCACTCTTGAACCTGCACCCTACATTCAGCTGTGTTTGTGCTGACAGCTCTCCTTGGCCAGACTGCAGCCCCTAAACCTTTTGTTTCCTTCTAATAATTGGAATCACAGCAGAGGAATGCATCTTCATAAGGGTCAGTGACTTTGTCAGAGCCCACTGGTGGGAGGGCTGGGTCAAGGGCCCAAGTGTTCCAGGTAAGCAGTCTTTCCCCCACAGGAGCTAGTATCAAGGCATCTTTTGCTGTACACTGCCTTGCTGCTTCTTGTGTGCTGCCCTGCTCCTCATTCTACCTAAGGAAGACTAGGATAGAGCAAAACAGGCTATCTCAGAGGTAGCCGCTGACCATCTTTAAAAAAAAGGTCATTGCCTCTGGGAAAAGAGTCTTTCTATCAGGAGAAACACATGGCTCATGGGACCTAATCAAACCAGTGGTCATTCTCATTGCATCTTCCCTCAGGGGTAGGGGAGAAGGGGAGACAAGTCCATTTTGGGGGAAGGGACCTGGATAACAGGGGCACCTGTGCATGCAACAACCTCTGAGCAGGAAGAGAAAGGCACAGGCAGTGACTTAGAAAGGGTATAAAGGTTCTAAGGGAAAATAGAGAGCTAAACAGAGTCCTGCGCTATCCCTCTTGCTGGTCCTGGGGGTGGTGCAGGAGGCTCGATGAAGGATACGGGGAATGAGGTGGAGACAGCCTTTACCTAAGCAGAACCATGCTGATCACAGCCACCCTTGGTTGGACACATAAGAGCAAGGCCAGTGGGGACAGCAGGCACAGAATCATCCTTAATCAGGCCCCACAGAACCGGTTTCTGAGCCCAGGACCCGTGCACATGCTCTGCCCCATTTGTGGATCTGTTCCATTGGGAGGATACTTCATGGGGCAAGCTCTGCAGCTGGCCTCTGGCCCAGAAAGGTGTCCTTTTGTTTTCTCCAACCATCTGTTTTCACTCTGTATGTTCTCAAGTTGTCCTGGTATAGGAAACTTCCCCATATTAAGCTCTTGGATCAACGAGAGGAAAGATGAGTTGGTCTCAACACAAGAAGCACATAGATGTCATGGACCAGCTGTCAAAAGGCCTGAGTTTGTGATGCTGCCAGCAGTCAGACTGATGTTTTCCCCATCAGGGTCTCCTCAGAGTCGGGACCATGTCACTCACTACTCTCCACATCACCCTGGACAATCTCGCCTACCCTCTGAAGTTTCTGGATGGAATATCTCCAATTTTTTTCCTCCAGCCCAGACCTCTCTCCTGAGAGATTCACTGAACTCAGGCTCCTTGGGTGGGCCATGGCTTCTCTTTGGCTCCTTCATTTGCCTAAGAGTTATGCATGACAGGAGGCGGGCATGGTGTCCTACCTGCACCTGAGAGAGGTGAGGCTTCAGCCCTGCTTCTCCCCTCTAGCCCTGGCTACTTATGCAGGGAGGCCAGTCACTCAGTGGTGCCTCCTATCCCACCTTCCTAGGTGCAGATGGAGTAGAAAGAGCAGTACCAAGTCCTGAAAATGCCAGCATCCTCCCCTCTGCAGAGCTTCTGCCTCACCCTGGGACTGTGGATGGAGCCCAGACTTGGGCCCTCCCTCCCTGAGGAGCCTGTGCAGGGCGGTTCCTGGCCTGGAGCCCTGCCTGCACAGCTTGGGAGAAGGGCCAGGATCACGTTCTCGGTGCTTTCCTCAGCTCTTGCTCTTCCCCAGCAGCAAGCTCCCCACGTGGGGATCTTGTACCTGAACCAAAAAAAGCAAAGCTGCTAATCTGACAAGATCAATCTTCAAATACCACAGGAATGCAGCCCGCCCGTCTGCTCTTACCAGAGACTGAGCTTCTAAGTACATCCAGTGTTCCTGCTTCCCATACAGCCTGGAGCTGGGTCTGCAAGGAAAGAAGCTGCTCCCTACCAGAGTGACTGACCTTGTTACTGAAGTCCTACCCCTCCATGCATAGCTCAGGCATCACCTGCACCAGGAGGTACCCCCAATCAATCTTTCATCACCTCTTCCTGTTTAAGGGCCTCCTCTGTCCTCACCTCTTCTAGAGCACAGATGCCTGAATATGTTTGTGTTCACGTGCTGCCTCCCTTAACCCCAAGGTCAGTAGGTACAGATGAGGAAAAGGAGGTTCAGAGAGGTTAAACAAAGCCAGCCCTATTTACTTCCAAAGCCTGTGATCTTATCACTATCGTCCAGTGCTTCTCAAACCATCTGTGAAGAAGAACAGTGTTTTGCTTTTAAAATTTCAATTCTGTCACAGGGTGATACTTTTATAAAGTACAATAAAAATGAATCATCAGAAAAATTAAAACCCATATAAAATATAAGCCTCATATTTTAATTATTACGTTCAACTGACATAAACCTACTTGTGTCTAATGGTTATAAACATTTCTAAAACTTTATTCTCAGTTTCTCAAAAAATCTTGTTGCAGATCAGCTCACATCACTTTTGATTCCATAGCACACAACAGGCTCCCAGCTGACAGATGCTCTGCTGGGGCATTTTACCGAGGACTCTGCCTGGCAGAAGTTAGAAGCTGAGACATAGCTCCTCAGGTCCTAGACTGGAGCAGGTGAGAAAAAACACTCTGATACCATTAGGAGCAGATTAAGCTCCTAATTAGCAGATTGAGGCCTAGCATTTTACCTGCAACAGATGAATTTAAAACCAAGGAAAACCCAACAGGTGGGTTGACAATAGTCACCTACGCAAAGAAGTGGGGGTCCCTAGTCCTCTAGAGCAGGGGTCCCCAACCCCTGGGTTGCAGACCAGTTCTGCTCTGTGGTCTGTTAGAAACCAGGCCGTACAGCAGGAGGTGAGTAGTGGGTGAGTGAGTGAGCAAAGCTTCATCTGTATTTGCAGCCGCTCCCCAGTGCTAGCATCACTGCCTCAACTCCACCTCAGATCATCAAGTATTAGATTTTTATAGGAGCACCAGTCTCTGATGCCAAAAAGTTTGGGGACCGCTGGTCTAGAGAAGGAGATTTTTCCAAAGAAAATACAACTACTGGCCATCAACTGCAGACCCACCTATAAGGGTTGGACCACAGAGAAAAGAGGAAGGAGATTAGGTGTTTAACTATAGAGTACTGAGGGCTGAATTCTTTGAACAGTGGGAGAGGCAGAAGGGGAAGGCTGAGAAAAGAAGTGATATTCATTTAAAGCAGAACATGGATCAGTCCCCAGAAGAGGCCAGAACAACTAACACTGAAGAACACATGAAAAAAAAAATTGATGGCAGAGAAATCAAGAGGACACAGATGGCAATTCCTGCAGTTTCAAGTTGGAGTCCAGGTCGAGGGCAGGCATTTAGTCTGTCAAGTCCATGCAGGGCTATTGACCCTTGGACACTCTGCTAAGAGCACTCTCCACTTCCTGGAAAGGCCCAGCAACCAAGGATCTCAATCAGTCCTACACACAGCAATCAGACAAGAAAAAGAAATAAAAGGCATCTAAATTGGAAAGGAAGTAAAACTGTCATTATTTGCAGATGGCATGGTACTATATATAAGAACCCTAAAGATTCCACCAAAAACTGTTAGAAATGATAAATGAATTCAGTAAAGTAGCAGGCTACAAAAATCATATTCAGAAATCAGTTGCATTTCTATACACCAATCATGAACTATCAGAAAGATAAATTAAGAAAACAATTCAATTTATAATTGCATTAAAAAATGTAAGAATAAATTTAACCAAGAAGTGTAAAAGATCTGTACTCAGAAAATTATGTCATTGAGGAAAGATAATGAAGAAGATACAAACAAATGGAAACATATACCAAGTTCATGGATAGAAAGAATTAACGTCGTTAAAATGTCCATACTACTCAAGGCAATCTACAGATTCAATGCAATCCCTATCAAAATATCAACAGCATTTTTCACAGAACTAGAACAAATAAACCTAAAATTTATATGGAACCAGAAAAGAACCTGAATAGCCATGGTAATATTGAGACAAAAGAATAAAGTTGGAGGTATTATGCTACCAGATATCAAACTATACTACAAGGCTATCATAATCAAAACAGCATAGTACTAGCATAAAACAGACACATAGGTCAATGGAACAGAATAGAGAGCCCAGAAATAAATCCATGCCTATACAGTCATTTAATCTATGGCAAAGGAGGCAAGAATATATAATGGGGTAAAGACAGTCTATTCAATAAACAGAGTTGGGAAAACTGGACAGATACATGCAAAAAAATGAAACTGGACCAACTTCTTACATCATATATAAGAATAAACTCAAAATGGATTAAAGACCTACATGTAAGACCCGAAACCACAAAACTCCGAGAAGAAAACTTAGGCATCAAACTCTCTGGCACTGCTCTTAGTAACATTTTTTTTCCTGATATATCTCCCTAGGCAAGGTAAACAAAAGGAAAAAAATAACAAATGGTACTACATCAAACTAAAAAGTTTTTGTACAGCAAAGGAAACCATAAACAAAACAAAAAGACAACCTATCTACTAAATGGGAGAAGATATTTGCCAATGACACATCCGATAAGGGGTTAATATTCAAAATTTATAAAGTACTCATACAACTCAACACCAAAAAAACAAACAATCCAATTTAGAAATGCGCGAAGGACCTGAATAGGCATTCTCCAAAGAGGACATAGAGATGGCCGATAGACATATGAAAAGATGCTCAATGTCACTAATCATCAGAGAAATGCAAATTAAAACCACAATGAGATAGCACCTCATATTTGTCAGAATAGCTATCATCAATAAATCAAAAAACAACAAGTGGGGATGAGGATGTGGAGAAAAGGGAACCCTCAAACATTGTTGGTGAGATTGCAAACTGGTACAGCCACTGTGAAAAACAGTTTGGAGGTCCCTCAAAAAATTAAAAACGGAACTACCTTATGAACCAGCAACTCCACTTCTGGGATTTTATCCAAAGAAAACCAAAATGCTAATTTGAAAAGATACATGCACCCTTATGGTCATTGCGTTATTTACAATAGCAGATATGGAAGCAACCTAAGTGCCCATCAATCAGCCATAAAGAAATGAAATCTTACCATTTGCAACAACATAGATGGACTTAGAGGGTATTACGCTAAGTGAAATAAGTCAGACAGAGAAAGAGAAATACCATATGATTTTACTTATATTTGGAATCTAAAGAACAAAACCAATGAACAAAAAAAATGAAAACAGACTCATAGATATAGAGAACAAACTGGTGATTGGCAGGTGGGAGAGGGGTTGTGAGGCTGGATGAAAAAGGGGAAGGGATTAAGAAGTACGAATTGGTAGTTACAAAATAGTCACGAGGATGTGAAGTCCAGCATAAGGAATATAGTCAATAATATTGTAATAACTATGTATAATGACAAGTGGGTACTAGAATAATCAGGGAGATCACTTTGTAAATTATATAAATATCTAACCACTATGCTGTATACTTGAAACTAATATAAAAATAATACTGAATATCAACTCTAATTGAAAAATTAAAATTAAAAAAGAAATTTAGTACAAACCATTTAAAAAATCCACATTCCCCTATAGGCTCATAGTTCAGAGCCAAGACTCAGTACATAAGCTGGGGTTGGTGGGTTTGATTCCTTATTCTGTTCTACTATAACCTTGGGTACGTTACAGCTTTTTCATCTGTAAAATGGGCACAACAACACTTACTCCACAGGGTTGTTGTAAAGACTAAAAGAGGTAATGAATATATAGTGTTTAGCACAGTGGCTGGCACATAGGAAGTGCTCTATAAAACTGTGCAACATTTTATATATACAAGCTATCTGTGTCTGCCAATGAAATACAAGCTCTTTGAGGGGAGAGATTTTATTACCTTATGCAATGTTGAAGCATCTAGGACATAGAAAAGTGTGTGGCACATAGTAGGTGCTCAATAAAGATCTGTTGAATGAATGACATGGTAGCTATTATCATCAGGCTTATAGGAGAGTAGAGTCAATGTTACAACTTTTTTCAGGGATGGCAGAAACTTGAGTACAATTAAATAGTGATACGAAGGAGTTGGTAAAGAGAATGAAGATCCAGGTTTCTGGTTCAGAATTCTGGTTCATGATCCAGAAGTTGGGGAATCTGGGCACAGGGAAAGGGACTGCCCTCAGAGAAGAGCTATTATATAAGGTAGAAGTGACAGGACTCAATGACTAGTTGGATATTTGGTTGAGAAAGGAAAGAGAAAGAATAACTCCTAGGTTTCTGGCTGAGGTGATAGTGGTGTCATTCACTGAAACTGGCATCGTGGACTGATTAGATTGACCGGAAATTCAGTGAGTTGGATACACTGAGTTTGAGATGTTTGAGTCATGCAAGTGGAGCTGTCCAGCAGGAAGTTGGGTATTTGGGTCTAGAGATCAGAAACGATTTGGGCTCCAAGCAGATTTGAGAGTCATCAGCACATAGGTGTCAGCTGAAGCAGTAGAATGAGAAGAGGGCCATAATTGAACCCTGGCAGACATCAACATTTTTTTTTTTTTGACATCAACATTCAAGGGTGGGCACAGGAAAAGAAGATTGCTTGCAAAAGAGACGGAGAAGGAACAATCAGAGAAGTAGGAGAAGAACTGGAAGGAAGTTTGGACAAAGAATTAGGGAGAAGAGAGTTTCAAATGTTCAAAATGGACTATGAGATCAACGCTGCCAAATGCTTCAGAGACGTAAAAAAAAAAAAAAAGAGAGGTCTACCCATTGGATTTGTCAGTTAGTTCTTTTGGTTGATCTGAACGAGAGCATTTCACGGAGGGAAGGGGTAAGAGAGGAAGCTAACTACAAAGAATGAGTTAGAGATGTGAGGAAGCAAAGAAAGCAATTGTAACAAGTCTTCTGCATGCTCATGGGGTCAGGGGTTGGGAGACTCAGTTTGCTCCCAGTCTGAAAGGACAATGATTCTGTAGGAGTGGATGGTGCTCTGTTCTCCTCTGTAATTTTGGTATGGAACAAAGCTTAGCAAGGATGCCTCTCAAACTTACCACCTCTCCCTGGTGCTGTAGTGATTAAAGTCCCAGGATCCTTCTCTGGAAGGGCAGAGAGGGAGGGGCTTTGGAATGTGGGGATTCAGGTACCCAGTTACCCTGGCCAGGAGCCCATATAAGCTTTCAAAACCCTCAAGACAGTACCTTCTCACGCAAGGGTCCTAAAACGGGCAGCTGGGACCCTTACAATACTCCAGACTTGCTGCCTCAGAGAGTTCAGCAAGGTTTCAAGGGCATGCTTGCACCCCAGGGGAACTCGTCTGGCTCAGACGATGGCAATGATTCCTTAGCAGTGCAAGAATCACAGACACACACAATCACAGAGACATACCATGCACCTTGGCCTTCCTAGAGCCAAGTACATCTCAGAAGAAGTGAGATTTTCCTCTGTAGACCTGGACAAGAGGGTAATTTCTGTACTCATCTCTCATTAGCCACCACCAGGCATCGGGCAGACCTCTGTACTTTGGCCACTAGCCAGCCTGTCCATGAGACAGCAGCTATGAGAGGAAATAGAATGCGGCAGATAAGCAAGCAGGCTCTGGGGTCAGGGTGTTTGGGTTCGAAACCTGGCTTCATCACTTCCTGTCTGTGTGACCTCAGGCAAATTGCTTTACTTCTCTATACCTCCATTGCCTCATATTTAAAATTGGATTAATAACAGTACTTATCTCATATAATTGCTGGGAAGATTAAAAGAGAAAAAATAGGAAAAGGTCTTAGCACAGGACCTGACACATCAATACTGATACATCACTAGGTTAGCTATCGTGGTTGCTACGGTGATTGCTCTGCGGCACGCCCATGGCCTGGCTTTGGGTTCTGTTTTCTGCTGGAGCTGTCTGCCATTGGCTTTTCAGCC
The DNA here is from genome assembly GCF_902729225.1 of Pteropus medius. Lineage (NCBI taxonomy): Eukaryota > Metazoa > Chordata > Mammalia > Chiroptera > Pteropodidae > Pteropus > Pteropus medius. The sequence continues at coordinate 653,870 of NW_024340701.1, read as the reverse complement.
TGTGGAGGCTCCCCACCTGTGTCCATTGCTTCCAATGCTGAGTGGCTCCACTGGCCATTCATGATCTAAAAGACATGATACTCATTCTTTCACCAAAACACAAAAAGCCAGTCAAATACATGTAGCAAATCATTGCCAGGAAAATGGGATGTGTCAGGTAAGGTTTTATGAGTTATATTTTCTCTTTAAAACTAAATTTTAAGTGCTTATCATGACTTAATCTAGGACTTTCATTTCTTCCTGAAAATTTACATGATTATAACGAAAGTCACTGTGAAAACAAGAATTCACTTAGTGTCTAACATTAAATTTTGCTGGAATGATCTAACATTTATAGCCCCAATATATATCATCCCGTTTCATTTTCTTGACTAATGAGTGAAGTAATGCTCAGAATTTCCTAAGATCACACAGCCTATTAAGTGAGAAAGCTGTGACAACTTTTTGTCTCCAAGTCTCATGTGTTTCCAATCTATCAGGTATTGGTATATGTAAAAATAATTATTTTTCTTCAGCAACTCTCTCCACTGAAAGAGTGTTTTATCAACATTCCTCACACACTCAGACTGCTCTTGAGGGCAGATATTACTATCCATTCATAAAACAAATATTAAGTGCCTACTATGTGATAAAGGCTCTGCTAAGTGTTGGCAGCCATGAATAAGACCATGTCCCTATGCTAAAAAGTACAGCCTACTACGGGAAAAGAAACATTAACAAATTGTAAATACAGTAAAAGAGCTATGTGTGTGGCACTGTGGTGGTACCAGTTGAGGAAAGAATAACTGGGTGTGGGCAGAGTGGTGGATGTCAGGGAAGATTTTCCATTTCACAAGACCAACAGATGAAAGCCCCTAATCCAATGTCTGGAGCAGAGCAGATGCTCAATAAATCTGAGTTCCTTTGGCTCTTATGCCCCTCTTCTCCATCTCTCTCATTAGAGGAAGATGTATCCAGGAACGTAAGTCGCAAGAATAAGAAAGGAAAGAAAGATTTTCCAGCAGACAGCACAAAGGTGTGAGAGGGAAGAGGCTGGCTTCCCAGAGAAGCAGGACTCTGCAGCCTGGACAGGATGGCACATCAGAACCCCTTCCATTCACTGCTTGTTCCCCTGCCTGTGCCCAGGTGTAGGAGTCAGTGACTGGGTGATCTCAAGGAGGAGGGAGGTTTAGGAATAGAGTAAGAATATGCTTCATATAGCAGAGAGAGGGAAAGAGGGTGAGGGGGAGAGGGAGGGGAAGGGAGAGATTTAATGGTTTGTTTTTATTAGAGTGTGTCAAAACTAACACATCAAAAGAGTTGCATTAAGACCTTTTGTGTCAAAATACTGTTGCTATAAAAATAAAAATTCTGAATTTACTTAAACTTTTTGGTCGAAATATCAAGAAAAACTAGCTACCCACGAGGAACAAAAAACCCTATACCCCAACATCAGGGATCACTCCTAATACCAAAACCAAATGAAACAATAAAAAAAATCCAGGAGAATTAATAATTCAAATATAAATAATAAAGCTAAAAAAGTACTAGAAGAAAATATAGAGGAAGACACCTTTGTAAACTACTTAGTGTGGATATAAATTCAAAAACTGCTACAGCGGGTAATTTGCCAATAACTTTCAAAATTACTTTTGATTCAGAACTATCACTTTATTCTAGATAATATCCCATGGGTGGGAAACATCACACAAAAAAGGTTATTCATTGAAGTAATATTTTAGTTGTAAAGATTGGTAATTGCCTGAAAGTCCATCAATAGGGAACTGAATAATTAAATTATAGTACATCTTTATAATGGAATGTTATGTCAAAAAACAAGGGACTTCTGCTTTTAGCCATGATGGAATAACAGGGATGGGATTTATGCTCCTACTTTAAACAACTAGAAAACAAGTAAAAATATATGAAACAACAGTTTTCAGACCGATGGAGGGATGGAGAACCCAAATAGAGCCCAAGAATCTTTGTGAATTGAGAAAAGAGATCAAAGTTTAGGGGTGGCGAGAAGGCTAGACTTTGTGGAGAAGACTACCATAGAGAATAGAGCTGCATAGAAAGCTCCAGAGATCTGCAAAGAGGTCCCCTCAGATCTTTGGCCCAGTATTGATTAGTACATACATGAGAGGAAACTCTGAGGCTGAGGCGAAACCACCAGAAAGCAGTAGACCAAAGAATTCCTGGTGTTCATAAGGGCTGGAAATTGTTTGTATTCATACAAACCAGAGTGAATATAAATCAGCCAGAGTTGAAATACATCATAACGCATGATGCACTGGATTGAGTCTTCAGAAGGGTACTGCGTTAGTAATGGAGAAAAATTTAGCCATAGACAAAGTGTTGCTCAAGACCTATACTAACAATGTTAAAAGCAAACTTCAAAAGGATACAACTGATTTCAAGTAACTAAACTACATGCCCAAGGAAAACTAGCACAAATTAAAGGAATACAACAAAATCTAGCACAGAAAAAGGCAAAATCTGTATCGTCTGGAATCTAACAATACTACCTGGCAGGCGTACAAAGAATCAGAAAAATACAGACCAAAACCAGGAGAAAAATCAATCAATAGAAACCATATCAGAAAAGAGATATGTCAGAATCAGCAGACAAGGATGTCAACACAGCTATTATAAACATGTTCCACATGTTCAAGAAGATAGACTACATAAGAAGGAATGAAGTGGAAGACATAAAAAGACCTAAATGGAACTATAGACATCAAAAACACAGTATCTGAATGAAAATACATCATGGGATAAACAGCTAGTCAGACACAACAAAAGAAAAATCTGTGTGTGAAAATAACAATACTAACCATCCAAAATGAAGCACAGAGAGAAATAAGGTTGAGGGAAAAAAACCAGAACCTGTGAAACTAATGGTATAACACATGTAATTAGAATCCTAGAAAGAAAGATAGAACAGAAGAAAATATTTGAAAAAGGACAAAAAAAAGTCCAAATTTGATTTAAAAATAAACTTTGAATACGTAGATCCAAGGAGCTAAGTAAACCCAAGCCGAGTAAACGTAAAGAAAACCACAACAAAGTACATCATAATCAAATTGCTGAAAACCAGTGATAAACAGAAAATCTCAGAAAGCAGCCAGAGGAAAACAGAAACATTACATATGAAGTAAAAAAGGTAAGAATGACAGATGTTTTGTTTTTTTTTTTACAATGTTTTGTAAAACAGATTTATTCAGATATTCACAAACCATAAAATTCATCCTTCCAAAATGTACAATTCAGTGTTTTTAGTGTATTTACAGAATTGTGCAACTATCACTATTATCTAAATTTAGATGGAAACCTCGTACCCTGTTCCCTTTCCCTCAACCCCTGACAGCCAATAACCCACTTAGTATCTCCACAGATTTACCTATTCTGGATAGTTCTTAGAAACAGAATCATACAATATGTGGACTTTTGAGACAGGCTTTTTTAAAAAATTAAATTTATTTGGGTGACACTGGTTAATAAAATTATGTAAGTTTCAAGTATACAATTGTATAATACATCATATGTATACTGCACTGTGTGTTTACCACCCAAAGTCAAATCTCCATCACCATATATTTGGCCACCTTTACACTTTTCTACTTCTTCCCAACAGAAGACTTTCGTTAAGAAACAATGCAAGCCAAAAGAAAATGAAGTTACCGTTACATGCCACATGACATTTTGGTCAATGAAGGGCTGCATATACAGTGTTGGTCCCATAAGATTATAATGGAGCTGAAAATTCCTGCGGTCTAGTGATGTTATGCCCATCATCATAGCACAACACATTACTCACCCATTTGTGGTGATGCTGCTGTAAACAAACCTACTGTGCTGCCAGCTGTATAAAAGTATAGCATATACGACTATGTACAGTATGTAACATTTGATAATAAATGATTATGTTACTGGTTTATTTATTTACTATACTATACTTTTTATTGCTTAGAGTGTAGTCTTTGGACTTACATAAAAAAAATTAGCTATAAAACAATATACTGTGGCGTTGAAAACTATAAAATTAACTAAGAAGGTAGAAATTATGTCATTGAAAAAAGAAATCGAAGAAAATACAAATAAATGGAAGCAAATACCCTGTTCGTGGGTAGGAAGAATCAACATTGTTGAAATGGCCATACTACTCAAAGCAATCTAAAGATTCAATGCAATCCCTATCAAAATACCAATGGCATTTTTCAGAGAGCTAGAACAAATAATCCTAAAATTTATATGAAGTCATAAAAAATCCCGAATAGCCATGGCAATCTTGAGAAAGAAGAACAAAGTTAGAGGTATCACACTATCAGATATCAAAATATACTACGAGGCTACGGTAATCAAAACAGCATGGTACTGGCATAAAAACAGATACACTGATCATGGAACAGAATAGAGAGCCCAGAAATAAATCCACACCTATACTCTCACTTAATATATGACAAAGGAGGTAAGAATATACAATGGGGTAAAGACAGTCTCTTCAATAAATGGTGTTGGGAAAATTGGACAGATACATCCAACAAAAAAAAAAAAAAAAAAGAAGCTAGACCATCTTCTTACACCGTATATAAGAATAGACTCAAAATGGATTACAGACTTAAATGTAAGACCTGAAACCATAAAACTTTTAAAAGAAAACATAAGCCGTAAACGCTCTGATATTACTAACAGGAATTTCTTTTCAGATATATCTCCTTGGGCAAGGGAAATGAAAGAAAAAATAACCAAATGGGACTACATCGAACTAAAAAGTTTTTGTACAGCAAAGGAAACCATCAACAAAACAAAAAGACAACCATTTGGAAGAAGAAATTTGCTAATGATACATCTGATAAGGGGTTAATATCCAAAATTTATGAAGAACTCATACAACTCAACAACAACAAAAAAACAAACAATCCAATTAAAAAATGAGCAGAAGACCTGAACAGATACTTCTCCAAAGAGGAAATACAGATGGCTAACAGACATATGAAAAGATGCTCAAGGTCGCTAATCATCAGAGAAATGAAAATTAAAACCACAGTGAGACATCACCTCACACCTGTCAGAATGGCTATCATCAATAAATCAAAAAAAGAACAAGTGTTGGCGAGGATGTGGAGAAAAGGGAACCCTCAAACATTGTTGGTGGGAATGCAAATTGGTACAGCTGCTATGGAAAACAATAAAGAGGTTTCTCAAAAAATTAAAAATGGATATAACTTTTGATCCAGCAATTGCACTTCTGGGTATTTATCCAAAGAAAACCAAAACAATAATTTGTAAAGATCTGTGCACTCCAATATTCATGGCAGCACAATTTACAATAGCCAAGATATGGAAGCAACCTAAATGCCCATCAACAAATGATTGGATAAAGAAATTATGGTTCATATATACAATGGAATATTACTCAGACATTAAAAAAATGAAATCCTACCATTTGCAATGACATGGATGGACCTAGAGGTTATTATGCTGAGTGAAATAAGTCAGACAGAGAAAGATAAACACCATATGATTTCATTTATATGCGGTATCTAAGGAACAAAAAGAACAAACTAATCAAAAACAGACTCACAAATATAGTGGACAATTTGGTGGCGGATAGAGGGGAGGGGGTTTAGGGGACTGGGAGAATGGGGTGAAGGGTTAAAGAAGTACAAATTGGTAGTTGATAGTTGAAACCTTGAGGATGGGAGCATGGCAGAGGAATGCAGTTAGCATTAGAAGATGGCTAAGTAGAGGGTGGGGAGGGACAGTGGGGGATGATTTTATGAACAATATAGATGTCTAACCAATTTGAAATTAATTTAAATAAATTTATTAAAAACAAAACAAACAAAAAAACAGTATACTGTATTATGCCAGCAACAGCCTCATACATCTTGAGTTTGCTGCATCTCTTCATTGCATCATTTTCTCTTGTGCTTAGTTTAATCTCATGTTATTTTGTATAGTAACATGCTGTACAGGCTTGTAGTCTAAGAGCAATAGGCTATACCCTATAACCTAAGTGTATAGTAGGCGATACCATCTAGGTCTGTGTAAGTGCATTTTATGATGTTCACACAATGATAAAATTGCCTAATGACACATTCTCAGAATGGATTCTCGACATTAAATGATGCATGACTGTATATCTTTAAAGTACTGTTTATGTGTGTGTGAAATTGTCAACCCAGAATTGTATACCCAGCCCCCTACCAAAAAAACTTTCAAAGCTGAAGGTAAAATAAAGACTATATCAGACAAACCAAAGCTGAAAGACTTCATTCACTGCCATCAGATCTGCCTCATAAGAAATGTTAAAGTAAGTTCTTCAAGCAGAAGGAAAGGATACCATAAAAAATTTGTATCTACTCAAAAGAAGAGAATAACCAACAGTAAAAATAAGTTTGTGAGTAATTATAAAAGTCTTTTATCCCTAATTTAAAAATTTTTTAATGTGCAACTATGGTAAAATACACACAAAATTTACCATCTTAAACATTTTTTAAGTGTATAATTCAGTGGTGTTAAGTATATTGACATTATTAAGCAGCCAATCTCCAGAATGCTTTTCATTTTGCAAAACTGAAATCTACACCCATTAAGCAGCAACTTCCCATTTCCCTCTATCCCCAGTCCCTGGCAACCACCATTTTGTTTCCTTTCTCTATGAATTTGACTACTCTAGGTACCTCATATAAGTAGAATCAAACAGTATTTGTCTTTCTATGACTGGCTTATTTTATTTAACATAATGTCCTCAAGGTTCATTCGTATTGTAGCATATGTCAGAATTTCCTTCCTTTTTAAGGAAGTAAGGAATATTCTGTTGAATTTATATACCATATTTTGTGTCATACTGTTTTCTATAATGGCTGCATCATTTCATATTCCCACCAACAGTGCACAAGGGTTCCAATTTTTCCACATCTTCATTAACACTTGTTATTTTCTTTTTTCTTTTTCTTTTTCTTTTTTTTTTTTTGATAGCGGCCATCCTAATGCGTGTGAGGTGGTATTCCATTGTGGCTTTGATTTACATTTCCCTAATAACTAATGAACATCTTTTCATGTACTTGTAAGCCATTTGTATATCTTCTTAGGTGAAATTTATATTCGAGTCCTTTGCCCATTTTCTGTCGTTGAGTTTGTAGTTCTTTATATATTTTGAACATTAACACCACATCAGAGATATGATTCGCAAATAACTTCTCCCATTCTGTAGGTTGTTTTTCCAACTCATTTTAAAATCACTTTAAATAACTGATTGTTTAGAACAAAAATAAGTAAGAGTAATGCTGTGTGGGTATATAATATAGATGTAAAATGTATGACATAGCACAAATGATGGTAGGGGGAATGAAAGAATATTCTGTAAGGTTCTTAAGCTTTAAGTGCTATTATATTATTTAAAAATAAATTATAAATTAAAGATTAAATTAAGGAAGTATATTGTCAACTCTAGAACAATCACGAAAAACATAAACAGGTGTAAGTATTAAACCAACAGTGGAGGTAAAATGAAACCACAAAACACAATTAATCCCAAAGGAGGCAGAAAAAGAAAGGAAAAAAAGAAACAAACATAAAATAGCAAGTAGTAGATTTAAACACAACCATACTGATGATTACATTAAATGTAAATGGTATAAATATCCTAATAAAAGGCAGACATTGTCAGATTGGATAAAGAAGCAAGATGCATTATGTGCTGTCTATAAGAAACCCACTTTAATTCTAAAGGCACAGACAAGTTAAATGTAAAAGGATGAAATGCTGCCGACCACCCCTGAGACTCAACTTCTTGAGACTGGAAGGTAAACACGAACATACCCTTCCCCTCCAAAAAAATGTAAAAGGATTAAAAAAAAAAAACCCAAACTATATACCATAATGAAGCTAATTTTTAAAAGGCAGTAATGGTTATATTAATATCAAACAAGGAAGGTTTCAGAACAAGAATTTTTAGCAGGGAAAAAGAGACATTTCAGAATAACAAAGGAATCTATTCTGTGAGAGGATAAAACAATCTTATATGTTTATGTACCGAATGACAGAGCTTCAAAATACATGAAACGAAAACTGATAAATGGAGATTTCAACATCCTTTTGTCAGTAATTGACAAAAAATCAGTAAGGATATAGGAGAGATTAGACAAATACTATTAACTAACCTAATCTAATTGTCATTTATAGAGTACCCAATAATACCAGAAACATTTTCCTTTCAAGTGCACAGAGTATTCACCAAGATATACCATAGTTTAACCCATAATTAAGGTCTCCGTACATTTAAAAGTATTAAAATTGTACAAAGTATATTCTCTGATCACAATAAAAATAAACCAAAAATCCATAACATTAAGGTATCTAGAACACCCTCAAATATTTGGAAATTAAGAAAAAGAATTCATAAGAACCTAGAGGGAAATTTATAGCACTAAATGCTTCTACCTTAAGAAACAATAAAACAAAAAAGAACAAATTAAACCTCAAATAAGTGGAAGGTAGGAAATACTAAAGATAAGAGCAGAAATCAACAATATAGTGAAAAAAAAAAAAACAAAAAAAGAAAAATCAATGAAACCAAAAGCTAGTTCTTTGAGATCAATAAAAACAATAAACCTTGAACAAGGCTGTTTATGAGAAAAATAGAAAAATATAAATTGCCAATATCAGGCATGAAAGAGAAGACCTCTCCAGAGATCTCAGGCACTAAAGGAATAATAAAATATTATGAACAATTCTATACCAATAAAGTCAACGATTTAGATAAAATGCACAAATTCCTTGAAAGGCACAAACTGCCAAAGAAGAAACAGGAAAACCCAGAGATCGGAAAGTCCCAAATCTATTAAAGAAATTTAATTCTCAATAAAAACCTGTCCACAAAGAAAGCTATAGGCTTAGGTGTCTATGGTGGTGAATAGTATCAAATATTTAGGGAAAAATATTATCAAGTCTACATAAAACTTTCAGAAACTGGCAGATAAAGCAATAATTTCCTACTTATTTCTATGAGGTCAGCTTTACCCTGATACCAAAACTAATATTACAAGAAAATTACAGAACAATATCTTTCATGAATAGAAACAAAAATCCTTAATAAAACATTAGCAAATTGAATCCAGTAATATATAAAAAAAATAATATATCAGGACCAAATGAAGCTTATCCTAGAAATGAAAGATTAGTTTAACATTTGAAAATCAATCAATGTGATTCGCCATATTAACATACTAAAAAGAAAAGCCATATGGTCATCTCAAAAAGTGCAGAAAAAGCATTTGACAAAATTTAACATCTACGCATGATAAAAATTCTCAACAAGTTAGGAATAGACGAGAACTTCCTCTACCTGAAATGAAGGTATCTCTGAAAAACCTACAGCAAACACCATAATGGTGAAAGACTAAATGCTTTCCTGCTAAGACTGGGAACAAGGCAAGTATGTTCACTTTCCTCTCATTTATTTGACACTGACACTGAAGAGTCTAGCCATCAGTGCAGTGAGGCAAGAAAAAGTAATGAGAGTCATTCAAAATGGAAAGAAGAAAATAAAACTGTCTTTATTAAAAGAAAGCATGATTGTCTACGTATGTATATTAGTGGAAGGATAGACACAGAGATCAATGGAATAGAATAAGGCATCCAGAAATAGACTCACACATAGATGTTTAACTGATTTTCAACAAATATGACAAGGTAATGCAATGAAGAAAGGATAGCCTTCAACAAATGGTTCTGGAATTGAACATCCACAAGCAAAAAAATAACCTCAAATCTTTCACTACATACAAAAATTAATTTGAAATGGGTCATAGACCTAAATGAAAGAGCTAAACCTGTAAAAATTCTAGAAGAAAACGCGGGAAAAAACCTATTGACTTTGGATTAGGGAAAGACTTCTTAGAAAAAAAACACGAAAAGCAAAATTCATAAAAGAAATAATTTGGCTTCATTAAGTTTAAAAATTTCTGCTTTATGAAAGACACTGTTCAGAGAATGAAAAGACAGCTTTAGACTGAAAGAAAATATTTGCAAATCATCATATTTCCAGAATATGTAAAGAATCTTACAATGCAATAAGAAGACAACCAATTAAAAAATGGCAACAGATTTGGATTGTTCCCTAAGATAAAGGAATGGGAAAAACGCACATGAAAATCATACTTAACAGCATTAGTCACTAGCAAAATGCAAATTAAAATCACAGTGAGCTACCTATCACTCTACACCTACTAGAATAGCTAAAACTAAAAAGACTAATGGCATGGATATAGAACAACTGAAACTCTCATACATTGCTGGCAGGAAAGCAAAGTAATACAATTACTTGAGAAAACAGTTGGTAATTTCTTATAAAGTGAAGCATACATCTTGTCCACAAATGTTTATAGTGGCTCTACTTTTAATAGCTAAAAACTAGAACTAACCCAAATGTCTATTGACTATTGAATAGATAAACAGACTGTGTTATAGCCACACAAGGGAATACTATTAAGCAATAAAAAAGAACAAACAACTGATAACACACAACACATGGATGAATCTAAAATGCATTTTACTGAATGAAAGAGGCAGACTCAAAAGGCTACATACTACATGATTTCACTTATATGACATTCTGGAAGTACCACAGGGACAGAAAACTGATCAGTGGTTGTTAGGCACAGTGGGGGTCAGGGTAGGGGTTAACTGCAAAGGAGCATAAGGAGACTTTTGGAGGTGATGATGGAAACATTCTGTTGATTGTTGTGGTGGTTACACAAAGGTATGTACTTGTCGAAATTCTTATAATTACACTAAGAAGTAAATTTTACTCAATAAACTTTACTTTTAATAAAATTGATACATCTAGTCTACGGCCATGCCACCCTGAACAAGTCCGATCCTGTCTGATCTTGGAAGCTAAGCAGGGTTGGGCCTGGTCGGTACTTGGATGGGAGACCACCTAGGAATACCAGGTGCTGTAGGTGTAAAAAATAAAAAATAAGGGATTGTAAGCTGACAAGGTCCTTGCAATCTGTGAGGTCAACCGAGGGTTGCCTCACCTAAAAAAAAAGAAAAAAGAAAATTGATCCATGCATTCAATTATGTATTACACAATCAGTTTAAAAATAAGGTGGATCAATATATGCTGGTAATAGAATAATTAATCTCTAATAAACACAGGAGTAAAAAGCAAGATATAGAACAATAAATACAATATCTTCTCATTTCTGGTAATATAGACTATCTCTGGGGAAGGGGTCTGGAGTGGGAGTATATATCCTTTTGTGTTGTTTAAGTTATTTATTTTTTTAAACCACATGCTCGTATTATTTTCAATTAGAAAAAGTAAAAGAAATCTATATACAGGTCAAGGAAAGTCACAGGTGTCTGGCCCAGGGAACCGAGTCATGCAGGCCTGAGAAAACATATGAAAGAAAATATGGAACATAGTGCTAGACACTTAAGAGGTGCTTAATAAATAGCTGGGGGAAGCAAAAATATTTGGAAGCAATTCAGACGCAAACCCTGGACAATGAGAGCTCTATCTGAACATCAGATATTCAGCCAGCAGAGCCCATGTTTTATACGAGGAGCTAAGTTTGTATCGTTCATGTTATAAAAAGAAAAGGAGCATAAAACCCAAGTATCTTGTATTTATGTTTGGGCAAACTGTTTTTCAGCATTCCTATGCAAGGACATTGTGTGCCCAAACATCAGTCTTCTAAGAGATGGGGTGCAAGCCCTTCCCCCTGTGAGCAGAGCCCACCCCTAGGGCTCCTCCAGTGGCCCGAATGCTACATCCCAACTTTCAAAGGGTCCTGAGCAGCCTTTCCTCCAGTTCCTCCAGGTCAGACACTCACAAAACTTTCTGTAAAAACAAAATGACCCCAACAGTCTCACTGCATTCCAGCCTACAGAGAAGACAATCTCAGCACATCAGGCCCTTCTCCACACTAAGGCTTCAAGAAAAGAAACCCCAAAAGGAAAAAAGGCAGATAGGTAAGCAAGGCCCCTCAGCAGACTTTGGTAAAAGAACTCCCAGGGTTTGGTACAGCTTCTTTCAGCAAGCCTGATCTCAAGGAAATCAGGAATCCAGATGCAAAATGGACAGAGGGAAGGCGCCAGAACAGCCAGCCTCAGAAACTGCTCTTTGGTCCCTACTTTATTTGGATATGCTTCCCTGAAGCCACGTAGTTGGTCTTAGCTTTCAAAAAAGTTTGGCCCCTGATCCTGTGACTAGGAGCGTCTGTGCTGGGTAGCCTCGTCTGGCTGCCTCTGGATACCTGGCTTCCACAGGGCAACCACACAAATTCTACCTTCTCTCTCTCCTCCACAGAAACGAGCTGTGCTGGCAGGCGGATAGGTATAGCAAGGGCAACAGAGTGGGAATGGGGTGGGAACCAACTAAAAGCAAAGTCTTTTCCAGGCACCCACAGACTTGAGGACACATGAGGGAAGTTACAACAGAATCTCCTTTTCTCTGGAGCACCTCACTTGCCACGAGGGCAGGGTTTCTGACTCCTGTGCCAAGGACCAGGTTGTCTAGGCAGTGGGAATAAAGAGGAGCACTTACCGGGGGAAGATGGCAGTCATCAAGGCTGAAGCATAGCCAGGCTTGCAAGCTCCCTCTGAAAAGTTTGCGTACTTGGTGGCTAATTCCACAGGCCTATGGGAAAAGAAGGAAAGTCATAGCTTGCCAGGCACTGAGCTGTCAGTGGGATATTAGTTTATGAAGAGCTGTAGTTGTTTAAACCTTGAATGAAGCTTCATTCCCTACAAACAGCGCTTAAGCCCCTCTTCTACACCAAGGCATCGGGGGGTGGGGTGGGGGGTGGAAAAACTCCCCAAACCCTAAAGGAAAAGGTAGATAAGTAAGCAAGGCCCCTCAATGGAATTTGGGAAAAGGAACTCACTGGGTTTGCATGGATTCTTTGCAGTAAAGCTGATACCAAAGAAACTGGGAACTCATCAAGGCTCCTGGACTGGGAGAGTCGAGCATGGAGATCTAGGAGAGAGCTGTTCAGGCTTTGATAAAGTCAGAGGCACTGCCCTCTCAACCTTTCTTCTATGTTCCTATACGTCCAGCCTTATCTGCTTTGATTTTCTCCACACATAGATCCAGCCAGTGGGAACCACTAACAGTGCCTCGAATATAGATCATATGTATGTTGGGGCTACTACTGTAACCATTACTACTGTTTAGTTGCGGATGCTTCCTGCTCTTCTGTTCTCTCTGCCTGGAATGTTCTTCCTTGTCCTTCACTTGGCTATGCCTACTGGTCTTTCACAAATAAGCTTAGATGTCAACCTCACTGGGAGTGATTCCCTGACACCCAGAGTGGGCTTAATGCCTCCTCTGTGCTCCTATAGTCCACCTCCTACCACCCACATCACATGCTTACCCCCTTAGCACTTGCTGTACTGTGCTATAATTGTTGGTAATATGTCTCCCTCATTATATTGGAAATTCCCGAGCTCAGAGTCTTCTTACAGAAGACCCCTATAATTTTCTGAAGGAACAAAATGACATTGACAGTCTTACTGTACTTGGACTAAAACCAAGACAATCTCAGGAACCCACAAGTCAGAGATTGCTGAATATTTTTCAGAAGACGTGTGTGTTCTAGCCCTGGCTTTGTTGCTGTGTGACTGTAGTCAGATCACTTCACATGTTTGGGTTTCAATGACAGGCTGGAGTCACTGCCCTGCCACCAGAAACTCTGCCCAATGCACGTTAGAGAAAACCACAATGGAAGAACAGGACACACTCATTGACTGCTGGGCTGGAGGCCCTACGTGCTGGGGCACCTGAGGAAGCCCTGGCTGGTGGCCAGGTCCCTGTCCCAACCTTCCCCACCTCCACCCTTGGGCCTGCTGCCAAAATTCTGATCATTCTAATGCCCAGCTGCTCTGCTGTGCTGAGGCCTGGTGGAAAGCCTTTTCTCAGGGCTGCCTTCTTCAGGGACTGGGTGGGGTCATACAGGGTGGTGGTATGGGGGGCAGGTGCAGGGAGGCTGGTGCCTATACTGCAGAGACAGAACCGATGATGCCACTGCCTACTGTGTGTCATATGTGATTCACTCATGTGCCCCTGAGGGCCTACCTCAGGGCCTTACGCAGAGTAATTGCTCAGTGAATTTAGACAAATTTGTCATATCCGTGTGCAACTCCTTCTAGAAATCTACATTTTTTAGCCCTCCCTACCAATGAAATTTAAAGCCTGAAATGCAAATGCTGAGTGACAAGCCAGAGTTGAGACTTTATTTGGTTGGCAAAAGAAAGTCAAAGGTTTAACAAGAAAATTTACATAACAATATTTTCTTATGTAAACAGCTGTGCTTCAGAAATGAAATATAAGCTTTAGTTCCATTACTAAACTCACTGAAAGCTTTTGGACTAGGCGCAGTGGTTAAAACATTATAGATTTTTCAATTACTCCTCTCAATAGCCGTGTGAGTAGGTGCTATTAATTTACACACAAGCTCAGAAAGATGAAGAGACTTATTCAAGATCATACAGCAAGTAAGTAGCAGATATCAGATTTGAATCTGTTTCTAACAAGAGTATAGGAGCTCTGAACGTAGCACTGCCACCAGTGTGGGTCACAGTAAGTGCCATCACAGAGAGAAGCACCGAGTCTGGGGACAGCACATGAGTTTTCAGTGCAACTGGAGATGGGGTAGAGAAAGGGTCAAGAAGGCTTCGCACAGCTCTTTGACTGTGTGCATATGAGCAGTGAGGCACTATGAGTCCCTTATATTCTTGTCTCCCGATCCTCCATCATCTGTTTGCCTGCTTAACACAGTGGGTTCCTGTGGTCCTTCTCAATTCAAGAAAGTTTCACAAAGAAGATGAAAGATGGACAGCAGCTGCATCTTTGACACAGTGCATTACAAAAATACATGTATAACAAGAGACAAAACTTTGGCTACCTTATTCCTCTCTAGTTTACACCACTACCTTTTTTGGCAAAGTACTTTAAGAATAAGGGTTCAGGGACTCAGGTAATCTATAATGGAGAGGAGGGAGCAGTGGCAAGCTGAAGCACAGGGGAGCTAGAATGAATCAGGGAAGGCTCTTCCCATGGCAGTGCAAGGTAGTCGCATATCAAGGATGAGCAGCTCTAAATCAACCTTTTTATTCAGAAAGCAACAGTAACTTCAAAAATACATAGTCCCGGGTACAGTGGGCCAAATTATTACCAAATTAAAATGCCTTAGAACTGGCCTCCTGACCATCCCAATGAGAGAAGAATAGGGGGAGTGTTAGGGATTCTGAGTCATACAGCAGGCTGGGACCTCTGGGGCAGTAAGCGGTCAAAATCACTAAGATTAACAGTCGCCAACTCCCTCGGGCTAGAATAGTTAGTTTCTCTAAGGCACTCACACTCCAAATGCCAGGAGGCCTCCACAGATGTCTGATCAAATCATTCAGCCCTTGTTCTTCTCATACTCTGCAGCTGGCCTTTCATTTTGGGAGGTTTAGCATTTCAACCAGTAAGAGCACCCATTGTCCTACAAACGTGACTACTGAGCCCCTGGGGTGAAGAGTGTAAACTATTGCACTTTCAAGAGGAAATCCAGATGGACAGATTGGAATCCCAAAGAAGGAACCAGACTTCCACTCCCCTGCTTCACCCAAAAGCACCGAATTTAAGAAATCAGGCCAAACAATGGGTTGTAAATGGAAAGAGCATAGGATCTGGAGTCAGAAACTTTCATAGAGGACACTAGCAGGCAGTGTGCCCTTAGGCAAGTCATGGAAAATCTGATTCACAGCTTCCTCATCTACAAATGAGAACCAGTTGATTCCTAGGGATCTGGGGAGGATGTGGTGAGAAAGCACATTTGGAGGGGCTGGCTATCCTCTAGAGCAGCGGTCCCCAATCTTTTTGGCACCAAGGACCCGTGCTTCTATGAGAATCTAATGTCCAGTGATCTGAGGTGAGGCTGAGGTGGTGAGGTGAGCACTTGGGAGTGGATGCTCATACAGATGAAGCTTCGCTTGCTGGCCCGCCACTCACCTGTTATGTGGCTTGGTTCCTATCAGGCCACTGACCGGTATCAGTCTGCGGCCCAGGCGTTGGGGACCCTTGCTCTAGAGCACCACACAAATGTTACGTGAAAGATGAGGTGGCAGAGGCAGGCAGCCAGGTCATGAAGGCTTTGAACGCTTGGCTCAAGTTTGGATTCTGTCATAGGGGACAGTGACTGAATGATTTCCAGTGAAAGAGTACCTCGATGGCAGTGTGCTTTATAAGGATCAACATTTGGGAGGCGAGGAGTAGCACTGCAAGAGGCTGAAAGGAGCAGTCCAGAAAAATGAGAGTGTGATGCCTCAGTTGCCTTAAGGACAGAGAAACTAACTGTGTCAAACCCTAGATAGGCCTGGTAATGTGTGGCCATAGGATGGACAGCTGAATTTGACAACATGAAAGTTATTCCTGACCTTGAAAGGAGCTGTTTCACTGGAGTGTGTGTGTGGGGGTGTAGGGAGGGGGGAGGAGGTGAAATGCTGATTTCACTGGGTTTAAGAGAAAACAGAATTGGAATCATGGAATATAAATTACTATTTTTAGGAGTTTTGCTATAAAGGGAGACAGAAATAGGGCAATAGCTGGAGGAAGGAAGCAAGAAAGATGTTTTTTGAGGTTAGGAAATATTTTAGCACGTTTATAAGCTGCTTAAGATAAGAGAAAACTCACGATGCAGTGGAGATGGAACAGTTGTAGAAGAATTGTCCTCAGTGGGTAAGAGGGGGAAAGGATCTAATACAAAAGTAAGGTTGGCCTAGCTCTGTGAACCCTGCCCTGCTCTGGCCAGTGATCCAGTGATGACCTATTCATCCTGTAATATCAGTTTAACACCACTTCCTTTATCAAGCTTTTCACAATTGCTTCCTCCCCAAGTAGAACCAACCTATCCTGCCCATGGACTCCATTATACCTAGAGCTGACTTTCACCTTAGCTTGCTCACTTATTCCTACACACTCTCTCTCCCATCTCCTTCCCTTAGTTCATCTTATTCATTCATTCATTCACTCGTTCATTCACTCAACAAATATTTAGAGGCAACATAAGTCACTCTGCTTGGATTTTAAATCCTGGCTCTATCCCTTACTAGCTGTGTGACTGTGGGCATATTATTTAATTGCTCTGTGCCTTAATTTCCACATCTTTAAAACTATGACTATACTGGTACTTACCTTGTAAAATTGTTGTGATAATTATGCTGAGAATAATGTGGTTAGTATTATTCCTGGCATATAGTTATTTCTCAATACATGCTAACTATAACAGTCTCATTGTTATGTGCCAGACATTGGCCTGGGATTAGGGATACAATAATGACTAGGACATAGTTATGGCATAATACTTATTACACTGAAGAGTAATTGTTCATTTAAATATCTTTCTCTCCTAGACTATGAAAATTGAATGCAGCGTATAGCACAGAGTACCATGCATGGCACAGAGTATATAAGTACCGAACAAAATGTTTGTTGGACTGAACCTAATTGGTTACCTTGACTTGGAGGTTAACTGACAGGGAGTATCGGGGAGAGATGGTGATGGCTAGGGAAAATGAAGAAGGGACTTCAGGGTTTACTCCTCAAGACTCTATAGATCAGTGATGGGCATCTTGTGACCAATGGTCTAATTTCTAGAACCCTCTCAAAGAGGACTACACTCAGATCGGCCCCCTACTATGCTCCCTCCTTCATTCCACATGCTCGTTTACTAATGTAGAGGTCAAGGAACTGGTTGTGAGAATAAAATAAGACCATGTAAGATACCTAGCACAATGCCTGGCAAATAATGGTTAATAAATATTAGTTTATTTTCAAGCAAACATAGCAACTTAAAGCTAGTCAATATTATTGTGCTGCGAGGACTTGAATGAACATACAGATAAGAATCCTCAACACAGAGCTCACCCCGCAACTGCTTCTTCAATTCTATTCCCTCTCACCTTCCTAATGAAGATGCTTTTCTCTAATTACCAGAGGGTTGTTTCTGGAACAATGACATGACTTTAGAGAAAATGGAAGAAAGGGCTTAAACTTTCTCCCTAAGGACAGTTTTATCTCTTCTGGCTGCTTCTCCCTTCCAAGCCCATTAAAAGATGTCTGCTGGCTCTTCCAGCATTATCATCAGTCTTTTCATTCTCTCACATTTGAGGTGTTGCTGATCCATCCCGCCTTAGGTACCAGTGGCCCTTTGCTCTTTGTGAACTCCAAAGCAGACTTGGACTTCTCTACAGTTTTTGCCTCACTTTCAGCAATGTATGATGAACTCGGCAGCACTCTCTGATGTCTCTTCCACAACTTTAAGAGAGGAGGGACTGCTTGATCTGAGCCATCTGGAATTGGCGGTATTTCTCAGCTCTGGAGGTCCTGCCTTTCCACTCTTGGTACTGGACATAGCAACACATTTTCAATAAAACAGGCCACTTTGCTATTTGGTTAGTGATTCTGGAGCTGACATTACTGCAGTTTATCTTTGTTTCCAGGGCCTTGCAATTTACTTCATTTTAACTAGGAGGATGCTCTCCAGTAAGCTCTTACAAATGCTTTAGCCTGAGCTGTATAGGCAATGCTCAGAGACTCTCCACCAGGGATCTGTGGCTGCTCCCATTCAATTTTGTTTCTATATTTCATTTCTTTCAATAGTAAAAAACAAAAACAAAACACACCCTCTCTCTGGGTGATAGTATAAAGAACATGAGAACTAATATTTATTGAGCATAAACCATGTGCCAAACAGTTGACCTAATTATCTAACTTAGCTTTACAGTAACCCTCTAAAGTAGTATAGCCCTAAGACCCAGGCATGTGGGGCTGAAAGAGTCAACGAGAAGACACAGTTGAAGATGTGCTGTTTCATGTTTACACTATAAAATTTCAAATGATAAGTTTTGATAGGAATTGCACTGAATCTGTAGCTTGCTCTGAGTAGTAAGAACATTTTAACAATATTAATTCTTCCAATCCATAAGCATGGAATATCTTTCCACTAATTTGTGTCTTCTTCAATTTCTTTCATCAGTGTCTTATAGTTTTCAGTGCAGGGGTCTTTCGTCTCCTTAGTTAAATTTATTTCTAGGTATTTTGTTCTTTTTGATATAACAGTAAATGGGATTGCTTTCTTAATTTTTCTTTCTGATAGTTCATAATTAGCATGTAGAAACACAACTGATTTTTGTATATTGAGTTTGTATCCAGTAACTTTACTAAATTTAATAGTTCTAACAGTTTTTTGATGGCATCTTTAGGGTTTTCTATATATAATATCATGTCATCTGCAAATACAGAGTTTTGCTGCTACTTTTCTGTTTTGGATGCCTTTTATTTCTTTTTCTTGCCCAACTGCTTTGGCTAGGCGTTCCAGTACTCTAATGAATAAAAAATGGCTAGAATGGATATCCTTGTCTTATTTTTGATCTTGAAGAACTTCCAGCTCTTTACCACTGAGTATGATGCTAGCTGTGGGCTTGTCATATATGACCTTTATTATGTTGAGGTACGTTCCTTCTATACTCATTTTGTTGAGTTTTTATTATGAATGGATGTCAAATTTTGTCAAACATTTTTTTCCCCATTGAAATGATCACATGATTTTTATTCTTCACTTTGTTAATGTGGTTTATCACACTGACCGATTTGCAGATGCTGAACCATCATTGTGTCCCTGGAATAAATCTCACTTGATCATGGTGTATGATCCTTTTACTGTATTGCTGAATTGTTTGCTAAAATTTTGCTGAGGATTTTGCATGTGTGTTCATCAGGAATATTGGCCTGTAATTTTCTTCTCTTACAGTGTCTTTGTCTGGTTTTGGTATCGGTAATTCTGGCCTTATAAAATGAGTCTGAAAGTGTTCCTTCCTCTTCTAGTTTGTAAAAAGTATGAGAAGTACTGGTATTAATTCTTCTTTAAATGTTTGATAGAATGCACCAATGAAGCCATCTGGTCCTGGACTTTTGTTCATTGGTAAGTTTTTGATTATTGATTCAATCTCCTTACTAGTAATTGATCTGTTAAGATTTTCTTTTTTCTCAGGATTCAGTCTTGATAGGTTCAAATGATAAATTTAACATGACTAGGGAAAAAAATTAAAATTTATATTTTCCCTGAACTCTGGGTAAGACTTGCATTTGGAGTCATCATCAACAAAGCACAGTCATGACCTCTGACAGTCACTGGAAGCCTGTATTCATGGGCATCATGAAAGACAAGGATACTGTGGTGTCATGAGTAATGATGTAACCAGCATGAAATAGATGGTACTGGAGAACTGAAGAGAAAATATGATCTGTACTGTTTCTATAACACAGGTTCCAGAGAGCCATGGCACTGTGATTAATAATAGCATGGCTACTTTTCTCTTGTGGTGGGAGATGTGAAATTAGCCAGGAATGATGCTCTTGACAATAAACATCATGAAGAGATGATTCTTGAACCTGAACAGAAAGAGATGGTGTCTAGATACCATGAAAAACATTCATGTGCACTAATTGGATGATAAACAACATAAGTATCTCTTCTTTTCCCATTGTTCTAAATCTTCATCAATAAATCATTATATCTCACATGGACCTATCAACTTGTTTATACCCAGAGGCCTTACAAAAAATATTTAGCCAGTGCTCCGTATAGCCTTGGAGCAGCCCTATAATAATTTCCTACAATAATGTAGGTCAGAGTATTCTTTGAAAGGTTATACAAATGTCAGTTACTGTTCCCACTGTTTTAATGTTTGACTTTTCCTATTATTACTTCTAGATCATCTGAATTATCATTTCACTAATTTAATGAGGAAAAAACTTCCTTTTATTTTTTTTTACTTGGATTATTCTCTTCAATTCACTTGGCTGCCCCAAACTTCTGCCTGGTAGGCAAGGAGGTCAGGAAATTGCTGGGAACAGAAGGGGAAGGCTGCTGAAATGAGGCCAACATCTCATATACAGAGACTTGTCTTCAAATGGCATGCCAATGCCTATCTGATCCCAATGGAAGGGCTAAATCTCATTAAGATCTGTAATGAAAATTATAGTGAAAATCATAGTGAAAACTTGTGTCCCAGATAAAGATTATTTCCACGATTTCCAAATAACATTCTCCCTAAATCCACTAAGTCCAAGCTTCACAAAATGAGTCACAGTCCAGTTATAATCAGGGGCAGGGGTACTCAAAGCCACAGCACAAAGATAATGCATCAAATTTACTTGAAGATATGGGGAAGAATGTATTAAAACAACACATATGTATTATGGAGAAGAATGAAAAACACTTTTTAAAAATAAAAAGAATTTTCAAAAAGAATGTTTATATTTGCAGTGGGTTGCTTGCTATGCAATATATGCTCATTCTCCTCTGCCATTAAGGGTTTTAGGGGCAAAGTTTCAGTAGGGGATCTGAGTTTTCTATTTTGCTTCCTGCTCTCAAGGAGCTTGTTTTCTAGTAAGCAAGGTAGGTAACTGCACCTAGATTCAATGATTTTAGATTCTCTAGGGGGTGGATGTAAGCATTAGTAAAGTTTTAAGCTCCTCAGGCAATTCTAATATGCAGTCAAGGCTGAGGGTTTGAATGCTGGCTTGAGCACACGTAGTTCTGTGAACACAGGTAAGTGCCAGGCACTGTTTTAGATGCTAGGATATAGCAGTGAATAAAATAGACAACGCTCCTTGCCCTCTCTCTAGCAGGAAGAGACAATCAACGAGTAAATAAAAAGTGGATACTCAATAATGATAAATACCCTGGAGAAAAATGACTTAGTAAGGAGAACAGGAAATGCCAATGGAAGATGAAATTATAATTTTAAGTGGGATAGACAGGGAAGACCTCACTGAGAAGGTAACATTTAAGCTAAGATATCTGAAAATGTGAGAAAGTGACACAATCTCTGCAGATATTTGGGGAAGAGTGTCCCAAAGGAGTGAATGAATGCCGAGAATCTGAGGCAGGAATGGGCCTAGAGGATTTGAGGCACACCAAGGAGCCCAGTATGGAATAATAAACAAGGAGAATAGTGAGAAAACAGAGGTCTAGATCATGTAAGGCCTTGGTTGGGTATGTTAAAAAAATCTAGCTCTATTCTAAGAGAAATGAGGAGCCACTGGAGAGTTCTGATCACAGGAGTAATCAGCCCTATCTTGCATTTTAACAGGATCACATTAGCTTCAGTGTGGAAGAAGACCACAGGGAAGCCAGTGTGAGAGCAGGGAGAGAAGTCAGGAGTACAGTGATAAGGTAGGAAATAATGGTTTTCTGGACAGAGTGATAGTGGTAGAGGTAGTGAGAAGTGGATGGACATAGTTAAGGTAAAGTCCATACAGTTTGCCAATGATTAGTTTAGTGTCAAAGATATGATACTGATTTTTTTTTTTTTTTGATACTAAGTTTTTGACCTGAGCAACTGGAAAGATGAAGTTGCCATTTACTGGGATAGGGAAGATTCTGGGAGGCATAAAGTACAAATCAGAAGTTTGGTTCTGGACATGTAAATGGGAGATGCCTAATACAAATCCAAGTAAAGGAGGCAGCTGGATGAATGAGTGTAAAGTGCGGGGGAAAAGGATTGGGCTTGAACTATAAATTTGGGCATCATCACATAGATATTTAAAGCCACGAGCCTGGATGAGATCATCAAAGTGGTGGTTGTGTGGAATAGGTAGTATAAATAGTACCTGATATGGCATTAGGCATAAAGTAGGTCTTTAATAAATACTTTACCCTTGCAGCCACAGGAAACTTGGCAGGCTGTTCTGGAAATAGTAAACCATGCTTTAGGGCAGTGGTCCCCAACCTTTTTGGCACCAGGGACCTGTGCTCCTATGAGAATCTAATGCCTGATGATTTGAGGTGGGGCTGAGGTGGTGATGCTAGTGCTGGGGAGCAGCGGCAAATACAGATGAAGCTTTGCTTACTGGCCCGCCGCTCACCTCCTGCTGTGCAACCCAGTTCCTAACAGGCCACAGACTGGTACTGATCTGCGCTCAGAGTTTGGGGACCCCTGCCTTAGGGCATATTTTAGACTAGCCCATGTATATAGGCCTTTCACAATCGGCTTGGTTTTCACAAGCCTTTCCAGAGTTAAGAGTTGTTGGTTTTGGCTTTCAAATCTTAGTACCTTCACATGGAATTCCTTATGAAATTAGACTGAACATTAAAGTCCCCATGTTCGTGCCCACATGGCAACTATAAAACACTACATTGTGGCAGTAGACAGGGGCTTACTTGGAGCACAGAGCACCTACACACACCCAGCTGAAACAGATGAAACCTCCATTTCATTAAATCAGCTCCCAAAAGGCTGATATCAGCTCAGGACACACACACCTGGACACCAGGGTCTGGCTCCTTCAAGGCTCCAAATGGCTTTTCTCTCTGCTGGATCTAATGGGCACATTCCTGGCTCATGGTGTCATATTTCTCCTCACAACTAAGACTGAGATTTCCTTAGGCTTCTGTCCAGAATGCTCTGCCTCCAGATAACAGCAGGGCTAACCCCCTCTCTTCCTTTGAGTCTTTGCTCAAATGTCACTTTCTCAAAAGACCTACCCTGATTACTCCATTTAAACTTGCAACCCCTTCTCCAGCATTCCTTCGACTTGCTCTATTTCCTTCCATAGGACTTATTACCTTAGAAGATATTGAAAACATTATTACCATTTTTGTTTATTAACTGTCTTGTTCACTGGTATATCATCAAAGCATAAAACATTGCCTGAGACACAGTAAGGAAGTGCTTACCTTGATGTACCCTGAGCCTTTCCTCTGGTGCCTCAACTTTGAACAGCAGATTCCTTTCAGAGAACCCTGAGTCTCCCACAGACCAGACCTGAACCTCCTGGAGGTATCATCCAATCAGGTTGTAGCTGAGTTCACTGAGCAGCCTGATTGCCCATCCCCAGGGGAACACAAGATTAATTCTTAGGCAACCTGTGACCAGCAATACCCAACTCACCAACCTCACATTCTGGTTATTCCTGTTCACTCCCTCAATACATACTTGTCAGTTTTCTCATCCCCAAGTCACTGCTCTCCGCTTCTTCTTCTTGGCCCAGTCTCCCACTTCTCTCCCCCATGTACCATACTCTCACTTTCCACTGTATTCTGTGAAACTTTGTTCCTTTACGTCCTCAGCTTCTTCAGTGAATATTCCTTCCATGTTCTGCTTTCATAGAAATCTGGGTCTCCCTGAAAACACCATTTCCCCTACAGCCCTGCATCAAGAAGGCTGTTCTTTCTTCTACGGCCCATGCATCTGAGGATCTCTCATATCCATTTTGTACTCCGAGCCACCAATATAGCATCCTTATTTAAAAAACAAACAAAAACCTGTTCATTGTTCATGCTATCCAGAAATACTACCTCCTATACTCCAGTGCTGTTCTCATTTACTCCCTCTCCATTCCCTAAGACCTTAGCTCACAAGACATCCTTTCCAATCAAGCTTAGGAGGCTGTTCAGATGGCTTAGAATTTTCAGTTTTATCTCAATTACAAAGCATTCAGTTGGTACTCAAGAAATATTTGCTAAATGAAAGTGTGAAGAAATAAAATCTGGGGCATGAAGCAAAAGGCAAGCTGAGGTTCAAGTCTCATTTGGGGGCTCTATATTAGGTGAGTACTATTATTTACACTTTTAATGGGAAATTGAGGCTTAGCAGTTAAATAATTCACTCAAGATTATAGCTAGTAAGATGTGAAACTGGACTTTAAAATTTCTTGTCCAACTCCACAGCCCATGTTTTTAACCTCAAAACCCACCACCCTCCTGAACAACAGAGCTTGCAGTTAAAAGGCAAGGTTTTATACAGCTCACTGCATATGAGTAATCTGAATAATTTTCATAAGGTCAACAAGTGATTCTGTCATGTATATATCAGCAGCAGGGAATTCTCAAACAAACAAACAAACAAACAAAACAGAAAACTAGTCCACAAAGACATAATTAAAAGAATATAATGAAGACAAAAAAAATCCAAAACATTTATTTCCAGATTTTTGTAGTATCACTGGAATATAGACATTTTAAGAGCATTTCTATATATTAGATTCTCAAGAATAGAACCTGAGATGGAGAGACAATCCTCATGCAACTATATCTATGGTACATTCTCAGTTAAGAGTCAGCCAACTATGATTTGTGAGCCAAATCCACCTCTCTATTTGTTGTTTGTATGGCCCTTGAGTTAAGAATGTCTTTTACATTTTTAATAGTTGGGGGAAAAATCAGAAAAGTATTTCATGACACATAAAAATTGTATTAAATTTAAATTTCAGCCATAAATAAAGTTTTACTGGAATACAGCCATACTCATTTGTCTATATGTTGTCTATGGATGCTTTCATGTTACAGCAGCAAAACAGAGCAGTTGAGACAGAGACAATAAGGCCCCCAAGCCCTAAAATATTGACCATCTGGCCCTTTACAGAAAAAGTTGGTCATTCCTGTTATAGATCACTTCTTCTGACTTATCTTCCATAGTTCGCAAACTCTGTCTTCAGTTGTATCTAATTTGATCCTAAATCTTTGTCAAGTTTTTCATTTTGGTCACTGTAATTTTTTTTAAATTCTAGTTCTTTATTTTTCGAACCTAATATTTTACTTTTTATAGTTCTCTATTCCATGTATATAATCTTATATTTTATTTCCTCAACTATAGTATATATAATTGCTGTATAAACAGTGTCTGGTAATTTCAATTTTAGAAATCTTTGCGAGTCCCCCTCTGATATCTGTTGTCTTTTGGGGTCTCAATAATGGAGCCTTGTTTCTATAAGTGCTTAGTTTTATTTTGTTGCTTTTTGTTTTCATAGCTGCTCATTTCCTTGAAAAGTTATTTGTGAGGAATTGATGTATCTTGCTCCAGAAAAGGTTTGCATTTGCTTTTGCCAGGAGCCTGGAGGCACTGCCAGTCTGGAAGACCTTAAACTGAGTTCTTGGATCACCTGAGTGATAAGAACTCTAGCTCTGAATATCAAATGTTTCTGTTTTATTAACTTATTACTCTGATTGACTCAGAGCTCTAGCAACCTTTTCTGCAGTTCTAGTGTAGATGTACAAGTCTAGTTCTAGTTCATCCTTATGTTGAGTTATTTGCGATTTCAGTTTGACATGAAAAGGATCGAAGATCAAAATATAAAAGAGATGTTAATAGACCTAGAGGTTAGAATGAGGTCTAACATTTCATCAGAGTTTCAGAAGAGGAGTAGAGAGAAAGTGGGGCAGAGGCAATACTTAAAAGAGATAATGGTTGAAAATTTTCTAGAACATATGAATTATTTATACTTAAGAAGCTAAATGAAACCAATCAAAATAAATGATTCTTACACGTGTATACTTATTCATACTTCATAGAACCCTTTCTTTTATTCTTCATAAAACCTTAGGAAATGGGTATTGTTATCTATATTTTTCATAAGGAAAAATTTGGATTCAGAGATCTAAAATGAATTATCTAAGGTCCTGTAACTTTAATCAGTAGGAGCATAATATGCAAATTCAGTTCATCTAATCCAAGTTCATTTCTTTTCCTATACATTAGAAATAGAACACAATACAACATAGCAGAGAAGGATTTTATAAGGGGAGATCTTAAAATTGCTAAGGAATTACCCACAAAAAACAGAATCCGGAACTTGAAAACTTTTCCTTGGATGCACAGAAAAACCTTTTTCCACATATCCGTGCTTTCTTCTGAAGACAGCATTGGTTTGGAAAAAGCCTTTGCAGTAAGAAGCAGGCAAGTTCCACCTTGTACATTAAACTGTGAGTTAAAGCAAATGAGGCCAAGCTAGTTCCCTGACCTTAAGACCAATTTGACTCAATTGGTTCATGGAACCAGCCTGGTCCACAACAAAAGGCTACACCACAGCCTACTGTATACCACCCAACTGTCAGGACAGCAGGGCAAGAATGTCCCCCTAATTCTCCTCCTTATACTCTTGAAGACAGTTTAAATACTGTGGTTAACATGTCCCACACGACATGTCTTCTGTTCATCAATGTGATTCAACTTGATAATTACTACTCTCGATTCTGGTGGCATTTCACTTGCTTAAAATCTTCATTTGCTTTTTTTTTCTTATTTTCCAGAGCACTAAATTAAGAATTTTCTAAAAGTAAAGCCTGTGGCTTTCTAATATAATCAAGCCCTATTCTCCAGATGTTAACATGTAGTGGACATCTCTCTACTAGCTTGGTATAAAGAGCAGACCATTCTTCCTTCATGGCTGCCTTCACATGTGTAAAATATTGGAGAATTACAACTCCTGAATTCACAGTGTGAGGCACCAGAGCCAAAAAACCAGATGCCAGGAAAAGGAGCTAGATGCCAGACAATTCAGTAGGAAAGCCAGAGAGCCCCTGATTTGATGTCTTATATGCAGGTATAGCCATCACTATCAGAAGCAGCTGTGGTCAAGGCCTCATGCAAGAGAAGAAAAGGAGACACAATTCTGATCTTTTATGCCTGTCTGGTACAGGACAGAGGACATAGGTATACAAAGATGACTAACAACAAAAAGGATCTATAGGCAGTTTTGAAACCATTTATTGTGCATCAACCATGTGAGAGGCCCTATACAGGGCATGAATGCACAGAGTGGATAGAGCATCTTGATCTAGTCATCCACCTATTGTTCGCCATTCGCCTTGATGTAGTCATCCACCTATTGTCCGTCCATCCATCTGTCCATCTAACCATGCATCCATCCTTGCAGGCATGCATTCGGTATTTACTGAGCATCTAACAAATATATGCCAGTACTGTCTAGGTGCTAGGGACACCAAGAAGATGAGAACAGGGAAGGATTCTAGAAGGATTAGAAACTATTTACTTGAAAGCCATTATGAATTAATCATTTCAATTAAATCCTTACAACAACACTGTGGGGCAGGTATATTGTTATCCTCATCTTACAGAAGAGTGGTTAAGTAGCTTGCCCCAAATCACAAGGAGAGTAAATGGCAATTTGGGATTTGAATCAAGCTTTGCCTGGCTCTGAGCCTGTGCTCTTAATAAATTAATAATTATTACATAGTTAATTATAGTATAATGAGATAATTGGTGACAGAGGTGGAAAATTCACAGGAAGTACACAGGAAGAGATAATTAATTTTGTGTAAGGTGGAGGCACTCTTTGATTTTATCCTAGTAAACAAGCAAGGAAAGGAAATTTCAGGCACAGGTAAGAAACATATGCAAAGGCAGAGGAAAAATGAGGGTTTACCTATGAGAGAATGACAGGAGGAAGACAGGCCTGATCATGAAAGGCTTTGCGTGCTTGGCTGCAGAGCACCTTTGAGAGGCCACCACCTCCTATTGCAACTCAACAACCACCCTCCATTCTGTAGCAAAGCCTTTCCAGGGGCCTCCTTGTCCTTCAAAATCCTTATAGTGGCTCCTGCTGTAATGAGCTGTCTGTGCCAGCCAAATCTAAGGCCTCATGTGTGCACACACATTCCCACCCTCTCGGGGCCCCTGCAGACTGTAACATACTTCGGGATTCTGCTGACAGAAGGTAGAGTCCCAAGGGAATATCCCCAACAACCACAGGGGTGATGAGAGCTGACCCTTCAAATTTGGAGCCCACCTCTCACAGACCTCTCCACCACAGAGTCAAGTCACTTTCTCATTCTACTCACAGTTTAGAGTCCAGCTTCAGGAGGAAGCCCAACCGATCATACTCTGCAAAAGAAAAGCAGAAAATGTCACTGAAGGCAAGCCACTGCTGACACTAGCAGACTGCATTCCCCAGTCCAAGACCATGGGGACGGACAACTGCTTTAAAGAACAGATACAAACATCTGTTTTGTGAAGGACCAGGTTCAAGCCAGGTATTTCCCAGGCCACCTGGGCCAACAAGTCCTATGCTGGTTAAATGTGGTGCCTGAAACTAAAATTTAGTAAACCACAAAAGTAGACCCCTGGAGAAGTAAGAAGGTCAGAAGAAACCTCTGCTTCCTCTAAGCTCTATGCACAATTTTGCTCATTCAGCCATGTTAACTGTGCGGTAAAGATGCGGCTGCTAAGGGGTCTTCAAATCTATGGCAACAATCCTTTTCATAACAATCACAAATAATTGATAGATGTGATTACATAAGGAATAAGGAATTTAAAATGAAATCTAAAAACAAATTAATAAGATGTTTTCAACAAATGATAAATCATTAATATTTTATTTAAGTTCTTTATATCTTGTCTCATTCAAAAATAAAGTTAGAGCAGTTTTAAAATTGTATGAAGTACAACATTTTAAAAAGAAGAAATCTGGGGGTTAAGGAGAAATAAACATAGGAAAAATAATAAAATGCAGCCAGGATAAGAATACCAAAAGTAGATGTCCTAAAGTCCTCTCTGCTTACCAGAGGATTGCAGATCTATCCCCAAGATTCCTCACAGCTAAAACTAAATGCAAAGCACTGATATAAATGGTTTACGGAGTCCATAAAATAAACTGGGAGAATCACAGCTATCCCTGATACTAAGACTTGAGGGAAGTTTCCTCTGCGCCCCCAAAAATATTTGTGTAAGGAAAATGATAGGATGTGTCATAGGATTGTTTCTTTACAGCTTGGTTCAATGATTGCAAAGTGTGTGTGTGCGTGTATGTGTGTGTGTGTGGAATGGCTTCACTAAAATAAGGTGGTCTATGAATGCAGTTCTCAGCTGGTGCTGGCCTGGCTTCATCTGAAGATAAAACGGAATCATTAAGACCAAACAATGGGATGGAAGAGGCCAGGCAGCAAGGCTTTCAAGGAACTCAGTCTCAGTAAGCAATGAATGGCCAAGAGAGGGAAATTACACATGCTGACAAGTATCTCACAGGAATCATTCTGTAAGGCCAATTAAAGCCAGACTCATGTGCTTTTATAAGCAGCTGAGTTGCAGTGAGAGAATAATTCCTCTTCTTAAAACTGAAGATACCAACTAGGACACATAACTCAAGAGAGGGCTTGCTTCCCAAGAGATCATGATTGGGTAAGTAAAAGGCTTTCCTCAAAATAATTCTGGTTTCGCTCTAACTCAGATAAATGAATGAGATTTTGCTTAACATATGAAGAACTTATAAGGTTTCAATTTAAAAAATAAACTAAAAACAAAATTTGCAAAAAGTTAGTTTCAAAGTTTAATACTCTTTCAATAATTTTATTTTATTGTTTCATGAAAAAGAAAATCCCATTAACTTGGTAAACACCTGTTGCTTCTCTCCTGCTCCCCCCATCCCGTCATAACCTTGGGACAATTATCTTGCTATTGCTCCTCTGACCCAAGTTACAACCCCCTTGGACGTAGGCTGAATCCACACTTTGGCTGATTCCTTCCAGAGAAGGCAGAGAATGTTTTCTCCCTGTTGCAAACTCAAATGTCAAGGGCCAAGCAAGAACACAATATAAATGAGAAAGTGAGAGAATGTGATACCTCTTGCAGCAGCTCACACCACTTATGTTAGCTGCATTAAAAACAGATTCTGTTAAAATGTCTTTTTTTTTACCACATATTTTCTGTAACCATAATTTTATCCGTGGTTTATATTCAATGGCATCTTAAGTTTTGTTTTACAACACACACTAATTGCATATTAAACATGTAAGAACATATGTCCTCCTATGGCTTTCTTGGACTATCTGCTGTTTTCCTTTCACTTAAGAGACATGAGTACCAGCAATATTTCACTTTACGCTTTAAGAAAAGGTAACTGTGTGGCTCGATGACAAATGGCAGCCAACATTGGCTTCGGATCAGTGTGTGAGCTGATGCAGGGATCATTCTGCCTGCTCCTTTCCAGTGGTTCTTTCCCTGCCTTCCGGTCGCTTCCTCACACACATGCACCCACCAGCTGAGGAGTCCAAGGGGACCCTCGACAGATCTCCAGAGCTCTCTGTGTGCAGCTCTCTCCTCTCTGGTACTCTGCCTGCGACTTCTAGCTGCCTGGGTTACCCCGAATTCTCAACTCTGTTTCCTCTTGGGAAGGCTCTTGGGTTCTATCTAGGTTGTCCTTTTGTGTGCTGTGGTCTGGAAACTCTGTTCAGCCTGTTAGTTTAGGTAATTATAGGGCTAACCTCATTTGTCTCCCTTTCAGAGATCAGTGTCCTCTGCTACTTACTGTTCAATATTTGCAAAATCTTTTTCCATATATTTTGTCTGTTTTTCAGTTGCTCTGCCTTTCTTCACTTTTTCCTTTATCCAGTCTAGATCTTACCTTGCTCTACTGTTCAGTTTAGCCTGCACAATGATCTTTCCAATGCACCCAAACCGAATCTCTCATTCCTGCCCAACCCTCTCTCCTGAGCTCCAGACTTGTATGTACAGCTGTCTCCTGAACATTTCCACATCCTATAGACACCGAAAACTCAGGCTGCCCCACACAGTTCATTTTCACCCCCCTCATTCATGCAGACCTGGTTCTCCTCTTGCATCCTCTACCTTATAAATGGTACTATTCACCCAGCCGCCCAAGCTTGAAACCTGAGAGAATTCCTTGATTCCTGCTTCTCTCTTATTTAATTACCATGTCCTTTTATTTTCATCTTCACAATGGATCTCAAATACACTTACTTTTCTCTATTTCTACTATCCTTGACTAAGAAGCCAGCTTCCTTTCTCACATGGATTATTGTCATGACCTCCTACCACGTCTTCCTGACTCCTGCCTTGACTCTCTCTAATAGATACTCCATGTAACCAGAGCTATCTTTCTATAGGATAAAAATGGTTATGTCATAACTGCTTAAAGCCTTCTATTGTTCTCAGGATAAATCATCTTAGTTTACAAGGTCCTTCGTGATCTGGCCTACAGCGACCAGTCCAAGTTCCCTTTTTGGGTCCCCGCATTGCCCCTATTCTGCCCCTGCCATACTCCATGATCCAGCCAGACTATTTTCTTTGCCTCCAAAGTATTTTTATTACTTCCAGGCCTTTGTACATGTTTTTCCCTTCACTTAAAACATTATTCACAACCCTTTTCACATTGGTTATTTCCTATACACTGCTCCTGAATGACCCAAAGTCACCTCAAACTCAAAATGCTACAAATCAGACTTATCTTCACCCTATCCCCCATACGTTTTTAGGTTTGTTTTGTTTGGTAATGGCATTGCCATTCAGTTCCCCAAGAAATAAATTTTTGGTGTGCCCTATCTTTCTCATTTCTAAACACAAGCGGGGGTGGGGGGGGTGGTGAGGAGAGAAATAGACAGGAGTAAAGGGGGTCAAATATACAGCGACAGAAGGATATTTAACTGTGAGTGGTGAACACACATTATACATATGACATTAATGAATTGTACACTTGAAACCTATATGATTTTATTAACCTATGTCACTCCAATAATTTTAATTAAAATACATACAGACAGACAGATCCTCCTCCCTATACCATAGTCACTGCTTTTGCTGGAGTCTTTACTGTTGTCCAGATAATGCAGTTACCTCTTAATCTGTCTGTCTTCCCAGACTCACCTTCTGCCATTCCTCTCTAGGCAGCCTTTATGCCTAATAGCCATCGCAGATGATGTTTCTAACATCTTTAACGCCCTCACTCACCTTGCTGACTTGGAAAACACCTGCTCATCCTTCAAGATACGGCTATCACCAAGGCTAAATCTAATAGATATTTTTGTAGCGCCACAAAGACCTTCAAGGTTTGGGCTCTGCCTACTTTTCCATCCTATTTGTGCACTTTTTCCTCCCCTATGCTCTCTGCTTTGGCCATTTGGTCTTAATTGTATTCCCTAAATAAGCTATGAGCTCTCTCAACATAGGACTTTTCCTTAGGAGCAGTTTTTTTCCTGCCCGAAATGTGTCCTCATTTCTTTATTTGGTTAATTCTTGCTCATCCTGTAGACCCTGGTTCAAACACAGTCTTTTTGAAGAACATTCCCTGACCCTTCTGTCTAAACTGCAACCCCCTTACATGTTCATTACTTGTCCTCAGAGCCCTTAAATTCCAGTTTGGAATTATACATTTATCAGACTATTTGACTAGTGTCTTTCCTCCATGAGACTAGAAGTTCTGCTAAGGCATCATAACTAACATTGTGCTTGGCATGTTAAAAGAATGAGGAATTAATGCCTTCTCTGATCTAAACCATTAGCCTGTTTCCTTATATGTGCTCATCACCAAATGGAGAGAACTTAATGCATTTCTGCCATTATTTGTTCGTAAGTCTGTAGTGCACATCTGCTGTTTTTGTCCTCCTTTAGAAATAAGCCCCTTGAATTTCTTTCAGGCAACTACTCTTCCCTCACTGCTGGCAAGAGGTGAGACTGTCCACAGGATTAGCCTAACCAAAGCATAGTTACTTGGTAAAATCTAGGTTGATTGGACTCTTTTTCTCTTAAGCTAAGTGATACAAGGGAGAAAAACTATGAAGAGATGGACCATTTGTTGCAATCTAGATTCCTGGCACTGCCCTTCATGTCCTGAGGGCCAGCTATTAGGCTTTTAATTTGATTCTGTGGGTATCTATGTCCTTCCAGTAAATTCCTTTTTCTTTTGAGTTAGCTTGGTCAGTTTCTGTTGCATACAATTAAACAACTCTAACATTATGTATCTGTACCTCTAGCACCTAATATAGAATCTGGCATAGAACTACTGTTCTGTAAATGTGCAGAATAAATGGAGTGACCAAATGACCAAGGGAGCCTAATAAATAGTCCTAAGTCCTGGATTCTTTGTTTTCCTCCACCCCTTGAGGGAAGAGGGCAATATTAATGGTGGCAGCCATGGTGACAGTAGCATGCCTCTCCCCATCACTAGCCCAACTACCTTGTACACTAGTGCTTCCCTTGCTCTGGCCATTGCTGGCTCCCAGCCTATCCAGCTAATTATATCGCAGTCACCTGCCCATGGAGAGTCTGACCTACCCCTTCTTAGACACTCTTCCTTCATTTCAGTTTCTGGCTTTTACTTTAGGGTTCTCTTTCATTGACTCTAAATTTGCCAAAGTAATTCCTTCTTGTCATTTATAAAAGCCTAAAATTTAACTTTCTCCATAAAGACTTCCTGAGGCTCCTGAGTAACGAGTGACTGCCCCATCTCCAATCCAGCCAGGAATCTTGCCTGAGAAGTGCTCTACTCTCATATTTATAAGCTGTTATATGCCACATAGTCATAAGCTGTTACTAATGGTCTAATCTGTGCACAGTTCCTCATGGAGATCTGACTAGCAGGAAAGTTTAAATATAATCTTTAGGAAATGTAAACTAGAATAGAAAATGATCAGGAAGACATGGGTATAATGCTCTTATGAGTACAAGAGCAGAGCTTCTTATTGTTGGGTTTGGGCAAGGCTACGGATCCCATAGCATTTCACTGTATACAAATGTGTTCTTAAAGTTGCATGTGAATTCAATCTAAACAATGGAAATGCTATTTTGAGTGTAACAACTCTTCAGGGACAATTCACCTCTGGGGAAGCTGGCAGTCAAGCCCAGGTCTCCCTGGCAGTCCACTGATGCCACGTCTGTAATAAGAACAGAAAATGCTGGGACTCCCAAGTCGACTAGGCACAATGTGTACTGATGTGCATTATATAGTTCTCCCAGCACCTGAGGGTACTCTCCTCCCAGGTGTCAAAGCAGCAAGCATGCAGTGAAGGAGAGATGCATAGTCTGGTGGGTTAGGCTTCCTGCCTCAGCCAGGCTGGAACGCCCAGCATTACAAAAAAAACCCAACCAAGGAGCACATATGTGTCCTTTGCCTGGCTCCAGGTGAGAAATGGCATGGCTGATGCAAGTCTCTGCTCTTCTCCTTCTGAACTTGCACCAAGTTAGACTTGTGAATGCATAAAGTGCTTTTTCAGATGACTAGTCCTTGAAATTAAACATTAATTCTTCCATTGCCATTTCAAAGGAATAACATTGT
This sequence comes from Pteropus medius, assembly GCF_902729225.1. Lineage (NCBI taxonomy): Eukaryota > Metazoa > Chordata > Mammalia > Chiroptera > Pteropodidae > Pteropus > Pteropus medius. The sequence continues at coordinate 619,018 of NW_024340701.1, read as the reverse complement.
GTTCTAACTCATATAAACTCCTAGAAGGTTCAGAAACTGGACATAAACAAAAGGAGGCCATGCACAAAGGTGTGTATGCACCTAATAATGACACTCTTCTCTATACAAGGCAAAATTAACAGAATTACAAGGAGAAAAACACACTGGGTCTCCTGTCATCACAATGGAAACATATACCACTGAAAACTCAGGCTCACAAAATTAGTGAGAATTGAGATTTTGACAGAATAATTAATAAATGTGAACTGATATGGAGTATCTTACATCCAACGAGTAAAGAATGCACATTCTTTTCAAGCATATATAGAACGTTTATGAAAACTGACCATCTATGAGTAGCCAGTTTTTTATGACAAAAATTTTATGAACATTGAAACAAACTCAAGTTTCTATTCAACATTTAATAGATTCAGTAATACTTTGTATTTCATTTTGCTCATAATTTTATAATGTAAAGAAAATTATAAATGTTTTCACAATGACCTATTTAGATAACCCTAAGTCCCCTCCTGCTTATCTTAGCATGGTGTACAAATGTTATCACTGTCTACCCACGCTCTCATGTGTAAACAGCTGGGAGCACCATACTACACAATGAGGTCCTATCCGAGGATGAAAGGAGTTCGTCAAAGTTCCTCAAAGTTCCTCAAGACCTGTGTCCTACCAGATAGAGGCTCATCTTCAGGATTCTCAGCCCCCAAATGGAATTTCAGGGAATACGGATGCACACTGTGAACCAGGCGTGCTGCTAGCGTTTTTGGTCTCCAGTGATCCACTTCCTTTTTTCATTCTAAAGAACCACCACAAATTCCCATCATCTGTCACTGTGCTTTGCACAAAGCAGATGCTTATTATATAACCACTGCTGATAACAACAATAAATATTTCCCATGAAGACCAGTTTGAGGAACATTACTGCAATATATAAAGTTTACTTTATGGGATAAAAATATGGCCATAAGGCAAAAAAATTCCAACCACATAAGAGAAGAAGCTCTGCTGCCAGATCTTCTTGAAAGGGTCTTTGGCTCCAATCTCCAAGCCATGATGAATTGCTAAGTGTAAAGGGCAGAAGGGTAAATAAAATGAGGTCCTATCCTAACCTAAATAGGCCCCTCATTTCTGAAGAAATGGCACTGCACAGTCTCTAATAAAAGTCATGGACTAATGTAAGCATAAGTAACATATGCCACGGTTTAGGTGGAGGAGGAAGTTGGCAACAGTCCTAAGTGGACTGTCAAACATGCCAGACGAAGGGGAAAACGAGGGGAACTACTCTTTATTGAGCATCTACTGTGTATTCATGCTGCTCTCAGTACTTTCACCTACACTCTCAATTTAATCTTTACAACTCTATGAGGTAGGTAGTATCTCCTTTTTACAGATGAGAAAACAGATGCTTAGAGAGGGGAAATAACATGTTCAATATTTCCAATCAATAAGTGGACCAGCTGGGATGTTGTTAATCCAACCCGGGTCTGACTCTTAAGTTTCCTTCTTTACATTATGCTATACTGACTCTCAGTGGTAAGAAAAAAAACAAGATCCTCATATTAGGAGAGCAGCTGCCATGAGAGCAATTATCTACTATTATCTCCCACCCCCTGCCTGAGCCCTAGCCATGCCCACTCATGAGTTGTGGGAGTCCACAGAGGCCTGACCAAAGTGCAAACAGCTCCCACATCATAAGTCAGGAAATAAATCATAACATAGGATCAATTCATCAAAGACAGACTAAAATAGGAAAAGCAGTTTTATAAAATAAACACAGAAAAATTCACTGACCTAGACTAAATTAACTGACCCAGTAAAATAACTTGGAAGTTCACAAACTGAAATCCAGTCTCAAATGGGTGTATGCTGGCATGGGAAAGGAGAGAAACCTAGCAAGAAGGTCCTAATAAGACTGGGTCTCCTGTGACTATGAGCCCTCCATCTGAGCACAGCACAGCTCTTCACCAGTGTGACGGTGCTGGGGCCAGTGGAGAGTGGACCCTTCAGTGGTAGGCAGAAGCCCCATCCCAGTGAAGGCAAACAGGTCATGCACCAATTTCCCTTCTGTTCTTGATGATAGCTGGGCATGCAACGAATTCAATTCGATTCATGATATCAAGTGTGTCCAGACCACGCTAGGGCATCCTGCAGGAGGATTATGAGGAAAGACAGCTCAAAAGAGCAGTGGGATAGGATATAGAAAATAATGACTCACTCTGCAGTATGTATCTTAAATTTCATGGAGTTTAACACCTAGTAGGTAGATAAGTATAAATAATCACTAAGCAATTATTACATGAAATAAGACATTGTTCCTCTCGCCAAACAAAAATAATTTTACTTTTCCCAGTTGTATGAATAACACATGGTTACTGTAAAAATTCAAATGTAAAAAACTTACAAAGAATGAAGTAAAAACCATTTGAAACTCTTACTATCTAAAGTTAAGTGTTACATTTTGGTGAATATCTTCCCAGAAATCTCTTTCCACAAATAAATGTGCAAATGTGTGTAATTTTACTTACACGTGGCCTCAATATGCATGATGTTTGTTTCTGTTTTGTTCACTCAACAATATCCTTGACATCTTCCGTGTCAATAAAAATAAAACTGCATCATCATTTTTAATGGCTGCACAGTATTCCACTGGATGGATGTGCTACTATTTATGTAATCCTTAAGTATTCATTAAGTGGATGGACACTATTGTTTCTACTCTTCATTCAACAAATATTTACTGAGTACTTATAATGTGCCAGGTACTGTTCTAAGTACTAGGGACACAGTGATGAACAAGATAGGCAATGTCCCTGACCAAATGAAGCCTACATTCTAGTGAGGGAGACCAAAAGTATGTGAGTAAATAAGCAGATAATTTGAAGGAAAGATGACTGCTAAGAAGGAATAAAGACCTACCTTCTTAGAGAAGGACTGGGTGTCACGAGAATCGATGACTTTAAAGTGGTCTGGGGAGATCTTCCTGCAGAGGTGTCATTTCAACAGAGACCTGAGACAGTCATGCAAAGCAGGAGGTAGGAGCATTCTAGGTAGAGGAAATGGTGAGTACAAAGGCCAGGAAGCAGGAAGGGACCTGGCATATTCATGGAATAGCAGGAATGCCAAAGTGGCTTGAGGTCAGTGAGGGGTAAATGGACTAAAGTGAAAGTATGAGATAAACAGAGAGAAACTGAAGCAGCAGCCAGCAAGTAGGGCCCTAGAGGTCACTGAGTTTGAATTTTACTTTAAGTGCACCATGAAGTCAATGGAGAGATTTCAGGGGGAATAAGGTATTATCTGATTTACATTTTTGAAAGATCACACTGGCAACAATGTGGAAAATGGATTGCTGGGAGGCAACAAATGAGCACAGAGAGACCAGTTAGGGGATGTTCACTTGTCTAGGGGAGAGAAAATGGTACCTTGGACAGTGGTGCTAGAAAGAAATGACTGGACAAGGAAACAATGTGAAGATAGAAAAAGTAGGAAAAGGTGAGGAAGAGGAAGAATCAAGGAAATTCCTAGGTTGTGGCTTGAACAGTTGAATAAATGGGAAAGGAAAAATGGGAGAGGAACAAGGTGCAACATACAGATCCTACACGTCTCATCAGATTATACATAAGTAGTTTGGTTTGGGGTGAGATACTGTAAATGTTTTTTTCTTTTAATTTTAGATTTTTCAATTGTTCATTGTTAGTACATAGAATACAATTTTTTTGTGTGTGTTTTGATCTCATATCCTGTCAGTTTGCTAAATTCAGTTACTAGTTTTTGTAGATTCCTTGAGATTTTCTATGTAGGCAATCGTGCTATGTAATGAGGAGGGTTAGTTTTATTTCTTCCTTTCCAGTCTGTATTCTTTGTATTCCTTTTTCTTACCTTGCTCTACTGGCTAGGACTTTCAAAAGTGGTTTCTGATCTTAGGGGGAGAGCAGTCTCTTACCATTAAGTGTGATGTTTGCTCCAGGTTTTTTGTAGATGCCCTATACCAGGTTGAAGAAGTTCCCTTCTAAGTTTGCTGAGAGATTTTATTATGAGTAGATGTTAAATTTTGTCAGATGTTTCTTCTTCATCAATTGACATGACCATTAGTTTTTCTTCTGTTGACAGGTAATATGGTAGATTATACTGAGTAATTTTTTAATGTTGACCCTTCCATTCTAAGGATAAATGCCACTAGGGCACCAAATCTGGGTGGGTTAGCTATTATTTCATCAAATATTTCTTCTGTACTGCACTCTTTCTCTTCTTCTGGGAGTCCAATGACACAGACAGTAAACCTTCTGGTATTATCCCATAAGTCACTGAGGTTCCATTCAACTTTTCAAATCTTTTCTCTTCTGTTGTTCAGATTGGATCGTTTCCATTGTTTGTTTGTTTTTTAGGCGAGGTAACCCTTGGTTGACCTCACAGATTGCAAGGACCTTGTCACCTTACCATCCCTTATTTTTTTTAATTAAAAAACATATTTTACACCTACAGCACCTCGTTTTCCTAGGTGGTCTACCATCCAAGTACCAACCAGGCTCGACCCTGCTTAGCTTCTGAGAGCAGACAGGATCGGGCTTGTTCAGGGTAGCATGGCCATAGACTCCATTGTTTTATTTTCAAGTTCACTGATTCTTTCCTCTGTTATCTCCATTTTGTTATTGAGCCCATTCAGCTGCATTTTTAAAATTTCAGTTATTGTATTTTTTCTTAAATCTTAATTTAGTTCTTTTTTTTTTTGGCTAACATATTCTATCTTTCCAATCATTTCAACAGTGTTTGCCCTTACCTTTGAGAGCATTTTCATAATGGCTACTTTAAAGTCTTTGTTAGATTATTCGAACATCTGTGTCATCTCGGCACTGGGATCTATTCATCATCTGTCCCATGCAAATTGAAATTTTCCTGGTTCTTAATATGATGAGTAATTTTAGATCGTACACTGGATATTTTGAATACTATGTTATGAAACATTAGGTCTTATTTAAATCCAGTGGAGAATGCTGATATTTTTGTTTTATCAGACAATCAACCAGGGGGAATTTAGGTGGCCAGTTCTGACCAGCATTATGTAGGTTGTGGTTTCAATGCCAGCTCCATTTTCAAAACCTATTCAGGTGTGTCCTCTCATGTATCACTCAGTGTTCAGTCTTGAGCCATGGTCTATTCCTTAGTTCAGTTCTCAGAGTCTTTGGTATATTGGTTGGAATCAGATGCATGCGTACACAGCTCAGGGGTTAGGCTGGAAGTTCATAAACAAATTTATGGCGTCACTTTCCTGAGTTTCTCCTTCTCTGTTGTTCCCGTACTTTCCAATTCATCGAGCCTCCCCTTCTTGATTCTCTGGCCAGAAAGCTGGGATTTTAGTTACCACATACAACTTGTTTCCTGCACTGTACCTAAACCTGGGGCCAAGCAGCAGAGAGAGAAAAAGGCAACTGAATTTTGTCACTCTCTTGGGATTACAGCTCCTCTGCTCCGAGAGGAAGGTTTCCCTTCCTCAGTTTTAGGTGCTTGAGGGCTCCACTGTGGCTACCACCACTGTGGGACAGCCCAGGAACTAGGGCACGAGAGAACAGAGGAAAGACTAACCCTTGGGTTTCCCCCTCTGTCTGAGCCTTAGAGTCCCATTCCCACTCCAGAGCCATAACTAAAGGTCTTCTGGAATTCCCTCTGTGCCCTGGTGTCCACTGCTGGGTTTTGGGCTGCCTCGAGTCTAGGACATGAAATATCAGAAGAAAAATGAGAAATTCACTGCCAGTGTAGTAGTGCTTTTAATTCTAGTCTTTTCCTCTAATCTATCTGCTACTATTTATATTTCGGAGTTCTCAAATAGCTGCTAAATGCATTATGTCCAAGCCTTTAGCTGCATCCGGTGACGGAAATAGATTCTTATACATGCATCTTGTCCATATATCCTGGTATGCATATAAGCCCTCATTTATGCAAAGAAAACACCAGGGAGAGGAAATGCCAGGTCATGGGGTATGTATATATTCAAATTTAGCTAACACATAGTCTTTTCCGAAGTGGTTATAACCAATTTATCCTCTGACCAGTAGAAACCTCTGTACCACAGCCTCACCAAAACTGGAACATCAAGCTTTTCAAGTTTTGCTATTTTGATAGATATATAGTGGTATCTCACTGTAATTCTAATTTGCATTCCCTTAGGCACTAATGTAATCACATATCTTTTCATAGGTTTATCAGCCATTTGGATTTCCTCTTTTGTGAAGTATTTGTGAAGATGTGTATAAAGCATTTAGCACAGTGCTGGCACATAGAAGGTCCTCAGTAAACAGTGGTGGCTGTGATCATATTCTGTGAACATCATTCCCCTGTCCACGCTGAAACAACTACTTTCTGCTGCCAACAGCACAGTTGTGTGAAGCAAGGAGACTGTCTCAGACATGAGAGCCAAGCCCCACAGAGCCTGAATGATTTTGTGTAAAAAGGGCAAATGTGCCAATCTATGTGTCTTGCGCTATAGATACAGGGAAGAGAGGAAGTGTGTCAGCATGTAGGAGTTTTAGCCTAAGTGCACAGTAAAGAAAAGTGCAAAATAAAGTGCACCTCCTGGAGGCGGTATGTATTTGAGTGTACGGGGTGCGCATGTACATGGGCAATAGGGTGCATGTCCTCGGGAAGCTGCGATGGTATCACCAGCCTGGTGTTCTGCTAGGCAGCCTGATGGTCACTACCCCAGCATTCCCAGATTTGGGGTCTCTGAATGCCCTCCGCCCCACTCTTTCTGACAAAAGACATATCTTTTTATATAAACCTGAACCATTCTGATGGGGAAGGAGCATCTACAGCAAACTTCTCAGTGCACACTTTTAAAGCAATTGACAAAATCTTCTAGGTGTTGCATCCCACCACTGCTTCCTAGACCACGAGGCCCTAGAAAGGCTTCTTAAGACTTTCCTTCAATTCTGAGGTATTCCATTGCCCATCCCACCCCCCAGGTACCCCCCACCCCATTAGGCTCCACTTCAAATGTGGCCAGTGCTGAAAGGATGATAGATGGGGAGGGACTGGTACCTGAGCCTAGTGTTTGTCCAGCGGAGTCAAAGGATAGAACCACTGAATCTGCAACACAAGAGGACATGTTCATTTCTTTCTCTTTCTTACAGTAAAAAGACAAGCTCCCACTGGCTCTGCCCAAACCCTCCCCAGGAGAAAGTCAACTGCACAGAGGAATGGAACTCAGCTGCACAGAGCCTCCACAAGTCCATGCCCACCCATCCACTGGGCCAGGAGGCCCCGCTGAGCCCAGCCCCAAGCCTCCTGCCACCGGGATGAACGGTTCAAGGCAGAGACAGGCCCCGAGTTCTTCAGAGGCATTTCTTGCCAAATTAGGGGATAAACTTACTTATTTTTCCTTCTCATAGTGAACAAAAAAAATTAAAACAAAGCATAAGAAAAGTTCTCTCTTGCATCTAAAGGCACTAACATTCCCCTGTGACTTCTCCCTTTCTTTACCTACTCATATACCCAAATGCTTATTATTTTCCCCCCAACAAAAGGCTTATTAAAGTGGCCTATAGGAACTTACAGTAAACATTGGAATAAAATAATGACGTCAAAGAAAAAAAATATTATGTAGTCGGGGGAATGTTAGTGTACAAAATGCATGCCATGAGGACATATACAAATACTACAGCTAGAATCAAGGAGGCCGGATCGCCTAAATGGCCAAAGAAAAGGCGAAAATGAACAGCTTCAAAATTCAGTGCCTACAATGCATTCATTCATTCATCTATTCAACTGTTCAGTAAATATTTACTGGGCACCTACTAGGTACAAGATACTATACTTTGAGATACAGCAGCAGACAAAAGCATGGTCTCTGCCTTCATGGATCTACCTGCCATTAATCTAAGAGAAAAAAATATTACCAAACAACAAACTATTCAACTAAAAATTGATTAAATGAAAAAGAAAAGAATACTGTGAAAGTTTCTATTAGGAAGCAGACATAGTTTGGAAGGGGAGTGGGTGCTGGTTACGGGAGGCTTTCCTAAAGAGGTGACACTTGAACTAAAAGCTGAAGGAGAAGTAAAGGTTAACCTAACAAGAACAGAATGGAGCATTCCAGGCTGAGAAAATGCCTACTGTGGAGAACCGAAGCAAGATGGAACAGGGTGCTTCAGAAAAACTAAAAGACCAAAATATAAAAGCAAATACTTTACAGTGATCAGAGAGAAAATTCTCTTGAGGGGTCTTAATAAAGGAGGATGCTACATGATGTTGAAGACAATCTTCTACAACATTTTTATAAGTAATTGTGAATCTGGGATGGCTGTTTCTTATAACATGAGCTAATACAAATGATGGCATAAAGCTAGGGTACAGTTCAATAAACACAATTATAAGGGACACCAAGATAATTTAAGGCCCAAGATAACCTCAGAGACCCCAGACTCAAAAGGGATCACATTCAAAGGGCTCACCTACTACAAAAGAATGTCAGCTGGATGGATATAGGACCAGTGTCTACAGCCACACCCCCACCCCCACCCCCACTTTATCCTTCAGATCTCAGTTTCTACGTTATTTTCTCTTATTGCGCAAGGAAATCTGACACAAGTTATCATAACTGTAAATAACATCTGTCCCCGCTGCTTGACTACATGCTCCATAAAGGCGGACATTATATCTGCTGTCTTCACTGCTGCATTCCCAGCATAAGACCTGGCACTCAATAACTATTTGCTGAATAATAGTCCTAGAGAAATGAATGGACTACAAATTCTTCAGGGAATCTTTCACATATATTTTTTTTCTCATAACCAAATGTCTACAAAGAACTGGGTGGCAGAAACTGGAAGGGTTCAGATAAGAATCCAGAGGCAGAAATTCTGTATTGCTAGTTAAGCGCAGATCCATATGCTTTGAAACCTATCAAGTAAAAGGTGGAGTTGACATCGTTTAATAAAAATGTAGAAGCATGATTGGCTGACCACCGTGAGATACAATCAACGTCTAACTCTTACAAATTCTAATTATCAACATTTCTCACATCTGTCTCCTCTCACCGCTACTGACCTTTCAGAAAAGAACCTTGTTCTCCCCCCTCACCTCACTCCCTTTCTCTCTCTCAGCTTACAATTTACATACTATAAAAGTCACTCATTTTAAGTATACAAGTCAATGATTTTTAGAAAATTTAGAGCTGTGCAACCAGCACCAATGCAACTTTAGAGCATTTCCATCTCCCTAAAAAGATGCCTCATGCCCATTTACAGTCACACTCTGTTCCCATCTCCAGCTCCAGGCAACTACCAATTTACTTCTAATCTCTATAGATTTGCCTTTTCTGGACATCTGCCAGCAGACTGTTCTAATAGCCCTCTAACCATACTCCTACCTCCAACTTAGCCCACTTCCATCATCCTTTATACTGCTGCAAGATTTTTCTAAAAAGTTACCTGACTGTGTCTTTGCTCTTGATTAAAATGCTTCAGTGGTTTCCCATAGCCTGTAAGATGCAGTTCAAGCTCTGACATTCAAGGTCTTCACCCTTTTGCTTCATTTGCCACCACTAATATACCTCATGTCCCAGATATGCTAACCTACTTCTGCTTCCCCCAAAAGACATGTGCCTTCATGTCTTCAGACATCAGACATACTATTCTTTCTGCCTGTTTGCATGAAAAAAAAAAACCCTCCCACTTCTCCAGTAAGACTCAACTCAATCATCCCCTCTTCTTGAAGCTTTCTCGATCAATTCTGCCCATTCTCTTCTGTATGCCATCGCTGTACTGCTATTATGGAATTATTATACTGCATTATAATTCTTGTTTACTTCTCTTTTTTCTCTCATTAAACTGCAGGATCCCTGAGGACAACTGTCTATTCATTTTGAGGATCTAATGCCTAGCTCAGTGGCTAACCAACACACAGAAAGTGGTCAATATTTTTATTAAACAAATGAATAAGCTAGTAAGTGTCCCTGCTTTCTTTCAAAGGTGATATTACCTGAGTCATATTTTACACATTATGCATATAGATTCTCATTTAATTCAAGTCAATCTTGAACTGTCCTTGTACCAGGAAGCTTCAGAAGTTCAAGCCTGGCCTCATCCTAGGAAGATACAAGCATTCTCACAAATCAGTGCAGGGGGAATAAGAAAAATGCCCAAGGAGCTTTCTAGGAGAAAGATCACATTCACCTGGAGAAGATTAGGAAAAGCTTTCGGAGGAGCTGACTGCCCAGATGAACAACAATAAAAACAGCATCTCAAATTTTTATTGCAGTTGACAAGTATTTTTCCAACTGCAATTTACCTCTTTGAACTCACAAGCAGTCCTGAAATAATGTCTTAAACTTTTCAATCTAAACATAAAGAAAACAGGGTAAAAGTTAACTAAATGACTAAAACTTAACTAAGACTAAAAGAAAAAGGACTAAATGGTAACAGTGGTTGTCTCTGAAAGAAAATGATAGGTGATGTTTATTCTCCATATTTTTGCAAAATTTCTACAATAAACATGTATTACTTATAGTACCAGGGAGGAAAAAGTTAAAAAAAAAAAAGAACTCTTATATCCAGCTCTAGGATTTTAAAATCTAACTCATTGGTATCAATGCAGAAGGTTCCTGACTGCCTTCATTACTCACTGTACATGATAAAAAACTGTTCAACTTTTCCCGCTAGTTACTGAGGTATCCTTACGTTTCATGCCACTTAAATACACCTCAGCTACACCAATGACTAAATAAATGAGCTTTTTAAAACTTCTTCCCTCCTTTCCACAAATATTAGCAAGTACCAGATACAAGCACACCTTGTCTTATTGCTCTTAGCTTTATTGTTCTTCACAGATGTTGCAGTTTTTACAAACTGAAGGCAAGACCCTCCACCAACAAAAAGATTACAACTCCTTTTATTGTGATACTTCCTTTATTGTGATGGTCTGGAACGAACTCACAATATCTCCAAGGTATACCTGTACTAGAGATATGGAACTGAATAAGAGAGAGTTTTTGCCTTCCAGCCAAGGAAGACAGACAAATTAACAGCCACTTAAAATAAAAATAGTTTGATAAGGGTATGCAAAGGATAAGCAACAAACAGATGTCTGGCTTTACTGTAAAGTCAGTGTTTTCACAAATATTATTTCCAGTGATAGTGGGATGCTCCCAAGAGCATGTGTCTTTAATCTGTCCACGATGCAAATGAGAGGAAGAAATTTCAGGAAGAAATTTCTGATGCTGAGCCCTGGGGCACATGAAGTGACATCCATGTTTTGATGGATAATGCTTTGAGCATTAAAGGCACAGACTTGAGAATCAGTTTAACCAATCATTTATTTGTGTTTATTCAAAAGGATGTAAGATTACTTTAGTTATAAACCAGTTTGACAGCTAAAGGGAAAATTTAGTAATCAACAAGTTGAGAAGTTTGTTTTGCAAGAAAGAGCAAGACTCTCCAGACTTCTCCTTCTCAAGTTAACAAGTATGTCATTTTTATTTAAAGCAGCCCAGGCTCCAGCTGTTCCTGGCTCCCAGGCCAGAGGCGGCCATGTGGTGTGCTGTACAAGTGACCAAACAGAATTCCAGACCAAACTACAACAGAGCATCGCTGCACATGACTTCGTTCAATGAGAAAACCTCGAATTTACTGAAAATCTTTTATTATGGTCAGATGTTTCCTGTGTCTGGTTTCTGAAGCAAATAAAAGCAATATAAAGGGAGTATGAAGAATGGGAGTCAGTCTTTCCAGTTGTTGGAGAGGCTTCCAAAGCTTAATTATGCAGTGAACAAGCTACATTTTCAGGTACTACCTCTCATGGTATACATTCGACACAGATAGTTGGCTTGGGCCAACAGATGTTGACTGTTGCTTGATTGGGAGGGACCTTCATTTAAACCACATGACACTGCCTCTCCTCTGGCCTCTGACAACTGAACCACAGGTGGGTACCTGACCCAAGGACATGCGGTTTATAGATTGATGACTCATTTATGGGGCAGATAGGTTCCACCTTGTAGAGGCTTGAATTGTGAAATACAGAGTTGGGGCCATTGATAGAAGACACAAGCAGACAAACAAAGAAGAGACCTGGAGGCTATGGGCTGAACTTGATGCTGAGCCCTGGGGCCCATGTTAGTGGCATAGCCTCAGAGTGAAGAGCAACAACCCTGCTGTTGAAGGCAACAAGACACCTTAAAGAGCTGCCTTAGTTCTTCCAGGACCAGTCTCTGTGGCAGCCAGCTATACCCTGGATCATCCTTCCATGAGACCTTAGGATTTAGCTTTTCCTCTGTTCCCTTGAGTCTTGATCTATACTTGAGATTCTCCTTTTCATGTCTCTTGCTACCATGGAGCTATCTATAGTCTGAGTAGGCTCACCTCTTCTACCTTCCAGTCCTCATGCTTCAACCTTCTCCTGTTTAGAAAAAAAAAAGTGCAGCTCACTGTCAGCATTCATTTAACATCACGCAAAGAAATGCTCCATTTTCTAGGACTTGACATTTTCAGTGACTGAGAATTACTAAATTTTGTAAACAGAATGCTATAAATAAAATGTTACTTGTTTCCAAAGACCATCAATATACTAGAGTGATGCAAAAATAATAATAAAAGCAAGATATTTCATGGCAAACTTTGGAAGTAAGATTAGAACTGTAATCCGTGAGTTATCTCAGGATAAACGCTGCAGCCACAAGCACCCCTGGTGAGTAATCCTGGGGCACCAGTAAAAGGATTAATACCCTAGAGTGCTCTCCGCCTTCCTGATCACTAGGTGGACGAGGTGGACCCTGCACCAGGTTGGACCCGCTCCAAGCGCAACCTACCCCACCGGGCCCGATTCTCAGAAGAAGGAGAGGGCCCTACTTGGACCTTGGATCTAAACTATGTTTTCCAATCCAGCCTTTATAAAAGAGCTCTCAACTTTAGGCGTTTATTAGTGGCCATATGGCTACCTGTGTCTTGTTCTACTTTCTCCAATGCTTAGATCCTGGGGGGAGGAATCTAACCTATAGTTTTAGTATCTCAATTTCTTCCTTCCTAACCCCAATCCCAAATAAACAAAATCTGAGAGATGAGATTCCTAAAGATACATAGAGGGGAAAATAAGTCTGAGGACAGAAAATACAACAAAACCATTAATTTAGGGGAATGTGGTATACAGAAGAAAATCAGTGACATAATGAAAGACATAGCAGTAGCAGGACAGAGGAAATCATAGGAGGTGAGAATTGGTTACAAGAAAGAATATCCAAATGTGGCAAAGAGGTGGAAGAAGCTGATGGATAAAAAGACACCACAGAATTATTCATCAGGAGGGCATTTGTAACTTTAGTGGGAACAATTTCTGTATAACGAACGATCAGATTGTGTGGACTCAGCTGTGAATGATTTAAGTGGAAGCTATTGATATAGTAGACTTATGTCAAGAAGTTTTTCCTTAGATTTCTGTCATTAGTTTAACTTACCAAACATATATAGAGTTCTTACTAAGTTCAAGAGATTGTATGAAAAGATTAGGTATGACCCCTGACATTAAAGAGTTTTGAACTTAGGAGGAGAACAGAGATACAAGTAACTAATTTCGATCCTCTAGAGAAGTTGCTATAGGAGTTCAGATGGAACAAGGAGAATTTTCACTGAGAGAACCTGGGATGAAACGGAGGAGACTGTATATGAGCTGGTATGAGACAACCTTATAAGACAGGCTGTGCTGGAAGGGCGGGAACAGCTGTAGAGGCACTGAAGCATGCAAAGTGAGTAGTGTGTGGTTTCAGGAAGGTAAAATCATACCTAGTTAATATGTCTGGATTTCTTTTAGGAGGTAAAAATGCACATGACTAAAAGGGAACTAGTCAATACAATCTGTTTAGACTTTTAAAAAAGGCTTGACACATCAAAGACTATTTTTAAAAAGTGAGTCACCATGAAATTGAAGGAAGAAACTGCTATGTCATCCAGGAGACAAAAGGCACTTGGCTGAGGATCAGGGAGGGGCAGGGTGCCCCCTGGGGCACCAGCAACAACAGCGAGACCGGGAAGTCTGGGAGTATCCTCTATGAGATGGGGGAACTGAGGGAGGGCGGCAGCGCTTACAAACACCTGTGTGTGCAACAGAAGCAGCTGGAATAAAAATGGAAATAGGCATGGGCTGAAACTGAAAGTGGGATGGCAGGATGAGGTCTGGAGCATCAGGGACATGGGAAAGTTTTAGTACTGCGGCACTAGAAATAAGAAAGGAATGAATTTGGCACAGGAACCACAGTTTGCTGAACCCTGACTTATATAACACATATACCTCTGATTCCTTCCAAACCCCCCCAATGACAGAAAAGACTGATTGATTGTTGTAAAGCTGAAGTACACAAGAACAAAGAAAACGAAAGAGGAGACACCTGCAACAAAAGTCTGAAAGTTGGAAAGTGAACAACTGGAATTGACTCAGCAAACCCAAGAAGGCTGCATCCTATACTAGTATTGGGGAGAGCTGAGATGTAACCTGAAGAACACTACAGAACTCCCTAAAGGCTCAATCACTGGCAGCACGAGGTACTACTGGAAGTCGGAGAGAAGACCATACAAAAAAACAAGACACCACACTCTTAAGTATAGGTGGACAGCCAAGGTCACAAGGCATTAGAGGAAAGTATCTCATGTAAAGACAAAGACCTCACATATTTGGGATATAAACCTAAAAGCAACAAATGAACAGGACAAACAAACAGAGACTCATGGACATGGACAATGGACTAGTGGTTAAGAGAAGGGAGGGGGAAAATAAAAAAATAAAATGTTAAAACAAAGTATGTATATATAGTATAAAAAAATAATAAATATACTGGCATTTAAAAAAATAAAATAAAAAAAATAAAGACAAAGACCAAAATAAAAGATATCATCTTCTAAAAAGAGGTGTATTTAATGAATAAAAAGGAAAAATAACTCAGAAATTTAAAACATGATAGCAGAAATAAAAAGCACTGGAAAAAAAGTAGAGGAACTCTCTCAGAATGTAAAGAATGTAAAGCAAAAGGCAGAGACGAAAAATAGGAGAAAAGATTTTTTAAAAATTAGAAGACCAGTCTAAGAGATATGACATCTAAATATGGGAGTTCTGGGAAGAGAAAACAAGCAAAAATGAAAGGGAGAAAATACTCAAAGAAATAATTCAATATAAATAATTCAATATAACTAAAAGACTTGAGTTTTTGAACTTGAAAGGGCCTCTGAGTATACAGCTCAATATGAAAATAGCCTTGTACCATGGTACGGCATCATGAAATTTCAGAACATTCAAATTTCCAGAGAGAACAATAACAAACAGGTTCTATACAAAGAGTAAAATATCAGAATGGCATAAGAACCCTCAACAGGAACACAGAAAGCATAGAATGAATTGGGGCAATATCTTCAAAATACCAAGGGAAAGCAATTTCCAATCAGGAATTCTATATCCA
Organism: Pteropus medius; assembly: GCF_902729225.1. NCBI lineage: Eukaryota > Metazoa > Chordata > Mammalia > Chiroptera > Pteropodidae > Pteropus > Pteropus medius. The sequence goes on along the minus strand of NW_024340701.1, from coordinate 603,600 downwards.
GGCAGACTGTCAATTAAGTATGAGAGTAAATTTACCTCTCATGCATCCTTTCTCAGGAATTAGTAGAGAAGAAAATGAAAAAACATGAGATTCATACTTTCTCTGTCAATTAAGTATGAGAGTAAATTTACCTCTCATGCATCCTTCCTCAGGAATTAGTAGAGAAGAAAATGAAAAAACATGAGATTCAGGAAATGATCTATATCACAAGAGGATTATGGTGAAATGAGACTTCAAGACCATAGCTGGGCATCAGGGACAAAGAACAAACAGTCCAGGGTAGTGTATGTCAGAAGGCTCCTAGAGAGATCTCTTCAGGAAAATGAAACTATAGACTACCAAATGTGTTTGAACATATGGAGAAAAAATTTATACAACTGAGGAAGAGATTAGGGTTGTCTAAATCTTCTCTGTATAAGCACATAGAAAACTAAGCAAAACAAAAAGCAAGACTATTATCGACTTCAGGAAAAAAAAAACAAAATCTACAGTGAAAAAACAGTAATCATAGTATCTATAAACAGCATTTTCATGATCATAATATACGAATTGAATGTCGTTTAAATTGTATTAGGAGAAAGGGAGGATGGACTTCGTATTTGTGGTGGAGTAGTGAGTGTGACAGAGTACTAAATATTCATCTTCTACTGTATCGAGTCATAGATAATACTCAAGAACTGGCAATATAAGTATGTTATTTAGAGATCTGGAAGCATATACCAAACAAAGTAAGTTAAAAGAGTTGAAAATGGATGCCTCTTGGAGGTAGGAATTCAAGTCATGTGCTAATGGGGGAGTGCCTTTTCTGTTGTTTTTGTTGGTGACAAGCCTTATAGAATTGTCTCTTTGAACTAATATATATACTAGAATATGTATAACTTTATATGTACATAGTTACATGTAACAATAACACTTGTATAACTTTAAGAAAAACAAACACTCAATTAACTTGTATAAAATTGCACAGCCTACAGTGGCAGGGCTGGGGCTTCGAATCTAGTTGATTTGGTTCCCTAACCTACATATCATATATCTACCAATAGGGTCAATGAAGAGTCTATTAGAAATCTATATGCCTCACATTTGATCATATCCTACTTAATGTCTTATTAAATACTGCCTTATATTACTTTCTGATTGTTTTATTTATCCAAAAATGAGCTATCAAACATAATTAGTCTAGAATAAAAGATAATTAAAAGACAAAGTAACCAAATATGTAGACTTTGTTTGGATCCAGACTCAAAAAAAACCCCCAAAAAAACCCAACTGCAAAAAGGCATATTTAAGGTAATTACGGGCTTTGGAATGTGGAAGAGGTACTAGAAAATATTAAGGAATTAGGGTTAATGTGAGATAATAGAATGATGACTACATTTTAAAAAGTTATCTGTTAAAGATGCATACTGAAGTGTTTATAGCTAAAATCACATGTCTGGGATTTGCTTTAAAATCTGATATAATTTTTAAAATCCAAATCACACACTCACACACACACAATCTGTGAGAGCATGGTCTGCATTATTCTCGTGTGCTAGAGACCCTTGGACAGGATGAGACTATTAAGTCATTTGCCATATGACATTAAGTCATTTGCTATATGACATTATTGCCTTTATCTGGGAAAAATATGCACTTAATATGGCTATAATTAAAAGAGCATGGTACGATTCCATTCTCAAGAAATAACTTAGTTAAGACAAAAGGAGGGAACAAAATGAAAAGTTGCTCAACAAAGTTTTTATACTTTGTCATGAGAAATTTTACATACCTATTACTCTGTACTATTTCTATTTTTAAAAAGAGGATACACACCTCTCAGTACTCATACTGAAAAAGGAAAAGTTGTAATTGGTTGTCATCACTGTTACTCATCTTAAGTATAAAGAGTGGAAGGCATGGGGAGAAATGGAATATATCCTGATGAAAATGTAAAATAGTGAGACAGCTTTGGAAGACATTCTAGGAGTTCCTCAACAGGTTAATATGACTCAGCAATTCTACTGCTAAGTATATGTACCCAAGAGAAATTAAAATTTACATCCACACAAAAACTTGAACACAAATGTTTACAGCAGTTTATTCATAACAGCCAAAAAGTGGCAAGCTAAATGTCCATCAACTAATGAATGAATAAAATGTGGTATATTATTTCACCATAAAAAGGAACAAAGTATTGATTCATGATTCGACATGGATGAATCTTGAAACCTTATGAAAATAGAAGCCAATCACAAAAGGCCACATATTGTATGATTCCATTTACATGAAATGTCCAGAATAGGCAAATCTATAGTGACAGAAAGATTAGTAGCTGCCTAGGGCTGGGAGTGGTTGGTGGAAAATGGAGAATGACTAAAAATGGGTATGGAGTTTCTTTCTGGGGTAATAAAAATGGCCTAAAATTAACTGTGGTGATGTTTGCACACTCTGTGAATATGCTAGAAACTGAATTATATACTTTCAATGGGTCAGTTGTATGGTGTATAAATTATGTTTTAAGAAAACTGTTACCTTCACAGGAACAGAACAATTCTAAAATTTGTATGGAACCAAAAGAAACCCTGAATAGCCAAAGTAGTCTTGAGAAAGAAGAACATAACTGGAGGCATCATGCTCTCTAATTTCAAACTATATCACAAAGCTATAGCAATCAAAACAGTATGGTATTGGCATAAAAACAGACACACAAATCAATGGAACAGAATAGAGAGCCCAGAAATAAACCCTTGCCTATAAGGTCAATTAATTTATGACAAAGGAGCCAAGAATATACAACAGGAAATGGAGAAAGGACAGTCTCGCCAATAAACGGTGCTGGGAAAATTGGACAGCTACATGCAAAAGAATAAAACTGTAGCACTATCTTACATCCTACACAAAAATTAACTCAAAATGGATTAAAGACATGAATGTAAGACCTGAAACCATAAAACTACCAGAAAAAACAAAGGCAGTAAGCTCCTCGATGTCGGTCTTAGTGATTTCTTGGCTTTACATCAAAGCAAAAGCAACAAAAGCAAAAATTAACAAGTGGGACTACATCAAACTAATAAGCTTCCACAAAACAAAGGAAACCATCAGCAAAATGAAAAGAAAACCTACTGAATGGGAGAAAATATTTATAAATCATAAATCTGATAAGGAGTTAAAATCCAAAATATGTAAAATCATACAACTTAACAGCAAAAAAAAAAAAAAAAAAATCTGATTTTAAAATGGGCAGAGCATCTGAATAGACATTTTTCTAAAGAAGACACAGAGATGGCCAACAGGTACATGAAAGATGCCCAATATCACTAATCATCAGAGGAATGCAAATCAAAACCACAAGGAAATATCACCTCACACTGTATGAACGGCTATTATAAAAAAGACAAGAAATAAGAAGTGTTGGTGAGGATGTGAAGAAAAGAAAGTCCTTGTGCACTGTTAGTGGGAATGTAGTATGAAAAATAGTATGACAGGTCCTTGAAAAAATTAAAAAGAGAACGACCAAATAATCGAGCAATTCCACTTCTAGGTATTTATTTGAAAAAAATGAAAACATTAATTTGAAAAGATATATGTACTCCCATGCTCACTGCTGCATTATTTACAATAGCCAAGATATGAAAACAACCTAAGAGCCCACTGATGAATGGACTAAAAAAAAAATGTGGTATACACACACACACACACATAATGGAATATTATTCATCCATAAAAAAGAATTAAATCTTGCCATTTGCAACAACATGGATGGACCTTGAAGGCATTATGCTATGTGAAATGAGAAAGCCAAATACCATATGTTCTCACTTATATGTGGGGTCTTTAAAAATTTTAAGAAAACAAGCTCATAGACACAGAGAACAGATTGGTAGTTGCCAGAGTTGGGGGAACCAGTAAAATGAGGGAAGGGAGTCAAAAGGTACATCCAGTTATAAAATAAGTCACGGGAATGTAATATACAGCATTATGACTAGTTAATAATACTATATTACATATGTAAAAGTTGCTAAGAGAATAAATCTTAAAAATTCTCATCACAAGAAAAAAAATCATGTAACTGTGTGGTGACAAAGATGTTGACTTAGTACAATCAAGAAAGAAACCTCACCAGTGGAGGGTTAAAAAAATCAGTGAAGATTAATTACTCCATAGTATATTGCAGAGAAAATAAAAAGGACTTGGTTTTAAATAACCTATTGGTTCCTGTCCTTAGTATTCTGAGTCTTTTATTCAGTAACTTATTTTTCAATTATGGCTGGACAGGAATGGAGTTTCAGCTAATCTTAACTTAGAATTCTCCTATACCTAGACTTCTGTGCCCTGTGCCTCCCAAGCAGATGTTGCAAACTGGAGGCTCATAGATATGTTGGTTAGCTCACAAAATTTATGAAAAAATTTGAATTTGTTAACATTCATCAGTCAAGAGATTTCACATAAAAATCTAGATTTCCAGCTTCTCTTGAAAATTAGGCAGATTCTGGCAATAGAGAAGAGTGTTTCTTTTATTCAACAAAGATAACAAATTATAAACTGATATTCAAAGTACTCAGGAATGATAGCTGGTTCTCAAAAACTAGGGAAAAGAATGTAAAACGATCAGGCAGCAGGGACTGGGTGTAATCAGAGGCAGAGGATGGAGGTGTGGGGGTAAACATCTTAGAGCTTTACTTTAAGGTAACATCTCAAGTTGAGATAGTTTTCCTATTATTCCCTCTCACAGCACCTCTATCTTTTCTTTGGAGCACTTACCACAGATGGAACAGAATATTTACTTGTGTTTAATGTTGGTTTCCCCATCTAGATTAAAAATTCCAGGTGACACGCACTGTCTTTTTCACAATACTCTTCATTTAGCACAGCACCTGACACAGCATACACTCAATATTATTGAATGATAAATTAATAAGTGAATGAACAAATGATGTGAAAAGGCATCAAGAAACAGGTAATTTTTAGGAAACAAAAATCCTACCGCTCCCTTTTTCACTATAAAAGAAAGGGTCAAATGAATTGGTATAGAGTTACAACAGACGTTTAGAAGTCTATAGTTCGGAATATTCACAGGATGCTTGGTTCTACCTCCCTTAAAGAGATGATTAATTTATTGTTTTATACAAGGCTTTCTCACACTTAGCCTTACCTACTCTAGTATTTTCTCTGGTCCTCATCCTAAAAACTCCATTTCATGATCAATAATGCAAAGGTCCTGAATCCACTGGAGAGGGAAGCCTGCTCAGTGGTCCATATGACACCTATATACATAGCAAGGTGTGGCCTTCTGGAAACATTCACTGCAAAACTCTCCTCAGGGAATGAAACAGAAAACAGCTTTGATTTTTATTAAAGTACATTATAAGGTATCCAGTTCCATTTGCTCAGTAAAACCAGAATGAAAATATTAAAAGGAAAGAAAAAGTTAGAAATGGAATCACAACTAACAAATTTTTATGTAAGAATAACAAGGATTTAATATCATTATACACAGTACATATTAAAATTTACGCATCTGCCCCCACAAATGTTTTTTATGTCTTTTTTCTCTCATGTATGGGTTCCACTCAAAGTTCACCATTACATTTGGCTATTTTGTTTGTCTCCTTAGCCTCTTTCAATTAGGAACAGCCTATCTCCTTCATTTTGTTTACTCAAATCACTAACTTTTTTTAAGAGTCCAGGTCAGCTAGTTTGTATTTGTCTGATTATTTCTTCATGATTAGATTCAGGTTAAAATTCGGGGCACAAACATTCTGTAAGTGATTAGTATTTCTTATTGCATCACATTAGAAGACGTATCATGTCAGACTGTCACATTGATGATGAAAATCTGATCATTTGGTTAAGGTGTTGACCCTCAGAACATTTTCCCTCTTGTGATTAGTAAGTTAATACTTAATTATTAACACAAAAATTTTAAGTTACTTTCCTTAGTGTGATAATGGTGCTGTGGCGATGTAGCAGAATATCCTTGTTTTTAGGAGATACAAGCTGAGATATTTATGAGAAAGTGTCAAAAACTCTGCAACTTACTTTCAAATAAAGGAATACTACGAACAACTCTATGCCCACAAATTTGATAACCTAGATGAAATGGACCAATTCTATAAAAGATACAATTTGCCAAAACTCACACAAGAAGAAACTGGCAATCTAAATAAGCCTAGGTCTATTAAAGAATTGAATCAATTATTAATATCCCTTGAAAACAAAAGCTCCAGGCCTGGATGGGTTCACTGGTGAATTCTACCAAACATTTAAGAAAGAAATTAAATGAATTCTCTACCATCTGTTTTAGAAGACAGAAGCAGAGGGCATGCGTCCCAACTCATTCTGAGGTCGGCATTGCCCTAATGCCAAAACTATACACAGACATTACAAGAAAACTACAGATCAACATCTCTCATGAACACAGGCATAAAACTCTTCAACAAAATATTAGCAAATTAAATCTAGCCATGTATAAAAAGAATTATATACCACAACTAAGTGGAATTTATCACAGGTATGCAAGGCTGGTCCAACATTTGAAAATCAATTAATGTAATCCAGTGCATCAACAGGCTAAAGAATAAAATTACATGGTCATATCAGTAGATGCAGAAAAAGCATCTGACACAATCCAGCACTCAGTCATTATAAGAAACTTCAGTAAGCTAGGAAAAAAGAACTTCCTCAACTTGATAAAGAATGATCTATTTAAAAAAAACCAACCCTGCTAATATCACATAATTGCAAGAAACCAGCTTTCCCTAAGATCAGGAACAAGGTAAGGATGTCTCCTCTCACCACCCCTCTTTGCCACAGTACTAAAAGTCCTAGCTAATGCAATAATACAAGAAAAGGAAATAAAAGATATACTGATAGGGAAAGAAGAAATAAAACTGTCTTTGTTTGCAGATGACATGATTATCTACATAGAAAATCTGAAAGAGCTGACAAAAAACTGGAACTAACAAGCGATTATCGGAAGGTTGCAGGATAAACTTAATGTACAAAAGTCAATCACTTTCCTATAAACTAGCATCGAACAAGTGGAATTTGAAATTTAAAGCAAAATATCATTTACATTAGTATCCCCCTAAAATGAAATACTTAGGTATAAATTTACAAAATATGTACAAGATCTATATGAGGAAAACTACAAAACTCTGATAAACAAAATCAAAGAACTAAAGAAACGGAGAGATATTCTATGTTCATGGACAGGGAGACTCAATATTGTCAAGGTGTTGGTTCTTCTCAACTTGATCTATAGATTCAAGGCAACCCCAATCAAAATCTCAGCAAGTAATTTTGTGGATATCAACAAATCAATTACAAAGTTTATATGGAGAGGTTAAGACCCAAAAAAGCCAACATAATATTGTAGAACAACACTGGAAGACTGGTATTACCCAACTTTAAGACTTCCTATAAAGCTACAGTAATTAAGAGAGTATGGTATTGGCAAACGAAAAGACAAATAGATCAGTGTAACAGAATAGAGAACCCAGAAATAGACTCACAAATATAGCCAACTGATCTTTGACAAAGGAACAAAGGCAACATTATGGAGAAAACAGTCTTTTCAACAAGTGGCGCTGGACCAACAGAATATCCAAATGCAAAAAGATTCTAGACATAAACCTTACACCTTTCACAAATATCAACTCAAAATGGATCACAGACCTAAATGGAAAATACAAAACTATAACATTTTTAGAAGCTAGAGGAGAAAATTTAGATGACCTTGGGCTTGGCAGTGACTTTTTAGATATAACACTATAGGCACAATCCATGAAATAAAGAACTCATAAACTGGACTTTGTTAAAATTAAAAACTTTAGCTCTGTGAAGAGAATGAAAAGACAAGAGAGAAATATTTCTTTATGAGAGAAAACATTTTACAAGATACATCTAATAAAGAACTATTATCCAAAATATACAAAAGAACTCTTAAAACTCAACGATAAGAACCAAGACAATTCAATTTAAAAATGGGCCAAAGACCTTAACAGACTCACCAGACTTAAAGACCTCACCAAACAAGATATACAGATAGCAAAAAAGCATATAAAAAATTCTTAGCATATTAGCATATTTTTTTCCTTTCCTGCGGGAGGAAAAAAAAAATAGCGTAGATGATAGAGGCTCTGTTCATCCCTCTGACGACCAAATCAAAGTTGTGATGGAAACAAGGAGCAAGCAGCAAGGAAAAATCACCCGGGATCTAGATGAACAAGCCATACAACTAGAGAGAGATGCAAGAAAGCACCCTGCAACGTCAGAAGGTAGGACAGGGTGAGGACGTGGGGCTGCCCAGTCTCGAGCAGCTGAGTGAGACGGAGGCTGTGGCAGCGGCAGACGCCTCTTAAAGGGGCCAGGTCCACTAGCGGATTTTCTCTCTGAGCACCAGTGCCGATTCGGCTGCACGCAGGGGACACCAGAGACTTACGGGAAGACATTGTCGGATGAGGGCCCAGTGAGAATCGCTTTGTACAGAAGTGCTGGCAGTATCCATTGTTCCCGGTTGAGCCCTCCCACCTCCCAGAGCGCGGACACAAAGCCACTGTAGCCTTGACGTCATCAAACTGGATAACAGAGATCACTCAGCTCAGAGGATTCTCTGAAACCCCTCTTCCCCCAACTCACGGACCCATCCAAGCCACATCCAGATATATCCTCAGCGAGTCAAGTGCCCTTGCTGAGCAGCGCCTAGTCTCACATTGGAGGCAGCTGGCCTCAGTTTCTGGTGTGGCCTTTTGAGGCAACTATAAACACAACATCTGTGGATTGCTTGCTGAATCTTAACAGGTGGCCTCAGAGGGGTAGAGGCTTGGGCTAAATATGGCCTGCAGCTGAACCCCTCTCTGGGCTGTGTCACTAGACACCTACTTCACAAATCCACACTAATAAGACTGAGAGACTTAGGAGCTTTGCTTAGTACATAGAAACAGACACGGAAAGGCAGCCAAAATGGGAAGACAAAGAAGCAGAAACCATATGAGAGAACAGAACAGAGATCTATATATAATGGAGTCAAGTAATCTAACAGATGCAGAGTTCAAAACACTGGTTATAAAGATGCTCAATGAACTTTTGCAAAGTGTAGAGAACTCCAACAAAGAGATAAAAAACATAAAAATGGAAATGGAGATTATAAAAGGGAACCAATCTGAAATGGAGAACACATTATCTGAGATGAGAAATATATTAAATGGAATAAACAAAGTGAATAAAGAAAAGAATCAAATACCTATCTAAAGAACAGGAAAGCCAAAGACACACAATTAGAATGGCAAGAGATAATATGCTAAGACTATAAAAATAATTTAAGGAGCATATGGGACACTATTAAGGATCCAAATATCCGTCTGATCGGCATAACTGAAGAAAATCAAGATTTTGAACAGCTGTTTGAAGAAATAATAACGGAAAACTTCCCTTTCCCTAACCTGGTGAAGGAAATGGACATACAACCCCAGGAAACTCAGAGAATTCCAAGAATGGGGATCAAAAGAGGCCCACACCAAGACACATCATAATTAAAATTCCAAAGGTTAAATACAAAGAAAAAATATTAAAAGCAGCAAGAGAAAACCAGATAGTTACTTACAAGGGAACACCCATAAGACTGGCAGCTGATTTCTCAAAAGAAACTATGCAGGATAGTAGAGCTTGGCAAAAAATATTCGACAAGATGAAGACCCAGGATCTACAACCAAGAATAATTTATCCAGCAAAGCTATCATTTAGTGTTGAAGGACAGATAAAGAGCTTCCCAGACAAAAATAAGTTAAAGGAATTTATCACCACAAGCCAGTATTACAGGAAATGTTGGAGGGACTTAAGAAAAAACGTGTATCAAAGACAGGAATGAAGAATGATGACAACGAAATTCCTATCAGTAAGTACCTCAAATGGAAAAGAATTAAGTGCTCCAACCAAAAGAGAGAGTGGCTGAAAGGATAAGAAAACAAGATCCCTACATATGAAAAGGAAGGAGATGGAAAAAGATACTGCCTTAATGGACCTAGAATGTATTTAAGTCAGACAGAGAAAGATAAACATTGTGTTTTCACTTACATGCAGAATCTAAGGAATAAAAAGAACAAACTAATCAAAAACAGACTCACAAATACAGTGAACAATTTAGTGTCGGACAGAGGGGAGGGGAGTTTGGGAGGCTGGGAGGATGGGGTGAAAGGTTAAAGTAGTACAAATTAGTAGCTGATGGATGGTCACGGGAATGAGGAGTAGGGCATAGGGAATGCAGTTAGCATTAGCACGTTGGCTAGGTGGAGGGTCAGGGAAGGGAGGGAGCAATTGGGGGATCATTTTACTAACTATATAGATGTCTAACCAATGTACTGTATACTTGAAACTAATTTTAAAAAAATTAAATAAGCAAAAAAATTCATTAATATAGTGATTTTTCAAAAAAATTTCAAAAACAAAGGCAGTATTAGCCAAAAGAAAAAATATTTCTCCATTTTTTCAATTTACTAAACTGTACTAAATGAAAATAGAAATCTTAAAAAGAAAATTATGTGGGATAAGAAAGAGCACAGAGAATGTAGAAGAAAAAAATAAGACTTAATCAGTTCATAAAGGAAGGCGAGTACTGTCATAAGAACTCTGGATTTCAGGAGATCTGTATGTAATTAGAAAAGGCACGTACATGCAGAGGACAAAAAAATTGGGCCACCTCTGCTAGATATGTTCAGTTTCAAGTCAGCAGACTTCTAACAATCCTTCTTTTGTAATTTTTTTCTTTTAATTTCCATGTTACTGGAGGAGAGAAAAATGATATCCCAAATCCGGGAGCACACACCTTTGAAACTGACAATCTTCTGTAAAACAAGAAGTGTCCATTTGTCTAAGAAATTTATTTCCCTGAAATTAATAGCATAACTATAACCACCATAGCCGAGATGGTAAAATACTACACATACACACATGCACAAAACACGTATCCATGAGAAATCGCCTAGAAAGATACACACCAAATCTTAAGAATGGGATTATGTGATGGATAACTTTTATTTTTTATTCTGTATACTTGTTGAAATTATTTAAATGAGCATGCATTCATGTTTAAAAGGTATGACTAATTTCGTTACATAAGGCCCCATGTCTTCTTTCAGACTATTAATGCTGTAACATATAAGTCAATTAAAAACTTTAAAATATATGATATCTATGCACCAATGTGATTAATTATACACAACACAGGAAAAAAACTAGACATAAGATAAAGTTAAGGGACAAAACAAAAATTACCTTGGATCACCTCTGAACTGTGTTTATTCTAAATAAGCCTTATCTTATAATGGCTCAGACACACGGTTTTGTTAAAAACTATAATTTCTGAGTTCTGGTCTAATTTTTAGGTCATTGAGTCGAAAGTGGTTTCCAAAAAGATGCTACCCAACAGTCTCACTTATTTAAATATAAATTATGATTTCCAAGAATCTATTTTATAGCATAGGGAAAAGAGGTCTCTAATTCATGTGTTCTAAACCAGTCAACCTATTTATTGCATACATATTCAAGCACTCATTTTAGACATAAAATATATTCAGAATTTCTCTGTATATGTAATAAGTGAGCATATTTATTGCCCAAAGGAAAAGAGCCAGAAAAAAAGTGGAGGATGGAAATGTCAGGAAGAGGACAATAACTGATAATGAGACAACTGATGAGGGGCAAAAGAATTCCACTGGACTTGACAACTAGAAATAACTGGAACAGTGAAGATCTGATTAAGGCAGATAAGGATGTAAAGCAATGAAACTCAGTGATAACTATCTTTGTTATTGTAGCAGATGGGGCTGCAAAGTCAGTTGGAGATCAGAGCATGAAGGGCTCTGTATATATACCATGAGAGGAAATTTTGGACACTTCCTGCTAGACAGCAGGGCTCAGAGCTTCCTTTTGGCTCAATATCGAACTTCATTTGATTTAGTATCCCAGGCTCTTGGCAAAGTATCTGGCATTCAGAAATGTTTGCTAAATTGAATAATTTCTTTTCCCTTTTAAGCAATGAAAAGCAAGGCCAAGGCCAAGATTTTGTCAGATGCTCTGTTTTCAGTATTAACAGTCAGTCACTACCTGTCCAAGTAACTTTCACCCTTATTCTCACTTCCAGAGTAGCTTCTTTTCTTCCAATAAATGTGATCTTTAAACAGGACATTCCCTTTCATTATGTTTTTGTCACCAGCTGTACCTCAGCAAGTTATAATGTGGTTGCACCTCCTTCCCTGCGTCAATACTTTCAAAATCTGTTGCTAGTTAACTGTTGCATACAGCTGAGGACTCCGCAGAGAGCGCTAGGGGGAAGGAGGTCTCCTATCTCCTTCTTCCCTCCCTCTAACCTTCTTCCTCCCTCTCTCCTTGTCTTTCCCTCTCTCCCCTTCCCCTCCCTTCCCTCTCCTGTCTCTTATAATCTCACAGACTCTAACTACAGAATATTCTGTGTGTTTACTCAAATCATACTTCTAGGACCTCAACATATTTCCATTTCAAAAATCTTTTGATTATGTGCTTTCAAGTTATAGTTTGTGTGCTCCCTGGAGTGAAAGATTAAAGTCTTGGTCCTATAGTGACACTGAGCAAATCAGTATACTCTTATTTGCTTCTTCATGTATATAATTAGGAAAAGACCATTTACCAGACTCCGTTCTACCTCAAAGACGTGCTATATGAATAAAAATGAATAAAAAATATATAAAATACAACATATTCTTAATATCTAAATACAGCTTGAACTGGTATTAACAATGGGAATGAATTTATGCAAATGCATTTCCTTTTACTCATGTAGCTTCCCTAATCATCAATTGCATGAATTTTCAAGATAGTAAAGAGAATATATGAATTAAATATGTTAAAACATGTGAAAGCATCTAGTCCTGAGCTTTCAGAGTAGGACTAAATAAACATTAGGCCCCTTTCATGTGCTTCAACTCCTTCCCATTTTCCCACTACCAGATGATATATTTAATCAACAAAAGAAATGAATACCTAAGTCATGGCAAAGCTTACAAAATTTCTCTCAAATCAATGACTTCACATCTCTACCCTATTACTCCCTCGGTTCAGATTTTCATTTTTTTTTTTCTTGCCTCACTATATTAGGCTAGGCATCCAGCTTAACACTGAAAAAAAAAAAGAAAAGTCATGTGTTGTCCTTGTCTTGTTTCTGATCTTGAAAAGCAAACTTTGAAAATTTCACTATTAAACAGGATGTTTTATGTAGTTTTATGGATTAAAACTTTTCAGATTAAAGTTCTCTACTAGTCCTAGTTTGCTAGGCAGTCCTAGCATAAGTGAATGCTGAATTTTAATAAATGTTTTTCTCCGTATCTCCTGAAATGATATATTTTTTAATCTGTTAAAATCTAAGTAATGTGAATAATTATATTATTGATGGATTTCTCTAATATTAAATCAATGATGTATATTCTTAGGATAAGCCCATCAAGATCACGATGTATTTTTTAATATATTATGAGATTTGTTCAAGATTTTTACATCCATATTTTTAAGTAGCTTGGCCTGTTATTTTCTTTTCTTAAGCTGTCTTTGTTGGGTTTTGGTATCAAGGATGTGCTAGTCTCAAAAAATGAGTAAGGGGTAGCCCTCTTTTTCTGTTCTCTGAAAAAGTTTATATGAAGCTGGGATTATTTATCCTTTTGAAAAAATCTCCAGTAAAACCATTTGAACTTGAAATTTTCTTTGTGGAAAGATTTCTGATTATTGATTTCATTGGTTTAATTTTTATGGATTTTAACGTTTTCTATTACTTCTTGACTCAACTTTGGTCAGTTATATTATTCAACAAATTGATCCATTTTCACAAAATTCTCAAAACTTTTGGCATAAAATTGCTCATAATATCCTTTTTATCTTTTTTATGTCAGTAGCTTCTCTAGTGGTGTCCCTTTTTCATTTCTCATATTTCTCATTTGGCACTGGTGTTTCCACACTCTCCCCCTTTCCTGCACTCCTCCACGATCAGTCTTGCCAAAAGTTTATAAATTTTATTAGTCTTTGAAAGAACAAACTGTTGGCTTTGTTAATCCTCTATACCGTAAGTTAGTATTTTTCCCCATCAAACTCTGCTCTCTATTATTTTAAGTTTTCCTTCTTTGGGTTTAATTTGCTGAACATTTCTAACCTCTTAAAATAGATGTTTAGATCATGGATTTTTAGCCTTTCAGTTTTTGTTATTGTTGTTGTTTTTCTTTAGTACATGTATTTAGGTCTAGAAATTTCCCTCTAAGCTTGGTCTTTAGCAGCATTATACAAGTTCTGACATGTAGTATATTCAATACCATCTAGTTCAAAATATTTTCCAGTTTCCATTATGGTTTTTTCTTTGACCCAATGATTATTTACAAGTTTATTTTTTTAATTTCTAAGTGTATAGGGATTTTCTAGTTATCTTTCTGCTACTGATTTCTAGCTTAACTTCACTATGGTCAGAGAATTTATTCTATATGCTATCAGTCCTTGGACTTGCTTCCTCTTCATTTACCTGATAAAATCTATAAACTCTTTAATGTGACCTGAGTCATTACCTACCTACCCAATTAGTATCGCCTCCCCATTTATACCTTATATGCCAGCTATGCTAGACTTCCTATAGTTTTCCAAATCTGCCTTGCTTTTTCTACTTTGTGCCTTTGCCCATTATCTTCCCTTTGCCAGAAATGCCCCTACTGCTCTCCTCGGCCTCCTCTTTCTCCTCTGTTCAACTCAGATATCCCTGCCATCATGCAGCCTCTCCAGGCATTCTCTCCATCCCTGAACTTCCCAGTGGTTGAAGTGCTGTGGCAACTGATACCTCTACCTCCCATCTTTCTGTCTCATCTATCCTCCACACTGCTGCTAGTTATCTTACTAAAATGCAAATCCAACCACATTTCTTTTCTGCTTAAAATACTTTCATCAGTGGCTTCCTTCTGACACAAAGTCCATACTCAGTATTCCACACAAGACTTCCTCCTGGCCCCTTTTCCAGGTCCCTACATCTTTATTCATGCTATTCTCTGCCTAAAATGCACTTCTCACCATAGTCATTCATCTTTCAAGTCTAGGCTTGAGAGTTACCTATTCTATGAAGACTTTACTACACACATCCCTTAATACTGCACTTCTAAGCAAGGGGAGGAAGGGGGAAATTTCTCTTAATTAATTTTTAATCGTGCTACGTACTTTATTTTTAAATATCAATTAAGGGAGACTATAAGATTTCAGTGTTTTCACAGAAGAGTGTGGGCTTTTTAAAAGGTTGGCAAGCACAGTGAGCACAGCTATACAGCCCTCTATCTTAGCATATGTTAACACCTAGTGCACTAATTTTTTAAAAAATGTATCTTACCTAACCAGACTATAATTTCCTCAAAAGTAGGGACGGAGGCTTATTTAATTTTGACATTTAGAGACTGGTTCAGTAACTATCTTAATAAATACATGTAAATGGCTGTGAAATGAACTTTGCTGAGGGAATAAAGGATAATTTTAAATTCTAGGTACTCAAATAGAAATTCCAGAAGAATTTCTATATTAATTCGGTGCTCTGTTATTTTGTGTTCTGTTCCTTCTCCTATACAGAGAAGTCCAGAACAGCACGTCTCCACCAGGTATTTCTGTTAAGTGTAAGAACATTCGATGGCCCTGCTGCATCAAATCTAAACTCACATACCTGATATTAAGGCCCCGGATGATCTGACTCTGCCTCCCTCTTTAATTTTTTGTCTCACTACTCCTCAGTCCCCATTTTCCTTCACATGTCATGCTCAGCAATCACTGTTGCTTCAGAAATACTGCTAATGTTGTCCTTATCTGGAGCACTTTCCTCAGGTCCCTAAATGTCCCACCCTATCAGGGTCCCTGCTTCACAGCCCATCTTTCTCAAAGCGTTTCTGGATTTTGCTTTTTCCTTCTCATCTCTGAAACACTTAATCTGGCACTGTCTTATCCTTGGTTCCTTTCTGTGAGTCTGCAAACTTCTCAGGTTCTGTGCCTCCCTTCCTAAGTGCCCCACACTGCCGAGAACAAAGCCTAATACCTAACTGTCACTCAGCAATAATACTTGTTGACTGATAGAAAAGTCACTGATATCTCTACCCTGGCTTCTCTCTCTTCAACTCTAAGGCTGCTTGGGTGGTATTTTCATGAATCTCTACAAGGAACTATATTTACATGAATATTTCTTTGTAATCTTACATCTCACTACTACCTCCACGTTACCATGAGGAAGGCATTCCTGCTACAGCTGAGGGAGAGAGAAGAACTTGTTTTTATAGCTATATGCCAGGATCAGAGGCTTTGCAATTTTCTTCTGTATGGCTAAACACATACACATGCACACACATACTCTCTCTCTCTCTCTCCTTAAGTTATTTTGCCTCTTTGCCTTTCCTGAACAAAGAATTCTTAAATTTTCAGTTTTTTATTACTCTGTCCTATCCTTTCTCTCTGGTAAAATTTTGCCTCCCTAAGCCTTTTAAAATACCCCAGGTAAAGAAAACTATAATATTATGATGGTGGCAATTTAAATATGTAACTCTGAGAAATTAATAACAGTTTTGAAGTCTCTTTGATTCACCAATAATGATGAAATTCAGCTACCACAAGGGTATGAGCAATACAATACTGTAGCAGTGAGAGTCACATGTCCTTCTCCTCCTGGGCACTACTTGAGCAGGTCCCCTCAGTAGATGGCACCACGTGACTGGCATCTAGTCAATGGAACCCCACGATGAAGGATATCACCTCCAGGCCTTGCTCATAGAGACCTGCATGTTCTCCAATTTCTCGCTCATTTCTCCTCTGTGAGCTGGATCAGTGGACCCAGTGTTGGACTCCAAGGCCCTGGGAGCTGGCGGAGTCATTAGATGGAAGGAGTCTGTGTCCCTGAAGGTAGCAGGTAGAACAGAACTCCTTCCCCAATCCCTACAGAGCGGCACTAGATTGTGACTGGAGAGAAATAAACCTTCGTTGTGTCGAACCATTGAAATTTTGGAGTAGTTTGTAATAGTAGAGAGTCCACCCTGACTGAAATGATATTATCCTGAATTTTTAAAGTTAAAAGTAACAATTATTCCTACATATTACTTACAAGCAACTCTGTCTAAAGCTATCTTTTGTTATACCATACTAGTCATATTACTATTTTCCCTTTCAGGTGCCGAGCACTGGTGGAGTGTAGTGGGCCCCTCAGATCCCCTCTCAAGGAATGAAGGACGGTCCCCGGCTGCTCGGATCATGGTGGGCAGAAAGCCCCTTGCTGTCAGCCCTCTTCAGGAAATGCCTTGGCCGAAAAGAGCTCTCTTGCCAGGGTCGTGCCCTTTCAGGGGCAGCCTCCTCTAATGACTAGTGGCATCCAATGACATAAAGGCACAGTTCCCTGCCCCTAACACAGAAGGGCCATCCAAACTTCACAGTCTCTGTGGGGTTGGCTAAGGCCGTTCTTGGGACTGAATAACAGCCCAACTTCTCTGAACAACTATGCTTCCTTCTCCCTTCTTTCCATTCTTTTCCTTCCAGGAGCGTTGATTCCAAAACCACTCTCTCCTAAGCTTTTCACACACTAATCTTTATCTCAGAGTCACTGCCCTATGATCCAATCTGAGACAGGCACTGTATCCTTGATACAATATCATATTGCCCAACTCTGCCTGGGTATATGGCATAAATATCATGTTTTTCAATCAAAAATGAAAATACACAAAATCACTGTGGGATGGAAGCTTTAAAATTGAGACTCTCCAAAAAACTAAGAATGTATTATACTATTAAAAGGCTAATTCTTTGCAAGAAAATAAATAAAAGAGGCCACATTTTGAGAGTCCCTCTGAAAAAAGGAACTTTGAGATTGTCCCAAAGAAAATATTACCACCTT
Source organism: Pteropus medius (assembly GCF_902729225.1). Taxonomy (NCBI): domain Eukaryota; kingdom Metazoa; phylum Chordata; class Mammalia; order Chiroptera; family Pteropodidae; genus Pteropus; species Pteropus medius. The sequence goes on along the minus strand of NW_024340701.1, from coordinate 585,716 downwards.
GGTTGTAATCAAATAAAGGAATTTATTATGTACATAACAAAAATTGAGGATCTATTATCCATTTGTGCTAGTATCTGGTATTATTATAATCAGAGCAGTTACTTCTTGAGTGTTCACCACAACACAGTGCTAAGAGCTTTATATACATTAATTAGCTCATTGAATCCTTAACTACTTCTGCAGATGATAAAACTCGGGTTCACAGAGAGTAAATAAATTACCCAAAGTCACAGACCTAGGACTCAAAGTCAGGCAGGGCAAAATACAAAGCCTCAACTATCTAGTATGTCTTGCATATTCTTGCATATTGCATATATGTTTTGCATATTCAAGCTCTGATAGAGTTTAAGAACTATAACTAAAGTATCTACAAGAGTTGGGGAGAGCAAAAGGCAGGTATATGTGATTCCAAAACCTATGTTCTCTCCCCTTACTCCTCTATTGGCTCCACTTATGACAGAGATAGGCCTTGCCTTCTAAGTATAGTGAATGAATTAGTTAAAGAACAATTCCATGTATGATTTTGCCAGAAGATACCCAGCACAAGCCTGTCCTGTGGCAATCAAAAGGTTCTTCTGCCCTCTTGTGGCTCAAGGAGACTGCTACACAGCAAACCTCCATTAAAAAGCTAAAAAGCTGTATAAAGGCACTAGGCAGACACAAAACAGGAAGCAACTGTGATTGGCTCAAAATGGAGCAGATTTAATAACTTAAAATTTTGATTTTCCCACTTGTCCGTACCAATTATTGCTTGTACTAAGAAAGCTCATAATAATAATAATAGAATACTGGAACTCAAAAGAAAAAAAAAAATCAGTATTTGTAATGACAGTAAGAAATAACCATCTATATCCATTCAGAACAATGGTAAAATTTTAAAACATTCTAAGCCCCAAACAGAACTCCTGATCCTTGCTTTTCACGCATAACAATATATTTTAGAAATCTTTTCATATCAGCATATATAGAGCCTCATCATTCTTCGGGTACAGAGCACCTCCCTGGATGGGTGAAGGTGGTAAACACTTAAGTTACTTCCAAGCTTTTGTATTAAAAACGGTGATGCAAACAAACAAAAAATGCTACAGTAGATGATCTTGTACACAGATCATTCTGCAAGTGTGCAGAAATACCTATAGATGAATTCCTAGAAGTGGAAATGCTGGGTCAAAGGGCACACACATGCCCTTGCACCCCTTTTTTATTTTATTTATTTTTATGCATGCCTTCCTTTTTTAAACTTTTCCTCTGATTTTCCCTCCTATCTCTCTGGCTGCTCAGGCTTCTCATGCTTTCTTAAAAGTTTAGGAACCGCTGTTTATTCAGGATGACTTTTTAAGGTGTGACCATCTGCTGTTCATCCCTTAGTCGGTAGTTCCCCGAGGATTTGGTCATTGGTCCCCTTTCATCCTGTATCCTCTGGGTTTTATGCTTCCAGAGTTTGGTTATGCATATGTATGCAAATCTATAAGTAATATATATGCGTGTATATGTATAAATATGAACATACACGTACAAGACTTTTCCCCCCTTTCTATATAAATGCTAGCATTTCTACCCCAAACTGAAGCAGTTTTAAGGAGATCCCTTTAAGCGGCAACCATAAACTGTGGCTCAAAACATTTTTCAACCTATCTGCCTGACATCTGGAGTGAACTCAGAGGAGAAGATCAGATTAAAAGTATTGTCTCCCGCTCTAGCCTACTGTTTCAAAAGGTCTCACAAAGTAGCCACAAATTAATTCAAGAGCTAGGGAAGGACAGAGCACAGAAGTCAATAAGTAAAAGGTCGGAGTCTAAATAAGATCTTTGGCAGCTGTGGTTAGTTACCTATGATTTGAAAGTTTTCTAATGACACAGAAGTAAAGAGAAGAGTGTAATGAACTCCATCCTACAGATTAAATAAGTAAAACACTTTGTTACTGGCTTCCTGGTTTTGTTCCTTCATTCTTCCTTTCCTTCTTTCGTTCTCTCCCTTCCCTTCCTTTTGTTCTCTCCTTTCCCTTCCTTCCCCTGACCCCCATTTCTTTATCCTTCTCTGGTTTTTTTGCTGCATAATTTTAAGACAAATCCCTGATATCATGCTGTTGCATCTCTAAATAGTTCCTCTGAATAGAATTATAAAACACAAAGACATTTCCTTACATGACCACAATATTATTATCTAACAGTTAATTATTTCTTAAAAATAGTTTCACAGTGGGCCTTAAGTTTTGATGGAACTATATAGCCAAAGAAATTCCAAGCCCAGCCCTCAACAGCCTGTGACTATTACATTTTAAAAGAATTCCCAGTCCCAAACCCCTACCAACAGGAAATGAACTGCTAAAACTGTACAGCTCCCAGGAAGGGCATTACTCCCAATGTCCACCCTGATGTGGCCCTGGCAGATAATGGTTAAGGAAGAACCACCCTATATCCTTCAGCTGTCTTCCTCCTATCCCACCAGTCCTAAACAACCACTAATCTGCTTTCTGTCTCTATAGATTTGCCTATTTTGGACATTTCATACAATATATGGCCCTTTGTTACTGGCTTCTTTTACTAGCACGATGTTTTCAAGGTTCATTCATATTGTAGGATTTATCAATACTTTATTCCTTCATATTGCTAAATAATATCCCATTGTATGAACATGCCAAATTTTATTTATCCATTCATCAGTTGATGGGCATTTGAGTTGTTTCCAATTTGCGGCTATTATGAATAAAGCTACTATGAAAGTTCATGTACGAGTTCTAATGTGGACATATGTTTTCATTTCTCTTGATTTTATACCTAGGAGCGGACCTTGAGTCAAATGGCAACTCTATAAGATTTCCATAACTTTTTAAGGAACTGCCAGACTGTTTTCCAAAGTGGCTACACCATTTTACATTTCCAGAAGCAGTGCATGATACCTCCAATATCTCCAGGTCTTCACCAACACTTGTTATTATCTGTCGTTTTCATTATAACCAACCTAGTGGGTGTTAAGAGGTATCTCATTATAATTTTGATTTGCACTTCCCTAGTGACTAATGATGTTGGACATTTTTTCATGTGCTTATTGACAATTTGTATATCTTCTCTGGAGAAATGGCTATTCAGATCCTTTGCCCATTTTAAAATTTGTGTTGTCTTTTTAATATTGAGTTATAAGAATTGTGCTTTCTATTTTCCTCATCTTTTCCATTGAGAGTAAAAGGTTCCTAATCATCTAGGAAGGTACTCATTGTTCTTTTTCTATAGAAGTAACCCCCAGAACCAGTTTTAAATCCATCCAAATTGATCAATGACAGCTTCACACTGTTACATAAGCTTCTGAAAACCAGACAATTGACAACAGCTTCATTTCAATGACCTCACTTCTGAAAGTTATCCAATTCAACAACAGCCTTATTCGCATAACTGTGAATCCACAACTAAAGGTCAACCAATCTCTAAACACTCTTACGACTGTAAGTCCACCAATCCCTGAACTCCATTCTTTTGAAGACTCTAGAATAAACGGTGGTTCTTAAACTTTTAGTATCAGGACCCTTTTACACCCTTAAAACTTACCAAGGACTCTAAAGACTGTTTGTGTATGTGAGCTAATAATTACATTAATATTTATTATATTGAAAAATTTTTAAAGAAAATTTAAAAATATAAATTCATTTAAAATCAATAACAATAAACTCATTAAATAAACCATAAACAACATAATTTTAAGAAAAAAATAACTATTTTCCAAATCAAAAAAATTAGAAGGAAATGAGTGGCGTTGTTTTACTTTAATTTTTAACTTAATAAAAGAAATCTGGATTTTCATTGGTTTCTAATTCAATATTGTTTCAATATGGTTTCTAAGTAAATATTGACAGACATAAAAAGAGAGATCGACAGTAATACAATAATAATAGAAGAGGACTTTAATAATCCCTTGATATTGATGGATAGATCCTCCAGACAGAAAATCAAGAAATGGTGGCCTTAAATGACACTTTAGATCAGATGGACTTAACAGATATTTTTAGAACATTCTACCCAAAAGCAACTAAATACTCATTCTTCTCAAGTGCCCATGGAACATTTTTTTAAGATAGACCACATGTTACGCCACAAAACACGTCTCAATAAATTTAAGAAGACTGAAATCATATCAAGTATCTTCTTTGATCACAATGATATGAAACTAGAAATCAATTACAAGAAAACTGAAAAACCTACAAACGTGGAGGCTAAATAACATGCTACTAAACAATGAATGGGTTAACAATGAGATTAAGAGAAAAGTAAAACATACCTCGAGATAAATTAAACTAAAAACATGGCCAAAATCTATGGGACACAGCCAAAGAAGTCCTAAGAGGGAAATTCATAGCAGTACAGGCTTACCTCAAAAAACAAAAAGAATCTCATATAAACTATCTAACCTTATACCTAAAGGAACTTAGAAAAAGAAGAACAAAGTCCAAAGTGTGTAGAAGAAAGGAAATAATAAAGATCAGAGTAAAAATAAACAAAATAGAGGCTAAAAAACAATTTAAAAAATCAATGAAACCAAGAGCTGGTTCTTTGAAAAGAAAAACAAAATTGATAAACCTTTGCCAGACTTATGAAGAAAAAAAGAGAGAGGGCCTAAATAAGTAAAATTGAAATGAAAGAGGAAACATGACAACTGATACCACAAACATAAAAAGGATTATAAGAACATACTACAAACAATTATATGCCAACAAACTGGACGTGGAGGAAATGCATAATTTCTAGAAATACAATATCTTCCAAGACTGAATCATGAAGAAACAGAAAATATGAACAGACCAATAATTACTAATGAAATCGAATCAGTAATCAAAAACTTGCAATGAACAGTAGTTCTGGACCGAATGACTTCACAAATGAACTTTATCAAACATGCAAAGAAGAATTAATACCCATCCTTCTCAAACCATTCCAAAAAATTGAAGAGGAAGAAAAGCTCCCAAACACACTTTATGAGACCAGCATTACCCCGATAACAAAACCAGACAAAGATACTACAAAAAAAAAAAATATATATATATATATATATATATATATATATATATATATATATATATATATATATATATATGAAATTACAGGCCAATGTCACTGATTAACATAGATGCAGAAATTCTCAACAAAATATTAGCAAACTGAATTCGGCAATATATTAAAAAGATTATACACCATGATCAAGTGGGATCTAATCCTGGAATGCCAGATTGGTTCAAGATTGGTTCAATATCCACAAATCAATTAATGTGATACAGCAAATAAACAAAATGAAGAATAAAAATCATATGATCATATCAACAGATATAGAAAAAAGCGTTTGACAAAGTCTAATACCCATTTAAGATAAAAGCACTCAGCAAAGTGGAGATAAAGGGAACATACCTCAACATCATAGATGCCATTAAACTCACAGCTAACATCACACTCAATGGTGAAAAGCTGCAAGCTTTTTCTTTAAGATCAAGAACAAGAAAAGGATGTCCAATTTTACTACCTGTATTCAACATAGTATTGGAAGTCTTAGCCACAGTAATTAAACAAGAAAAAGAAATAAAAAGCATTCAAATTGGTAAGGAAGAAGTAAAACTGTCATTATTTGTAGATAACATAATACTATATGTAGAGAACCCTAGATTCTACCAAAAAACCATTAGAACTGATAAATGAATTTAGTAAAGTAATAGGATGCAAAATTAATATTCAGAAATCAGCTGCATTCTTACATACCAATAACCAACTATCAGAAAGAGAAATTAAGAAAAAAAAAATCCCATTTACAATTACATCAAAAAAAAATACCTAGGAATATTTAACCCAGGAGGTAAAACACCTGTACTCAGGAAACTATAAGACATTGAAAAACAAAACTGAAGACTATACAAATAAATGGAAGGTTACATCGTGTTCACAGATGAGAAGAATTAACATCATTAAAATGTCCAAACTACGCAGGGCTACCAGTCAAGATGGCGGAGTAGGTAAACGCTGTGCTCGCCTCCTTCCTCAACCACATCAAAATTACAACTAAACTACTAAACATTCAACTTTGAGAATCACCCGAAGACTAGCTGAACAGAAGTCCTATAACTAAGGATATGCAGAAGAAGCCACATCAAAACTGGTAGGAGGGGTGGATGCGAAACAGACTGGTCCTATACTCATGTGTAACATTTAAAAGGAGGGATATCTTGGCTGAGGAGGTCCCCCTTGAGGAGCAAGGGGTTTAAGTCCCACACTAGGCTCCTTAGTCCAGGATTCCAGTGCCAGGAAGAGAAGTCCTCATAACTTCTAGCTATGAAAACCAGTGGTTGAGTGAGATGGAGGGCTGCTAGAGTCCCAAGCATTCCTCTTGGCCCACACTTGGACATATTTGCTGATGGACTCACTTGCTCTGAGCTCCAGTGCTAGGGCAACAGATCAAAAGGCAGCAGCTCTACCTAATACACAGAAACAAACAAAGGGAGGCAGCCAAAATGAGGTGACAAAGAAACCTGTCCCAAATGAAAGAACAGAATAAAGCTCCAGAAAAAGAACTAAACAATGAAAACAAGCAATCCGCCAATGCAGAGTTCAAAACACTGGTTATAAGAAAGCTCAATGATCTCAGTGAGAACGTCAACAAAGAGAAAGGAAACATAAAAATGGAGATAAAAAAACATAAAAAAGAACCAGTCAGAAATGAAGAATACATTAGAGGGAATCAACAGGATAGATAAAGCAGAGGATGCAAATCAGTGATTTGGAATATAGAGTAGCAGAAAACAATCAGAACAGTAAAATAAAAAAAGAATCCAAAAACTTGAAGATAGTTTAAGGGGCCTCTGGGCCAACACCAAGCAAACCAACATTTGCATCACAGCAGTATCAGAAAGAGAAGAGAGCAAGCAAGAAACTGAAAACCTATTTGAAGAAATAATAATGGAAAAATTCCCTAACCTGACAAAGGAAATAAGACATAAGCCCAGGAAGTACAGGGAGTCCCAAACAAGATAAACTCAAAGAGGCCCATACCAAGACACATCATAATTAAAATGCCAAAAGTTAAAGACAAAGAGAGAATCTTAAAAGCAGCAAGAGAAAAGCAGTTAGTTACCTACAAGGGAGCTCCTATAATACCGTCAGCTGATTTCTCAACAGAAACTTTGCAGGCCAGAGGGATTGGCATGAAATATTAAAAAGGATGAAAAGCAAAGATGTATAAAAAAGATTACTCTACTCAGCAAAGCTATCATTTAGAATCAAAGGACAGATGAAAAGCTTCCCAGACAAGAAAAAGCTAAAGGAATTCATCAAAGTCAAATCAATATTGTAGAAAATTTTACAGGGACTTCTTTAAGAAGAATAACAAAGAAAAAAAGATTAAAAATATGGATAATAAAATGGCAATAACTACATATCTATTAACAATTACTTTAAATGTAAATGGATTAAATGCTCCAATCAAAAGACATAGGTTGGCTGAATGGATAAGAAAACAAGACCCTTATATATGCTGCCTATAAGAGACTCACTTCACATTGAAAGACACACACAGGCTGTAAGTAAAGAGATGAAAAAGATATTTCATAAAAATGAAAAAAAAAAAAAGGTATGGTAGCAGTACTTATACCAGACAAAACAAACTTGAAAATATGAAAGTAAAGGCTATAACAAGAAACAAAGAAGAATTCAGTAAGTCCATTTCTGGGTATGTATCTGAAGAAATCCAAAACACTAATTCGAAAAGATTTGTGCATCTGTAAGTTCATTACAACATTATTTACAACTGCCAAGATACGGAAGCAATCTAAGTGTCCATCGATAAAATGAATGGATAAAGAAGAAGTGGTACATATATACAATATTATTCAGCCATAAAAAAAGAATGAAATCTTGCCATCTGCAAAAATATGGATAGACCAAACGGGTATTATGCTAAGTAAAATAAGTCAGAGAAAGACAAATACCATATGATTTTACTTAAAAATGGAATCTAAAAAACAAAATAAACAAAACTGAAACAAACTCATAGATACAGAGAATATTTTGACAGTTGCCATATGGGAGGGGGTTGGTAGGATGCGTGAAAAAGGGGAAGAGATTAAGAAGTACAAATTGGTAGTTACAAAATAGTCGTGGGATGTAAAATATAACATAGTATATATAGTAAATAATAGTACATAAATACATACATAATAATTATGTTTGGTGTTAGATAGGTACTAAATCTATCAAGGTAATCACTTCATAAGTTATGTAAATGTATAATCGCTATGTTGCACACCTTAAACTAATATAATATTCTATGTCAACTATAATTGAAAAATAAAAAAAAAAATTTTTTTTAAATGTCCATACTACCCAAAGTAATCCATAGATTCAATGCATCCCTATCGAAATACCAAAGGCATTTTTCGCAGAACTAGACAAAATAATCCTAAAATTTATATGGAACCACAAAAGACCCTGAAGAGCCAAAAGCAATAGTGAGAAAAAATAATAAAGTTAAATGTATGGTGATATCTGACATCAAACTATACTACAAGGCTATTGTAATCAAAACAGCATAGTACTGGCATATAAACAGACACTTAAATCAATGGAACAGAACAGAGAGCATAGAAATAAACCTGTGCCTGCATGGTCAGTGAATCTATGACAAATGAGGCAAGAATGTACAAAACATTAAAGATAGTCTCTTCAATAAATGGTGCTGGGAAAACTGGATACATGCAAAAGAATGAAACTAGCTCATTCTCTTACTCCAAATACAGGAATAAACTCAAAATGGATTAAAGATTTAAATATAAAACCTGAAATCATAAAATTCCAGAAGAAAACACAGGCAGTAAACTCTTTGACACTGCTCTTAGTAATATTTTTTGGATATGTCTCCTTAGGCAAGAGAAACAAAAGGAGAAAAATAAACAAATGGAATATATCAAACTAATATGTTTTTGCACAGTGAAGGAAACCATCAACAAAACAGAGAGACCCTACTGAATGAGAGAAGATATTCACCAGTGATACGTCCAACAAGGGATTAATATCCAAAAATACAAGGAACTCACACACACACACACACACACACACACACACACACACACACAAAATCTGATTTAAAAATGAGCAGAGGACCTACACAGACATTTCTCGAAAGATGTACAGATGGCCCACAAACATATGAAAAGATGCTCAACGTCAGAAAAATACAAATCAAAAACACAATATCACCTCACACCTGTCAGAATGGCTACCATCAATAAAGCAACACGTGTTGGCAAAGACACGGAGAACAGAAAACCCTCGGGCACTGTTGGTGTGATTGTAAACTGGCACACCCACTATGGAAATCAATATGGAGATTCCTTTAAAATTTTTAAATAGAACTACCATATAAGACCCAGCAATACAACTTCTAGATATTTATCTGAAAAAAAACTGAAAACACTAATTCGAAAAGATATAAGTATCCCGATGTTCACTGCAGCATTATTTACAACCAACAAGATACGGAATTGATCTAGGTGTCCACTGACAGACGAATGGATTAAAAGGATGTGGTACATATATATGATGGAATATTACTCAGCTATAAAAAAAAAAAAAGAAAGAAAATCTTGCCATTTGCAACAACATAGATGGAACTAGAGGGTTTTGTGCTAAGTGCAATAAGTCAGACAGAGAAAGACAAATACTATGATTTCACTTATATGCGGACTCTAAAAAAAAATAAACAAAATAAACAAAACAAACTCATGGATACAGAGAACAAACTGATGGTTGCCAGATAGGAGGGGGATTTGCAGGACAGGTGAAAAAGGTGAAAGGGATTAAGTACAAATTGCCAGTTATAAAAATAGTCATGGGGATGTAAAGTACGGAATAAGGAATATAGTTAATAATATTTTACTAAGTGTATGGTCTGAGATGGGTACTAGATTTACCAGGTGATCACTTTACAAGGTATATGTTTAATAATTATGTTGTACATATGAAACTAATAATACTGTATGTCAAGTGTAATTGAAAAAATTTTGTTTTGAAAAATATGAAAAAACTTTGGCCTCTCAGAGTTTGAAGAGGAAGTAGTATTATAATCTTTCAGATGATTATGGATATTCCCTTGGATACAATATCTAAACTCGAAAAGTCATAGTTTCTTAAAGTTTAGTGGCTATCCTGAATCTGAAACCATATCAATGAAAATTTTTATAATTACATTAAAATCACTGGTCTATCTTATACTTTGAATGAATCTTTTATCTATGCACGATTTGGTAACATCAGAACAGTGGTCATTTGGACATTATTGGTTCACTGAGTTAAGCAGAGCTTCCAATGTTTTCACACCCAACTTTATCAAAAAAATTATCAAATTTCAAAACTTATCAAAAAAAATCACACTTGTTAATATGAATGCCAGTCTCATCAGAAAAGCATTTAAATGTTAAGAAGGTGCCAGTTTCATGGCAGCAGAGACAAGGTTTTCAGAAGTCTAATTTTCACTTGAAAGTTCAAGTTTTATTATAGCAAAAAAATATTAAGTCGTTTCTCATAAAGTGACAGGCTTCCTTCACTCATTTTTGAGAAAAAGTCTGCCAAATACCCAAGTCTGAACAACCACAGTTTGCCTGTCAGTCATTTTTTTCAAGTAAAAATGGTGTGCCACCAAAGGAGCAGCTAGTTTGGCTTGCTAGTTAGTTCTTTCACACGGTGCTTTTCTTCAAGACAATAAAATTTCAGCATTGTAGTAGTGCTTTATGCTTATTTATGCATTTCTCATTTCATCTTTAAATTTGCTTTTAGTAAAATGATACATACTCAAAAGTCAAGATTTAATGAAATTAAATAGGTTTCATCAAAAACATTCTTATGTGAAATTGGTTTTTTTTGTTTGTTTTGTTTTGTTTTTACTGTGTGTGGCAATGAAAATACAATGAAAAACTGCTAGTATAGTTTGCTGCCACTACTTTGATTTGTGCTAAGGTGTGAACTGTCTTACCCACCCCTCTGTTGATTTCTCTCTGTGCTTGTATAAGAGCTTTAATTACTATAGCTCTATAATAAATTTTGATACCTGGTCAATGTTTTTCTGTAACTATTATTAAGATATGGTTTTTCTTCTTTATTCTGTTAATGTGATTACATTAACTTTTAAATGGTGAACCAATCTTGGAAGTTCTTAGTCATGTTGCATTATCTTTATCATATATGTTCTAAATCCTACTTTACAGGGTCGTTTTTGCTTTAAGCAAATTGGCTGTCTTTTAAGCAAGTTACGAGAAGGGGAAAAGTATTGTATATTTGCCCATTATTTACTATTTCTAGTGATCTTCATTTTTTCCTATATATCCAAGTTTCTGTCTGATATTATTTCCTGTAGGCCTGAAGGATATCCTTAGCATTTTTTTTTTTTTTTGTAATGCAGTTCTGCTAGCAACAAATTATCTTAACTTTTGCTTACTGGAAAATGTCTTTATTTCATCCCTATTTTGAAGGATATTGTCATCAGATAAAAGAATTCAAAGATGATAGATTTTTGGTATTTTTCTTTCAACACTTTAAAGATCTTTTATTGTGCTCACCTCTATTATTCATGGCAAAAGGTCAGTGGAATTTCTTACCCCCATATGTAATGTTTCCTTTTCTGTCTGCTTTCAAGATTTTTGCCTTTTTAAAGATTTCAAGAGTTTTATCATGTTCTAGACACCCCCAACCCATAATATTTATCCTTTAGAGTTTGCTGAGCTTCTTAGATTTGTAAGTCAATGTTTTTCACCAAATTTAGGAAGTTTTGGGACATTATTTCTTCAATATCTTTCTTACAATTCCCATATATATGAGGCAATTTTACATTGTCCCTGAGGCTCTGTTCACTTTTCAATATATTTTCTTTCTGTGGTTCAGATTAGATAACTTCTAAAGCACTCTCTGCAAATTCATCGACTTCTTGAAACCCAATCTATTATTAGGTGAAATCTTCATTTCTGTTACTATAGTTTTCAGTTCTAGAATTTGCATTTGGTTACTTTTTATAATTTCAATTTCCCTGCTGAGACTTTCTGTTCACTGTATTTCTCTTTAATGCTACATTATTCATATCTGGGCTATCTTACTTGATGAAAATCATATCTTAGGTTTTTTTCTTAATATAGATGTTTTCCTGTTTGTTTATGTCTAGTAACCTCTTATTGAACACTGGACACTGTGGATATTACAGGTAGAAACCATGAATACTATTATCTTCCTCTGAAGAGTATTAATTTGTATTTTAATAGGCAGTTCAATTATCACCTGACCACCTTGAATATGTACAGCCAACATTTTATGCTATGTTTAATATAGAACTGAGGAAAGTCCATGGTATTTTTGACTTCTCTAACTTGATGAGACCCAAGCTGGGGCTTGGTTTTAGGCCTTTTTAGGGTGTCTTGAGTAGACCTTACTCTATAGTGAGATCTTTCTTCCTAAGGCCAGGCCTTTCTGGTGTCTGACCTGGATGTCAGGGAGTTAAAGTGTTAATGAGATCTCTTCACTCTGGCAGGATTGTAACTTCAAAGACCCTGGTACTTCATTACCCCAACACTGGCTAGACACCTACTTTCATCTTGTAGCAGCTGCTATCTATACGATTAAGCCTCAGGTGGTTTTTCCCTGTGCATAGATAGCCCAGCACTCAGCTACTGGCTCATAGGAATTCCCTCCACAGACTTCTGGGACCCTCTCTCCGAATAATTCTCTACTCAGTGACGGCCATACCACGGATTCCAACTGCTTCAACTTCCCTGAACTCTGACCTCTGACTCCTCAGCTTAGTGGACACATCACAGAGTGTTTAGATTCCAGCTCTATGAATGGGGCTGGGAGATTGTCCCCAAAATGAGAACTTGGCAACTGTGGACCTCACCTCATGAGTTTTCCTTCTATTGGGTACTAAAATTTTATACTAGCTATTGTCCACTGCTTGACAAGAGTTGCCTAATTTATTTTATCCAGTTCCACAGCTGTGTGTAGAGAGAGGGTTAGCCTGATACCAGTTGTGCCACCCTAAGCCACAGGCTTAGCTTAAGCTAAGTTAAATTTATCCTTCTCCCGATATCAGACCCAAACTGGGAGTTGCTATATTAAACGTTGTGGTATAAATTTTTAAAGGTCCAATAACACAGGAAATTAATCTTATGAAAAATCCACTTTAATTTATTAAAAACAAATAAAAATTAAAATAATTAAAATACGTAAAACTTCCATTACATGAATCATAGGAATCAGGCCTATATAAAAGGCAACTACTCAACTCTTATAGGCAATGACCTGAATAAAGCATCGGAGCCAAGAGAAATATAAGTATTCTATAATATAAGAAATGTAAGTATTATATAAGTATTTTGGAGATGAACTGAAGCACATCCAATCTTTCTAACTCCAAGACTATGTTGATTTGTTCATTTATTTAAATATACATACATATATTTTTACTAACTCTATATGCTCCTCTGTATATACTTGCACATATACACATAGTGTATGATAATTCTAAATACTTCTCTTTTATTAAAAAATTTTTAGAGCAGTTTTAAGTTCACGGCCAAATGAGGGAAAAGTACAGAGATTTCTCATATTCTCCCTGCCCCCACATATGTATATTGACCCCCATTATCAACATCCCCCACCTGTACAGGTATATTTCTAAAACTGATGAACCTACACTGACACATCACTATCAACCAAAGTCATAGTTTACATTACATTATACAGTAATGTAATGTAATGATGTACATTCTGTGTTTGGATAAAAGTATAATGACATATATCCATCATTATAATATCATACAGATTTAATACCCTAAATTCTTTGTGCCCTGCCTATTCATTCTTCCCTCTACTCCGAACCTTTGGTAATCACTAATCCTTTTACTGTCTCCAATGTTCTGCCTTTTCCAGAATATCATATAATTGGAATCATACCGTACATAGCATTGTCAGATTGGCTTCTCTCACTTAGCAATATGCATTTAAGGTTCCTCCATTTCTTTTCATGACTTGATAGCTCATTTCTTTTTAGCACTGAATAATATTCCATTGCTCGGATGTACTACAGTTTATTCATCTATTCAACTATTGAAGAACATCTTGGTTGGTTCCAATTTTGGGCAGTTATGAATAATGCTGCTATAAACATCCATGTGCAAGTTTTTGTGTGGACAGAAGTTTTCAACTACTTTGGGTAAATGCAATTGCTGGATTGTAGTGTAAGAGTATGGTTAGTTTCGTAAGAAACTGCCTTCCAAAGTAGATGTACCATTTTGCATTCCCATCAGCAATGAGAATTCCCAATGTTCCACATCTTCTTCAGCATTTGGTGTCATCAGTGCTCCATATTTTGGCCATTCTAATAGGTGTGTAATTTTATCTCACTATTGTTTTAATTTGCATTTTCCTGATAACATATGATGTTAAGCATCTTTTCATATTTATTTTTCATCTGTATACCTTCTTTGGTGAAGTCTTTGGCCCATTTTGGGTTGTCTTTGTTCTTATTGTTGAGTTTTAAGAGTTCTTTATATACTTTGGATAACAGACCTTTAACAAGTGTGTCTTTTATAAATGTTTTCTCTCAAACTGTGGCTTGTCCTTTCACTCTCTTCATGGAGCTAAAGTTTTTAATGTTAATGAAGTCCAGTTTATCAGCTCTTTCTTCCATAGATCATGCCTGTGGTGTTATATCTAAAAAAGTTATCACCAAACCCAAGGTTGTCTAGATTTTCTCCTCTTCTAAAAACCTTATAGTTATGTGTTTTCCATTTAGGTCTGTGATCCATTTTGAATTAATTTCTATGAAAGGTGTAAGGTCTGATCTAGAATCATTTCTTTGCATTTGGGTGTCCAGTTGTTCTAGCACCACTTGTTGAAAAGACTGTCTTCTTCTCCACAGTATTGCCTTTCCCTCTTTGTCAAAGATCAGTTGGCTGTATCTATGTGGGTCTATTTCTGGGCCCTCTATTCTATTCCATGGAATATTTGTCTATTCTTTTCCCAATACCACACTATTTGATTACTGTACCTTTACAGTAAGTCTTAAAGTCAGGCAATGCCAGTCTTCCAACTTTGTTCTTCTTCCACAATATCATGCTGGTTATTCTAGGTCTTTTGCCTCTCCCAAACATTAGAATCAGTTTATTAGTGTTCAAAAAACAACTTGGGATTTTTACTGGATTACCTTGAATCTACAGATCAACTTGGGAAGAACTGTCACCTTGACAATAGAGTCTCCCTGTCCATGAACAGAGAATCTCTCTCTCCATTTCTTTTATTTTGTTCATTAGAGTTTTATAGTTTTTCTCATATAGATCTTATACACATTTTGTTAGATTTATATCTAAGTACTTTAAGGGTATTACCATTTGTAAGTGGTATTGTGTTTTTAAATTCCACATGTTCATTGCTGATTTATAGGAAACTGATTGACTTTTGTATATTAACCTTGTGTTCTGCAACCTAGCTATAATCATGTACTGGTTCAATTTTCTGTCAAAATTCTTTGGATTTTCTAAAGATAATCATGCCATCTTTGAACAAAAAGTTTTATTTCTTCCTTTGCAATCTGCGTAATTTTTATTTTTTCTTGTTTTATTGCATTAGCTAGGACTTCCAGTAGAATGTTGAAAAGGTGTGGTGAGAGAGGACATCCTTGCCTTGTTCCTGATCTTAGTGGGAAAGCTTCTAGTTTCTCACTATTATGACATTAGCTGTAGTTTCTTTGTTTGTTTGTTTTGTAGATATACTTTATCAAGTTGAGGAAATTTCCTTCTGTTCCTAGTTTACTGAAAGCTTTTATCATGACTAGGTGTTGAATTTTTCAAATATCTTTTCTGCATCTAGTGACATGATTTTTCTTCTTTAGCCTGATGTTTGAATGATTTTTGAATGTTGAATGTCTTGCATACCTGATAAATCCCATGACCATGGTGTAAAATTCTTTATACAGATTATTGGATTTGATTTGCTGTTATTTAGAATTTTCCCATCTATGTTCATGAGAGATATTGGTGTGTAGTTTTCTTGTAATGTCTTTATTTGGTTTTAATATTAGGGTAATGCTGGCCTAACAAGTGAGTTGGAAAGTATTCCTCTGCTTCTCTCTTCTGAAAGAGATGGTAGAAAATTGGCTTAATAACCCATCTGTGCCCAGTGCTTTCTGTTCTGGAAGGTATTATTGATTTGATTTCTTTGATATATGTCTATGAAGATTATCAATTTCTTTTTCTGAGTTTTCGCAAATGATACCTTTCAAGGAATTGGTCCATGTCACCTAGGCTATCAAATATGTAGATATAGAGTTGTTCATAGTATTTCTTTATAATTCTTTTAATATTCACGGGATTAGTAGTGATAATCTCTCTTTCATTTCTAATATTAGTAATTTGTGTCTTCTCTCTTCTTTATTTAGTTAGCCTGGCTGGAGACTTATTGATTTTATTTATCTTTTCAAGAAAACTGGTTTTGTTTTCATTGATTTTCTCTATTGTTCTCCTATTTTTAATTTCACTGATTTCTGCTCTAATTTTTATTATTCTTCCTTATCCTTTGGATTTAATTTGCTCTTCTTTTTCTAGCTTCCTAAGATGGGAACTTAAGATTATTGATTTTAGATCTTTCCTTTTTTCTAATATATGCATCCGACACTATAAATTTCCCTCTGCTTTTGTGGCATCTCACAAATTTTGGTGAGTTGTGTCTTCATTTTCATTCAAAATATTTTAAAATTTCTTTTGATATTTCTTTGACCCTTGTGTTATTTAGAAGTGTACTGTTTAAATCCATGTATTTTTGTATTTTCCAGTTTCCTGTTACCAAGTTCTAGTTTAATTTTCTTGTCATCTGAAAGAACACATTGTATGATTTCTACCTTTTCAAATTTGTTAAGGTATGTTTTATGACCCAGAATGTGGTCTTTAGTGTTGAATGTCTATGTGAGCTTGATAAGATTGAGTATTCTGCTGAAGTTAAAAGAAGTGGTCTATACATCTCGATTATATCCAGTTGATTGATGGTGCTGTTGAGTTCAACGATGTCATTACTGATTTTCTTCCTGCTGGATCTGTCCTTATTTTTTGATCCACTCTGACAATCTCTGCCTTTTAATTGGTGCATTTAGACCATTGATGTTCAAACTGATTATTGATATAGCTGAAGCAATACCATATGTATTACTGTTTTCCATTTGTTGCGCTTGTTCTTTGTTCCCATTTTTGTCTTTTACTTCTTATAGCTTTTATTTTTAACTGAGCATTTTATGATTCCATATACTTCTTTTTCTTAGCAGATTGGTTATACTTCTGTTTTTACTTTGTACAACAAATTCAAGTCCACTTTCAAAAAACGCTACACCACCACACACGTAGTGTCAGTACCTTATAATAAAATAATCCTAATGCCTACCTCTCACCCCTTGTATTATTTCTGTCATTCATTTCATTTATACATAAGTGCACTTGTATATGCATATATATGATCTATACATAACCATACGTAATCAAATACATTGATGGTATTATTATTTTGAACTGTTATCTGTTACATGAATTAAGAAAAATAAAAGTTCTTATTTTACTTTTACTTATTCCTTCTCCAATGCTCTTCCTTTATGTAGATATGGGTTTCTGATCAATATTATTTTCTTCTCTCTGAAGAACTTCTGAAAAACATTTCTTGCAAGGCAGGTCTATTAGAAACAAACTCCCTCAATTTTTGTTTATCTGAGAGTCTATTCTCTCTTGAAGAATAATTTCACAAGGCACAGAATTCTAGGTTGGTGGGGTTTTTTTTAACACTTTCAATATCTCACTCCAATCTCTTCTTACTTACATGGTCTCTGAAGTGAAGTGAGATATATAATTCTTATCTGTGTCCCTGTATAGGTATTTTTTTTCTTCTGGCTTCTTTCAGGAATTTTCTTTATCTTTGATTTTCTGTAGTTTTAAAAATTATATGCCTAGGTGTAGTCTTTTAGGCATTTTCCTGCTACATGTTCTCTGAGTTTCCTGGATCTGTGGTTTGGTGTCTGACATTAATTTGGGGAAATTCTTAGTCATTATTATTCCAAATATTTCTTCTGTTCCTTTCTTTTTTCTACTTCTGGTATTCCTATTATGTGGGTAACTACCTTTTGTAGTTATCCCACAGTCCTTGGATATACTGCTCTTTTTTTTTTTTTTCCTTTTCAGTCTTTCTTCTCTTTCTTTTTGGTTTTTGAGGATACTATTGATATATCCTCTAGTTCAGAGATTCTTTCCCTAGCTGTGTCCAGTCTACAAATAAGCCCACCAAAGGCATGTTTTGTATCTCTAGTGGTTCTTTTTGTTTTTTTTCCTTAGGATTTCCATCTTCCTGTTTACATTGCCCATCCGTTCTTGCATGCTGTCTACTTTATCCATTAGAGCCCTTAGCATATTAATCATAGTTGTTTTAAATTGCCAGTGTGATAATTCCAATATCCCTGACACATCTGGTTCTAATGCTTGCTCTGTCTCTTCAAATTGTTTTTTGCCTTTTGTTACACTTTATCTTTTCTTGATAGCCAGACATGATGTACCGGGTAAAACAAACTGCTATAAATAGGGCTTTATTAATGTGGTGGTGATGTGGAGGGGGAAGGGAAATATTCTATAGTTCTATGGTTAGGTCTCAGTCTTTCAGTGAGCCTATGACTCTGGACTGTGAACTTCACAAGCATTTCTCAGTATTCCTCTCCCCAATTAGGTGGGATAAGATGGCTAGCGTGGGCTGGAGCTGGCTATTTCCTTTCTCCCATGTGTAAAGCTAGAGATGGCTGGAGTCGGTATGTCCCTTACTTGGTCACTTAGGCTCTGATAATACTCCAACAGGTCAGGCTCTGGCTAACCAGTTTCTCTTCAGGGCAGGCCTTGTTAAGAAGAACAAAGTGCTCTGGTATATTTCAAAATGATTCCTTTTCCTCACTCCCTGCCGGAATGATGCATGAGGAGATTTTTCTCCAATGTTTACTGTGAGAATCTGGTCGAGCTCCTGGAGGTAAATCTCACGTATTGTGGGGACCCCCTGTGACTGGGTCCTCCTGGAATTTTCTTGTCTACACTGAGCCTCCGGCAATTTGTCAATTATAATTCAAGTTTTCCTATTATGACAGTAGCTTCTGTGACAGTTTCTGCATGAGACTATGTATTCACCTGTCTCTCCAATCTTGGGGGGCAGCAGCTTGCCCTGTGTCCTCTTCTCTCTTATGGATACAAGAAGAGTTATTGATTTTTCAGTCTTTTCAGTTTTTTACTTGTTGTTAGGACAAAGTAGCAACTTTCAAGCTCCTTAACATGTGGAACTGGAAATTGCAAACAACAGAACTTTTTAAAAACAGATTAATAACTAGACCAATCTCAGTCTTGCAGTCTTTCAGATTAAGCTTTTGACCCAAGTCCTGGCAATCTGACTAAGCCTTTGCCATATGTAGCTCTCAGCTGCTAAAAACAAAGCAGTTTGCATCCTTCAACAATATGCCTTGAGATAATGAAATCATAAAATTTTCTATCTAGAAGGGATTCTATGCTCTAACATGGCATTTTAGTCAGACCTGTTGTTTAGAATATAAGGCATTTTAATAGTTATTTTATTTCTTTCTCACATTATAGGCTGACAGCATAAAGGTCCATGCTCATCTTATATCCAGTTTAAACAGAACAGTACCTGGACCATAACAGGAATGTACTGCTAGTAGAATGAATAATTTAATAAAAAACTCTAGATTCCTTTCTCCCACCATGAAGGAGGTCCAATAGGTAATTGTGGTAAAGTCATAAGTAGTATAAAAATTAAGAAAAAAGTAATACTAAAGATATTTATTTCTCATACTTGAAAATGCCCTCTGAGCTCTCCAGATAAAGACATGCTAACTTAATTACTGAGCTTCTTTGAAGCCTGTTTCTACATCTGTAAAAGAGGATAATAATAATCAATATAAACTATGAAGATTAAATGAGATTATAACACAAAGTTCCCATTACAATACAGACAGTATAGTAGACAATAAATTGTTATTTTCATTTCATTATTATTGGCATCATCATCAATATTACTAAACCAAAGCCTAAGTTTCACTTACACAGCAGTCATCTGTTTTGGGAAACTCCTTCGGCTAACTTAGTAAGTAAGCCATCAGAGTTGGTCGTATTACTCAGTTCTCTAATATTATAGCACAGAACATAATATGCTACAGTAAGAAGGTCTAAACAACCTATTCAAAGTCAAATATCTAAAAAGCTTGAGAGTCAGAATAACAGAAAAGATGTGAATACTAGTTAGTCAGCTAACAACTAACCCAAAGGACAGCAGATAACTATTAATAAATTACTGAAGTCTACAGCACTAGTGAATAGCAGCACCATGTCACTTCCAACTTAATCAACCCCTTTGTCATCTAGAGGACTTTCTCTTTCTCTTCCCCTTATTTTCCTTCCTTTTTCTTTCTCTGTCTCCCTCCTGATACCCTACTATTCTTCTCTGAGTCCCTTTCCTCTCTCTTTCTACCAATTAGAATACAAAATTAAATCCTATCCTTAGTGTTTATTATACTTTTCAATAAAATAATGAACATAGGTTTTAAAGACAGAAATTTAGGATTTCTAAAAATAGAAAATTCCAGATCTAATAAATTAGCTGTGTAACTTAGGTAAACTAATTAAACTAAATACTTCGGTTTGTTCAATTGGAAAATAGAGATAATAATAGCATCTTTACACCGTTATAGTAAGAATTGAATTAAACGTGTAAACTGTCTAGCCTAAAACCTGACACATAATAGGTCTTCCATAAAGTTAATGTCTTTCTTGACTTCTCTAGGAAAATATTATCTAATCCTTGATTATGTCTTCTACAGGTCAGTAGCTCTTAAGAGACAAAGAGACCCCCACCTCTGCACATAATTCCATCTATTTTATGGATACTGATGAATCCACCCATTACAGATACACATAATGCCTCTAACTACAGAATTTTCAACTGCACTGATATAAGCCTTCCTTATCTTGAGTAGTCTTCATGATTTAAAAATAAGTCGGAGCAGAGAAATTTAAATTAACTCCGGAAACAAAAAGTAATTAGTGATAATTATAAGCTAAGCATTTAAGAGGCACTTAAACACTTCATATAAAACAATAAATAAAAGATGTAACACTATATTTTTAAAACTGGCTTGAAATTGCTTCAGCAGTTCGGGCCATGTGAAAAATAAATGAACTACTTCATAGGAACAGTTACCATGTTAAGGTCTCAATATAAGGCCAACCGCCAGCTGCCTCTTTCAATTCACTCGAACTCATTTTAATCTCATACCTAAAGACTAACTCTACTCTCAAGTGAATTCTACGTTGGTATCTGGTAGATGTTTGTAAAAATAAAACTACTTTAGAAAAGATGCATTCACTAGGAATCTGAACAGACTACCTGAAATTTCCTGCACGGAGCTCAAACAGCCTTTAGACAAAAGAACCAAAAGGAAAACTACTTGTGGTCACTGCATGATACTTCAAGCTACAGTCAGGAAGAGGATATGCAAAGCTTGATGCCGCTCAACTCAACGCAAGCCCTTCACCTGTAAGCCTAAAACCATAACACAGGCAATGATAGGTAAATCCAAACTAAGCCAGAGGGGTTCAGGCGGCTGTGTAGAACAATGCTGGGTAACACATAAGACCTAAGGTACAAATGGAAGAAAGAGATTAGGAGTTACTCATTCATTGCAGGGAGGGGTGAGGGGGGAAGCCATTATTCTATTTATATATAAGTTCAGTACCAGCGAGGGCTAATAAAAAGGGTAAATAGATGAAATTTCTTTAGGGAAAATAAAACAAAGGCAACATTAAATTGAAAACTGAAAATTCAAGGAAAAGGTAAAGATGAATTTTTTAAGGGCAAAAGAAAATCAACTTTACTACCAAGCCCTCAGTCAATAAATGGCAAGTGGGAGCAACAATACGCTAATTAAAAAGAACAACATTTAAGAACTAGAAGTACTAATATAGTTTGAGTTTTTATTGAAGAACAGCACATTTTTACTAAGTTCACTAAAGGATTTGCCATGGCATGCAGTTTTTTTTTTTAAGTTCTTAATCTACAGCAATGAAAGTGGTAGTTTATTTCTAAACCTAAAAACCAGAAATGGTCAGTTTACTCTCACTGCCCACCTCTAAAGAATATAAGAGCGTTGCAGCCAGATGAAAACCCAGTAACTTATCTGCAACAGGCTTTTCCTGGGAGTAGGCTAGAGTGACCATACTTACTGGAGTCCTCCCACTGGAAAAAATGTAGCTTCCACGCAGAATAATACAAAAATCCCAATACCAGAAAAAGGCAGAGGGCTAGCAGCAGATTGCGCACAAATACCAAGAGTCCCATCTTCACATGATTTACGATTTCCTACATGACCTGAAAAAATAAAAAACACACAAGAAAGCCAATTTAGGTCTTAAAAGATAAAGCAATCATCTTATCGATATATTCTACTTTAAAATAAGTATTTACAGAATTTCAAAATGAAGAACACCTGGAAATACCACTGAGTTCATGACACAGCATCCTCCAACCTGCTCATCTCCGTGTCAAGAAACAGCTTTGCCAGTCACTCAGCATCCAAGCCAGAACTCGGCAGTCATCCTGTGTCCCACCGCTTCCTCATTCCCAACATCGAATCAGTAACCAAATTCTGGCAATTCCAACCTCCCAAATAAGTATAAATCATATCCCCACCATCACTACCCTCCATCCATGCCACCACTGTTTTCCTACAGACAAGCTTCCCGGCCTCCATTTGCATTCTCCCAAATCCATTTTCCACACAGTACAGGAGTAGTCTGTTAACACAAAATCGGATATTAGTTCCCTGTCTAAACCCCTTAGTACCAGCATTCTACTGCTGCTGTAATAAAACACCACAAACTTAGCAGCTTAAAACAACACCAATTTATTTTCTCAGAATTCTGTAGGCCAAAAGTCCAGGTATAGTGCGGCTCAGCTGGGTCATCTGCATAGAGTCTCACAAGGCCAAAACCAAATGGTCAGCAGGGCTTTCTGGAGATGTTGGAGATGAATCCACTTCCAGGTTCATTCAGGCTGTTGTTGGCCAAATTCAGTTCCTGGAGCTGTAAGGCCGAGGTCCCCATTTCCTTGCTGGTTGTCAGTCTCTACTCCTGTATTCCTTCTCATGTTTTCCATGTGGTCCCCTACAGCCATGGTGGGTTAAGTCCTTCTCACTGTGAAGCTCTCCAATTTTCCCTTCTACCACATCTTGCTTCTGCTTCCAGCCAGAGAAATTTATTTGCTTTTCAGGCTCATGTGATTAGACTGGGCTCACTTGAACAATTCAAGATAATCTCCCCGCTGTTTGAAGGTCAATAGCCTTACCTTTATATGCAATTTTTTGCCATATAAGGTAACATATTTTCAGATTCCAGGGGTTAGGATATAAACATCTTTGGTGGGCCATTCTGTGTAACATACCTTTCATTAAATTCTCAATTCCTCTATAATGGAGTAATTGACCTTAGAATCTAGCAACTACTGACTGTACCCCTATTTACTCTCCAACCCATCTCTTGCGTCTCCCAACCTCATTTGTGTCCTATGGTCTAGCCATTCTTTCTTTCCACTGAACGTTGCCTTATTGTTTCTCTTCTCAAGGCCTGTCTGGAATACATTCTCCCCAACTCTGTTTCACCTGCTGCACATTCTTCGATAGTCCTCTTAAATGTCACATCGGCAAGAAGACTTCCCAGGATCACCCCTCCCCACCCCCACTCAAACATCTTACCCACAAAATATATGAGAAAGAAATTATGTATAAATATGATAAACAAAATAATAAAAGTCATCATTTACAGATTATATAATTGTCTACCTAGAAAAGCCAAGAGAATCAACTGTAGAAATATTAGAATAAGAAGTTCAATAAAGCAGGTGATTATAAGATTAAATAAAAAGCATCTTAAAAACTATACCAGCAATAACCAATTAGAAAATATAAGGAAAAAAAATACCACTCATGATTGCAACAAAAACTATAAAATATTTAAGAATAAACTTAGGAGGAAATAAGCAAGGTTTTCACCAAAGGACATAAAAGATCCAAATAAATATAGAAATAGAAGATTCTTAAGTGAGAATATTCAATAATGGAAATATGTCCACCTTCTTGAAATGTCAGTTCTCTATATAAATTGTCTAACTCCAATCAAAATCCATTATTTTTTTAATATTTAAAGTCAATCTGAAGACTTCATGCCCAAGAGGAGCCAAGAAATTTTTTAAAGAAAAAATAATGAGATGAGGATTTGCCTTACCAGATGTTGAAACCATTTTTGTACCTGAAAGCAGAAAAATGCTCAAAGAGTGAGGACATGTCGGAAAAAGCCTAATGGCCAAACCTGGAGCAATTTATAACCCCTTAAATAAGAATCTACTAAATGAGGAGAGGAGAAAACTCTCCTATGGAATGGAATGTCAACAGATGAATGCAGAGGAATAATGTAATTAGAAAATCTTTTAGAGACCATTTTAGAAATAATTCAGCTAAAAAACAAAGGAGGCTAAAATTAATGGGTAAATTCTTGAGAAATGGTATTTATATAGTCTTAAAGTATCTCCCCACAAGATACTTATTACAGAGGGGAAAAGAGTAACTTTACAATGGAGAACTCTGATAGACACCACCATAAACTAGCTGAAGGATATATAGAAAGGCTTTTGTAATATTTTTGCAATTTTTTTGTAAGTCCGAAATTACTTCAAAATTAAAAGTTAAAAAAAGAACTTTAAACTAAATGTTCAGATAAATATTCAATAAACATCCAAAAAAAGATTATGCAGACACTTAAGATGCTATTTATTAAAATATTTTATTAACTTCACATGGGAAATGCTTATGATATAATATTGAAAGAAAAATGTTAAGACATAGGTATCGTACCCTCAACTATAAAAAAAAAAAGACTAGAAGAAAACATAACAGATTCATGCTGAGAATTTTTCTGGCTGTGGGGGTACACTTGGCCTCCCTGCAGAGCCATAAAAGAGCATGCAGGTAAAGAGCTGCAACTGCTCATGGTAAGCTCTCTTCAGCATGTAGAGGGAACGCAGCAATCTGGACTCAGCCCCTCCTCACATATTCATCTTATCTCAGAAAATGAAGTGTCTCTCTTGTCCAAAGCTAATGCAACAAACACTAAGTGCCAGGAATTATGCAAGGCACAAGGGACTCAAAGGCAGTCAAACTCAGACCCTTCCCTAAAGGAGCTGTCTGACTTCACATTTCCTGTTCATTCTTCAACCCACCAGGATCTGATCTTGCTTTTTATCCTACCCAGGACTTGACCTCTCTGAAATGGCATCTGAAATGGTGAGAGAAGGTACAGCATGGTGGTAAGAGCCTTTTCACTGCCTACTTTGCCTAGCAATACCAATTCACCTTTTAGGACGTTGTTCAAGCCTTACCTCCTTCAAGAAGCTTTCCTTAATCATAGCCCTACACCCTGGCTGTCTGTGCTCCCATAACATCCCATGCTTATTTCTGTCATAGCATTTATAAAACATCTTGTTTATTTTTCTCTCTACAAAGAATTAGCATGCGGGTTGAAAGCAGAATCCATAACTTAGATCTGTGAATCACCAGCATTTAACAGCATAGCATCTACTACATAGCAATACTCAAGAAGTGTTTAAAATTAAAAATATTTCTAATTACATGCCCCAACTGTAGATATAATTAATGTAATTTGTATACATTCCAAAGAGTAATATATACTAAAGGTATAATTTGTGTGTGTGTGTGTGTGTGTGTGTGTGTGTGTGTGTGTGTGTGTGTAGTATATTATATAGTTTTAGTGTATACACACACATTTATATATGGCAATTTTTAATGTAGAGAGAAGCTTGGGGTACTGTCTGAAGTTTTTTTTAAATTCTCATTCTGTAGATACCCCCTAAGGCAACCTCGTTCCACTTCTGTGACTTCAATTACTATCATTATCCCAAACTTTATATATTCCTTCTAGATATCTCTCCTACGTTCCAAGTCCATTTATTTAACTTCCTATTCCATATCATCCTCTAGATTTTTACAGATGCCTCAGACTCCCTATAAACCTCTTTCTCCAGTGTCCACCATCTCAATAAAAGGCAACACCTTCAAGAAGGTGCTTCTGTCAGAAACCTAGAAATTATCCTGCACATTACCTTCCTTCTCACTCTCATCTCACCCTCCAAATATTATCAGTCATCAAATCCTATGAATTTTACCTCTTAAATACTTATCGAATCCACCCATGCCTCCATCTTCACTGCCGCCATCCTATTTCAAGTCACTATAATCCTTTGCTTGGACTACTACTATAACCTCCTAATAAGCCCCCCATATACATTCTTGATCCTCTCTAATTCATTCTCCACACAGCAGCCGATGTGAATTTATTTCACTCTGTAAATTTCCCCTACTATCCTTACAGTAAAGTCCCAAACCCTTCAACAGAGCCTATAAGACTCTGCATGATCTGGCCCCTGACCACCTCTCCTCCCACATTTCTGGCCATCTTTTACCACCTAACCTCTATGAGTCCACAACACTGAATGTCTTTCAGTGTTCTGAACTCACCATGTTCTTTCTTAACATCAGGCTAAAGCTTTTTTGACTCCACCGCTTCTTCTAGCCAACTCACACTCATTCTTTAAGTCTCAGCTTAAAGGTTAATTGCCCAGAGAAACCTTACCTATCTCCACACTTTTGACCTCTCCATTACAAATTCTCACAGCACCTGCATATCTCCATTCCATTACATAACGTGCTTATAATCTTATGAGTATTTGTTAAACATTTATGTTTTGGCTAATCGAGGCAAGGAACATGTTTATTTTGTTGACCATGGTATCCCTGGTAGGTACTCAAAAACTATCTGTTCACTGACTGAATATTCAGTCAGTTATAATATACTCTAAAAAAGGTACAAAAGGCACATAAGGTACATAAAGCTAGGTTATTTGAATCAGGCATAAAAATAAAATTAATTAAAATTTGAACTCACTGAAACAAACTGTACCAAACTTCTGTCATTTTTTAAACATCCTATAATATGGTTATTTACAGAACTACACCAGGCAACAAGTTTTTGTCTGAAATGTCAGAATTTTGCCGACCTTCGGATATCGGCCACAACTGATAGAAACTCAATCATGACAAATTTACACAGAGCAAAAACCACAAAGTATTTCCTGATAGAAACTCAATTATGACAAATTTACATAGAGCAAAAACCACAAAGTATTTCCTGAGCATGTCTCCTGTGAATATTTTTGAGGCAAGCTAATTAGAAGTTATTAAATACTATTTATTATCTAGCTTCCCAAACAATTACTGAAAAAGCTCATCAATTTTTTATAACATTTTTGCTGAATGCATACTTCCTATTCAGACTTTATGCATGACTAAGCAGATTTAAGTAGTTAATTAATATGCAATGTATTAAATTATTCTGTTAAGAATTGTGCATTTTCTAATTGCAAGTCATTGTGAGGAATACAATAATTAATATTGCTAATATTCATGAAATGAAGCACTTACTGTGAACCAACCACAGTTCTAAGAGTTTTGTATGATTTAATTCGATGAATCTTCTCAACAATCCTATGAGATTATCATTCCCACTATATGAAGAAGAAACTGAGGCACAGTGTGACCTTAGACAAGATTAAATTATCTTGTCTAAGGTCACAATGCTAGTAAGTGGCAGAGCCAGGATTCAAATCCAAATGATCTGGCGTTAGTCATACAACACTGGTCATTTGAAAAGGGAAGGGTATATCAGGACAATAATAAAAAGGAAGCAGTACAGGATTTAAACAGAAATAACTACAATAAAAGTGGAAGAAAGGAATGAGGAAGGTCAAGGTGGAAACGCGGTAGATGAAGACCACTCGACAAAATAAATTTTGTCACAGAATAGATAAAGATCCTTAACAAAGATTCTCCCAGCCCTACCCACTCCCGAATGGCTCTGTAAAACAAGAGGTAACTAAGAAAAGAAATTAAAGGAAGAGCTCAGGGAAAAAACAGTAAAACAATATTTTTTAAATAAAACTAAATTAGCACTCAGAAAAACGACATGATCATAAAAACAAAGCTTCAACAGAAGAGAACAAAGTGGATGTTGCTGAAAATACACTAAGAGTCCTGAAAGCCATGATGGATTAAAAATGAGCAAAATAAAATGAAAAATAAATGTAAAAGGACTGCCAAAACAAAGACAAAACACAAAACGAAAACACGTAGCAAAGGCAGTCATAGGAGATCCAGCATAAGCATAATTGCTAACTGAAAAAGAAAACGAAGCAAATGAAACAAAAAAAGATATGCAAAAATGGATAATTAGAGAGAGCTAGGCTGAGGGCAAGTATGTCACTGCGGTTTTGTCTGCATTCCCATGATGGTTAATGATAATGAACATCTTTCCATGTGCTCAATTCTTACTAGTTTATCTCATGTTACTCCAATTCTCTGTTACAGTTAATAATTCTTACATCAACCTTTACCTGCTCAAAGTACCCTGTGGTTTCGTTCTTCTGATTGGGCTCAGACTCCTGGAACATGGGCAATCAGTGACTTTCTAAGTAGAAATTCGACATCTACCAAGGTTTTAAAAACAGAAGACAGAGAGAAAAGCTGAAAAATATGCTGTCCCTGGTCAGATGCTCCCTTTAGAAGTGGCTGAGAAAAAGCCTAGAAGAGAGGGGGTAAAAATCAAAGGGAACAAAACTTTCATTTTTTCACGTTTTAGTTCATCTTTGTTTTTACCAAAAAATAAAAACAGAAAACAAAAAAACTTTTCTGAATAGGAGTTTGTTAAGGTTTGGTTTTATTAGGTTTTTGCTTATTTTTTTTAAATAGTGTTCAGAGGATAAGGTTCTAGAGATATATATTTTTTTTAATTTGGAAAAGATGACTTCTATGTAGATTAAAAAAACCGGAATGTTTGAAAAGATAACTTTCCTTTGCCTAGGCCAACTGAGATGAAAGGGTGGTGGCTGGTGTTGAAGGTGGTTAGGAGATGGTGACAGGTCCAGAAAACTAGAAACAAAACTGTAGCACGAGAGCAGCAATAACAATGAATGCGCATAGCTGTGTTCTAATAAAGCCTGTAGGCCAGCTGGCCAACCTCTGCTACGGATATACAGCATGTAACAAAAGCCTAAAAACGTGGATGAGAATTTAAAAACTTTAAATTCAACATAGTGTCTTCTCTAGTCAAAGAGGAAGGAGACTGGGAGAAAATGCATAGGAAGCATATATCGGAAGTGCAATGTTCTATTTCTTTAAAAAACAAAAGCTGAAGCAATATGGCATATTAAGATATTCTTGTATGTGTAAAATATATCATTATAAAGTATGAGACAAATGTTCCTTTGCATTACTATTATTTCTCTGAGACTTTAGATATCTTAGGGCCTATGTAGTAGGGTCATAGTTTATCTGCCCATATCTTTAAAAAAAAAAAAAACAAAGAAATTAATATTGCAGAATAACTATACTGGAAGCTTTGCCATCTTATCAGTCCAGGTGGAAGCCATTATTACACACCTGCATACAGCAGCAGACACACAGTGTGGTGCCTGTCCTCAAGAGCAGTGTGATGTACGCAGTTAAAGTATAAACAAGGTACAGACATTATGAGATGGTAGAAATTAATAACTGTCTGTAAGGTTTAGGAAAAACTTCAGCAAAGAAACTGAAGTAGCAAAAGGGTAGGAGAGGCCTTAGATGCCATGCTAAGGGGTCTGAAATTTATCTCATTGGCAATGAAGAACCATTGAAGGGATTAAGTACAGAAATAACCTAGTCAGATCTGTATTTTAGAAAGATTACTCAAGTAGCAATATAGAGGAGAGCCTGGAGAAGACTAAGGCAAGAGCAAGAAGATGCTATTGTAACAGCCCAGGCCATTCAGCTTCAGAGAGCAGATAGAGTCCTTCCTCCATATCCGTGGGGGATTAGTCTAGTACATAGGATACTAAAATCCACAAATGCTCAAGTCCTTTATATAAAAAGGCTTAGTATTTGCATATAACCTATATACCCCCTCATATACTTTAAATAATCTCTAGATTATTTATAATACCTAATACAATATAAATGTGATGTAAGTAGTTGTTATACTGTATTGTTTAGGGAACAATGACAAGAAAATGTCTGTACACGTTAAGCACACACTCAGCCATTTAGGCCTAACTCCATAGTACATGTCAGCAACAACATAA
This sequence comes from Pteropus medius, assembly GCF_902729225.1. Classification (NCBI taxonomy): domain Eukaryota; kingdom Metazoa; phylum Chordata; class Mammalia; order Chiroptera; family Pteropodidae; genus Pteropus; species Pteropus medius. The sequence continues at coordinate 555,405 of NW_024340701.1, read as the reverse complement.
CACTTTCTCCCCCTGAATATTTTCAATCCTCGGTTGGCTGAATCCACACATGTGGAACCTGCACATATAGAGGGCCAACTATACATCTCAAAAGAAATTCAACATGCTCCACCAAAGTATCAAAAGAAAACACCAGAACTCTTAAACTGTTCTGGTATCTAATTTCAGTTGACACTGAATTCCTCACATAATCCGTGTCAGATGTCTTGTAGCACATGAGGTTCAGGAAGAATCCTCAAGAAATACGAAAGTTCCACAGCATGGGGGGCAGTGGTGCCATCTCTTATTAATCTGCTTTGTGATGCAGTGTAGTTAATGTATTACGAAATGACATCAATGTGGTCAATTTAGATTTTTAATTTAGATTTAAAAATTTAGATTTTTTAAATAGGATCAAAACTAGACTTGACAATGAAATGGTGAGTAACCATGAAACTCTTATACTTCAAAGAAGTTCTCTGGTTATCATCTGGCCAAGTACGTATAAGATTTCTAGAACTTAAAGAGCAGTTCTATATGTTTGTTTTACAAAAATACTGGTGTTCCAAGTTTGCTGACCTTTTCTGGAATGGCAAATGTCTGTTAGAAGGATGTACCTAGCAGATATTCCAAAAATACATACATCTGTCCTTTCAAGGTAAAGGAGATATTTTAACAAAAGCTAGAAACTCTTTTAAGAAACTATGTTGAGTACATTTTGAAAACAGATGTCTGGCAGTGTTTCTACCCTTATGTTATTTTGGTGCCAAAAGATGTAAAAGTGTCATTTATAAAAACTCTTATATCAGTATGTCAGCAGTTCTCAAATTGTGGTCCAAGGACCTTTAAGGGTCCCCAAGACCCTTTCAGTGGATCCACAAGTTTAAAACCATTTTCATAATTCTCAGATATTATTTGCCTTGGTCATTCTCATTCTTTCACAAGGGTCTAACAGAGTTTCCCAGAGGCTATATATGATGACATGTGATGACATCATTGTCCCCATGGCTAATGGAATGTGTGCTCATGTATTCTTGTGTTCTCAGCACTTTTTAATACATTAAATATCAATAGACAAAACCCACAAAAAGAAAAGTTCTTTGGGGTCTTCGACAATTTTTAAACCTATAAAGGGGTCCTGAGACCAAAAAGTCCGAGAATCACTGTCATATACTTTAAAAAGTTAGTAACAGAATTTTCTAACCTGTTTCACATATTTCAAACAAAAGGTTTCAGTGGGTTTTCAAGTCATGTTAAAAATACATTAACAAGCCATTTTTTCATTATTTTGTAAGAAATACTGATATCCAGGAAAAGGGAAATTTACTGACATGCAGACAAATAATAAGACAAGGCAGTAGATGACATTCACTCAGAATAACATAAATTAAGTTGTACAGTTCAGCAGGGAGAAACTCCTATCAGCTAGGACAACCAGGAAGAAACATGATGAAGAGCAAATCAGAATTAAACCCCATTACAATCTTTAAAAACACATTCGGAAGACTAAGGAAGAGCAAAATTTCAGGGGGAGACAGTCAACAATAACAATGATAGGCCAAAGGATAAGTGCATATATTTTAGCAGCCCATGCAGTGAGCACATTATAATATCAGTAGCAAGAGTGTATGCACATGTGCATATGTGACTTCTGAGTGAGGGCTGGGAACAGCTGAATAGCTAGATATAATCTGCTGGCATTTAAAGAATGTTTAAATTGGTATGATATTCACATCAATTCTTTCCTTCTTGATCTCAGAATGATTCCCTCATGCCTAACACTGCCATTTCAGCATCATCAATCATTTACAATGTGTAAATAAAACCACAATGTTGGCAACGGTTATCTCTAGGTGGTGGCATTGGAGGCTAATGATCATCGACCATGAACCAGGTAATATACTAAACATTAGGAATCCTAAAACTAGTACTTTTATTATAAGAGGTCCTTTATGTGCCTAATAGCATAAGGTCAGGTTTTTTACATTTGCTTAATCCTCAAGCAACCTTGAAAGGTAGTGATTTTTATCCCCATTTTTAAAAGTTGAAAACCAAGAAGACACGAGAGGTTCTGAAGCCTGCCCAAGGTCATACTGTAGAAACTGGTGAAGCCATGGTACTCTCTTCTACTCCTAGGAAAGACATGGACACAGCCCTCATATGACTGCAAGAGCCTAACTGGTATCCTTTCCTCCAGTCTCATTTCACTTTAATCTCTCCTTATATATAAATATTTTATGACTCTTGTGTAGTAGGCACAGTACTATGGTTGCAAACTTCAGAACCTCCCATGTCAGGGAAATAGGATATTTACTACTCTACTTCCTCCACACACACGGATCTTCCTCAAAGGCAAAGCTGATAAAAGTTATTTCCTACCTTTGAATCCTTCGAGTGGCTCCTAATCATCTGAAGACAAAGCTATAACTCCTAGACTCACAAAGCCTTCCAAGTCCAACTTTGGCAGCCTCCGCCTACTCCTCAAACATACCCTGTTCTCCTGCCATTCAAGCATCTTCAGGATGTAGCCACTTTCTTGTGTTTCTAGGGCACTGCACACATTGTTTCCTGTCTGAAAAGCCTTTTAAACCCACATCCACCCAGCTAATAACTAGTGATTCTCCAAGACTTAGGTTAGGTGTGAACTTCTCTGGAAAACCATTATTTTTATTCCCAGTGTGAATATAGGCAATCCCACAGGACCCACAAACACAGCCCTTGTTACAATGTATTCTAACTGCTGGTTTACTGGCTTCTGGTCCTACCACACTACAGGTTCTCTGAGGCCAGGGACATACCTTTCACATTTATAATGCCTAATGTCTGGTGTAGCATAGAGCCCAGCACAGAGTTCATGTTCAATAAATTTTTCTGGGATGACAAGAGCACCTAGTCTAATGGGAGACACAAACATGTAACTAAGTAAATCATGATAGGTGTGAAAACAATAAAGGTGTGGCAAGAATGCTATCCAAAAAAAGAGAAAAAGGTAGGAAAATCTGGGGGAACCCTTCTACCTACATCTCTGGAGTTATCATACCCGATTTCTCAAAAGTTTCTTCAAATCCTGTTGCTGCTGCTGTTGCTACTGATGGACATGATCATGAGTGCTTACTCTGAACCAGGGACTGTGCAAAGCACATTACATAAACTCATTTAATCCTCATAACCACACTAGTATTTCACTGATAAGGAAACTCAGGCTCAAGAATAAGACACTTGCTCAGTGTCAGACAATAGTGGCAGAGCCAAGATTTCAACCCAGATCTTACCTCCTGAAGCAGGGCTCCAAACAGCTCCAAACTCTATGCTTCTATTCTTTGTCAAAGTGAAATCTCCTCCCCAAATACCAAAGTTTGATAGCCTCTATTAAACCAAATTAAACCAACCAGGCTGAACCTAGATTCCTTTTTATTTTAACCATTCAATGAAAAGGTATTTCAAGTTATTACACACTTCTTGGCTTCTTAAATTGGATATCCTGAATGTAATTTAACTTTTTTTGGATGCCTCAGGACCATTCCTGTGTTCATTACTGAGGGTTCTATAAAATAGTGTGCCCTAAGGAATGACTGTCCTGGGATATAATAGATTGCCCTTGTATCAATAGCCTTAGACTGTGATCATTTACAATGCATATAATGGAGTTCTGACTTCTCAATTCATTCTCAACCCATGCCTCATTAGAGCTATTAATTCTTGCTACTGTCAATATGTTTGTCTCTACTAGTCCATTTAATTTTGTCACCTCTAATCTTCTACAGGCCATGATGCTCAAAAAGATGTAGTAGTCATTTGCGCTGTACACAAATTATTTCTGGCTCATTGCTTTCCAGGTACATGCTAAGACTGCAACTCTCTGTGTTTCTTTAAAGTTAGGCATGGCCATGTCACTTGTCTTAGTCAATGAAATATAAATGAAAGTGACATATGCCACTTTGGGACAGTAACTTCCCTTGATCACCATCTTTCACGCAATCAAAATAATCTTGGAAACACTCTGTTAAGATGGAGTTTCCATCAGCCTGAGTCCTGAGTGACTGTGAGGAGCGGAGTTCCTCATGCACTCATGTTGGACATGTGGAATGAATGAGAAGTCAATTTTTGTTCTGTTAAGTCACTTAAGTCTAAAGGGTTTGTGTTAATGCAGCCTAACCCAGGCTATTCAAATCAATACACCAGATCTCTCAGTAAGGAATTCTTTCACATAAGTAACTTTATTTACAGATTTTGCAATGAATATTTTGTTTGCACAAAGAATTTTCTTTGCAGCCATCCTGGTTCAAAGCTATGTTCAATATAAAATATATTTGCCAAGCACCTACTGTGTACAAAACACTGTGCTAGATGATGAAGAAGATAGTCCATGTCTTGAAAAAGTTTTAGTCTTATGTTGGCAATTGTAGCAAAAAGGTAGACTCTGGTGTTATCATGGTTTAAACGAGAGACAAGTCTCATCTAGATGGGGAGAAAAATAAAGAAAAGTTTCACAAAGGAAATTCCATATCAAATGGCCCTGAAACATGAGTAAGAATCAACAATTAGAGATTGAAGGAGGTCGTTTAAGATAGAAAAAGCAACATGAGCAAAGATATAGAGCACAAAGAGCAAAGTACAAAGAACAACAGTTCCACTGACCTGGAAAATATAATAAAAATCTAAGGAAATTGCTAGAAATGCATTTACCCATAGTGCCCATGCGAGGCTGGTCTTTGCTTAATTCAACAGACAGTGGGGAGTCATTAAGTCTTGGCTGGGGAAGTGAGATATCTAAAAGTGATAGTAGTAGACAAGACAAATGGGAGGAAAGAAAAAAAATGTTAGGGGTTTCTGCAATAATTCAAGGGATTGGTATATCAAAGGCCCCAAATCAGTGTGATGACAGTAAGAAAGGAAGCAGATACAAGAAAGAGTACAGAGACAGTATCAACAAGACCTGGCAACCAGCTGAACCCAGAGGGTGAAAAAAAGAAAGGCAAGAATGGATCTTGAGGTATGAATCCTGGGTGGCTGAGAAAAGTAACAAGGCTGTACATCTTTTCTAATGGCTGGCTCCAGCTTCATCTGAAGTAAATACAGTTACTACTTGTTATCCCTTGCTTCGCCTGGGACAAAGCTGCTTCTTGATTTGATGCCATCAATCTATCTTTTTTGTACAACCTTATCTCCCACTTTTTCCAATAAGTGGGCATTTCAGGTTCTCCCATGCCACCTTTACCATTCTTGCTTTCTTATTTCCTCACTTCTTCTCCGTCATTCATTCATACCTACACTTTCATGGCTCAACGCGACCCTTTTCCTGCATTCTCATAGTACCTACTGTCTCAGAATTCTAGAAACCATATCTTTAGTTACCATTTCTCTGTGTGCCCTTTATTCCACAACTAAATTATAGGCCCATTAGAATAAGTCTCATACCTTAGAGATACTGAGGTCCACACCACGGTATTACCTTGCATACAATACGTACTGAATAGATACTAGGGGTGATCCAAAGTCGATTAGTCTCTAAAACTATGTACACCTTATTTCCTCATGTGACATGTGAAATGGAGAGATTAATACGTGAAAAGGTCCTTGAGTTAAGAATCTTTAATCTTAGGAACCCTGATGCTTCAAGAGATTATTTTAAAACACCATTAGATCATAAATTTTTGTGCCAGCTTCTTTTTAATCTTTTGAATTGAAGGCATACCAAACAGTTCAGTGATCATCACTCCATAGCAATTCTGACTTAGAAATAACCTCATTTTCCATGATGGCTTTCTTACTTTCAGAAACCTAATAAATACCTTTTTCTACTTCGTGTTCAATTATCTATAGTATAACTAATTCAAAGTATATCCACAAAAAGGTTTTTTTTTTTATTTTTTATACAATAACAGCTGCTTTCATTGGTCTCTCTCTCAATTAATTACAATGATTCCGCTCACAGTTTCACTCCCTCCTCAAATGTGAGGAAAACAGAAATAAAGTTTATTACAGAATTATAAAAATGGGCACTGTTGTAAAAAATTATCCAAATATTCGTGGGGCACAATCCTAACTAAACCTGCTCTCGTCACTAAGGTATTTCTTCTTTCAAGCAAGATCACCAACTAAACAATATGGAGAAGTGCCAGAACGAAAGGAAGCAAGAAGAGTTCTTTGCCAGTCAAGTCGACCCTGGTCCGCTAAACATCTGGCTGCCAGGAGAGCAGTGAGCAATGACAGCCACTACCAGTCCGCTGCGTATTCCCTCTCAGGCTGTCCCTGGACTTTTCCTTCCTTTCCGCACAGCAGAGGCCGGCCTGACGTGTCCTTCCTCTGCGACAACGCGCGCAGCGCTGCGGTGTCTCGCAACTCAGGTGACCTCAGGCCGTTCGGCCCGAGTCCAGCTGTCCTCCCCGCTCAGGCCTGGCAGCCCCCACCTAAAGGAGGTCGTCCAAAGGCCGGACTCCCGGCCCAAGCCCCCAGACCCAGCCGGACGTCATGCTTCTGAAAGGATCAGGCAGCGCCCCAACCCTTCCTTCCCCAGCCAGAGCGCGCGCGGGTTCCACGCCTGCGGCGACTCGGGAGCCGCGGGCGGTGGGGGCGGGGAGGAGCGGCGCGGTGACCGTTAGCCGCGGGGGATGCCGCACCCGGGCGCGCGCGGGACGGGCGCTTACCGCAGCCGTGAGGGAGGAAGCGGGGAGGCGGCGCCCCACCCCGCGCGGACGGGAAGACGGAGGCGACGGCGCAGGCGGCAGCGGCAGCCGCGGGGGAACCCCGGCGGGCGCCCACGACGCGGTGGGCGGCATGGACGCCGCCATAGTGGGGACGCAGCGGCGGGCGGAGCGCGCGGCCGCGACCCAGAGACGGCGGGACCACCAATCCTGCTCTCCGCCTCAGCGCCCTTGCCCGCGGTCGGGCATTCCCGGCCAATCGGCGTGCGGGAGCCGGGCGGGGCGCGAGGCTGACCAATGCGGAGATGCGCTGCAGGCAGTGGGCGGTCACAGCCCACAGCAGCCCAATAGTACAGGACCCCCGAGTTTTCCGACCCGACTGTGGGCGAGCACTGGAGCTTCGAGGGGTCCGGAGCTGCAGACCATGCGGGCTTACGCGCGGGCGCAGCGCGACCTCGCCAGCTTGCTCAGCGCAGGCACCCTCGCCTCGTCTCCCCGGAGCACGCTCAACGCCTCGAGGAATCCTCCTCCCCCGGCTTCACGCCCCAGAGAACGCGCGTTCGGGATGCGGACGTCCAATGCCCACAGGGTTCGCGGTCCGCTGTCCGCTGGGATCACCGAGCCTCTCCAGAGTCTGCTTAATTGCCGGTGCGGGTGATGGGGACGGGGGAAATGGGGAGGGGTTGGGGGGCGGGTAGCCTCCCGGGCGCAATATGCAGGATGGCCACGGTCACTCCACGCCGAGGAACTCTGCCAATTCGTTCCCTGAGGCCCATGGTCTTTGACATCCATGAACTGGGCGACCCTGCCCAATCCTATGGGGTAAGGGACGGGGGTCCCAGGCTGTTCCTGTATTACCAATTTCAGAGCCTCGCAGAAAATTGTGTCGGGACACAGGACCACTCCGCCCTGCCCCATCTCATCTAGCCTTTGCAGCTCTGGAGGTCCCAGCTGTCTTGTACAGCCTCATTGCAGCACCTGAGCCCCGTCATTTGCCTGGGGCACAATTTCAAATGTTTATTCCTCCGGTAGGAGGAGGAACTGTCCAGCTGCGATCCTTGGTTACCAAGCCAAAGACGCTACCTTACCAAAGGAGGGCAGTTTGCCCTGGCAAAAAGGCCTCTAGAAGCCTGCCTAAGACAGGCTGGCTTGGCTTTCCCTTCCCTGGAATCGGTCCTCTGAGGCCTGAGCTTGACTGCACTGGCAGGCAGAGAGAGAACGGCCTATTCCGTGTGATTTAAGAAAATCTCTACCTCTTTAAACTTCGGTTTCCCCAGAGTTATTAGACTAACCAAAGTAAATAGTTTCTACAAAAATAGTTAAGAACTCTGCAGGTCCTCCAAGAAAGGTGGGGTCAGTGAAGGTAGATCTGGGACCCTGCTAAGCTGGAGATGTGTTCCTTCCCTCCAAATGTATGTGCTCCCAGGGCTCACCAATCCATTAAGGCTTGCCTCCACCCTATCTTCCCTACAGTATCCCCTGGGAATCACTGGGTGCCTCACCAAAAAGCCAACCTCCCTTTCTTGGCCCCTAGAAGGAGTTGACATAGAGAAGTATCTTTGAAACCTGCTGCTCCTCCCCCTCCCCCAATAAGACACCCAGAAAGTAGCCACCTCCCAAGCCCCAGGACACAAGCATTGAATTGCTGAGCTGCTCCTACACCTGGACAGGGCCATGAAACAGGAAGTACCTAGCCATCCAAGGACCAGCTAGAGCAGCTCTGTTGTGCCCTGTACCTATTCACTGGCCCTCCATGGCCTGCTGCCACTCTATCCCTGTTCACCTGGACCTCAGGAACTCAGCAGGCAAGGGGACTGGCTCTTCCTCCAGGGAAACTTCTCACCAACAGGCAACTTAGAGCTTCAGGAACCCATACCTCTGGGGTTTGAGTCCCTTGCTCTTTAAGCACATAAAATGTACCCCCTTCCTTTCAAGCTGGTTCTACAATTTGTATGGAACGCAGACTCCGGCATGAAGTTGACCAGCTCAATGAGGTGGAATAGAAGTGAGAGCAAATTCAGTTCCCTAGGCTAAGTGGTAGTCTGCTCTTTATTACCTCCTTCCCATCTCTAAGGCAGGGGAAGCAAAAAGTGCTCATGGCCAGAGGTGCCTCTGCTCCCCATGTCCTACCATGCTTAGCCTAGTACAAAGCCACAGGACCAGAACTTGACAAGGAACCTATCTCTTTAGGACAGCTTCCCAGTCTTTCCAGAATGACTTCTTAAAATACATGGCCCTGCTCCAGAGCCTGTACTCTAGATACACCACTGGCCTGACCCTGGGCCACTCAGGCTCCTTGGGGCAGACACAGGCAATCCTCTGCTCAACATGTTTTATTGCTAAGGACAAGGTGATGCACCAGTTTTCAAAATAATTTGGTTTATAGCGTTCATACGTAACAAAAAACGGGAGTATTATAAATCTGATTCTTGTATACACAGGGTACAGGTGCAAAGCCCTCCAATCCTGGGCCCAGGCAAATTCATGAGGAGCATAAACCTGTTTAACCCCATCAGTGTTGCCCTCCAGTCCCACCCTCCCCCTCCCAAATCCACTCCCTCCCACCCCCAGACCAAGGGCAAACCTGCCCCTGGCCCCAGTGGCCCCAGTTCATCTTAACCCTCCCAGCCCCTGCATGATTACAATTTTCTGTTGACAGAATCACCCACCAGGCTCTGCCTGCTTCCATATTAAGATGCCCCTTCAGATTATTCCCCACCCGCACCCTCTAATACTGTGCCACAGGGGTTCTGTGCCTAGAGAGATGTGGGCACACACCCATATTACCCCTATCTTCTCCTTCAAGAGGTGACAAAGAGGTGGCATTAACTCCTTAGCATCACAATACTGCAGCTTTGCCAGCACATGCTTGAGGCAGTTCCAGGGACAGACAGATGCCACATCCATCTCCAGCCAACCCCATGGGCCCTTACTCAGCTCAGCTGAGGGCAGAATTTCACATTTTGTTTGCCCTGGATAGGCAAGGAAGAAAGTAAAGGCCAGGGGCTGGCAGAAGCTGGTCCAGACCAAACGCACACACACGCACACGCGCTCACACACCATACATAAATACAAAAGGGAGGAAGGGAAAAGGGGCAAGCACCAGCACCTCTTCCTAGTTGGTGCGGGTGATCGTTAGGAAGCTATGTCCTAGGCCTGGAAAAGGGCAACCAACCCAGCCAGCATAGTTGACCCCATTAGAGAGTGGAGACAATGCAGCCACAGCATTCCAGTGCTCAGCGAGTGCTGTTACGTGTCCAAGAATGGCTTGTCCTTTCACTAGAGCAGAATGCGATGAAGGTGGGATGAGAAGATGATGGGGTATGATTTCTTTCCTTTTCATTTTACAACTTCATTTTAGAGACTTCAGAGTTCCAAGTGTCTGCTGTGCTGTGGAACCCCTAGAGTGCTCTTGCCTTGATGGCTGGGAATCTCTTGGCCCCTGGAAGCACCTATTCCATGATGGCCCGGTATAGTGCAGGCTCAATGTAATCTTCCCGGTATCTCGAGTTGATAACTCTTTGCCGTTTCTTTTCCTGTTTAACCTCTTTCTCCGTGAAAATCTCGTTGAAGCGCATATCTGAGGCTACTGACTACAGAAGAATAGGCAAGCCAAATGAGCACTTTGTGGCCAACCACCACGAGGAAAAAAAAACAAAGGGATACACATCCTTGCCTTGTTCCCTCCCTCCCAGGCAGGAACCAAGGGCACACAGAAAAAATACTCACCAGTCTAGACTTGACTCTCTTGGGAAGCTCTTCATCCAGAGTATAAACGTCATCTCTCTTAACCACAAGCTGTGAGCCATCCTCAAACTCCACCTACCAAGGAAACAAAGATCTTTGGCTAAGACAACCCTGACTCTCTCCCTGGACCACCATGCACAGCGGCAACTTCCTGTAGTCATGGAAGGATTCAGAACACTGAAAGACTGCCATGCTTGAAGCCACACCTGACAGACTGGACACAGGACAGCCCTTAGCTCTAAAAGGGTTCTTACTGACCTTTAAGCTCTCCCAAGAGCAAAGACTCACCTTTGGCCAAAGAGGAAACACTGAATTAATCAAGTGCCCCCCAGTTCCCAGCAAAAACCTTTGGCTACCTGGTACATCTGGATGGGGTGGGAGGCCACGAACTTGGCTCCGTAGACTTGGCCATCTGTCCATCGCACTTGGACCACTTCCCCTTCAGCAGGAGGACCCAACTGGAGACAGTCCTGACTCTGAGGGAAGAGTAAGAGAAGGATAAAAAGAAGGTCCACCTGAACACAGTGGTAATCACCACCTACCTCAGGAAGAATGAACCAGGATGAATTCCTGCTTCTGTGGAAGTACTCAAAAAATACCTCTGCTGTGTGCAGAGGCACAACGGTATTCTTGGGGAAAAACACTGTGTAACTAAGTTGTGAGTTGAAGTAGCTGCTCTTTTCATGGAACACAGCTTTAATTGAAAAAAATGAGTGACAACCTGTCGTTATTCAGACTTTAGTATTGGCATACATCTTGAAAATGAAGTGACCTTGTCACTTCAAGGAAAACAACTGACGGTATTGCCAATGATAAAAAAATCTAAGCTTTCAAGCAAAAATTAGAATTTTGGGAAAGTTTATCACAAATATGAGCTTGAAACTTCCCCAAATTTCAAGGTTTTTCTGAGATTAGTCATACGAATCAATGTAATTTTTGATACTGTATAAAAATTTTAACAACATTTAGAAGGCCTGCATAGCCCACTGCACAAATACGTATGTTATAAAATCGTGCGGGGGTGAGACAGCCATTCTCAGGGCAGAGAGACCGACAGATTTTAATATAACAGTATACAAGGTTCAATGAACTGCTCTCAGATTCCACACTAATTAACTTTTAAGGAACTACCACTTATTGAGTTTTGGTATAATATCAAAGAATAATAACCAAAATCATCTGAAAGGCTATTTATAATACTCCTCCCCTGTCCAATTACATATCTGAGACAATTTTCTTCATATAATATAATCAAATATAATCAAAAGAATATTTTGCAACATACTGGATGTGACATTAAAGAAATTTGCAAAACTATAGAAAAATGGCATTAATATTGTTTTTAAATAGTTATTTTCATTAAAAATATCATTTCAAATTATTTCAAATCAATCTCAGTTTTAATTTCTAATGGACTAAATATTTGTAAACATAACCCACAAAAACACAAGCTCTTTAGGGTCCTCAGTAACTTTTAGAAGAGAGTCCTGAGGTCACCGTTTTCTGTAAGGTAGAGATAATACCACCTACTTCTCAGAGTTGGTATGAAAGGTGACAGAAATACTTGACATAAAACACAGCATATAGTGTCTGGCATACTGGAAGAGCTTAATAAGTCACAGCTATTCTACTGCCACAAATATGTTACTGCCATCTTTACTACAGTGTAAGTCTACCTTCTAACTAATGGATGTGCTTTTAAGCCAATGTGTTGCTCGTGTGGCATAAATGTGGGCAACACCTGATAAAGGAAGAAGTGGCTCCATCCCACTACCTTGCTGCTTAGTCTAACACATGAAAAAGAAGGATGAGGACAGGGGAAACCTGAACTAAGTCCTGAGCCCTGAGCCAGGAAACCTAGGATTGGGTCCAGGCAGGGCCTCCTGTGTCAGGTGTTGATAAGATAAGCAGGCCACAGGTGCCTCCAAGCAGTTTTTACTCAGCCCCAAAGCCTTCAATTGTAAAGAACCAAAAGCTAATTCCATATATCTACTAAGAGGGCATGGCAGAAAAGAGAATTGGGTAATTCTCCCAAATTCACATAGCTGCTAAGGAATGGAGCTGGCTGTGTTACAAGGATCTGATCCGAAAGCCTGGGCTCTGCCACTGCAGTAGACTGCCTTCAAGGACAGTTTAGACTGAACTACAAGACGTTCCAAAGAACTGCAGGAAACACTTATTCCTACAAGCTTCTAGAGGAAACAGGGTACCTGAGCAGCACACAACTTCCTTTGCAGAGAAAAGACCAGTCCAAAGGCTTTTTTTTGTTTGAAGGCAACTGATGAGACTCTGGGCCTGGCTAAAAAAAGGCAGGCAGGTCCATAGCCAGTCTAGTCTGCCACTCAGACCTAGAAATGTCCCCGGTCCCAAAGAAGCTCAAGAAGCTCCTTGCAGACATTACCACTATGTCCTCAGGGTAGAGATTGTCGCTGAAGGAGCCATCATCAAAGTTGACTTCATAGAAGGTCTCAGTGGTGAGCCTGACCACCTCACACTGGTAGAAGCGCCCATTCTTGTGCTTGCTAATGACCTTCTGGCCTGCAGTGATGCTCTGCAAGGCCCCCTTGGCACGCTGGAAAAAACAGAGGCTTGGGTTACTCCCATCTTGACTTGATATAGGTCTGGCAAATGGAGCCCAAGATCAATTGGTTTCTCTTTACCAGGGAAAGATAAGCATAGCAATGGAATAGTAAAAAGTAGGAAGAGATGGGAGTTGAGATAGGTCTTTCCAGATATCCATACCCCAACCAGGACACTGGAATAAACTAGTATATTTTCCTGCATAAGTGTAGCTTCTTCCCTAGTTCCAAGTCCACAAGTGTTCTCATACCACACTATCTTATCCCAAACTCAGAACAGACTCTTTTGACTTCCCTATTATTGCTAGGAAGTGACCAAATAGCACCTACTAATGCACAAAACTTAGACACACATCAAAGTAGACACTCAACAGGTGATCTGAAGCCCAAGGACAATGCTCCACACAGATCTTAGTATTAGCTCTACACCCAAGGCTAGGGCACAAAGACTGAGGCCCCCTGGATGTCCTCAGCTGCACACTACAAATGACTCTCCATTACAAGGGCCTTGCCATCTCTCGGACCCTCACATCACCCTTCTTCTCATTCTGAACTTGCCTTTGATACAAATGGGATCACAGAGCGTCTGTGGCCTTGTGTTCGACCACTCCTCCCCAAACTGCCCAAGCACTACACTCCAGCCATGCTGGCCTCCCTGCTGTTCTGAGCATGCATGCCAAGTGTGTTCCCACCTTGGGATTTTTGCACTGCTGGTTCCCTCTACCTGAAATGCTATTCCCCAGTCATCTTGCATGCTGGCTCTCTCACATCAAAATGTCAACATACTGACACTGTTCCTCACTACCTCCCCTTCCTTTTCCTTTATCCTGCCTTAAATTTATCCATCACATTTGTGCCTCACCGGATATGCTGCAACTTTGTTTCCTGACATGTAGTAGATGCCCAATGAATATGTGAAGAATGAATTAATGAAAAACTCAACAGTATCCCCCATTTCCTCACAGCATCAGCAGTCTACAGCCACCGATTTAAGGATATGGAGTGCAACTGATAATCACAAAATCACTATCCTGTTGCATAACAAAATTCCTATTTCCCTACCAGAGCCGTGACTCAATGCTATCTTAACTTTTACTCCTCTGGAGTCTCATTCTTAAATTGACTATTTTTCATCTTCCTAAGACCCTAACCCACCCCTGACCATCTCCTGTTCTCAGTAAAACACCTCTATGAAAAAGAATCCAGTCAGCCAACAAGGACTTTTCCATGATCACAAATGGTACAGCGATAAGGATTAGATGTGACTCTAAAGCTCTGCCTATGTGTTCCCATTTGAGACCTCACTTCTCTCCTGGGATAACTGGCCTCCCTAACTGAAAGCCTTATTCCTCCAATCTGTGAATCCACTAGAGTGATTGATTAAAAAAAAAAATGAAACTCAAAATCATAATATTGTAACAGTTCTCCTTATCTAATAAAAACAATAACAGTCTAGGGCCTTCATCTTCTTATCATTCCCACCATGGTTCCAGAACCAGTCTTACATGTTCATTCTTCTGAGACTTGTCTGTGCTATTTCTGAAGCCTTGAATGCCCTCCCACTCACAATTCCTATTGTTTAAGACCCACTTCAAACGCTACCTTCTACCCAAACCCTTCCATAACTTCTCTAGCTAAAATTACATGTATCTTTCTTCGAGCTTCAACATTTAGAGACGTACAAAATCTACTGTATGGCAGTTAACCAACAAGAGCCCTCCATATCAGTACACAACATTCGCAGTGTCCCTGACACTGTGTTAAGTTAACAGACACTCAGATTAATAAAACATGGCCCCTTAAGGTGTTTATCTTGGAGAAGAGGCAAACAAGTAAACAAATAATCAAAAGGAATCAGCCACAAGCAGTTTGGTGCCACCAGATTAGGAAGTACCAGGCAGGGAGTAGTGATGGACAGGCGCCATCTCTTAATCCCTTACTCATTAGCATTCTCCATAAAGCATAATGCTTGAGGAAATATTTGCTGACACAATGAATGAACAGCCTGCAAAGAAAATGATCCTGGAAACTCTCAAGAGGATTCTAGAATGGCACTCTCTCTCACCTCCAAATTAGGAATCTTGTGCCGAAAGCAGGTAATGAAGACGACAAAAGGCCAGTCATCCGGCTGCATCATCACTCCTGCAGCCTGGGCACAGCTCACGTGGAAGGCAGTTGGGCAACGGCCATGTGAACACTGCACACAGCAGCCAGCAGTTCTTTTCCTCCGCTTCTTACAGAAGACACACTTCTACAACACAAGGAGAAGCAAACCAGTGATTCCAGGAACTGACAGTACTGTCTTCCCTATCGTTCCCTGGTCCAAATGCACATAGCCAAACCAGTAGGAGCCAACCTCCTTCCCAAACACAAGGGCACAAACACACCCTCTTTGAATCTCGTGTGATTATAGGTGAGAATCACAAACCCAGACCAAAACCAATGGGTAAAGGCTGGCCACTGGGCCAAGAGAGGTTGCCCTCAGAAGTACTATGTTATCCTCTACTCAGAGACTTGTAAAAAGGGTAGCGATGAAGAGTCTGCAAACCCATCTCATCTTCCTTACCAGCTTAAAGCGGGGCAGGGGAATTTTGCTCACATCCACTGGACTTCTTTCTGCAATGTTGACAAACCTCGCTTCCAGAATTGCCACAGCACAAGAGACATGGACCCACCTGCCAAAGAGCAAAGGCTACTCAGTCACCTCCAGCTCCAAGGACCTGTGGCCTTCTCATCTCATGTGAGCCCGCCAATGGTGCTTCATCCCACCATCAAGTTCCTGGGGACCAGTGAGGTAAGAACCACAGTGTCTCCGCACCGAGTATGTGGAAACAGGCCCCACCACACTACCCTGGGTGAGCAAAGGGTTGCACTTCTTACAACACTAACTCACTCACAATCTGTTGCAAAATGAGCGGTTAATTGAGGGTGGCAAGTTTCAGGGAGTGAGAATAAATTAGAAAGCTCTACACAGACCTCTTTTACATAGGACCTGGGTGCTTCCTCAAAAAATTTCCAACTGTGCCCCAATCTGCCAGTAATCACAGATGTCCCCTGCAGGCCTCTGCTCAAACCTTTCCCCTGGACTGAAATGACCTCTACCTTCTGCTCCCTTCCTCCATAGCAGACTCACTCTTTAAGGTCTCAAGCACCTACTTACTCTTGACAAGTCTATTCAACGGCCATCCTTAGAGAATTAATTAAATAATTATGGACATTTCAGGAAATTGTCATGCCCCAAGATGAGAAAAACTAAGATTCTGAAAACACTTAAAATCAGGCCAGGTGAAAACGTGTAATACACAGTGGTGGGGCTGTACAGAAGGGGCTATTATATAAGAGTGGGAACAGATTTGTTTCACATGGCCCTGCGGGGCAGAACAAGGATTACAAAGTAAAGATGGGATGCTCAAGCAGAGCCACTTCTACTCCAAATAAGGAAGAACTTTAACAGTGCTATCTTGCAATTGTGAGGAACACGATGACCTCAAGTAATGTTAGTAAGTGCCTTTAAAAGAACGGAAGCAGCAAGCAAAACAGCTATCTATCTGGAACAGCATGAAGGGGGTTCCTGTGAGGCAGAGGGCCAGATGGAATGTTGCTCCAAGTTCCCAGAGGATTTTAGCTGGAAGCAGGATACCGATCACTGGTTGCCTACTGACCTATGTGTACCATACACTGGACAGCCTTCCAGGGCAAAAAACCTTATTCACCTTATGTTTGTACCTCAGAATAAGTAGGACAAGACCAAGCACAAAGACTGAGCTCAGTGAAAATGAGCTGCCTGACAGCTGAGAAGCCCACCTCTGGGCTCAGATTCAACAGTGGGTAGGCTTGCCTGAGCTCTCCTCAGTGTCTCCTCCTTAAGGACACTCATCTTCATTCTAAACGGCAGGTCTGAGACAAAGAGAGCTGGCCTGTGGAAAAGTGCTCACTAGCTCATGGCCATGGGCACCTTTGCACCTGCCCCAGCTGTAACAAGGTAACTGTCCTTATTTCCAGCCCACAAAGCCCCCTGTGTCATCTCCACAGGGTCCTCATACCCTCGTGAGTCCATCTTAGCTTCTCTAAAAGGAGGACATGACTTACATGTCTGCCCCAAAGGGGAAATGGACTTGGAAAGGTTTGGGACTTCTTGGCTCTCCTTGGCATCCCATTTTTAAAATCAGTCTTAGAGATGCTATTCCAGCTCCAAACAGTGTGCTTCCCAGATCTTCATCAGTCAGTCATTCTGATGAATAGCCACCGCCCTCCGAGTGCCTCTGCGTGCTGCTTCAGAACCACGCGTTCGGAGACACTGCTCAGAACACTCACCTGTCATCATTTGCTCTCTGCAGGGCTCCTCCTCGTAATGAGCATAAACAGCAGTCCTGCCAAGAAGAGAGGGGAAGAAAGTGGTTACCACCAAGTCGTTAACATCCACTCTGCTCTCCCCTCGACTTCCTTTGGGCAACTGTAGCCTCCATACAAGAAAGCAGCCAAGTGGCACGTGGGCTTCACCTACACAGGCTCTGTAAGCAGGACCCCGCTGGAGGCAGATGAGGAGGCCACTCGGGGCTTAAGTGCACCAAGTATTTGCTTGACTTAACACAATCTTCTTCACTATTACCGTTAATAATAACTATAAGCAAAGTCATGAATGGCACTCTGCTAAAACTGGAGGCATTGTAGGGCTTTGACTGTCTCCTATGTGGGTTACTGTCAGGTTTGGGGGTGGGGGTGATAGAGCTACAAAATGAGCCATCTGAGCCCCATTCAGGAGCTCCGACCCCATGGCTAAGCTCTTTAAAGGGCGTTATGGTTTGTCCACAAGATGACCTCTACTTGGTCCTGACACAATGGAACAAACAGCTTCCAGACACCATTCCTGCCCTGCCATGGATGGGCAGCAACCACTCTCACTATCATGGTGACTTGTTCTGACAATACTCACTCTCTGACATCAGTGTACCAGGCCCTATGCAGACTGCTGGCGATACAAAGTCCACGGGAAATAGTCTCCCCCTGAGCAAACTCCAAGGCTCACGAGGAAGAGTTAACAGCAGTGTGGATGCACTCACCTCCTCCAGGGCATTGGCTGAACACCGAGAACACATCCAGTCTTCAGAAGCCTTTGCAGGAGGAACCCCATAACAACCTAATAGACACATCGAGATGCGCAGATTAAACCCAGAGGCCAGAGTCAGAATGAAGATTTACAACTCTTTTCCATATACTATGTCCCAAAGCTACAACCGACGCTTACAGAAACTCTCAAATTCTAGAGTCAGGGCCCGAGGGGTCAGTCTCAAAAAGTCAGAAACTATAGATTCACTGGTACAAACACCTAGTGAATAGTGGAGACTAATCCCCTCCTGGTGTCTACAACCAAGGAGACAGCACAGAGTTGACTGTGCAAGCATGGACCCTGGAGTCACATGAAACTCAGACTTAATAGCAACAATCTCCCCCAAAACACACAGGCAATCTCTGCAATGGGGGACTGGGGAGGCCAGGGAGATGGAGGGGGAGGCCAACGTGGGCAAGGACTTCCAGTGAGAAGGCTCACACCCCCTAGGACAGGACACACGAAAAAGGTGAGAGGCACTCACTGGCGTGGACCCGGACACTGCACTTCTTGCAAGAAACTAGAATGCTGGTGCCATCCTCCTCAAGGTAAGGGGTAGAAAGGTTGATGTCCGTGCTGCAGCCAGTTGAGGTGAAGCACATTTCAGGAATCAAGGGCTTGGTCCTCTGCTTCTGGGGAGCTAAATCTGGAGCATTTCCACAGTTCTGACTAAGGCCTCCAAACTCAACCTAAGGAGAGAGAGCAAGTGCACACCCCAGTGAACATGTGCCTGTGCTCTCGGCTTCCCACCTGCTCCATCAGCAGGAAGCTGGCTCTCTTACTTATATGACTATGGCTATGACTCCCGGGTGCACAGCCATTATCCCCGAGCTGCTAATTGAAGTTACCTCTAATGACTCAAATTCAATTTCTCACAGCAGTATCAAACAAAGGCCCCTAAGGGACAACTGAGAACAGGGAGTGAGGTAACAGGCAACTGGGATTTCAATCTTCCCAAACCAAGTGGTAATAAAACGCACTGAGATGTTAGCAAGGCTGCTACTGTGGGCTGCCCTATGCGCTGTGCCACATGGTGGCCCCCACCAGGGAGAGCACCCAGAGCAGATGCTCCCTATGGGCCAGTACTGATTTCCTCTTGTGGTCCATGCCAGCAGGTCACCTGAGCTACAGTCCCAACTCCAATTCCCCACTTGGGGCCCCTTCAGGAAGAACAGTATGTCCACATACGTCCCTTGGCAAACATCCTAACTACAAATATCTGTTGGCTCTGCCACTGGATGGCACCATCGCCCCCATTCCAAGGACAGCACCCAGAAGTCAACTCTAAGCCTATGCCACTCAGGAAACTCAGCTCCACTTAGTAGATCTGCTGACAATACAGCCAGGCCTTTCACTTCCCTCACAGGCAAGGGCATATAAGGCTCTTCAGTTTTGCTTTTTGTCAATGGAAAGAAGCAGTGAGTTCAGTACAAGGTGTAATGGTCTGAGGTTTCATTCTTTGGCAAACATGAATCTAAAACCCTGCCAGGCTCAGTGGCAGCCATGCCATTTTTAACCACTGATTGGGGAACTGTGGTTGGGACCTGTGCAGGTCCCAACTGAGACTGAGGTAGTCACCTAGCACATGCTGCTCTGTGGATGGCTTCCTGGCCTCCTAGAGGTAGACCCAAAGAGACCCATGATGGTGGAGCAATCAAATGCAGTGGGAGTGAGGGGCACAACTGAGCTCGGCCACAGCACCTTCCTACCCTCTCCTTCCCATAAACCCTCTGCGGCAATGGGAAAGGCAAAATGAGAACACTGGAGGATGTAGTTTTTCATCCGAAACTCAAACTACAGTAAAGAAACACACAGTCCTCCAGACTGACTAGCCAGGACTACAAATCACCTGAAAAAAATAATCATCGACTAGAAAGATAACAAAAGTACAAATTCCTCTTCAAACAGCCTAAGTACCAAGGGGCACAGGGAATCCCACTCCGAGTCTAAGCTTCACCCTAAGCTTGTCTCCAAAGCCTCCTCAATTAAAAACCCACAATGTTAGGTTATTTGCCTAGAGAAGCCTGATCAGTACACGGATGGGGCAGAGAACACTAGAAAAACATGGCTTTCCCAAGACAACCAGTGACAAATTCTGTACCTACAATTAACCAAGCTTCCCTCTGACTGCTGGTTCTGGGCAAACAGAGGGGATGGAGTGGGCTCACCTGATTGTAAATCTGAAAGATCATACAGACAGAGCAGTGAGGGGCCTGCTGGGCCATGGTCTCATTGAACTCCTTTTCGGCCTCGAAGTTTGGGGGTCGGTTCTGCCATAGTTGGCTCAGGGGCTTGGCCCAGGCCTCTGTCTCCTCAGCCTCCTCCTCAGGTATCAGCTGTTCAGATGTCTCTAGAGAAGGAAGCAGAATGTGAGTCAGCACCAGCCCTGCAGCCGTGGCTCTGCCTGCAGAGCAGATGAGCTCAGCCAGGACTCTCAGTCCCAAGATCCTACGGGTGACAAAGGCCAAAGGCAGAAGTGATTTTCAATAAACTCTGTCACCACTCGGATGATGTTGTGGGGAGTGCATCCTACAGCCCTTTCTCTGGCCAGAATGATTCATGATCTCTACTCTCTTTCTTGCCCTAGGAGTTCTGGCTGCTCTCCTCACCCCTAACAGTTGCCAGAATTCAATTCCTCTGACCAAGGGCAGCAGAATGAAACACTGTCTTGCCAAAAACCATGTTACTTGAGGCCTCCGATATGTCAGCATGTTGAGTTCTTAACCTTTTCAGAGTCTGAAGGAAAATAGGGATGGGGGAAAAAAAAAATCCCAGGGAAGTGGCAAGGCTTAAAAGTTTTTACATTATCCTTAGAAGTTTCCAGCTCCCTCTGAAAAGGTCAGTAGGGTATGTACCTTTTCTGGACAGGGCTCATGGACCTCCTAGCTCTGTCTCAGAGGAAGGCAGAGCATGAAGCCTCTTCCCAGCCACAGGATGTAATACCTTGCATCTGGACCAGGGGCTGGCACATGGACCAAATCCAGCCTGCTCAGGTAGCTAAGAATTGTGTTTGCGTTTTTAATGGGTTGAGGGAAAAAAAAAAGAATATGTGACAGAGACCTAAGGCCTATGAAGCCTAAAATATTTACTATCTGGTCCTTCACAGACCCCTGGTCTAGATGACAAATTTCTATCTCTTCATTACTCTATACAGCAGAACATACTTCATTGGGCCTCAGCACTGTTTGGAAAAGGAAATCCCCTCTGGGTGTATCTTCTCCAAAAAACAGTACACACCACTGGATGGAAAACAAAAAAACTGGGCTCACAAAACAAGATGGAAGCGATAAAGTTCCCCCAAATCAGTGAGAGAAGGGCACAGCCCACTAGCTTCCAGTAGAAACAAAGTCAAGAAGGTAAGGGAAACCTCATAATCAACATTACGGTGAATGAGGGCAATCTTTGGGAGACATAGCAGCAAATATCAAAATAAACTGATGTCCAAAATGTTTCTCCAGATGCTTCCCTAAGTAAGGAAGTATGGAGCACGTGACCAACAGCCCAGCTCTGTGCCAGCCCCACCACATGAGGCACCTTGTGGGATCACTACATCTAGCCATGTCTGGGCATCAGCAATCCCTACCTACAACCTCCCCAATGATCTCAGTTCTTCCTAGACAGAAGTGCTTTCTTTCCAAGAGACCCTGGAGCTCCACGCAGAGCAGCCCAAGGAACATTCTGGTATATACTTGCACTAGATGTCCATCTATTTGTTCACTTGTGGCAGTTCAAGCTCAGTACTCAGTGCAGGTAAATTGTTATCCAGTCCACCTTTATAGTCATGTTTAATCTAAAGGGATATGGCAGCTGCCATGTGTGACCTCAGTGAAGGGTACCATACTGTACTGAGGCCAATGCAGACAATTAAAATCAATCCCTACTAGCCCCATTATCAAGCACAGCCAGGAACATGAACATGGTGCCAAAACCAAAGCACAGGTATTTTCTGCATCCCAGCCATAAGAAGAGTGACCAATATATGGCAGAAGAAACAGACAGCCTCATAATCACAACAGAAAAATTAACACACTGATATCTGTTCTATTTACAAAACTGTAAGTGGCCAAATCATTCTGCTTGTGAAAACTGAATGATGAAAAATGTTTACTAGTTATGTGAAAATTGTGGGAATCAAAGTTTAAAGTTTACATATTTAAAACTTCATTGAGCTGTACAGTGAAGATGTGTGCATTTCATTGAATAAGTTATGCTTTAATTGAAAAAAAATTAAAGTGGTGGGAATGTGCACACTAGGCTAAAAGAGACTAAAAAAAACACAAAACTTTCAAATTTGTGACCCTTGTTTGGTTTGTACTGGTTTGATGGGGTAAAGGCTATAAAACACATTTTTGGGATAAGCAGGGGAAAATGAATATGGACTGAAGATTAGAGGATATTATGGAATTATTATATTCCTAGATGTGGTAACAGTAGTGTTAACATAGGAAATAATCCTTCTAAGGAGATGCCTATTGGTGAACTTTAAGTGAAGTGACTTGATGACTACAATTTATTTTCAAATGATACAGCAAATATCTATCCACATAGTACATACATAAACAATGCAGATGGAAGAGACAGAAAGCAGTGAAGGCAAATGGTAACAGCTGCTGAATACAGGAGAGCACACAGTGCTTTCATTCTTTCAACTTTTCCACATTTGAAACTTTTTCTCATCAAGAGTTGGGGGGCTATGTATTATGATCTCAATTATGTTATTATAAAAAGGCATACATGGACATAATTTGGTACCTGAGCAGAAAAGACAGGAAGGTTAACACACTAAAATGTTCACAGTGGTCACCTTTGCAAGGTAATTTAATTTTTGTTGTCTTCTTTAAAACTGCTTTTCCAATTTTCTACAACCTACATGGCTTCAGAGTATGGGGGAGAGGGGTGAAACATGAAACTGGGCTATTGCCACCAGAGATCATGAAGCCCCCATTTTAGCTGGAGAACACCAGAGGACCTCCTAAGACTCTGGCTCAAGGTCTGGCCTACTTCTGACTATACAATCTCAAGAGAATCTCCCCACGCAGCTTATCATGATCTTTCTACCAAGGAAAACAGCAGAGATGGGCATTGACATCAGATCAGAAGAGACATGTGGGAGCTTGTGGAACGGAAGAAAGGCCAGTGAGACTCCAGACTTTCCCACCCAGCCAATGGCACAGGAAGGACAGAACAAAATGGGAAAGGGTCTGGCATCAGTAAGAGTAACAAGGGATCTGGTCACTGACAGAGGCTCTTCAGCACTAATCTTACTGAATCCCTGGGCTCCAGGCAGCACAGGAGACCACACTGCCTGATGGCAACCATTCCCTGCGCTCCAGGTACACACTTTTTAAGTTCTCCTCCACATCCCTGCCTACTCCCCTTCTGTCTCCTTCACAGGCTCCGCTTCTTCTTCTGTCCTCCTAACCCCAGCCTCTGCTCACCCTCCTCTGCACCTCTCCCTGAAAGGCCTCATTTACCCTAGTAAAAGTATCAAAGACCAATTCTGCACAAACCCAAGTCTACGTCCTCCACAGAAACTGAATGTAGGTTTCTAAAACCCGACCGTAGCTAGATACCAGGGAAGCACTCAACTCATGCCTCTCCCTTCCCTACCACCCTCACAGCTCCACATCCAATCACCAAATCCTGCTGACTTTATCTTTACAACATCTTCACTACATCCCCTTCGCCATCCCTACCTCCACCATCCTAGTTCAGACTCTCATATCTCATGGGCACCAGAACAAAAGCCCATTTGCTCCTCTCAAGCCATTCTCAAGATGCAATCACTAGGAACAATCTTTCTAATGTAAATCTGACCACGTTGCTCTCCTGCTTAGAACAGTTCAAAGGCTCCAGAATGCCAATGAAAAAAAGTCCTCACTCATCAGCCTCTCAATCACCTCACTTCCCCAACCTCACACTCCCTGGCCTGGCCTTCTAACTCCAGCCACACTGAGCTGGTTCCTCTTAATACTGATCTTCCTGTTTCTCTTTTCCATGGTTACTCTCTGTCCATGGTAGTACCCTCCACCTGGAGTACTACCTTCCTTAGATCTGATTAGCAGTCAGTTTGCCCTGACTCCCTCCCTGTGAGCTTCTTGAGGGCATGGACATATCTTAGTTATCTTTGTAGCCACACATTCAGCGCAGGGCTTGGCATCAGTGAGAGTTTGCTATCCTGAAAAATCAGCCTTGTACCTCTTAGGAGAAGAAAGGGAAGAACCTGCATGCGATTACCCTATATTAGGTACATTCTATGATATAATGAAATCTGGTTAATAAATTAGGTTATCATATAAAATTCTGCCCTCTTTATGCAGTATCTAGAGGAACAGCTAGCGAAGCCACAGGCCCACCCTTGGCCCTCAGCCTGGCCTCCTGCTTGAATCATCAGAGCAAGCCCTAATGCAGTGAGCTGTTTCTTTTCCGGTGAACAGAGAAGACAACACTTACCATCATCACTGACGCAATCCTGCAACACGAGCGGGTGGTGGCGGGGGAGCTTGCTTAAGGGCTGACGTCGGCCCTTAGACTTCTTATTCTCCTCCAAGGAAAACATGTATTCATCTGCAACCTGGGCAAACCAGAAGAAGACATCAAGTTGGTCTTGCCTCCACTTGGGTACACAGCAAAAATTAGTCTTACAATGAAAACTAAGGGAAAGAGCAGGCACAAAGAAACAGGAAGAAGCAAAAAGAAAAGAGAAGCAAAAAGAAACAGAAAAAACATAGAAAACACCTGTCTTTTAAAAAGCCAAAATGACGGTGCCATGCAAACTAACCTAACCTAAGATGATAGAAACATTTTAGGGCAAAATCTGTGCCTACTAAGTGTGAGTCCTGGACTTCTCAGAAGCAGCCCGAAACAAATGTACCAAAAATAAACCTATTCCAGCTCTAAAGAAGAGTCATGCCCCCACCCCTCGACTCATCATCATGAAACTGAGTCTGAGAGCCCCAGAGAAACCCAGGTACCCCTCCCCTTGGACCAAAAGGCCAGCAGCACTGTTATAAAGTGCCAGGCGGCTGGGTCATCCAGGTTTAAAAGGCTGGAGGACATTCAAAGGGGTGAGAAGCAGCTGATCCATTAAAGGTAAAATAAGCCAACTTCTCCTTATGCACTACGGAGACCTCAGTTCTAGCTGATAACCATTCATTCCTCTTTTCCAGGGGAGAACATCAGCCAGGACAGAGAACACATAGCCTAGCTACAAAGAGAAAGGTTGATTTAACGCTGCCTTTACATAATGTCAGAGCACATGTAATGAGGTTCAAGACGTACAGGACAGAATCGGTAACACTACACAAAAGTTTCTTTCTAATCAACATACTTAAACTTGGTTATACTGACACTAGGAAACAGAGTTAAGCAAAACCCATTAAGCAAGGAAACGAGGCATGGAAGAGGGCCACTCTGCAACTGTGACAAAAGCCAATGCCTCAGAGTGCTGTAGATTAGCGGCAGCACTGCAGGGCCGCTTTGGAGAAGAAACACTGGACCTACAGACTCCACATGAAACTTCGCAGAACCCCAGAACTTAAGGACCACATTTGTAAATTCAAGAAAACCCAAACAGGACAGAGCCTGCTCTTCCAAACATAAATTTAACCAACAAGTTTCGGTGTCCATTTGCCCATTCATTCAACAAATATTTACTGAGACACTACTGAGTGCAAAGGCCTGCCCAGGAAAGGAAGAAGGTGTGGATAAATGGTCTAACAGGATGTGATCCCTGCTTACAGGAGTGAGTGAGGTCAACTCAGTGTGCTGGAATGTGGTAGATGAGGGAGGACGTTAGGGACCTTTACTATTGAAGCCCCAGATGATCAGACTTTTAATCTCTTCTGAACCATACTGATTCGTACCTGTGGTTTCCAAATGTAGATCAAAAAGCCCCTCCCTGCCATCAGAGTGAACAGGCAGGGCTGGAGGCCCTGCCCACATTCCAACCAGAACATCCCTGCTTTTGATTTATTTATTAAAAAATAAATGATTAAGATTTCATTTAAAAAAAAGGGTTCTTTGGCCAAAACGAACTAGAAAACCTGGGAACTGGCAGAGACTAGGAAGTAAACAAATGAAAATAAAGGAACCAGAGGTTGTGGAGATTCCTAGCCTGAGTCACCAAGGGAGACACTTAACTCATGTGGATGAAGGAGTGGTAACAAGACAAGTTACACATTCTGCGCATGGTTCACATAGCCCCAGAGGCCTAAAAGAAATTCAGACCGGGGGCGGGGAGAGGGGTCATACAGAAGTCAGAGTAATGACCTCTTCTCTATCTTGCTGCAGATGTGGGAATCCTCCACATAAGGTTCAGAATCAAAATCGTGGGTGTGGATGAGATTATCAGGGGAAAATAAATTGACTGGAGACCAAGACTTCCATTCCAGGACAGGAGGAAGAAGAGAGAAAAGGAGATCTGGAAATAGAGAGGTAAGAGGAATACAGAAAGCAAGGAGGAGAGGGCTTCTAGGACAGGAAATCCACAGGGCCAAAGAATATGGAATTGCCTGAGCAGGAAATGGCCAACGGATTCAGCGAGGAGGTGTCAGGACGTTTTCGGAGAGAGAAGTTCCAGCAGACAGTAAGGAACTAAGGAGTAAATACATCATAGAGGCTATTTTTGAGAAGATCAAGGGAAGGAATAAGATCATAGCTTGAGAAGAAAATTTCCTCCAATTTTATTTCAGGATAGGGGCAATGTGATTATGGTTTTATAGGCAGAGAAGAGAGAAGCTTGTGAAAGGAGAGTTAGTTATTAGTATATGTGGTAAACAGAATAATGGTCCCTCAAAGATGTCCTAATCTCCATGACTATGTTAACCTGCCAAAGATTGTTAAGGTTGCTAATTAGATAACCTGAAAAGAGATATTATCCTGGATTATCGGGTGGGCCCAATGTAATCAAATAGAGCTTAATGGAAGAGGGAAGAAAAGTCAATGTCAAAGTGAAGTGATTAGAAAGAAACACCTGGCCGGATGTTACTGCTTTTGAAGATAAAAGAGGGCCACTGGCCAGGGAACGTGTAGAAGCTGGAAAAGGCAAGGAAACGGAATCTGTCTAGAGCTTCCAGGAAGGTCCACAGCCCTACAGGTAACTTGACTTTGGCACAGTGAGGCCCACTTCGGACTCCTTAACTAAACTAGAAGATAATAAATGTGTTGTTTTAAGGCTCTAAGTTTGCGATAACTTGTTAAAGCAGCAATAGAAAATGAGTATGAGGTAGGAGGTAGAGGCAGATCATTTTATAGATCTAGGTACTGGAGGAAGGAGAGAGGGGTCAAGCTTTGGAAAAGGAGGAGGACACCTTTATTCACATCTGTTTATTCAGAGTAACTCCTATACGCCCAGCTTCCATATGCAGTATACATGCTAGGTGCTGTGGCAATGCAGACAGGTGAGACGTCATCTCTAACCTCAAGGAGCTCATTCATGACCTAGCCAGAGGGAGACCTGTTATCAGAGTGTAAAGTCTGTGCCCTTTCCACTACCATCTTACCAACAGGCATATTCAAATATTTGAAGATCTTCCCACATTTTCTCATCTTCTGGATAAATGCTATAGAGCATCCACACCTTTCCTCACAGTGCTGTCACTCCCTGCTATGTGCTCCAATTTCTAAATCCTCTCAGTATATAACAGAAACCCTAGTAAAAACAACTAGCTATATGAACACAGGCGAGTAGCAAATGACTAGTAAAATGAGAGTAACAAGTGCTGCCTCAGAGGGCTGCTCCTTGTGAGGATGGAGCAGGAGAGCATGCAGACTTTCCCAGGCCCCCGCTTGTAGGAGAAATGGAGCTCAAAGCTCCCGAGTTCTCATTGACTCCTTCTAACATCAGGTACCCAGGGTCAAAGTCAATGTCCCTGATGGAGCTTATTCTGTACAGAGAACCAACTATTCTCTCCTTGTTTCGGGAACTCACTTTTTCAAGCAGTTTAACAACTTTTGCAGCCAACACATACCTGTAGTTCAGTCTGCAGTAAAATGAAAACTCTAAGGCTTTGGTGTTTCAGTAGTCAGTTAACCAAGGTGCTTTTTACCAGGGCCCCTGACATAAGACAGTGTGGCGCATAAACTGAATAGCAAGAGGCCCAAATTACACCTTGGGGGGATGGTTAAAGTGGGGTGGGGTGGGGACACAAGGGTGCTCTCAGAAACCCAGCTGTTCCCAAATATAGATACAATGCTATTAGACCTCTCCAGGGACAGGCAAAGTGGTTTGGCTTCTGCCCCAAACCCTGACTGTCAGTCCCCTGTTCCACTCTATTAATTAATCCCGATCAGCTTCCTAACTAAAACTAAACTTCCATTCATTCCTTCCACGTTTACAGAAGGCTCATGGGCCATGCCCTGAAAATAATGCTGGTGCCTCAAGAAGCAAGGCTGAATGTAGCACAGGGCCTGGCTCCTAGAAGCTTATCTTCCTCACCAGCCTAAGATAGCTGCACTGAGACCAAGAGAAGTATCCTAAAAAAGGAACCAAGTATTAAAGTAGGGATTCAAAGGAGAAAAGGGAAGTAGATGAGAAGCAATGAAAGGTTTGTAGGAGTGGTGGCTTTTGCAAAGGGCTGGGCTCCAGTAAGCAAGGTTCCTCTGAGACCCATGGAGACCACGCCCCATCTCCTTCCACCTCAACACCATCTGCAGCCTGATAGCTGCATAACAATGTGAATGCGATTAAGGCCACTGAACTGTACACTAAAAAATGGTTAAAAGAACAGATTTTATATCATGTATATTTTACCGCAATTAAAAACCAAAGAACCCATCGGTAGCCATCCTCTCCTGTTTCCGCAGGAGACCCCACTCCCTCTCTCCACTCAGACCTCCAGGATCCATCCAGATCCTCCCCTGGCACTGTCTCCAACCTCCCCCACTGCTCTGGCTCCTCTCCTTCACCAGAAGCAAGTAGTCTTCAGTCTTTCTCCTCCCCTGGCTTTGGACACACTTCTAGTTTTCTCTCCTAGTTTCCCAAAATCTCTGGTGCTCTTCTTACTCTCCTTCTCCTTCCTGGGCCCTCTACCTCCACCCACGCTCCACACAGGGGCTCTTCTGTGCCCACAGACACCCTTCTGGTGACTCTCAAACCTAAGGACCCCTCTCCTGAGCTTCAGGTCTGTGGATATACACAACAGCCTACCTCACAAGCAGGTCACACATTCGACATGCCCAGATTGAACTCACCTGAGCCACTCATACACCCCACTCACTTTTCTTATAACCTCTATCTTCCACTGAGGCACCCCCATTCATCCAATAACTCAAGCTGAAATCCCAAGTCAACCCCTATACTGCCCTCTTACTCAGTCCACAGCCAGCCTCCCAGCCCCGTGCTCCTACTTTCTAAGCAGCTCTCAAACCCACCTCCTGCTCCCCACCCCAATCTCCACGCCACGGCTCAGGTCCTCACCACCTGCCTTTCAGACTAAGAAACAGGCTCCAAATTGGTTTCCCTGTTGCAAATCTTTTTTTTTTTTTCTCCTTTCTTGAAGTAGAAGTATTTGCTTATAAAAATAACACATTAATCATAAAAAATATTCAAACAATTTTAAATGTAAGTAAAAATCATCCTAATTCTACCTTTGTGAGAACCTCTGCCATTTCTAATTTTGCCTCCTTCTTCCCCTCGAAAAGCCTTTATACTTCTAAAATGATCTTCTGAAACAGTGAAGGGGAGCAGTGGAAGGTTCCCCTAAATAACTGTTTCTTCAACGAGTCAATGAAGAAAAAAGAGGGGAACCCTGCTCCGTATTAAGGCATAGAAGCATAATAAACAAATGTAAAGCATGAGACTAGATTAAATCCTAACTCAAACAAACCTACCGTAAATTTTATTTAGTTAACTGGGGAAATTTGATTATAGACTAGGTATTAGATCATGCTAAAGAATTTTCATAATTTTGTTATGTGTAATAATGGCATACTAATTAAGAAAATACCTATATTTTTTTAGAGCTACACACTGAGGTAGGGGAAAAAAAATGACATGGTATCTGGGATTCGCTTTAAAATACTCTCACAGATTAAAAAAAGGATAGGTGAGACAAATGCGGCAAGATAATGGCAACTGTTAGATCTAGGTGATGAGAATTTGTGGGTTCACTGTATTATTCTGAATGCATCTTTGTGCATTTAACAAACGTATTATGGTCTATGGCCATGCTACCCTGAACAAGCCCAATCTTGTCTGATCTCGGAAGCTAAGCAGGGTCGGGCCTGGTTAGTACTTGGATGGGAGACCACCTAGGAAGATCGGATGTCGTAGTGCAAAAAAAAAAAAAAAGTATTATGGAGTATGTTCATTTCCAAAAATATTCAGTGGGGAACCTTCCACTGCTCCTCAACAACTTCTAAGAGTCAAACTGCTTCGCAAAGCATCCCAGGCAGACCCTCCAAACCTGGGTCCAAACACCCCTCCACCAACACATCCAGGGGCCCTCTCCAGTCTCATATGCCTGAGGCAAACAAAACCACTACAGACCGCCCCCCATGTGCTTTGACCTCGGCATGAGCCATCGCCACCATGTAGAACACTATCCTCTGGCAGATTCCCTCTCCAATTTAATTTGACCCACCTGGCATACTCCTGGCCAACCTTAGGCCTAGCTAAAATGCCTCCTTCTCTGTAGTCTCTCTGAATGCCTCACCCCAACCCCACATGGAGCTGCTTGCTACCTCTCAGAATCATGCCATAACATGGATTACGAAGTACCAGAACTATTTGCTCATATCTATTCATCTAGACTGTGAGCTCCTTGAAGACACAGTCCCAGCCCAGAATAGGCATGCCATAAACAAAGTAAAGAGAGTGGGCAGGCAGCCAAGATATTTTTAGGGAATCGCAAGTGGTTCAAAGATGCCAGCACATCAAGGGGGAAGTGGGGGCTGGCGTGGAATGGAGAAGGGTATCACCATCACGGCTAAGAAGTCCACACAGAAATAAAAAGGAGCCAGGAAGGCACTCGATGGTTTTTGAGGATTTGAATGAGAGAAGCATTTGAGAGAGCAGCCTCCCTCCCCCAGGCTGTTCCCACATGGAGGGATTCCAGGCTTTTCTCCCCAGCCCTTGCATGTTACTTTACTTAGTTGGGCTCTGCCTTTGGCAGAGGAGGGCATTCTGGTCTGCGTCCACAAACACATGGAAGATGAGTGGAAAACATTCTGCTGAGATGAGAGGGGCCATGTGCATCTGCCAGGATGCCTGTGACTAGGTAGATAATCTGTCTTCTTATTGAGGGTAAGCGAGCAGCAGGGCCATCTGGCCACAGGTTAAAAGCCACTTTCTTCAATCATTTTAACTGGTAATGAAGTGACACTCTGTGCTCCACATGCCTGACTCCTATATCCATTACTTAACTGATTCCTAGTGTGGGAGAAAAAAAGATGGGTGTTACTTCCTGGCTTGCCCTCTCCCCCTCCCAAAAATACAAAAACCTTGACTCTGGTTAGATTAATTAAGTAGTAATAAATAGTTGGAACGATGTGTATATTTAGTATATAGTTAGTCCGTGCTATTGTCAGCTGCTTTTGTGGTTGTGATTGTAACTGGAGGCAAGAAAGTCAGGAAAACACCGGAAGAGGACAGCGTGACCTGTAGCATGACAGCAGGATGAACGAGAGGGCATGAGAGCTTTGTGGAGGAAGAATGACTTGCATGTGGCAGTAGGGAGTATAAGAGATTCAGTTTCCAAGGTTGTGGAGCTGCTATAAGACAGAGAAACAGCAGTCAGAGGCAATGAGGAGGTGACATGGTAGTCATCGGCTCATGAGCCTGCACTCGCCGCGAGATGGAGGGAGAAACACAAGGAAAAGGAAGTCTACTGACACTGAGCCCTGACAGTCAGAGACAGCAGAAAGAAAACCGTGTGGGTATTAAAGACGAGGGGACAAACCAACCACAAAAAGGCACTAGTGAGGAAACTAGAGAAATTTTAATACGAACTGTTAGTATTTCAGCCAAAGAAAAGATCAAGCCAATATGCCAAATTTTAATACATAGAGATTATGAGTATAGACAGGAGGTCCAAGATGGTACTCTAGTTAGTTCTATGTACTTCACAAATGTTTCATAATAACTATTTCAAAAGTAAAGTAAGAGGATGGGAGGTAAAGGAGACCTCCTACACTGACTTCTACTATCCACCAGTGACCCCACCCACCACATCCTCCCTCAAGGCTGCAACTTGACCCACGTAAGCTGTGAGGCTGGGGAGTAAGGGCATGTCGCTGGGGTAGGTGTCAGTCCAGCTGCATCCAATGCAGCTCTGCTATATCCCACTCAGATCCACCAAGAGCCTTTTTCCACAAAACGAACAAAAAACACAGCTTTTGGTGACAGAGTGTTCTATGAGGAAGCCTGAACAAACATGTTCACATTTATGGCTTTGGGAATTCATCCTGGTCTCAAAAGGATACTCTGTCAACAATGCTATTCTGGGAGATGAAGGATGTATGGAGGGTGGAGGAGGGAGAATTCTCAGGGGAGTCGATAGGGCAGTCAAGATGGGTAAGGAAAAAAATCCTTGAATTTTAGAGTAAGAAAGGCCATCTCCTCCCCAACACTCAAACATCTGAGCTGCAACCACTGCGACTCTAACCCTTGTGCCTCTAAAGAATAGAAGGTCAGAGGATATACCCAATCAGCCACCGCCGTTCCCGAGGATGCAATGCAATTCTTTGGAACAACAGTCACACAGAGATAAGACAAAGGAACTCCCAGCAAGCAGGCTGGAAGTGAGCTAGTGCCACCTGATATAAGGACGGCAGACGGGAGGTCCATCCTGAGGGTCTCTCCTGTCATCTTGGACACTCGCGACACCCAGCCTCCAAGGATCCCTTCTGGGCAATTCACCTTACCACTGCCCAGAGCCCATACCTCGGCCAGTTCCCGCTCGCTGATACTTCTGGTGGCACTCCCTTTCTTCCTTGTGCATGGCTCTCCCCCGGTGACCCTGCCGTCCCCTTTGGCATAGCTGTGCACAGTGAGAATTCCTGTTTGCCCCTGGCAGGACAGAGGGTCGCTGGTTTCTGAATCAGAAGAAATAGAATCCTGTGACAAACTAGAGCCCAGGCTCAAAGATGATTTCTTTTTGGAACCTGAGAAGACAAGGCGTCCCCCTAAGGAGGCAGGATTCACAGAAAGGTCCAAGACAGCTGCTTCTTGTTCCTCTTCTTCCTCCTCCTCCTCCTCCTCTTCTAGTTTGACGTTTTTAAGCTCTTCAAATTTGACTTCGGTGGAGTCAGAATAATCTGAAACACATACACATTGGACAGCCAACTTCCTCCCGCACTTCTGAACTTCATGAAAGGCAGGGGCAAAAAGAACATAGGGGGCAAGTGAGGCCTGGCCCTGATGTCTGGCTCTATCACCTACAAGGTCACTGTGTGAGGAGGGGGTAACTGCTTAGCCTCTCTGGGCCTCCAGTTTCCTCTTCTGTAATGCAAAGATACCACCAGGGTTCTGTGTGTAAAATGGAGCACAGCCTGGCACACAGCAGACAGTAAGTGGCAGCTACCATTTCCTCAGGAGTCTCCTGTGGGAAATGAAGGCCTCAGCTCAGGAGAGACCTAGCACCCACAGGATAGAAAATCTGAAGGGAAGGCAGGCCGGCCCCAGGATCCGAGCCCATAGTGCTGTCTGGCTCTCAGCAGACATACCAAGGTACTGTCTACACAGAGATTCAAGCCTGACTAGAGACTGATAGCAGCCCTTCCCCAACAAATGTACCCTCCCTCAACAACCATCCAAGTGACCGCTCTAGAACACTGACCGCACCACTCCCTTCCTAAAGTACAAAAGGCTCCTCAAGCCTCCAAGTAAACAAATCTAAAATGGCAGGCAGCCCCTACATCATCTCACTCTCTAGCCTCACCTCCTGGTAACACACCTGTCTTCTACTCTTCCACCTCCATATTCAAATTATAGGAAATCACTACCACTTCCCCAGATAGCTCGTGTCCTTTCACATCTCCATGCCTTCGCCCCTGCTGCTCCTCTCGGGGATGCCCTAAGTCCCCCACTCTCTGTCTGCCTGGAAAATCACTACTGATCTTGTAAGAACTGGTTAATCATCACTTCATGAAAACCTTCGGTGCTTCCCTGAGCCTTCACCAGGCAGAGAGAGGGGGCCATTCCCCTACGTTCCTCGTCCACTCTGTAGTGTCCCTAACCAAAGTGCTTCTCACACTGCTTCTCAATCGCCAGTGATGCTATCTGCTCACAGACCCGTCTCTCCCCTTTTTCATATCTGTGACCCTGCATTCAACATGGCATCTGACAGAGAGCAGAACACATTTGGGGTTGTGGGGAAAAATACCATAACCAACTGACCTGGGAAGGTAAGACCATCCTCGACTTGCCGCACAGAACTATGGGTGGGCCTCACGGGAGCAAGGGCAGCTGGGCACTCCGTCATATCATACTGTCCGGAACTCAGCTCCTCCTTGGGAAAGAGCTCACTCTGACTCACCTCCTGTGGTATTTCAAGACAAACTCGGTGCCTCTTTGTCCCTATACGGTGTTTGGCTAGGCTGTAAGGAGGAGGGCAAACTTTTAAGAGCCCACATATACATCCACTTACACAAACACATTCACACACATCCAACACAACCCAAAAATGAGTGGCCAGAGCCTGTCACACCTGCTTCACACTTTGGTGCCACCTCTTATTTATAGGACATAAGACAAGGGACTTCACCCCTGAGCCTGTTTTATCAAATGGAAAATACAGATATCACAACCCACCCCACAGACTTGATGTGAGGCTTAAGGTATGCAGAGTACCTGACAGAGCACCTAGCACAGAGCAGGTACCCCATAAAGGTCTCTCCTTTCTTCCCCACATAGCCCAGGATAAATGCTCCTCAGAGGACAGATGCTCTGGCTCAGACGCTGACGCCAGCCAAGTTCAAGACACCATCCCCTTGCTCCTGTCAGTCTCATCCCTGTCATCACACTCTCCTTTTTTAAAAAGCCCTCCAATGATGATGAGAAAATGTGACTTTTTTGGCTGAGGGAGCCATGCCCTGGCATGTATGCGACCCTCGATCCAGCAGACCACAGGCCCACCGACAGGTGCTAGCATTCCTGGGTAACAGCCAGAAGGAGGCCCTCAATGCCCTCGCTCTGAGGATTCTGGAACCTTTACCAAGAAGAAAATGCCCTCGGCTCAAACAACCCATTTAGAAAAAGTCCCTCAGCAGATTATGGGGAACTGCCCAGACACCCCTCCCTCAAACAGCTGCTGAGTTACCTTCTCTTCAGGTCACCCTCCTCTCCATCCTCAGCCTCTTCCATGCCCTCCTCTGGGCACTCCTCCTCATTCATGGCTCTTGGGGACAGTTCACTCTCCTTAAGAAACTCAGCGGCTTCTGGAGTAGGCAGAGTATGGTCGATAACTGTGCTGTCCTTCCCAGCTTTCCAAAGTTTGTACCTTTCTGGCTGGAACTTCCTCACAAACACGTCCATGGAGATCTTCACCATATCCTTTCTACAGGAGCACTGTCACAAGTAACCGAAAGAGTTCCAGGTGAGCACACTTTAACTCTGTCCTCCTGATCCCCATTTCCCATCTCTGCCCTTCAGGTAGAAAACCGTACAAGACAGTTTAAAGTCAAACTGTTTGGGTTCACAGACTGAACATGTCCTTGCAGAGCCTTCAAGCATGGAAGGAAACAGGGAAGAAAGGGCAGAAAAGGCATGGTGCTGGGTAAGTCCGCCCGGGCATTAACTAGGATGCGTGGAGAACTCTTAAAAGATGGAATTCTGTGCTTAGAACCCGGATGGTCAATGTCCACCTTCCCCTTGATATCTACCCAAGCCAGGACTCTACAGGCAAGTCTACTCTTGGTCAAAGGTCCAGCCCTGCCGCTTCCCTCAAGTAAAATTAAACCCCTAAGAATTTCTCAATAGAGAGGTCCTAGAGTGGCTAAAGCAAGTAATACCAATGTGTGTGGTGTGGTTTTAATACCCAATGGACTTGAGCATAGAAACCCTACTTTATACATCCCAAATCTGAACAAATTTTTAATGAACACAAGATGTTGGGCACTTCTGCACATTCCCAGCCATTCTGTTTCTGAATTCTAGAAGTTCAAAGAAAATTTCTAATCACCAGCCAGTGTACCTAACGAAAACCAGACATTTTCAGTCATGATGTGATAGAGAGAAACCAAGCAAACTTACCAGCACTGCTTGTTTGCCATATTCAATCCACCGCCGGGTAGCAAAATTGGTAGACTCCGCACAATTGAAGCCATGGTTAAAGCCAGCATGGTAACCATAAGGGAAAGTGATCATAAATTCTCCAGCTTCCTGAGTCACCTGAACAAGAGCAGACTTGAAGCAGCTGCATCAAATGGCTGAAGCTCACAGAACTGGAACTCTGAGCTCCAGCTCTGCCTCAACTTAGCTGAATAACTGAAGACAAATCATAAAACCACTGGGGTGGTCTTGGTGTCTTCTGTAAAATGCAAAGCCCTAACGTATCAGATGCCACGACTATAATAACCACTCCTCCAAATGAACATTGTTCATGGGGACTTAACTCTCTTCCAGAACCAGGAAAGGTATGGTAGCCCCACCTTGAATACCCGGAGATCAAAGTGCTGTTATATAGCTTAGCTTTGGCCCACACCTGGCACAGAGTGGTGAACTAGAATAAAGCTCCTCTGTGAAACAGATGAGAGAGGGTAGTTTCTGTGAGAGCCTAAGGACACTTGTATGTAAAACCAGCTCACCTTGTCGAAGGGAATTCCATATTTCTTCAGCATTAAAGGAGAAATCAAGGTCATCTTATGGCGAAGGAAAGCCTCACAGCTTTGAGCACTTCCGGGGAAAAAGCCTGTTTTATTGAAAACAGGCACAGGTTAACACACGGCTCTGAAACTAAGCTCTGTAACCCTAGCGTCACTTTACACCTGTGCATCTGGTCTGGCCAATAAGAAGGATGAATCACCAGTGAGACCTCCATGGATCCTTCTAGTTTCAGGCCATTCTAAGATCCTCCAATGAGCCTCTGTCTCCCTTTCTTGTAGGCCATTACATGAGTTATCAAATTCTTTTTGGGGAATTGAGATGACCCAAGTGGCCTCTGCTCTTACAGAGCTTTGAAGCTACTTAGAAACTTTTCCCATTCACCAGTATATCCTTGGTCTTTTGTTAGTAACACATCTACTACAGAACAGACTATCCAAGCTCTCTTGAAATGGGCTCTCTAGAGGTATAAATCTATCAAAGTCCACTTAAAAGAATTCAAGCACAAAATAATTCAATGTTGACTTTTAATCTTTGGGTTTCTGGCAGAAGAATCAGACCAATATGACTGTTGTACTATCCTTGGCCAACTAAACCCATGATCGATAAAAAATGAGGCAAAGACAGTCTAAGAAGGAATTACTAAGCCCCTTCCCAGGACAAGGTGGAGAAAGACACTGGTTTTAGTTGCTCTTCTAAGATAACCAAACAGGCAATCTGGCTCAACCCCGCATCTGCAGGCCTGAGGACAGCCACATGAGACTCTGACCACAGACACTTTAGAGCAATGAGCACAGCTCCTAGAAGGGTGTGACCCAGCTATGGAGGAGACACAGTACCTTTGGCGAGGCGCTCCAGCCGCTTCCCGTGCTCAGGGGGAACAGAGTACCTACAATCACATAAAAGCAACGGACGATGAGCAGAAGACAGTACAGGAGCTAAGGGGCTTGTTCCCCACTCTCAAAACAGCTCAAAGTACCAAGTTTTTCAACTTCCCCACTACAAAAACTAGAGAAGAATCTGGAGAAATGAAATACTAGGCTGTTTCGGCAGAGAAGTGGAGCACCCACACAGAAGTGAGTTAATTTATTTCTTTTATATTCACTCTTTAACAAGACACGTATTTAATATTTACCATGAGCCAGGATTTACGGTATGTGCTCAATGTTGCTCTCCCTTATAATGTTAATGAAATGAAATAAAACAAAAATAAATGGAAGAAAGATGGCATTAAGTGCTCCTGGCAGAGCCCGAGAGGTCTCACTGGGGTAGCATAAAGGAAGAATGGAAAATAAGATAAAAATGGATTAGGTACTTAGAGACCTGGTCCCATACCTGCTGCTGAACCTATTTCCCCTTCATCTCCTTAATAGTTATACTGATTACCCAATAATTACTCCTCTGCCCAGTAGGTTATCTAGATACCATAGAAAATGCTCTTAAAAAAAAAAAAAAATTAAAAACTATGTAAGACTATTTAAACTTTTGCAAACCTGCTAAACTTTATATTCTGAAATTCAAAGTTAAGTCTATTTTAACCTTAATAATCAAGTCTAAAGATTATTCCACAACAAAAATCTTCTCATCCCAAATAGCTTCATTATGAAACAAAACAGATGAGGAGTTGAGGAAAATGTCTGTCACCTAAAGGACTTTGGGATCCATCAGGCAACCTTGCACAGAAGTCTCTGGAGGTCCCACTTCGGATGACCTAAACAGTGTATGTAATAACCAGAAAACCTGCTCTCGACATGAGAATGGAAATCCAATTTCAGGGAACTTTGGAGTTAACTTGGTGAAGACACAAAAGCCACAATTACAGACTCTAGAAGTCTAGCCATCTAAGAAAGGAAATAGGACAGTAGTTAGGGGGTAATCACAGGCTCAAAAAAAAAAAAACTTCTTCCCAAGATTAGAAATTGAAAAGTATTTGAAAGAAGAAAGGAAAACCCCTAGGAAAGGATGCAGCTGAAGATGCTGGAAAAGGTAATGAAAATGGATGTAGTTTCCATGACTCCCCATGACCCAGCCCATGCTGTTCCCTCTGGCCTCCTCACTCACTTCCATCCTGGTACGCAACACCCAAACCACTAAGAACTTCCTCCAGTTCACTAAAACATCATGCTCTCAACTTAGGATCTCTGCACATATTGTTCCAACTGCCTAGACACACTTCCCTCAGTTTCCCCTCTCCTGAACCCACCATTACCCCGCCCAGCTACGTCTTCCTCATTTGTTAGGTCTCAGCTTAATTGTCGCCTCTTCCAGGGAAGCCCTCTCTAATCCCCACATCACCCCTCATGCACCCTATCCATGTGGATCTACAGCACCCACTGTTTCCCATCAGAGCTTTTCTCACAGTGTTATATTCTCACACTTTCTATCTCCTGTCTGTGTGACGGTAGATACCCCATCTGTCTTATTCACTGCTGTTGAATAGCACCTTCTCTAAATACTAAGACTGAGTGATGGGTCAGCATAAGGAGAGAAAACAAAGCTTTGTCTCCCGAACTAGACTGAGAACATCCTGGAGAGCAGGAAGCATATGCCGAGTAGCCTTGCATCCCCTCTTGTGTTAAGCACACACTGCTGCTCACCAAATATTTTTTCCATGAGGAAAAGAAAGCTTTCTATCATCTGAAGGAGTGACTCCAGTCTTGGAAGTCTGCCTCTAAGAAATGCCTCAGGCCTGTTCAGAAAAAGAAATTAGAAAGCAGTAGGACAGCCTGGAATAGCCTCTGTGGCTCTCAGTCACTCAGCAAACTTATGCTTTCATACAGTGGTATTAAGTGCCCTGCCTTCTAAAGCCTTGCTACTCAAAAGGCACTCTGAGCACCGGAGTTATTACGACAGCATCTCATCAATTGAAAGTCTGTTTAAAATGTAAAATGCCAGTCCCACCCCAAGCCTGCTGAACCAGAGTCTGCATTTTAACAAGATCCAGAGGTGTCTCCTAAGCATTTTAAAGCTGAGAAGCCCTGCTCCACCAGGAGAAGCCCCAGTACCAACTTCGGGCTGTCTTTACCAGGACTTTGGTTCTCCAAAGTGCAGGTAATTGATGCTGTATAAATCCATGTCTTCGGTGTGCCAGGCAAAAGATGTCTTCCACATGCCGAAGTACAGATATGGGGTGTTCACACCCTCAATGGTGATCCCACTCTCCTTTTCCACCAAGTCCAGGATTGTTTTCAGCCGACCAATATTCCACTCATCAACATGCTGCAAAAGGAAATGATAGTTCAGGACAAGTTATACTGAATATAAACTGAGGCTCTGAACCTACAAATCATAGAGTAGGTCTAGGTGAGTTGTCACCTTTAACAAAGATCTGGAATAATGTCAAAACAGCATGGACATGACAGGAAGACCACTCACTCACTTTTCACAGCCACCACTGGAACAGAAGCCATTATACCTCTGAAGGGCAAATACCACTCGGAGAACAGCACTACTATATCAAAGATAAATAAGGAGGTGAGAGCCACCTGTTCTAAACCCCAGGAGGAAGAGTTGGAACTGAAGTTAAAGAAATTTAGGTCAAATTGGGGGAACCTCTTAAACCATAAAATATACAAAATAGGGGAAAATTAACTATACCAATTTATGTCCTTTCTAGCCCCAAATTCCCCTGAGCAATGTTTTCAGTAAAAAGTTTACTGAACTTGTGTTCATACAAATCCTTTTCCTGAGTTGAAATGGTCAGCTGGGAGCCCACTTCTTACAGTGCGTTCTGGATTATGCCCTGCTTTTGTAGCTCCCCATCCCAGACCCTCATAGTATCTTCCTGCCATTTGTGTCTCTAAGCTTCACTTCCCACGACTCAAAATGACTGTCTCTAAGCTTCACTTCCCACAACTCCAAACTTGGAATCTATTTTTTAAATTCCTTCCTTCCAATAATTTACAAAAACACTGAAATTAATCTGAGCGATAATCCCTGAAACAACCTACAGATTTTTAATCATCCAGAACAGCCCCAAGTATTCCTTCCTTACACCGTTTCTTGGGCTTTCTTTACGCCAAAAGCACTACATCCCCAAGGCATGCAATTCGTTAAGCTTTTGCTACAGAATCTTAAGGGTTCTGAAAATCTAAAATTTTTCTTCTGAAATACATTCTCCTTTCATTAGATTAGTCAGTGATCTTTTTTTCTGCAGAAACCACACTGCCTCTCCCCCAACAATTCATTTACTGTGATCCCACCCTTTCAAGAACTCATCAGCTACCACCCACGAACTATTCTAACAGCCCTTGCAAAGAATACCACATCATCCAATTCACATGTAGAGTGGGAGAAGTAAAATTCAGTCACATGCAAAAATACCCACAAACAAGTGAGCACAGCACATCGGCTGGTGGTGGATCATTCCTTTGTTCATCCACCCATTCAGCAAGTAGTTTTTAGGGGCCTACAAAATGCTGGTCAGATAAAAACGGCATGACATTACAAAATCACAAAAATGCTGCTGCAAAGTTTCCCGCGGGTCTCACCTTTTCATAGAGAGTGCCATTCACGTCTGCACCATAGATTGGGGGGTTGAATGTGAGATTTTTCCAGTATTTCCGTTCAAGCTCTTCAAACTCACTATAGCGTGGGGTACAGTACCTTTCAAAAGTAAAAGAAGTGTTAACCACTTTCAAGGACAAAATTCATTAGGCATTATGAACAACACGAGACACAATCCCCTGGTTCCAGGTACAGCAAGATATTTCAAATGAATATGACATAACCTTAGCCTTTAAGGCTCCAATACACAGTAACTTCCTCAATATCCCTTCCATGAGCTCTAGGTCCAAGGAAGGTACTGTACATGAAGGTGTAAGCCCATCTTCCTTAAGAAGCACGGTATCTTCAACTCTTTCACGTGAATCTACTAAAACTATATCCTGCTAGAGTCAGGAGTGGCCTGGCCACCCAAGGAGAGAACAGGCTTCCAAAAATTGCAAGATCCAAGAACTGCAAATCCCTAAACAGATGACCCTTGAACAACTCGGCTTTGAACTGAGCAGGTCCACTTACACACAGATTTTTTTCACTAAATACTGTAAATGTATTTTCTCTTCATTTTGATTTTCTTAATGACATTTTTTTCTCTAACTTACTTTATCGTTAAGAATACAATATACAATACACATAACATACAATATATGTGTTACTCAACTGTTTATGTTATTGGTAAGGCTCCTGGTCAACAGCAGGCTATTAGTAGTTAAATTTTGGGGAGTCAAAAGTTATATGCAGATTTTCGACTTTACTGCATGCGGTGGGGGTCAGCTCCCCTACTCCTGTATTATTCAAGGGTCAACTGTATATACACAGACGACCAAAACCCACCAGCCTGTGGAGGGCTAACTAAGCCCTGACATAGCACTCCCTTCCTTGCACTCATGTAAAGGAAGAGGTTCCAAATGAGCCCATTGGTATTGTCCCTGCTACATTCCCAGCACTCAACGCAGTGGCTGACATTCAACAAATAATAGTGCCTAAAAACAAAATATTTTAACAAAAACATAAAATATTCCTAAAACTATAAAAACAGATTTTGCCTATCAAGTGTAATATTTAGGGAGATATATATTTTTATACACATGTACACACATATATACGTGTATATATAGTGTGCATATATATACACACACACATAAAAAGCCATTAAAAATATCTATGCTCTACTATAACTCAAATGGCAAAAAATACATGAATGGATAGAGTGGAAATGGAGCCGCAAAGACCAAAATGAAATGTATAGGGATAAGAGGATGAGTAAAGAAAAAAAAAATCCTACTTTAAATACCGCCTTACATTTTAATGTCAACCTAATGAATAATAAAGTTTTGAATTCTAAAGTTCCTTTGGAAATATAAATAACTCTTCTACCTCCAACTGATCTGCTTTATAAATTTAGATTTTACCTGCTGGGTTTTCTTAAAGCTGGCTGACTAT
Source organism: Pteropus medius (assembly GCF_902729225.1). NCBI lineage: Eukaryota > Metazoa > Chordata > Mammalia > Chiroptera > Pteropodidae > Pteropus > Pteropus medius. The sequence continues at coordinate 512,643 of NW_024340701.1, read as the reverse complement.
GCAGATAGAAATCAAGGGAAAGAATTTGTTGTATTTTGGATGAAAAGAAAAGACACAGACTGGTGAATTTAAAAAGAAAAGAGTTACTGTGAAAGAAGAAAAGGTCTACCATATGTTGCCAAGAAGAGAAGACCGGCACAGGAGGCTGGGGCCTCTGGTGGAAGCCCATGCGAAACACAAAGCAGGTTGCTTGGCCCCAGTGCACAGCTAGAAATGAGACATAAAGGATGACACAGCCTTTCATCTACAGAGTACATCACACTTCCTCAACGTGCTTTTACATAAATTCTCTCATTAGACAGCGGGTTGGCTAGCAATAGATGTTTTAAGAGTAAGTCGTCAATAAAACTGGAAGACCATATTTAGAACTGTGATGAGCAAAAGGGAAAGAAGGCAAAGCGTAGAAATAGAAAGAGCGAGATCCGATGTGAGAGAAAGAGATGTTAAGGCGCGTGAAGTCAGGCCGAAAAACTGTGAAAACCGGCAAGCTACAGATCTAGCTCTGGGCTCCTTCACAGTGAAGGCACAGCACGTCTGACTGGCTGAAATAAGGCATGCGTAGATCAAAAAGACTCAGGAAAAAAAAAAAAGCAATAAAGAGGGAAGAATTCTTGTGGAAACTGAAAATTAAGGAGTGGCACAGGAAGGGAGAAGATCCAAGGGAGAGGATTAAGAAGAAGCACTGAGAGCTGACGAGGGAAAGACAAAATTCATTTGCTGGACATCTGAGGTCAAATGAGAGCTGTTAAAAACAGTAGAGAAAAATGACTGAAAATAGCAGGCCTAAACAAAGAAAGACATTTCTAACAGAGATGGGAATGTACAGTAAATGCAGAAATGCAGTAAATGAGAGAAAAAAATAGTAACCAGCTTGGTAGTTTATTCACATTATGTTAATGTAAAAATGAAAAAGAGATAGCAGCCTGATGGGTAGTGAGATTTAAGGCATAATTAAAGATAGAAAACCCTGAAAGAAGAGATTAAACTAGTAAGGCCACTTTGGGATAAGCAGGTGGCATCGATACATCTGGCAAAAAACCCTTTTGAACCAACTCCAACTTTCTCCTTTGCAAATCTACAACTTACCAGAGTCAGAAAATGATTCTACTTTTCATGGAAAAACAATGAGATTACTTTATGGCAAGTTTAGACTGTGACACAGAACTGAGAAAGGAAAATGCATCCATAAAAAGGTCAGAAAGGGAGACAGAAGGTAGCGCTGAGGAAACTGGTGTTCAGTAGGCCAGTAGCAGTCTTGCAGAGAGCTGAGGATGAGATGTTAGGTACCAGACACTATGACAGATAAAGGAAGAAACACATTTTCACTCACTTATCACTATTGGCTATCTTGCGGAACTCTCGAACAGTCATGGCTTTCTTCTGTATGTTGTACTGAGTGAAGAGGCCAGACTGCCCAGTCACCAGCTGCTGGATAGGAGCAGGAATGACCAGATCATCAATATCATCATAGGACGCTCGAGGCTTCCACTCCTTTGGAGGAACGACCTGTAGGGAACACAAGAAACAATGAGAAAGATCAGAAACTATCAAGCCGGTGAGCATTCAGGACATTTGTGGGCTGTTATCCAACCTAACAGTCAATTTTACTAGGAACTTACTTTAACCATGCTCACTCAAACACAGCAAGTCACACTGTCATGCTAACTTTGATCCAGTTCTGCCACGAACTAGCTGCCTAGTTGCCATGCCCTAAGGTAAGTAATACTTGTTCGCAGCCCCAGTATCTTATCTGGATACCAAGAAGGGAGGTTGAAGAGTTGATTCTCTCTCAGCCTAACAGAAAGTCCACATAGGAAGCCAGGTGACTGTCAGAGTGCTGGCTGAGAGTGAAATGAGAACAAGAGAAGTTGGATGGCACAAGCACTCAATGACAGATAAAAACACTCAAGCACCATTTCCACAGAGGAAGCATCATAGCAAGTGACCCTGAGACAATGGCTTTTTCCTCTCCCTTTTAAAGACTGAAAGCAGCTCTCTTCCTATCTAAAAGAGAGATGCTTCAGATGTTAACGAAAGGAATTAACTTGCAAATAGGACAGCACACACTCGGCTCTTCACCTTGCCTGGCTTTCAATAAAACTCAGTTCTTCTAGCCTTCACTTAGGAAGTCTTACTGCTGCCCTGTCACAAAAGCCATGCTGAAAGCCCACCCCTCACCTTCGCCAGGCCAGCCCGATGAGCTCCTTGGGATTCAATGTAGGCAATGTATCGACTAAAGTTCCGGAACTCCTCCATAGTTGGATAAAAGGTCATTATCCGAGCACTGGGATTCAGGGTTTCGGATTCGGAAGCCATTTTATCTCCTTTTTGAGGTCACTTTGGTCAGGCAGGAATCTGAAGGAATACATTAAGAGTATAAAATTATACAAAATATAATTAAAGTTAAATGCTAGAAATGTCAGTTCTGAAAACAGTAAAAGATGATGTAGAAATCATGAAGAAGCATTAAGACCTCACACCTGGAATGCCTCTAGATAAGTTATCTAAATGAACTAGAAATACGGATAGAAAAGGCTATGTTTAAAAGAACCCGAGGTATCAAAATTGCAGGTATTCAAAACTCATTTAAATGGAGATACTGTTTCAGCTCAAAAAAGGGAAATTGTAATTATTTGATTGTTAGTCCTATCTAACAATACAGCTGCTCTGCCCATATTTTACCCTTATCTTTTCACGGTGCTCTTATTGACACATTGCTAATTGCTTCTCAGATTATTAAACATAATATACTACAATCCAATTTAAAAAGCAACCTATGGGCTCCCTTATATGGCAGAGCTTTAAAAGAGGATTTTGCATTCCTAAGTAAAGTTATTTGGTTACAAGATTATAAAGTTTATGGGTTAAAAAGTACTCTGATATTAGTAGCATGAGTTATAATTTTTAAAACCCTAAAGTGAAATTGTTCTCATACCTAAACCAAAATGCAGTTTCAGCAGTACTTAATGTGAGGTCAAGCTAGAGACTAATTCAAATGCACTATACCCAGAACTCAAAGGACAAAATTTAAACAGGCAATAAACTGGCAATACAGGGCAAACTTCATAACTGACTGAAAGGGAAATAAACACTTCGTTTTTAGATGAGGCCTCCAGCTCAGTGGGTACATTCCTATTACCAGGTACCACAATAACCTATTTTAACTAAGAACCAAACATACCAGCTAAAAGGAACCAATTTAGAAGCAAAAACGTATGTCCCTTCCTCTAGAAAACTCTAGAACTCTCCCAATCTGGGCCCCAAAGCCATGGCACTTCAGCTCCAAGAGTGCCCTTCAAAGGTGGAGAGTTCAGAAGGGAGGAAACTGCCTCCAATCTACCAACTATCTAATGATATACTGGGAATACTGCATAGAGCAAAACTGCCTAAGAGAGAAGACAGCCTCCCCCGCCACAACACACACACACACACACATCTCTCAAGCCTCCATTTCACCAAAAATAAAGTGTGTTCCCGGCCAGGAACTTTTCATGCACTTTGAGAAAACTTTGCATGGCAGGTATAGTTATTCCTATTTTACATACCAGGTAATTTGCCCACAGTCCTGTAATGCCCTCCCGGTGCTCCTTCCATTACTGTGTGCTGCCTATACATCATAATCTCCACCTAGACTAAGCCCTTTACAAGGGCAGATTCAAGTGTGGAGGAACTTGACGTTTAATTTTGAAGACCCTCTTTTTAAAAAAGAATACAAAATATCTTACTTTTGCAAATTTTATCAAAGATACAATCATGTGAAGAGCGTTAGTGCCCAAGCCCAGTGTTAAAGTCCATCGCCTCTGGCCTTATTCATCTTTGCATGCCTAGAACCTAGAACAATACCAGGCACAGAGTAGGCGCTCAGTAACTGTTGAATAACTTATTTCCTCGGCTTCACCTCAGTTGCTCATTCCTTTTCTTCGACCTTAGAATGCCCTTCCCCCAATCTAGTCACTGGGGAAAGCTCCTGTTCCCTGACACCTTCCTTCTCCTATCTAGCTAGCATCAAAGCCTAGTGGCTTAAGAGCACCGGCTCTGGAGTCAAAGAAACTCTGAATACAGACCCGGTCTCTGCCATTTACTAGCTGTGTGACCTTGGCTGTGTGAGTTGTCAGAGCCTCAGTTTCTCCACCTGTAAGATGGGGATCCCAACCTCATTGCTGGCAGACTTGCTGTGATTAACTCAGATGATGCAAGCGAAACGCTAAGCACTAGGCCCGGTACTTAATCACTCAATAGAGGTAGCTATTGTTAACAACCATTTCAAACTCCCGCCCCCTCCCTTCACAGCGGCTCCCACCGGTATCTCTCCCAAGGCAGCCCCCAGCTCCCAAGGTCCCTGAACCTCACCGAGTAAAGGTGCGGCCCCTCCCGGCCCCGCTGCCCAGGCGAGTGGGGCCCGGCCGCAGGAAGAAAATAAGGCCCAGTAGACCCGCCCCCCTTCCCCGACGTCCATTGGCCATAAGTAATTGGAAAAGACCAATATCAGGACCCATTTTAGAATCACCCGCTTCATTGGTTGAGAACTGTGCCCATCACTTACGCTGGTGTCACCCCTCCCCCACAAGAGCTCACGGTCAAGGCCACATCAGCCACACACCTAAAAGATTCCAAAACCCTATGGTTCTCACCTAAACCCCACCTTCCCGGCAGGCCTAAGACCCAGCTTCTGCTGTCGCCACTAACCGATCTTACTGCTTTTCCATCTCGCAAAGGACAAAACTCCGCCTCCTCTAAAGTCGGCCTCCGCGCAGCCGCACAGTGCCCTACAAGAGTCAACCAATCCGAGGGCCGCTATCAGCCTTCAAACAACCAATGAGGACGCGCTGCAGTCGCCCCAAAGTCTGGGCTTATCAATTTGCTCAGCCTATGAGCGTCGGCTCGGGCTGTTGCCAGGAGGAAACGCTGTACCACCCGGACCGCGGCCACTGAGCGTCTAGGCTGAATCGCGGAGCTGGCCAATCATAGACAGGCCTTTGGCCGCCCGTAACTAATCAAGATAGAAAGAGGCGAGTGCCTAGAAATGGGATGGTTGGGAAGGGTAAGGGCGATGAGGTTATTGCAGGATACTTCTAACGACTGGGTGGGGCAGAGCATTTTGGGGGTGAGTATGACCCGTGCCCAAGGTAGAAGTGTGCTGGGGGGGCCCTTAGGGGCAGCTTCCGAGGTCAAGGAGTTTCTGATAAAGTGACCAACTTGTCCCAGACTGTCTCCGTTTTTAAAACGGAAAGATCATATCCTTGGGAACCCCCTCACTCGCTGGCAAACGGGGACATTTCTTGAAGAAAACAGTTCCTGAATGGGAAGGAGCTCTGCGGGTCATTAGGACAGGTCCTGATGGGAGATGTCCTTAGAGTCATTAAGAAGCAGTTCCTCAGTGAGCAAGGATTTGGGGGTCATTAGGAGCAGCTCTTGGGAAGGAGATCCTGGGAGTCATTAGACGCACTTCTGGGGGATGAGGGGGCTCCTAGAAGTCATTAGGAGCAGTTCCTGAGACGTAGTGAGTCGCCTTAATTAAAGAGCTCCCAAATTGTCAAGGGTGATGGGGGAAGGAGACCTATGGAACACTCCGATAGGTCAAATAGAAAAGAAGAATAACCAAAGCCAGAGTCATAAAAAATATACAAAATTACCCATACATGACTAATGCTGTAGTGTACTGGAAAGAGCTTTGGAGTCAGATTTGTGTTCCATACCAGTGCTCCTCTGTGCCTAGGATTTCCCATCAGTAAAATGGAATAGATAATACTAGGCTTGCAGGATTGTTATGTAGATGAGTTAATACATGTTGGGGGAAGAGGATGGTATTATATACAATAGTACAAACGTGGACCAATCATGATATATCTCCTGGGGCTGGGCACATGCTTCCTTCACCTTCCCCCCGCAAAACAGAATTCTTTTTAAAAGACAAGAGAATGACCATTTGGTAAGCAACCAATAGTCTTTCGCAATAATAATGTTTTTTTCATTGACCTAGTAAAAGCTCACCAAATTACTCCGAGTGCGAAGGATCCAACTTGAATGATACATAATGAGAAAAATCACCCCAAATCATGCCATAGAATTTACCACTGTCCTTGCTGCAGCTCACCTCACCAATTCCACTGTCCTGGACATGGATGCAATTACTAGTACTGCTGTCACTACCAACTACTCCATGAATTTGATCTTGTTACATTTCCTCCTACCCTAGAGGATTTTCCAAGATTGCTGCTACTTTGTATCACTAGCTTTCAATTGGTAATAGGTGGAACCAAGATAAATTGTCTTGATATCCTCTGGTTTCTCTGACCAGTTTATCTTAGTCATTTTTTAAGCTCATCTTTCCCACTCTTTTAAGTGTTGATGTTCAAAGCAAAACTAATCTCTGGTGAAGTCAAAGTTATGGTTATCTTTGGGTAGGGAACAGGGAATGATGAGGGGCCAGGGCAGCATAAATAATGCTTCTGGGGGTGTTGGTAATATTTTATGTCTTAATCTGGATAGTGGTTATTAACACTAATGTGTTCACATTGTAAAAATTCTTTGAGCATATAAATTGTGCATAACATTCAATGTACATGATACCTTAATTTTTAAAATTAAATTTAAAAATTGTTTTTAATTTTTTTTAAAGAAAGAAAATCATTTTTTTGGAGCATGGCAATGGAGTCTATGAAGCCACCCCAGGAGCTGGAGCTGTAGTATCTCCTCTTATTCCATTTCATGTTGAATAAAGGCTGTATCTTAAATTAAAAAAGGGAAGGAAGGAGCGAGGGAGGGAGGGAGAGAGAGAAGAAAATCATGATGCCCCTATGGCTGCATCCTTTGCTTTCTCTCATTCTACAAACTCCTTAAGTGTTTTTGGTTTCACAACTCACTAGCAGTACGACCTAGGGCAAATTAATTTCTCCAACCCTCAGTTATATAATAACTAAAACTGGAACTTCCCCTTTCTTCGTTGTAAGAATTGAATGAGATAATGCAGGTAAAGCACTTTGAAGTTGAATTGGCATGTAGTAAGTGCTTAGTAAGTGTTAGCTAGGTGATGATGATGATGGTAATGATATAAAGCACTTAGCATAAAGCCTGAAAAAAGAGCTCAATACACTTTCACTCTGAGGCTTCACTCATATGTGCACGCTGATGACATCCATTCTATACTCCAGCACGATCTCCTCCCTTGAGTTCAGATCCATATATCCTCCTATATCTAGATCCCTCCCCCTAGGTGTCCTACAAGTACCTAAAACTCACATACCCAGTAAAACAAATCTCTTTGCCCCATAAATGACTCCACTTCCTAGGTTTACTATCTTAGTGCGGCAGCCATCGACCCACTGCCTAAGCCAGAAACCAGTATGCAACTAGAGACTCCTTCATGGGTCAATTACCTCACCTTGTACAGTTCCACAAAGTAAATGTTTTACAAGTTCATGTTTGTTTACATGTCCATCTCCTTCCACTAGACAAAAATCTCTCAAGAGTACCAGTCTTATTGGTAGTATCATTTAGAAAGATGTTCCATTGCCAGAAATAGAACCCGAGCAACGGTGGCTTAAACAAACATAAAGTTATTTTTCTCATGTAGTAAGTCTGAAGGGGAGTATCTATTGGCATTGGCTCAGTGTTCAACAAAGGCATCAAAGATACAGGTACCTTCCATCTTTCTCTATCATACTTTAAACCCTAGGTTTGGCCCTCACATGTGTACCTCATGGTTATAGGGTGATTGCTGTAGCTTCAGACATCCTGTCTAAATTCATGGATTTGAGGAAGAAAGGGACCACATCAGCAGCACCTGTTCCTCCTACCAGACCCAGCAAGAAGTTGCCCAGAATCTGCCTACCCTTCAGTAATGAGTGGAACAGTACTTTTCCTGCCCTCATCGTGTTTACCATCTAATGAGGGAGACAGACATGAAACACATGCTCAGGCAAATAAATAAAATCACAGTTGTGCTTACCACAAAGGAAAAAAAAAGGGCGAGAACTTTAAGAGTGATTTGCTAGTAATGGCAGTAGAATTTGGAGGTAAAACTCTGTCATGACATAAAGTTCATGCCATGTTCCTAGCTTGAGGATTCTTTCCTAGAACTTCCCTTTATCCAGCATCCAGCACAATGCCTAACATATAGTATTATCTCAGTAATAATAATGGCAATATTATTAGCTTTAAAGTTAACTACATTTGCTGAGACTTTATTATGTTTCAAACACTATGCTAAATGCTTGATATACACAAAAGTTTTTTACATTGTCGTTAGCATTTTTCTTTTTATAAAAACACTTTTATTGATGTATAACTTACATACCATAAAATTCACCCATTTTAAGAGTATAATGAAATGATTTTAATAAATTTACCGAGTCATGCAACCATTACCCAATCCAGTTTTAGAACATTTCCATCACCTCAGTAAAACCTGCCACATCAATAAGATCCCTCATGCCCAGTTACCAATCACTCTCTGTCCCTACTCTTAGCAACAGACAACCATTCATCCACTCATCTACTTTCTGTCTATATAGATATGCCTTTTCTGGACATTTCATATTAACAGAACCACACATTATGTGCTCTTTTGTGTCTGGCTTTTTTCACTTAGCATAATTTTTTTGAGATTCATCCATGTTGTAGCATGCATTGGTATTTTTTTTTTTTAAATGTTGAATAGTCTCCCATTGTAGTATTGATTGACATTTGGGTTGTTTCCAGTTTTTGGCTATTATGTATAGGGCTTCTATCAACATTTATGTGCAAGTCTTTTGTTAATGTTTGTTTTCAATACTCTAGGGTAGCTAACTAGGAGTAGAATTTGTGTTGTCTGGTAATTTGTTTACCTTTTTAAGAAACTGTCAAACTGTTTTCCAAAGTGGCCGTACCATTTTATGTTCCCATCAACAATATAGGAAGATTCCCATTTCTTCCTATCTTTGCCAACATTTCTTATTGTCTGTCTTTCTGATTATAGCCATTCCAGTAGGTGTGAAGTGGTATCTCATTGGGGTTTTAATTTGCATTTCTCTAATGACTAATGATGTTGAGAATCTTTTTATATGTTTATTAGCCATTTATATATCTTCTTTGGTGAAATGTCTATTCAAATCTTTTGTCAATTTTTTAATTGGGTTGTTTATCTTAATATTGAGTTGTAAGAGCCCTTTAGATATTCTGGATACAAGTCCTTTATCAGATATAAGCTTTGTAAATATTATCTCTCATTCTGTGGCTTGTCTTTTCATTTTAATAATGTCTTTTGAGTGCAAGAGTTTTTAATTTTGATGAAGTCCAACTTATCAGTTTTTTTCTTTATGAATTGTGCCTTTGGTGCATTGACATTAACATTTATATAGTTCTGCTCTGCCTCCAAAATATATCCAGAATCCAGCACTTCCCTCCACCTCCATTGTCACGACCCTGGTCCACGCCACCATCATCTATAAACCAGTGAGGATAATTCTCCCTGCTTCTGCCCTTGCAATCTCAACACAATAGAGCTATTCTTTAATACTAGAAGCCAGATCATGTTACTCCTCTTAAAACCATCAAATGACTTCCATCTCATTCTGGATAGAAGCCAAGTCCTTATAATGACCTATAATCTTCCCTTACCTCCTCCCTGTATAACCTCCCCCACCACACACACACACATATTCCTCCAGTTCTCCATTCCTCCATGTCTGAATGGCTTGCTCCCCCACCTCCTTGATGGCTTTGCTGACATATATCACCTCAGTGAAACCCTTCCCTAACCAACAATATATGCTTTATTTTTCTATTGTTTAACTCTCCCCTTTAGAATGTCTCCTTCATGAGGCCAGGGCTGTGTTTTGTTCACTACTATCCTCATCGCTTAGGACAGACTGGCTCTTTGTATGAGCTCACTAAATACTTGTCGAGTGAATGAATGATAGTCCTTAATTCCATCCTCACAATGAACTTTTGAAGAAGGTATCATTACTGTCTCCATTTTATAGTTGAGGAAACTGGGATGCAGGAAGGTTAAGTAACTTGAAATGAACAATGGACCTGAGGATGCTTTTTGAATAAACAAATGAATGATGAACTGAATGAGTAAATGAACAGGAAGGATTGCATGTGTATACTAATGAAGCCTCTCATCTTCACCTCTGGATCAATCACATTCCAACCCTTGTCTGGGGCACTAGTGCCTGAAATATTTTTCTCTGGACCTTTGGGAGGCTCTGGGCAAAGGGCCTGACATGGGCTGCCCAGAAAAGAAGCCCTGATCCCTAAGCATCAGGAACACATTAATACAGCCTGACCTGCTCAGCTCGAGTCACTGAGGGGTTTCTGCAGCCAGGTTAGTCCATGTAAATAGAAAGAGAATTCAGCCTTGAAGATGAGGTCAACTGGAAAGATCAGGGCCTTCTAGCCTATGAAATATAAAAATACACATAAAAAAATGCTTAGAGACACATACCCACAAACACTCTGGATTCCTTTGTTTAACAAAAACATAATTTTTCTTTCTAGCTATGATTTATTCTCCCGCTCTGGGGAGGATGGCTCAGTGTGACAGGAAAAGGTGTAAAAAGCCTTGGTGAGCAGCATCAACAGATGCCCCATGGGCCACTTCTGCATCACATTCAGTCCTTTCTCCTTTGCTTCTGCCACCTGTTCTGCTGGTTTTTTGTTTTGTTTTTATCTCAGGCACCAAAATATCTTTATCTCAAGACTAAATCTCTTTCATTCTTTAAGACTTGACTCAAACTCTACCCACTTGTGCATTCTTTTAAGGATTTTAAAATAGGCATCTGTTTTGTGCTGACTCTAGGGATACAGAGATCAAGACAACTCTATCTCTCTACTTGGACAATTACAGGCACCTCAAACTCAGCAAAAGCAAACTCTTGGTTCTCCCCTAAATCTGCTCCTCATCAGTGTCCCTCACTGCAGTAAAGGCATCCGTATCTATCCGGGTGTGCAGTCATTCTTGATTCTTCTCTCTTGTAGCCCACATCCAAGCCTATTGGCCTTACTCTCAAAACTGCATCCTGAATTCTACTCTTCTTACCTCCCCTGTCATTAGCATCCCGCCTCGGGCCACAGCACCTTTCACCTGGACCACTACAAACATTGTCCCTCCAATCGGTTCTCCAAACAGCAGCCAGAGTGATCTTTCTAAAAAGTGAATCTGAGTTCATTGCTCTATTGAAAACTCTTTAAAAGCTTCCTGTACTCTTGCCTTTTGAGCCATGCTTCTCTTGCTCAAGCCCGCTTCTGTGTCTGGAAGTATACTTTCCCTTCTAATAAGGCTTTTCTGATGTTAAATGAATGAATGAATGAATGAATGAATGAATGAATAAAAGCTTCTTGTACTCTCATTGTGAATTCCCAGTCCCTTGCCCCTGCCCCCTCTCCACCCCATCCTGCCCTATGCTTCCTTTGCTCTCTGGGCTCCAGCCATGCTAACCTTCATTCTGTTTTCCTAAAAGGAGCTATGCTCTCTCTTCTGCCTCAGGGCCTCTAGTAAAGACCACTTCTCTCTAACTCGCAAACTAGTGGGGGTCCTGCTGTCCTGTGCTGCCCTCATTGCATTAGGCACTTGTCCTGCAGAGCATCTATGAGTTTGTAATTATGTGTAAAATTTCTGTGACTAATGTCTGTTTCCTACAGAATAAACCTCTAAGGGGAGGGACTTTGATTTTCCACCATTGAATCCCATTGCCCTGTACAATGCCTGGTTCATAGTAAGTACTCAATAAACATTCCTGGAAACGTTTGTGGAAAGAATGGATAAACAAAGCCACATGGACTGCAGTTTGTATAGTAGTTAAGCATTCAGGCTCTTAAGTCACACAGGTCCAGGTTCAAATCTAGTTTCTGTTCCTTTCCTAGTTGTGTGACTTAGGGTGAGTTGCTTGACCACTCCAGACCTTTGGGTCTTCAGCTGCAAAGGGAGATAATACAAGCTACTAGATAAAGGGAAGTGGGGTGAGTGGAGGTAGATAGGGGTAAAAGAGATCAAATACTTAGTGACATAAGGAAATCTAACTTTGGATGGTGAAGATGCAATGCAATATATATAACAAATTGTTGAATTGTATACTTGAGACTTATTTGATTTTATTAACCAATGACACCCCAATACTTTTAAGAAAAAATAAATTTAAAAAATAAATAAAAATAAAAAGGACTTCTGAGTTTCAAAAAAAAAAAATACAAGCTACTACTCAGGGCTGTTGAGGGAATTAAATTTTTACAATGTAGGTAAAGCGCATGTCACACTTAAGTGCTTAGTGATGCTAGCAGGTATTACAATACGTAATAGGTGTATTTGTTGGATTTAAATCTTTAGGACTACATAGGAGCTCAGACGGAAGTAACTGCAGAGAATGCCCTGAAAACGTGCCAGAGAGGAGGCTGGAAAGGGCCATCCCTGGAACGGAGTCTGGGACACAAGGCCTTTCAGGGGAGATTGAGGAGCACCTCAGTTCTGAGGCCAAAAACCTCCCTTCGGGTCAAAGTCCAGACAAAGTCCTGGGTGACCCTCATTTATTTAAAATAAAAATGTTGCTTGGGAAATCTCCATTTGAGCCATTCCTACCACTGGTGTGGGGGATGGGGAAAAAAGCAGCACATCAGGGAAAGGTTGGTCTGGTGTGGTGGATGCAGACCCCTTCTTAGTTAAGGTGGTTGTAGAGGTGGGAAGTCCCTCTTAGAGCTGAGTAGGATGTGTGCTCAGGGTGGAAGCAAAAGGCGGGCATCCTTAAAAGAGAAGGGAGTGGAGATTCTGAAGACTGAGAGTTCTGGCAGCCCCAGCCATAATTCCTCCCGACAATCAGATTTACCTCTTGCTTTAGGGCCAGGCCAAACACCTCCTTTTTGATCCATTTAGCAAACATTTATTGAGTCTCACTTTGGGCTAGACTAGGCTGGGAGAAACGACTAAGACATGTTCCTTGCCTTCAAGAAGTTCACAGTCCAGTGGAGGAGACAGAAAAAAAATCAAACCATAATTATAATGTCAATTTACATTTCATTTCTGCACTGCAGCCTGGATCATTCCCCCGCCCCCATTTAGTGTGTGAACAGCTGAAGAAGCAAGAATAATTATTTCAGCACAGTGCTATGGTTACTGGACCAACACAGCTGGATGTGAGACTGTCTGGTGGAGTGTGGGCGAGGAAGGGGCTAAGATGGGATTCCCAGAGGATTTGGTCTTGGACGAGGTGGGCCAGGAAGGACACCAAGGCATGTGCAGCCACAGCATGATGTGCTTTTCTACCACTGACACATTCTTATGAAAAAAGTACCTGTCAGAGGTAGCAAACTAGAAACTGCATTTTAAATAGAAAGCATCACCACCTGGAAAATTATTGCTGACATTTTTGTGCAAATCTTTGCCAGCACTTCTCCAGTTTTAATGCTCATACAAATGCTTTAAGGCAGGGGTCCCCAACGCATGGGCCATGCATCGGTACCAGTCTGTGGCCTGTTAGGAACTGGGCCACATAGCAGGAGGTAAGTGGTGGGTGAGAGAGCAAAGCTTCATCTGTAGTTGCAGCTGCTCCCCAGCACTAGCATCACCGCCTCAACTCCATCTCAGATCATTAGGCATTAGATTCTCATAGGAGCACTGGTCCCTGGTGACAAAAAGGTTGGGGACTGCTGCTGTCAAAATACAAATTCTGATTCAGGTCTGGGGTGGGGCCTGCGATTCTTTGTTTCTAAAATGCTCCCAGCTGATACTGATACTGATGGCCTCCAAATTCACTTGAGCATGACTGTAGACAATATAGGAGTGTGTGTACATTTTGGGTTGTTTCCAACTTTTCAGTATTATGAACTATGCTGCAGTGACTCTTTGTCCATAGATTTTTAAAATATTTGTCCATTTGTTTCCTGTATATACATTTCTAAAGATATGTCACCGAGTCAAAGGTAAAGTGTATTTTAAGGCTTTTAATACATACTGCAATTTTTCCTCCAAAAAGGTAGAACCAGCACAGATCCCCACTAGCAATATGAGTGCCCAATTCCCCACACCAGTATTAACACATAACTTTTGCCAATTTGATAAACAATAGTACCTGATCATTTTTTTCAATTTGCATTTCTTTGATTAATAATGAGGCTGAGTATCTTCCATATTTTCATGGAATTTGTGTATCATTTTTATAAATTGCCTATTTGTATCCATGCCCATTTTTCTATTAGGGTGTTTACTTTTATTCTTATTGCTTTGAAAGCAGCTTTATCTAGTAGAGATTTAACCCTTTGCTTGTAACAAATGTTAAGCATGGTATGCTTAAGAAAATGCTTTAGATCAGGCTGGGATAAAGGGTTCAAGGAGAGATGGGCCAACTGACCTAGAAGAGCATGACAGGTTTAAAGTTCCAGGCTGTCAGCACTACGGATGTTGAGAGGCTGTGCTCAGCTTCCTTGTTACATTACAGCTCATTCTGGAAACTGGGATGGCTGCACACATCAGACAGTGCATCCTCCCATCCAGCAGGGCTGGATGAGCACAGCTTACTTCGATCCCAAGGCTTCCTTTAGACTCCAACCAGCTTTTCTTTATAACACACATTCTTCAGATATGTTATTGTCAATTTTATCAAGGTATAACAACCAAAATTGAGGGAGGGGTATTTTCCAAAAAGAATCTAATGTCCATTTGGAAGAAAAACAGGGGAGCAGCACTAATTAATTTTGAAAAACTAAAAGGATAATGATGAGGGGACTAGCTGTGTCAGCTAATAAAATGAAACCAAAAAATTAAATGAGTAGACGAGACACATGAATGAAACAGACCTGAGGCCCAGAAGTAGACTGTACTCATAACAACTTCTTATGTGACAAAAAGGTGGCATCACAGACCAGTGCAGAGAGGAGGGTGATCTAATAAATAATTTGGCAGAAGAAAAAAATTTAGACACTCACATTAACCATACAGTAAAATATTTTTTAAAATAAGATTTCCAAAAGATAGTAAGCAAATGGAATCAGATTGATGGAGAACTCAGAGCTGAGAAAACCACAGCCCAAGATGCCTGAGTCAAAAGAAGCCTGGACAGGTTTTAAGCTCTGAGTCTACAAATCAAAAATCAAAGTGTGCGATGGAGCAAGCATTAGGGTAAGTTGATAAAGCAACCCATTAGCAGTCTCAACGGTTACCCTCCTTCTTCTTTAACAGTTTCTGGGGAAACTTTTTTTTTTTTTAATAAAGACATCCATACCAGACAAAATTAAAACTGAGATAAGTGTAAAAGAAAAATATTTTCAGATCTACAAGAACCAGGATGTTTGCAACGCTATGTGGAAATATTTCATAAGGAAAGGACTAACATGCTGCACGAGAAACGGTGGCAGCTGAGTGTGATCCAGAAATGAAGGGAAGAAAAAATTAGATTTGAAATTGATGCTTGAAAGATTTTTTGAAAACATGCAATTAAAATGCTGTTTATTGGTTTTCAATTTTTAGAACAAAAGAATTAACTATAGTAATAGGAAGGAAAGTATTATTAACCTCGACAATGTGAAATAACAAAAAATGGTAGTCGGAGTGGAGAGAGCAGATCAAGGAAAGTGAGCTAATTTTCTCATTCTTCATAGAAGATAATCAATCGATACTGCCTAAGTTGATAAATCAAGAAACAGATGTTTAACTATATTGTCACAAAGGAGCTCCAGAATTATTAAAAGTAATACTATATCTAACAAAACCAGGAGGTACAGGAAGGAGATCATACAAATTGACTAAATCCCACAGATTTTATTGTGAGGAGTCACCAGCTACCACTGACTCAGGTGCAACTTATTGAGATACGATGCCCACGACCTGAAGAACTAAAATTAGAAGCTCCAGGGAATAAAACGAGTTGGGAAGAGGAGAAAGGAAAGATAACCCTTTTTTTTTTCTATCCTTCAAGACTGTTTGAATTATTTTTATCTATTTTATTATGTGCATCCATATCTTTTAAATAAAAAAGCTATATTGATAACTATGAAATTATGGCATATCTGCAGCAGCTTAAAAAATGAGGTGCTGACATGGAGAGAAACTTACAATAAACTTAAATGGAAAGGGTAATTTCCAGAAGGATATGAATAACATGATTCTAGTTGTATAAAAAAATAAAGTTTATATACATTTGTATATTCGTAGCAAATGCCCAGAAGGGTATATAAATTGTTGTGACTCCCTCCAGGGAGCTGGGGGACACAGAGAGAATGGGGACTTTAACACTTCTATCCTATTTGTAAGATTTTTGTTGTTTTTTAAAACATAGAAGTATTAATTGTATAATTTTTTAAATTATACGATTTGAAAAAAATTAAAGTACTATTAATTCTTTACAAGAAATTAGGAAAATTACAAAGAAAAAAAATCACCCCAACTTACAACTCTTGGTGTATTTTTTTTCTCAATGCATCTGTTTCCAGCTATTGGCAACAGGCAGACCTAGGAGTCACAGCGACTCCACCACACCCCAGTTGAGAGCCTCAAGTTACTCAGCCCTAATGTTCAGCCTTCCCCATCTCAATAAATGGCAAGTTCATCCTTCTAGTTGCTCAGGCCAAAACTGGAGTCAACTCTGACTCCTCTTTCTCTGATCCAGTCCATAAGCAAATCTTTAGTTCCACTTCCAAGATATAACCAGTATCTGGCCACTTCTCGCCACACCTGTGTATCTCCCCTAGCCCTCCCAAAGGTCTGGGTGTTATCTCCATTTCTCCTCTGACCTCGTCATCCACTATTCTCATGCCTTGCTCCGGCCACCCTAGTAATCAAACCTTCCCCATGTGCCTGATACCTCCTATTCTAATCACCCCCTCCCCATGGCATTTATCACTTTCCAGCAAACTATGTAAGTTTATTTTTCATATGCATTATATTTCAGTCTACTAGAGTATAACTACCACAAGGTCAGTTCATTGATGTGACTCCTACATAGCAAATGCTCATTAAGTATGTTGAATGAGTGCAGACCTCATTTTCTCATCTGCAAAACGGGCATAATAGGACTCATTCTGTACACTGCTATGAGGACATGAAAAAAATATATTTCAAATTAGTTGCTCAGCAGGGCCGCCTAACCTCACATAGGATGGTCAAGGATGGCTCTTGAAGGAAATATTTCAGTAGAGACTAATGAGCAGGAGTTAGCCAGCTGAGAGGTGGAAGATAATGCTCCAGAATAGCTTGTGGTAAGGAATGGAGCTGAGAGAGGATACGGTGAGGCAGGAACAAAACTTAAAAGGTAACTGTCATGGCTGGAGGTAAGGGGGCGAAGGGCAAGGAGGGAAGGAGAGGTTGCAGAGGCAGGTCCTGCAGTCTCAGAAACCTGTGGAGTTTGGGCTGACTGAGTACTTGGCAGGGTCTCATCAGGACAGTGAGATGGTCCTGTCTGCTAATAGGAAGAAATTGCTCTGGCTGCAATGCTGAGAATGGGTTGGCTGGAGCAGGTAGACCAGGTAGAAGGCATGGCTGCAGTCCAGACAAGACGGGGTAACCTAGGACAGAACAGTGGAAATGCAGAGAATTAAACAAGTATGAGTGAGAGGAGGCTGAATGGGCAGGGTTTGATTAAAGGTGGTGGTCAGAAAGAGATGCCTGATTGGGAAACAGAGTGGACAGGGTGCCATACACTATACTATGATTGGGGGTCCTAGAGAAGTGAGTTTAGAGGTGGGGATGGGATGAGAGTGAAGGGGGAGCATGGCTGACACCAGGGATTGGAAAAAGGGCAGGGACTCTGGAGCAGACATAACCAGGTATGGGTCCCAGCTCTGGCACTTACTTAACCTGGGTAGCCTGTCCTCTCACCTGTGAGAGGAAAGGGTCTGCTCTGCTGGGTTGCTCTGAGGCTTAGTGATCATGTCCATAAGGCACTGTGTGCAGACCCTGCCTGGTGCAGTTCTGACGCTTTTGTTCCTCAAATGACAGTGACATCTCTCTCTCTCTTGGAAATATTCAATGGTTCGTTCTTTTATGTAGCTAACAATTATTCAAATTAAATACTATCAAGAATAATGCAATGATGGTATTGTTTTTCTGAACAAATAGAAATATGCCAGGCAGTAAATGAGGTGCTAGGGAAACCAAAAAGGGCCCTAATCTCAGGCCTTGGTCACTCAGCCCAAGGGGACAGATGCCAACACTGGAGTATAGTGAGGGCCGCGATGGTGGCGGCCCAGCATGCTGCAGAGGTACTTCACCTGACAGGGACACTTACATCTCTTTCACAATCGATTCAAAGTCCTCAGCTGGTTCCAGCCTACGTTTCTAGCCCATGTCTCCTTACCCATCATGCTGCACTCCTTGTGGCTTCTATTTGCGCTGCTTCATACATCCAGGCTTTTGTACAAGTTGCTCTCTCCATTGGAAATCTTTTCTTACCTTTGAAAAGTAACCACTACTCACCTTACGAAACATTCAGATTCAGCTAACGTCACCTCCTCCAGGAAGCTTTCCCTGGAGGTCAGGTGCTGCCTCAGTGTTCCCACAGCACCTCTGTGTTGGGCTCATCATGACACTCTATAGTCTGGTCAGTGCCGACTTGAGTTTCTCTTTCCCACTTGTTCTGGGTCTCATTTGTCTAGGTCCCCAGAAGTCCCATGGTTTGACAACCTGGTAGGACTTGTCTGATCACTAGTGGAGAGGCCACACCAGCGTCCAGTACCCACATTGCAAGAACTGTATGTTTGCTGATACATAAAGGTGTGTACACTCCCAGCGCAGGGATCTGGGTCCAATGTGTGGTGCTCTTTACAGGTGCCAGTGGCTCAGTCTTCAGGGTTTGTAACTGCTCCTCTCTGAGAGTGGGCACCATGCCACGAGAGCTGGTCTTGTCACAAATACTCTGGACAGCCTGTCTCTTTAGGAATGGGAAATATCCAGAACTTACCCCTAGGTATTAACTTATAGGGTCTAGACTCTGATTCCAGAAAGAGCTGAGACAGAGGCCCAGTTTGTAAGAAATCTGATTATTCAAATTTATTACCATCAAGAATTATGCAATGATGCTGTAGTTTTCTTAACAAATAGAAAACAGACTGTGTACAACAGTGAACTCTACAGCACTAGCATCCACAAGGTAAAAATGAATGTCTCATCCAACATTACCAACCCTGGATTGTTGATCTCGACCGAGCCTAGCTAGATCTGGAGACGTCTGCTTCACGTCCCTCAGCTAAAACAGCTATGCACCCTTCCCCGCCCCCACTTACCTACCTAGATAGTGCTGCCCAGAGAAGAGGCCCTCTCCCTGCCCCTCAGCAAGCCAAGATTATAAAGATTGATCATAGTACCATTAAGAGAAATCCAGTAGTCTTGCCACATTGGTTTATGAGGGCATCTCGAAGAAGTAGAAAAGGGCAATTTTCATGGGCTTTGAAAACAGCTGCAAACCAGGGAGGAAATCATCTGGCCCCTTCTCTAAGGACAGACATGTGCTACCAGGCCCACTGGCCTGGACCTGAAGGGCCAGCCTCGCCCCTGCTTGGCCCTGAGGTGCGCAGGGTGTGTCACACACCCTGTCCTGTGCCAACTGCCTTGGCCACACGGCCAGACCCACAGCCTACCAACACCATACCACACTGCAATGCTGGGGACAAAAGCAAGGCTCTGTGGGCCCAGAGGTCAGCCTGGTGGCTTCCCGGGGAGGCCCAGGCACACAGAGCCACCTCCCCTCTAGGGGGTTTGAAGTAGAAGCCAGGATGTGACTTTTTCTTTCTTTCTTCCTTTTTTTGGATTTTTTTTGTTTGCCTGTTTTTGTTTTTGTTTTTTTGTTTGCTTTTTTTAACATTCGCAAACACTATGGTGATGAGGAACGCCTTGCCAGGCAACCCCAGATGCGTCTGTGGTTCGGGGCTGTGAATGTTAAACACACACTGGAACAGACAACTG
Source organism: Pteropus medius (assembly GCF_902729225.1). Lineage (NCBI taxonomy): Eukaryota > Metazoa > Chordata > Mammalia > Chiroptera > Pteropodidae > Pteropus > Pteropus medius. Next base: position 492,779 of record NW_024340701.1, on the reverse strand, counting down.
AGGCTGAGTGTTTCCTATCTCTTCCCCGCCCACCACTGTCTGTGGGGCCTAAAATAAGGCTCTTAAGGAAAAATAAAACAAAAGTTAAAAAAAATTGTTCCCTGCATTTGGCTGAAACAGGATATTGTCTGAAAGGCTGGAAGAGCAGTAGATTAGTGAGGCTCCTGCTTAGGCTGGCAGCCCTCGCTCCACACACACGAGGAAGGCGTTTGTCCTTCCGAGGTGAAAGTCATACAAAAAAAGATTCAAGTGAACTCAAAAAAGAAAACCACACCCCATCCCCCACAGCAGCCCATTTTGCAGTTAACAATTTGCAAAAGGAAAAATCAGAGGGAAGAGCCTAGACTCCCTCAGTCTACCCGACTTAATGTATAAAAAGGAGGTTTTGTCCCATCCCCACCCCATGAAAAGAAGCATGAGAAACGCGGCAGCAGAACAGAGAACTTGGAGCGGGCTCTGGATGGGCCTGGTGGACAGTGGCTGTGGCGCCCACCCACTCGCCCAGGGGGGTTCTGGGCTCTCTGTTTGGTGTGGCAATGTTCCTGAAACGCTGTGATCCCAGTGGGCTGTGCTCTGCCAGCAACGGCATCCGTGCAGGAGGGCTGGACGATGGTCGGTATGGCTCAGAGGAGCTGGGTCCCCTCCAAAGCCCCCAGGCGGGGGCAGTGGAGGAGAGGGGGGCGGTAGTTACGTTGCATAGTGGTCAAAGCTGCCAAGGTACTCCAGGGCTGCACGGTAGCACAGCTGGTACTGGTCCTGCCGGGACAGGGGGGCTGTTCAGTGTAGGCAGTGCCAGTGGGTTCCCCAACACACTGGCAAGGGCACTCACTCTTTGCTGGCCAGGAGCAGGTGCTGGACCCAGACACCGGCCCCAGGCAGTGTCCAGAGAGCCTGGAAGAACCTCTGAAGGTTCATCTATCTCCTTTCCCCACTGCCCACAACCATCTGCTGTCCCCCTCTGCGCACCCCATAAGGACTGCTATGTCCATCCCTAGCTGGAGCCAGGGATGCTACTGGTGCTCAGTGCAGGGGCCAAATGATGAGCGCATTCCCTTCCTCCTGCCCCAGCATCCCTGGCAGAGCAGGCAATGGCCAGTGCTGGTGGCATGTGCCTGTGTGCCGACCCGGTGGCCCGTGTACCTCTGTCTGCACCATGGCTGGGCGCTGTGTGCGCAGGGTCTTTACAGTCTGAAACATGTCCACCACGCCCTCATAACGCATCCGCTCCAGGACGATGCTCAGAGTGATGAACACTCCGGTGCGGCCCACGCCAGCACTGCTCAGGGACAGCATTGGGTCAGGGGTCCTGTCCACCAAGCCCGCAGGACCCCCGCCCTGGCCCAGCCCCCCCCAGGGACTAGCCCCACCTGCAGTGCACTGTGATGGGTCCATCCTGCCCGAACTGCTCCTTGGTCTTGTGCACCTGCCCGATGAAGTCAATGAAGCCCTCCCCCGTCTTGGGTACTCCCTGCTCCGGCCAATCTGTGAACTGGAACTGCCGGATTGTCCTCGACTGCCCATCCTGGGAGAGGTAGGCAGGAAATGGGGTTAGTGTCTTGGGCTGTAGTCCCACCAGGCCAGGAAGGTAGGATAATGACACAGGTAAGCATGCTGTGGAAGCACAACTCCACCATCATTGTCATGCTGACCAGGCTCCGGGAGATGTGCCCCGCCCCCTCCTTCTCACAGGAGCCTCAGATTCCTGGAATTGGAGCTAGGGCACCAGGCAGGCAGCCCCCGCCCCACACAAGCTTAGGCAATTACAGGCATGCTTTCACGTAAATACACATGCTCCCCTGTCCACACTCACCCTGGCATCTGTGACCTTGAACTCACGGAGGATATACTGTGGCATGTTGTACTCAGCCATTGGGTCAACAACAAAGTACTGGTAGCGAGCAGAGCGCTCTGCTGGCCAGTACTGGTGGCACTTCTCCTGTGGATAGAGGAACCAGACCCCATGATCAGGTGGGGAGGAATGTGGGAGGGGAGTTCCAGGTTTCAGAGGATGATGGGGCAGAACTCCTTAGGTGGTGATAATGGGAGTCAGGGGCTATGCTGATGAGTGGCTGGGTATGAAAGGAAAGAAGAGTGAGGGGGTGGCTGATATGCTCCCCGGTGTGAGAAGGGCCCTCGGGGGTGGGCTCACCCTGCCCATCTCCCGGAGCCTGGTCAGCATGACGATGATGGTGGAGTTGTGCTCCCACAGCATGCGCCAGAAGTCCTCGGTGCTCTCTGCCAGAGGCCCCTGCGTGGCTATGTAGGCCTTCTGCTGTCTGGGGTGGACATAAGACTGGACATGCTGGAGATGCTGTGCTTCCAGAGTCTCCCCAGACTGCCCAGTCCTCCCTTGGAGCCCCGCTCAGATTGCCCCTCCTCCAGGAAGCCCACTCTGGTCTTCTGGGCTGGTCCTACTCTGTTACAGCACCAGCCAGCCAGGTGTAGGTACCCGGAGGGCATGGTCACAGGCAGACAGAGCATGCTGACCTATAGCCATCCAAGAAGCTGGCATTGATGTAGTCGGAGCCCTCCACACCCCGGATGGGCTGCAGACACACACGGGTCAACTCATAGGGCATGATGTTCACCAGGCGGTTCTTGAATTTGTTGCAGGGCAGGTTGGCGCTGATGAAGCGGGATGTGTGGGCCTTGGAACTGGCCAGCAACTAGTGAGAGAGAGAGGCTGGTCAGGCCTGGCTTCCTAGGGGGACTCATTCCCATGACCCAGTCCAGGCCCACCCCCGGCCCACCTTGAACTCGAGCTCCATGGCGGTCACACTCTCCCCAGGAGGCACTTGGCCCAGCTTCTGGATGTGGGCGTAGAGGTTGCGGGCAGGCACCTCTGTGTGTCCGCATGTGGCGGCCTCCAGCAGTGCCTCGTGGATGAACACGTACTGATCTTCTGTCTGCACCATGTAGTTGCGTTGCGACCGCATGCACGTCACGTGGCCGTAGATGTCAACCGTCTTTTCGTGCTTCATGCGCTCCAGCATGGCGTCGATCACGATGAAGCAGCCCGTGCGGCCCACGCCCGCGCTGCAGGACATGGGCTCGGGTTGGGGCAGAGGTCCACCCATCTCTCATCCCGCCCCTTGGGTGGCACTGTACCCTCTCACCTGCAGTGCACCACCATAGGCCCTGCATCGAGCGGGTTGCAGGCCTTGACCCGCCGCAGGAAGGCCAGGATAGGGGTTGGGTACTCAGGAACTCCGTGGTCTGGCCAGGCCATGAACTGGAACTGACGCAGCTCCCGCTTCTCACTGGAGCCACTCTGGGGAGAAGGGTGGGGAGAGACGGTGAGACTAGGAAAGTTTGCCTGCTATAGACTCAGGGCAGAGTAACCTAGTACTGGCCATCACAGCGTACTCACACACCTCTGAACCCCAGACCCCAAGTACCCACTTGCCCAACTCCAGCACACCATGCTCAGATTAATGTCCTTATAGGGCCTGGGAAGGGTCGGGGGGACAAGCACCAGGGCAGGGCCATACCTTGTGGAGTGCGAAGGTGCGCACAGTGTATGTGGCCAGCTCCACTGTGTCTAGCAAAGTCACCTGAATGAGGCCGTAGGTCTCAGTGCCACGAGCTGGCCAGTACTGATCACACTTCACCTGCAGAAGGACAAGCAGGGCAGGGTACAAGAGTGTTTGGAAGTGTCCAAAGGCTCAGAGGGGTAGGGTCCCCGGGGCCGAAGCAGGGTGGAATACCTAGACTACCTGCCGACAAGGCCCTCCAACCTTAAACTCTCAGACCCACTGTGTCACCCCATCACATCAGGTTCTCATGCGGTTGCCACTGCTGACCTAGCTGGGGGAATGAGGCCCATGCTGAACCATATTTATTCATGATCAAATCACACCAGGCGCATTTTCTGCCAAATTTACCCATAATGTTTCTGTGCCATTTTCAAACTCTTGTAAATTTTATGTTCCACTCAATGCTTTGCATTGCAAAAGCAAATAACAGCCGCTCTTTCCACTAATTAACTTAAGAGATGTGTTAATGCCCCAGGAACATTCCAGCATCTGGGGAACATGTGAACGTCGCGGGAACATGCCAGCAACTGGGGAACATATTAACATTCTCAGAAAATGCAGCATCTGGTGCAACATATTAACATCCTAGGAATCTACTAGTGTCTGGGGACCACAACACCTCAGAAAGACAATAGCGCTTGGGGCGTCCCTTGAGGAACTTCTTCCCACAGGGACAGAAGAAGGCGCCCGAAGTCGCCTGGTGGCGTTTTCCCACCCCGCCTCCTGGCAGGACCCTGCGCAGTCTCACCCGGGACTTCTCCTCCAGCCGCGTCATCATGACCACAGTGGCTGTGCGCTGTTCCCACACCATCCGCCAGAAATCGCCCATGGTCTCAGGCAGCGGGCCCTGTGTGGCAATGTAGGCATTCTGCTTGCGGTAGCCATCGATGTAGTTGGCATTGATATAGTCGCTGCCTGGGACACCTATGGACAGGAAGGGACGTGGGAGAGCATTATCCCAGGGCCCCCAGCCCCACCCTCCACACTTCAGTGCACCCCAGGACTCGTGGGCTTCTTCTGCAGGATGAACTGTCACCCTAGCCAGCAAGGAGGAGAGCAGGGGATAGAAGGGGGCCCCGTCTTTGGCTTACCATCGATGGAGGTAAGGATGACACGAGAGTGGTCGTAGGCAATGACATTTGCATAGCGGTTCTTGGGCTTGTTCACCTCCAGGTTTGAATTCTCCCATGTGAACTGCTGTCCAGGGTCAATGGACTGCAGGCAACAGAGGAGGCAGGTAGACTGTGGTAAGAGCTGAGGTCTCCCTACTGCCCCCTTCTAGGTGATGCCAACATCCAGTTCCTTGGCCACAGCCAGCCTCTCTAGCCCACTGTGCGCCGGTAAAGGGTGATTGCCAGCTTCCCCAGCCATGGAGCTCAGGGACTGCCATGTCATCTGTCAGGAAGGCGATGGGACCAAAGCCTTCTCTGACCATGGTACCAAATCCCCTTGCCTGGTAGAATACTCGGGGGTGGCACAGGGGCAAGGGAAAGTCCCTTTGGGCCCTGCACCCAACTAATGAAATGAGTGCAGGACAAGAGGAAGCAATGGCAGCCAGCTGTGCAGTACCCACCACTGCTGAGGGCCCTGGACACCCACTGTACCACCTTGTCCGGGTGGGTCTTCATCTATCTTCATGGCTGTTTATCGTATCTCCTCTCTTTCCACCTGCCGTTTCTATAAACAGGACACAGCACTCCTCCAGGGTTCATTCCTGGGCCCTCTTCAAACTCCACAACCTTCTGTGAGTGACCTCATTTACTCGCAGGATCTTACTATACCCATGGCGCTGGAGCTGCCCGTAACCCAGCTTGCAGCCCAGAGTCTCTCCTGAGCCCCAGTCTAAACATCCAGCAGCATAGCCTCCTGGACATCGCCCCCTGGAGATCCCATAGGTCCTTTAAACTCTGCCCTTGCCAAGCTGACTCCATTTGCTTCCCCTCCAAACCTGGCTCTGCTGCTTGGGACTCAATCTCAGTGAAGGGCACCATCATCCGTTTACCTAAAAGCCTTGGCCAGAACCTGCGAGCTGTCCTTGAAACTCCTCTGTGCCTGTCCCGTCGGTCACCATGTCCTGGTGCTCCCCCCTGCCCCTTAACTCTCTCAAACTTGCTACCACTGGCCTCTGCCAGGCCACCCCAACCCAGACTTGGCATCTCCCTGCCTCTCCGCTTTGTCCCCCTCCATCCTGCAGCCAGAATAATCCTCATACAATCTAGATCTGATGATCAATTTCCTGCTTAATGCCTGCCATGGTTCCTCATTGCCTCACCTCAGACAATAGTAATAGCTCAATCTTAGAATTTGCTGTGTGTTTGGCACTGTTCTAAGCACTCTGCATGTATTCGCTCATCTAATCCTATGAAGCAGGTTCTATTATTATCCTCTCTTTACAGATGGATACGATCTCAGCATAGCACGCAATGTCCTCCATGTTTTGGCACCAGCCATTACTCTCCACAGGACAGTGTGTACTGCTTCCGTGAGTCCCCCACAGCACACCCCAACCCCACCCCTCAGCCTGCCTGGGTGCTGTCAGCCTACCTTCTCTGCACACGTCTGTCGCATTCAATACTATGGCATAATGTCCTATCCCATGTTGATTATCTGTCTGTACTCATCTCTCCACTGACTGAGCTCCTCGAGGGCATTTGTCTCCATATCCCTAGCAGAGATGGCACACAGGAGGTGCTTGACAATGCATGATGGACAACTGACTGACCGTTAGAGGTAACAGAACTATGGGATTCTAGCAGAGGGGAAGTCTATAGGAGGCCAGGGTAGCCAGGGATGACTTCTGGCTGGAGGATCTTGTAAGGAAAACTTAGACTGGAGTCAAGAAGCGGGCAGAAGGTGGAAGTGGGAACACTGGGAGCGTGGACAGGGAGGTACAGAGCCTCATCAGAAGGGCAGGTGTGGGACATGGAACCAAATGTGTATGGGCTGAAGACCCTGGAAGGCCATCCTGGCCAGCTGAAGAAATGAAGGCAGGGAGCCCAACTCACTGGATTTGTAACCCCCGCAGCAAGACCCTATGGAAAGCAGGGCCCTGGGTGCTCCACAGGTGGGGGCAGCATGCTTTTCTCGTAGAAGCCATGTTCACCTATCTGCCTGTCACGCTCAACTTCCTCTGTGGAAACCTGGCCCACAGCCCGTGGAAGGGGAATCGTGGTGTCTATGATACCAAGGGTGGACATCTGACCAGAGAGGAGCAAACTCCCAGACTGAGCCAGCCCCTCCATCACCTGTCCATCCCTCACTGACTGAGGGTGAATCCTGTGCCAGGAGGAAGGGAAACTGGAAACCGCAGAGCTGAGCTACAACAGCTTCCTCTGTGCTCCTTAGAGGAGGCGGGGCTCTCCTTATTACCTCCTTTGATAGCAAAGCACCTCCTAGCTAGGTGGCCTGGAAGTCCTCAGACCCCAGGCTGAGGGAGCAGTGCTCTAAATTCTGAGCCCTCAGCAGGTAGGAGTCAAGGCCAGAGTGATAGAAGCATGCCTTGAGCAGGAGGGTTTGTGCAGCCTGAGCTGAGTCCCTGATTTTCTATCTCTGTGATCTGTGCAGCTCTGAGAAGACATGAGCACACACAAGTGCAGGCACTGGCTGTCAGGCAGGCCCAGGTATGAATCCTGGATCCCCTAGTTATTAGCTGTTTGATCCTGGGCAAATCACTTCCCCTCTCTGAGCCTCAACTTGCTCATCTGTAAGATGGGATAATAACAATACCCATTTCACAGGGTTGTGGGGAAGACTGAATGCAGTGATGCATATTAAGGCAGTGCTAGCTTACAGCAAGCTCTTGGTAAAAGCCAACCATTGTTACTGATCTATGTGTGTATGCATGAGTGCGTGAGCTTTTGCCTCTCTCTGGGAACATCTGAGTACGTGTCTGAGTATCCAGACCTGGGGTGCTGAAGGGCCTCGGCCAGACCCAGTACCCGAGTGGCTGAGTTCTCTACCTGCCATTGCTCACTCCTCCACTCTGTGCTCTGGGCAAGTCTGGAGCCCCTCACTCAGAGCTGAGACCTAAGGCAAGACAGGAGCTGGCATGGGGCCAAGCCTGGGCCAGGCACATGGCAGGGAGTGAGGATACCTCACCTCATACTCCTGGGAGAACTTGAGGCCGTCGTTGGCTTTGAGGCGCTCAATGTTGTCCGCTAGGTCTGTGATGGGGATGGGTGGGTGGTCTCGCATACCTGGGGGAGTAGGGGCACACACAGGTAGAGTTAGCATGAGGCCTGAGCGAGGTGGCGGACAGCCCCAATGCATGTATGTGCACATGTGAACACGTGTGACCATGGAGCACTCGGCACTGGTGGCATGGAGACAGCGGCACATGCGGCGACAGGGATGGTGGAGCACACAGCGGCTGGAAGTGGGGAGAGGACAGAGAGGGAGTGTGTGTGCCGTGAGCATGTGTGAGCATGTCCATGGGACACAGTGCTGAGTGGGGGCACCAGGGCCCCACCTGGCGGGTTCTCAAGAGGGATGAGAGGCTTCCTCCCCTTCCAGGCTGGGGCTGGAGCCCAGGTTAGGGGCAGCTGACAGGATGGGGCTGTGGGCTTCTTTAGCCTGCACCCCTGCTCCAGAGCCCTGCCTGTGGACAGCCCTCCTGCCCCTCACTGGCGCCAGTCACCATGGGAGACTTGGTGACATCGTCGTCCCAGCACTGAGCATGTGGATGGAGTGATCGCGAAGTATGGAGACGAGGCAGAGTGACGTGGAAAACACGAAGAGAGAAGCGGAGATGAGGAGGGAGAGGTGGAGACAAGGAGACAAGAGAGGCCCCCAGAAAGATGTCAGATTAAGGCCTGAGGCAAGAGAGCTGGAGAGACAGACACAAAATATGGGTAAAAAAGTAAAAAGGGACAAACTGGAGTGAGAGACAAAGGTAGAGCCAGGGCGTAGGTAAGGAGAAGGAAGAAGACTCCAGGACAGCAGGAGGAGCAAGGTTAAAAAAAGAAAGTTTATATATAGAAATAACCAAGAATGGAGCAACAGGTCAGAGAGCAGTGCTATAGAGGCAGGAAACACAATAAAAGCCAGAGGAGGCCCTCCAAACATGGGAACTTGAAAACTAACTTGAGAGTATTCAAATCTGGGGACACTGGTGAACCCAGAGAAAAAAACAAAAAAATATATCGGGGTAAGAGAAGAAAAGCCTCAAAAGAATCAGCCTCTGGAGGGATAATGTGAAGGGAGGAGGCTGGAGGCTGAGAGGGCTTCTGGGGAGGGGCGTGCGCAGGAGGAGGAGGACCGGGGGCAAGGAGGGGCCTCCCAGGAAACACAGACAGATCTCCCACCCAGAGCTGAGCTCTCCCAGCTCCCAGGGGCCTGGGTGGCCTTGGTGGTGGTGGTGGTGGAGGGTGTAGAACTCTTTTTATGATTACATTCTAGGTCCAAACCAACCCTTAGTCTCTCTGGTATCAAAACTTAACCTTGGCTATTTTCAGATGGTTTGGCAAAAGGGAAGTGTGCTTTTACACAGAGATGTGGCACGTATGGCAAGAAATGAAGGGTCAGCCCACACAAGAACAGGGAGATGGTGACTGGTTACTCTTAAAGCTTTTCTGTGGGATTGAAGAATATTCAGAATGAAAATTAAACGATAAGAGAAAAAAAAAAAAACAAAAAAACGAGTGTTTACTGAACTAACACAAAGGAAACCCTAGGCTGTGGTGACTGCTGCTGTCCCCACGGCTCCTACCCATTACCTGTGCCCTTCTGTGTCCTTGGTCTCCCTGACACTGCCCGTGTCCACAGGGGCGCCTGTCCCCGGCAGCAGCCTCAGTTCCCTGATGTCCACATTTTTGGGGATGTCACCGTGCTCCTTCCCACTGCCTGACCTGGGCTACAGTCCTTGCAGCCCCCGCCCCGCTGCACTTGGCCTTTAACACCATTGCAGACCCCTCCTCCTCCTTCATGCCTCCTTTTCCTCTTCCATCCCCACCATTGCCTTCTGGCCCTTGCAGCCACAGGGATTCAGGGTCTGTCCCCTGGGCCCTCAGGCTGCTCAGCAACCCTCCCCACACCCTCTCTCATGACCCTGCTCTAATCACTTTCATCTTACGCCCGAGGAAACAGGCCGAGAACTCCGGCAACATGTTCCCTGGCACAGGCCTCACCCACTTCTCATCCTCTCCTGGCCTAGACTGAGTTTTCCAGCTGAGGACCTAGGTATTCTAGAATAGAGACAACTGTGCCTGCTGTGCTCCTGTCTGAATTTCTGACTCACAAAAACTGTGAAAGATAATACATAATTATCGTTGTTCTAAGCCATTAAGTTTTGGGGTAATTTAATATGCAATAATAATTAGCTTATATATACACAAACCCTGTGTGTGTGTGTGTGTTAGTTCACTCATTCATTCAGCTGTCTGTGTATTTGTTTCACGGGCATTCAATAAGAACCCATTGTGTGTACAACACCAGGGATGACACAGATGACTAAGACACAGTTCCTGGTTCCACAGAGTTCAGATTGTCATTAAGGCAATCGTAGCCCAGGGTGAGAGATGTCATAATGGAAGAAGCAGAGAGTTTCTGGGAGCTGAGGAGAGACCACCCCCACCTCCCCAAGCCTTTTAGGGGGCCTGGGAAGTCCAAGATATGTCACCCAGGGGAGAGGTCTGAGCTATGTCTGATGGAGCATGGGGAAGGAGTGACACTTCTGGTAGAAGGAATAGCCAGGGAGTCACATGAGAGTGGCTGGGGAAGGAAGGGCAGGCACCACGCCCTGTGCAGAGTCTCTGAACTCTCACGGTGAAGCTGGGGCCAGCCTCCAGGAAGGATCGGATGTGGGTACATCACCCTGCCACAAGTGTCTGATAGGGCATTTCCTATCAACACATCCCTTTTTCATGTGGAGGGGCCAGAGTATAGGTATTGGCCACCCTGTGGCTAGGATGTGGGTTTCATAAGGATCCTTAGCCCGTATTTGGAAGAGGCCTAGACCAAAGATGAGGCAAAGCCTAAGCAGCTGGGCTTCTTCCCCTGAGAGGCTCCTGGGCCCTGGGGCACCTGTCTAGCTGTTGGAAATAGGGGTTCCTCAGTCACTTCAACCAAGTGGATGATACAGGAAGAAGGGCAAAAAGGAGGAACAGGAAAAAGGGCACAAGGCCAGGGTCCCTCTGTAGAGACCCCAGGAACCTGCAGGCCTGGGCTGGGCAGACAGGCTGGGGGAGCTGCCTTACCTGGGGTCTGGTAGTTGAGCCTCCGCATCTCCACAGGGTCGGAGGAGTGGGCCAGCAGAGAGTCCTTCAGCCCAATTGACTGCTCATCCTTGGATGATGGGGAGTGTGTCCTTTTCCTGAGGAGGCAGAAGGGCAGATGATGAGAACCCGAAGTCCAGGCAAAGGACATGGTGTGGCTGGCTGCCACGGAGCCCATGTTTATGGTTCTGTCCCCTCCCCTCCATCCTGCCCCCTCCTGGGGTCTCTGAGTGCGAGGGAGCCAGCGGCAGAGCAGCGTTAACATGGAAAACATAGGGTGGGGGTGGGGAGACAGCAAGAGGAGAGAGTGGACAGAGGGAGGTACAGCAAGGGAGAAGGGGTTGCAAAGGCTGGTGGCTCCTTCTGATAGAAGGCAGATCACTACTGCTAGGCAGTGGCTGCTGTCCCCAAGGCTGCCACAGCTGAGACAGCAGGAGCCACCAGGAATAAACATGCAAACGACACATAAGATACGCAAACATCACAGAGCGCTGGGCCCCAGCTGTCTGGCCCTCAGTAGCAGCGGGATAGGGAAGGCATCACCCTAGCCAGGCAGAGTTCTCCCTTGCTGGCCTCAGCTCCCCTGACTACAAGGACAGGATCAGACACAGACTATGAGGTCTAGCTGCTGACAAGTATCCAGGGTTGCTTCTGCTCGGTGGACACAGGTATGTTTGGAGAAAAAGAACTTCTGTGAGTGTGCATGAGTGTGTAGCAGTACACACTTCCCACTGCCCTGTAGGCAGTGCTCTTGGCGTATATGCAAGACTCTATCTCCCACAGCACTTAGGTAACTCAGAGAACAAGGAGTCCGGTGGAAGGCTCTGGTGAGCCAAGAGCCAGTCTGTGCAAGCAGGGGAAGCACCAGAAGACAGCACTACTTCTGCGCCCTGAAGGGCATGCTCTGTGCAAGGTACAAATGGAGAGGGTGATAGAGCCTGCCCAGAGCCTGCTGAGCTGACTAGATAGCCACAAGCCAGGAGGCTTCCGCTCAAAGCACTGCCCCTCCCTGCTGGGCCCAAAATGTACACAGGGATAAGAAGTGAAAGGGGAGGCGTGTGAAGAGAGAAGGAATGACTCCTACCTTTCTTGTTTACTAGGTCCCGAGAGACAGGCAAGGACAGAAGAAAGGAATGGTCACTGTTTCCGCCAAGCACTCAGGCCCTCTCATGACGTGGGGGGGCACTATGGGACCTATGGCACCCACATGGCATTCACGGGGTGGGGGGGGACTGCCAAGACCCAGATGGGAGTGGGAAGGAGCATGAGTGGGTATGGGGGACACTCCTCAGGTCCCCACTCACATGTCTCCATGCCTTGGACCAGGACAGCCTGTCCTATTCACCCTGGGAGGAGGGAGCCAACTCTTCAGGAAGGAGGCACTGGGTCCAGGTTAGGAGTCAGAGATCAGGGGTTAGGGGCAGGGGAGAGATGGGGCAGAGAGTAGGAACTCATACATGGAGACATGTTCAGACACACGGACCAACATATGTTCATTGACAAGCGTTCACTGAGGTGTCTTGTGGGCTCAGCCTTGTCCCGGGTGCTGGAAATGCAGGCTCAGTGATGTACCCAATGAAGCATCACTAGGGCAGATGAGGGACAGTGTGGGAACCAAGCGAGAGCCTGGAAGAGAGGCTTGAAGGGATAAGAAGGAAGTTGCCAGGTGGACAGGGAGTGGGAAAGCTGCAGAGTAGAGAGGGCATAGCCCAAGCCGGCAGGGAAATGCATTAGCTCAGTGTGACGATGTTGGGAGTACAGGGGCCAAACTGGCCAGGTGTTTAACTGTCAGGTTACAGAGGTGGGGCTTTATCTTGGGAGCCACTAAAAAATTTTAAATTGAGATGATGAAGTTAAATCCTTGGTAATACCTTTCAGGCTGCAAGGGGGATGGATAGGAAGGGGACACTCTGACAAGGAGGACTGAGGCATGCTGTGTGCCAGGTCCCCAACCGCCTACACATACATTATCTTGTGGAGAGCCCACCGGGACAGGGAAGAGGAGCAGACCCAGTGATATCCAGGATAGGACTCACAGGAGACAGTGGAGCGAGAGGGAAGAGGAAGATTAAAGGTGACACCAGCTTTGGTTGGTAACTAGGGGGATGGGAGGAGGGTTTTGGGGAAGGTCCCAGACACTGAGTCTAGGACAGCAGTGGATGCTGCTATCACAGCAGGCACTCAATAAATGTCTGCTAAGTAAATGTCCATGGGCATGTGAGCCTGCAGCTCGGTCTGGACCTCCCTAGCTCTAACCAGGAGCCAGGCTAGGGAGTCATCTAGGAATGGTGGCAGAGGAAGTGTTGAAGGTAGGAGACCAGGAGAGGGCAGTATCTTGAAGCTGAGAGAGGGAAATGCTCACATCCACTAAAACAGAGACAGATGGACAGACACACCCATGGATACATGTGAACCAGCCCTCTGTGAAGACTCAGCTTATCACATCTGGGTAACAGACATACATGTGCACACACACTGCTTCTGCTCCTCCTGGCTTCCCACCGAGCCCAGAGCTGGGGTGCAGGCTGGTGCAGGCTTCTCTGTGCCCAAATGAACCACGCCTAGGGATGGCCTGAGAGTCCAGGGACAGGTGGCCATCCCCTGGAGTCCTGAGCACAGCACTCACCTCTTGAACAGGAGGATGGCGATGACAATGAGGATGATGAGGATGACTGCCAGGACTGGGCCTGTCACCCACAGCATCTCAGGCTCCTCCTGCTGCTGGGCTGGTGCCACCTGGACCACGATCTCATCAGAGTAGGGGCTGGAGGCATAGCGCTTCTGTGGCCCAGTGGAGGAATAGCACGGCAGGTGAGCTCAGTGTGAGATCTCCCACCCTCTGCCCACCAAACCTAGAGCAAGGGCTCTGGGGCTGGGCTACGCTGGGCTGGCTGGGCTTGCTGACGTAAGCCTGGTCAGCTGACTGAGTCCCAAGGGTCGATTAGGTCTGACCTTCTGAGTCCTAGGGACTGGTGTCTTGAGATCCCTTGTGCAGGTCTAGGGTCTCAAGGGCTCCCCAGGCCTGGGATCTCAGAGTGTCTGAGCCTAAGCTGGTCTCGGGTCAGGCTTAGGGTCTTGGGGTACGGAGGACCCAGGGGACTCAGGCAGACCTGGTCCACAGGCTCCTTCAGGGAGGCGAGCACAAAGCACTGGTAGCTCAGGTCCGGGGACAGGGGCCGGTTGTAGAAGCCCCGGTAACTCTTCTTGTCTCCCAGGATAAAGGTCTCAGGGAGCACATCCACCTGAGCGGCCACATATGGCTTTAGCCGCTCCGTCTGCCGCCGCCGCCGCCGCCGCCTCTCCCCGCCACCCTGCTCGATGGCCTCCAGGAGCTGACAGAACAGAGCACAGAGTAACATCGGATCTTGGAACACGTACCCCTAGGCCTGTGGCCAGGGATGTCAGCCACCTGGGCTGGCACAGGGCTCACCTTCTGTGTAAAGGGCCCGAGCCTATCCACTGCCTCAGAAAAATGATGGACACCAGACGTGACAATGTCACTCCTTCCCGCCAATCCACCAACCCAGAGAGTAACCCCTGCTCCTCTGCCTAACTAGAATAAGCTGGTTCCACACTGCTGCGAGAAGAGGATGGGAATTCCAAACGTCCTGGGGCTCCCCTCTAGCCCCACCCTGGCCTCTAGACCCTTGGGACCCTCTAAAGTCTACAGGACTCAAGGTTCTCGAGATCTGCAGAGACGTCTCTGCTTCTTCTCTCCCCAGGGATCCTGGGAAAATCCCTCCAGAGGATCCTCTGTAAGCTTCCAGGAGTTCTCTAAAACTCCTGGGGAGCACCTCAGAGTCCCTTTCCCCTGGGAAAGGGCTGGCTGCCAACCAGAACGACTAGAGAGTGATTCCAATTTGGAGGAGCCACTGGGGCCACAGCCAACCACTGCCAAAGGGCTGTCATAAATGCCACCCTGGCCCATCCCTGCACCTCATCCAGCTCCAGGTCCTCGGGTGTGTTCCACCTTGGTGTCAGCATGCTCCCGCCCACACGGTCAATGGGCACCACCACAATGTAGAACCACCTGGGCGAGCAGAGCGGGAATGAGGACTGTCATCACCGGTACTGGTGGCAGCAGGCCTGCCCTTCCCCCCAAGGCCTCATCTGCACACCTGATGAGCGAGGCGTTCTGCACATGGGGCATGGAGAGGGTGAAGCGGCCGTTCTCTATGTAGGCAGAAGCAGGCAGCGGCTTGTGTGGCAGGAGGTCGGGGGCTGTGCGGATGGACACGAGGTGCTGCAGGCCCCCAGCACTGCTGCCACGATTCATCAGCACAAATGAGTACTCTGTGTTTGGCTGTAGGTCTGCAATCAGCTTCCGCATCGAGTGTCCGTCCACCTCCACATTCTGACCATTGTACAGAATCTGCGGGGAAGGGGGCAGGCAGCTCATGAGTTGAGGCGGCCCATCATGGGCCTGTGGGAGCTCGCGTGCACACCTAACCAGAATCCTGTGTCACGAACACACACAGACACTCACAGTGGGACTGGAATGATGCCCGAGTATGGGCTGGGCTGGCCGCGGCCCTCACCCACCTTGAAGGGTATAGCTGATTTGTAAGAGTCAGGAACCTCCCAGCTGAGCAGCACAGATGTCTTCATTGCAGCTGCCACCCGGAAGTTCTTGGCAAACACTGTGGAACATAAGGAGGGAGTCAGTGCTGGCTGTGTTAACTGGGGTGGACTGAATGGGCCCAAAGGGTTACCCGCCAGGAAGAGACGCTTGTTGGGGCACAGGGGTTAGGAATAGCTGCAGAGAACCAGGCTTCACATCACATGGTTCAGCTCCCAGCCCCAGCTCTTTTACACAGCAAGCACCCAGGCAGCAGATGCCACAGCACCCACGGTCGGGATCTCCACAAGTGCATGGATCATAGCTGGAGCTCAGACACCAGGTCAGAGTGACTCCAGGTCAGTGGGATGCAGTCATGAGAAGCATGTGGCCGCACACCAGAGCATGGTGGAGCACGTTCATTAGAGGTCAGTGGGTCACGGCCCCAAGAGATTAGTGTCACACACCCAAGAATGTGATACAGTCAAAAGAGATCAGTGGGTCAAGGTCACACAAGAGACTGGAATCACACAGCAGAGGTTAATAGGTCAAGACAGCAGAGATCAGGGGTCACACACCGAGAATGTGGCACCCATTCACAAGAGGTTAGTGGTCAAAGTCATGAGACTAGAGGGTCACACAGAAGAAGCTGGTGGATCAGTCGCCAGAAGTCAGTGGGTCAAGGACAGCAGAGTTCCCCAGGTGCAGCCACATGCCTGCAGCACACACCTTGCTCCATGGGCATGGTCCGGGACTGGATACTGGGGCTGAGCGGGCCGGCGCCTTTGCTGGTACGTGCGCGGACCTTGATGTCATAAGTGGTGTCCGGCTTGAGGCCGGAGAGAGTAAGGAGAGTGTCGGCAGTGGTGTTCTGCATCTCCTGCTGGCTGTTGATGTCACGGTATACCATGGTGTAGTTGGTGATGCGCCCATTCCTCTCCGCTAGCACTGGTGGGTCCCAGGTCAGTTCCATGGTAGAGGTAGTCAGCCCTATCACACGCAGGTTTTGGGGGAAGCCGCTGGGCATGTCCTCAGGGGTCGTGATCTCCTTCCTGAACTCCTCACCTAGGCCAGCCCGGTTCTTGGCAGCAAGTCGGAAGATGTAGGTAGCCCCTTTGTGTAGGCCGGTGACAGTAAAGTGCTGGTCGTCCTTGCCAAAATCTATGGTATTGGGTCTTATCTCGTCGGCCCGGTGGTACTGTAGCCGGTAGCCCAGCAGCTCACCAGGCAGCTCCTTGGGTGGGTGCCACTGGAGCAGGGCAGTGTTCATGGCTGTGGTGCTGACCATCATGGTGGGCCGGCCTGGGACTGAACAACCAGGCACTAGTTCTGACGCTGCCCTCCTCGCTGCTCCTCCCTCAGCTCTGTCCCTGACCCCTTACTCACCTGCCCCTGTTGTCGTGACAATTTTGGGTTTGCTTCGGGCACCATCTCCTTTGGTGGTGTAGGCGGCGACAGTAATGGAGTAGGTGGTCTCTGGGGTCAGGCCGCTGATGGTGGTTTCCTAAAGGAGGAGGAGGGGCCCATTCCTATCACAGGAGGGCAAGGAGAGGCCAGACCAGGCCAGGCACTGCAGGACCTTAGCTGGTGGGGAGTACCCAGAGCACACAGCGCCAGAGGTCCTGGGAAGGGCTGCTGTGCAATGCTGGCCTCTGCTGGAGGCAGGACAGGCAGGTGGGGTGTGTGCCCAGGAGGACCCCACCCATCCCAGCAGCAGTACGCCTGGGATAGACAGCTCATTCTTTCTTTCAGACAAGAACAAAGGGCCCCACTGTTCTTTCACTCCATTGTACTGTGAATGATACCTTGTGAAGTCTATGCACACATGGCATGAGGACCTTGCATGCATGTAGCATCTTGAATGGTTCATGGCATGCACGCATGCAGCCTATAGCTCTTCCTGCATAAGCAGGTAGAAGGCCACCTGTAGATATCAACGCACACCCATAAAGCTAGGTAGAGGACTGCGCCAAGGTACTACCCTGTAGGACCAAGTCAGAACCCCATCTAACCCCCACTGAGGCACTGGCTCTGCGAACACCTTATGTCCTGCAATACCTCTTGAGACAGGAAGGAGAGACAAGGACAGGAAACCCCAACCCTGGGGAACATACTTCCCCATCGGCCTGGTGATACCTGAGAAGTCAGCCAAGGCAGTGTCCCCTAGCCTTGGCTGGCCCTGCCCATACGCCCATGTCCAGCCAGGGGATCATTTTTGGACATGCTGAGAAACACCATGGGAAGCCAAATCATATCATCCAGAGGGAAGAGTGGAAAGAAGGGACCACCGTGCAGTGGGAACAGAGCTGTCACCACCAGCCTTGGTATCCCTCCAGCTCTGAGCCTCAGGAGGGCCACTGCAGCCACCACCAAACCCCACTCAGGCCCCCTCTTGCCCCAGCTGGAAGGTATCCCAGGGCTGGGGCTCCAGAATGCACCAATGCCGGAACCCAGCTCGCCAGACTCCCCTCCCAGCCTGTGCCCAGAACAGGTGATTTTTGTTTACTCCAGAGATCAATAAAGCCTAGCAATCAGGATCAGATTTAACTCCATCCCCATCTGGCCAGAGCAAGGGCCAGGCCCTGGTCGATCATGAACACTGGCCTGAAATTGCTGCTCAACAGGCGAGAAGTAAGGATTACAGGAAATGCCAATTGCTGCTCAGCTCGGCGCTCCCATCTAAATGCCTATTTTCTCTGGATGTGGCTGGTGCCCTGTAGATCTTTTGGCTCAGGCTGGAAGGAAAGGCAGGGGAGGAGGAGTGGCCCACGAGCCCACCTGACCCAGGTCTTGCCCGTGCTCGCACACCTGTTACTTACATAGTCCTCGGACTCCTCTGGCCGCCACTGACCGCGGGAGAGGGAGAGAAAGGGAGACAGGATGTGAAAGACTCTGGCCTGGAGAGAGCCTGGCCTGGGGAGGGCAGATGGAGGACGTAGGCCTCTGAAGTGCCCCATGAGGGTAGCATCCCAGGAGCACTCCCCACCTGAAGATCTCAGCCCCTGCCTCATGAGCCCAACTGTGTGCCAGGGATGAGGAGGGAAGGGTCTGGGCCACTGAGATCAGAGAGTGCGACTTGGAGGTGCTCTGAGGGCCAAGCTGCCGGACATAGGGGGTGAGCTCAACAGCTCAGGCAGAGCGGAGAGAAGACATCATGGGGTGAGCAAGGGAGGATGACGGTACACCCCAGTTTGCCGAAGACAGTCCTGGCCTATGCTTGTTGCTATGGTATGATTATTGTGTCTTTCTCTCTCAAAAGTATCCTAGTTGGAACAATAGATTTTACAGTCATCCTAGGCAGGAAGAGTGTCCTGGGGACAGTAAGCGCCATGGCTGGAGGGTGGATGTGAGGTGGTGTAGTGTGGCCGGCTGGCCAGCAAGACGGAGGTGTCAATGCCAAACTCAGAGTCTGGGCCCTGCCCCAAAGGCACAGGGGAAGCACTCAGACCCCTATTCCTGACGCCAGAGATCTCATCAATGTGGGAAGGCGTGTTTTAGGACTGGCAACTGTTTGGGACTGTTTCTTCATACAGTCTTTAGGCCACAGAGCATATAGGTGTACTAGCTGGACAGATGGAGGTAGTGATGTGTCTTCTGTGGCACTGTGGAGAGCTGCGGGCTGGCAGGTGTATAGCATGGCACAGAAATATGAAATATGGTCCATGACATCTCCAAGAGAGAGGTACCACAGGGTCCTCTAGCCCAACCACCCTCACAGTGCTGGTCTGGCCTTTGTCCAATGGGCCCAGTTCCTTCTGTTCTGGAAAGCTCTGTTGGAAAGCCCTTTAATAAGAGAGTGGGACTGGATACGGGGCGGCGGGGGAGGCCATTATCAGGCCCCCATCAGCCACGGCCACTTTCTAGGGTGTGGCTGAGCCCCACGCTGCTCTAGGTTCCCTGCTTGGTGGGGATCTGTACTGTCTAAGCCGGGTCTGGACAGGGAGGTCTTCATAGGACACCTCTCCTGTGTCAGAGACAGTGAAAAAGAAGGGAAAGACAAAGTAAATGGAGCATAATGGAGGCAGAGGACTGGACGTGATCAGAAGGAAGGAGAGAGAGATGAGAATGAGACACAAAAAGAGTCAGTGAGAGGGAGAGACAGAAACAGAAGAGAAAGAGAAACCATGAGAAAGGGACAGAAAGACACAGGGAGGTGCAGTCAGGGACCATGAGAAACTAAGACGAACCTCGGAGGAAGATGTACATAAAGAGCTACACACTTGTGGCGGGGTATGCACCCCATAGTTCTAGCAGATGGTGCTGTTTGGTGAAGGACAGGCTGTGGTGTCCCTGACAGGGTGCTCAGGGGACAGCTGGGCCCTGCGGCCAGGCCCCATCTGCTCTCCTACTGGCTCGGAGCAGAATGACCCAGTCCCACGGGGAACACATGGGCAGGCCCTCCATTTTCAGTTGGCTTCCTTGGGGGCTGGGCTCATGTTTACCGCCATTTCGGGATGTCTGAGGCCCAGAGGGCAGTGTCCCTCCTCCGACAGCCCAGCTCGCTTCAAACCACTTGGGACCAGAAAGGGGCACCCTAAATGGCTTCTCTGGAACCCCACTGGTTGCAGCTGTGCTGCTGGCCCCCAGGATGGGAGGGGCTGAGGGAGCCCATTCCTGGGATGTTTCTGGGTGGGTGTGTCCAGCAAGGCTCCAGGAGGAGCCCTCAACCTGCCCCAGGAATGCAGGAGAGTACACATGCACAGCTCCTCTGACCCCTTGTTTTCTTGGCTCCGGCAATCTGGCAGGCTGATGGGAGGAAGGGAGCAAAAAGGAATTTTGTTCAGAGGACTGGGTCCAGCAGGAGGCATGAAAGCCTGTCTGTATGGGTGTTCACCCACAAGCACAGCACGTCGAGCACAGGGCACATGCTTACACCCCTGATCCCAGCCCAGACAGGGTGAAAAGCTGGACAGGGAGGGCCGAGTGGTTCTGGAGGGAATGTGGGCTCCTTCCTTCAGGGCTGGCTCAGTACTGCCCTATGTTGATCCTGGATGGGGAGACCCCGAAAGCACAACACTCCAGGTGTTATGACTCTTCGGCACAGTATTTTGGGAGGGAACTCGCATTAGTAATCACAGCCCTTTCCCAGGCATCCAGAGACTTGGCTTCTTATCCAGGCTCAGCCACCCACTTACTGGGAAATTCTGGACCACTCACATCACCTCCCAGGACCCTAGGTTCTTCATCTGAATAGCAATTCCGTGCTGAGGTTACCCCAGGGACCTCACCCCCAGCTGACGGGCAGAATAACTATCCCCTGGAGACAGAAGTGCAGCGGAGAGGAGACATGATGCAGTCAGGCTGGCAGGTCCAGCCACTGAGAGTGAACATCGAGGGCTTAGTCAGCCTCCTAGGGGCCAGGTGCAGAGAGCAACACTCCAGCTTGGCCATTCACAGAACTAGGCAATGACCAAAGGCCAAGTTTGGGGAGAAGACTACCCAGGAGAGTTCTCCCTGCCCTTTTCTTGGCTATGGGAAGAGTGGCTGTCTAGCTCAGTACCATCTAGGAAGAATATCTCAAAAGACCAGCCTAAAGTGACAATGATGGTGCTCCCTGCAAACCACAAAGGAGGGCTTAGTGGGGCTGAAGCCTGGGGTGACCATAGAGGCCTGGGTCTGTGGAGACAGCGCTTCTCAGTGCTAGTACTCTGAGCCACAGAGGTGACTGCAAGGCTGGGACTGTCACCAGGGCAGATGGAGCTGGCAGGGCCTGGGTTGGCAGTTTGGGCAGATCCAAGACAAAGGAGGAAGGGCTGCTGAAACCTCACCCTAACCTCCTGGCTTCGGTGTCTCCCATGCCTGACACAGAAAAACATTTTAGTTTCACAGTCTGAATGCAGGCCAGGGAGGGGAGCAAATCTGGGTTCCAAAAAGGAAACAAGTATGCTGGTCTCACCAGCCCACCCACCCCACCTCCCAGGGGCGCACCTGGGCCTCAGCCAGCATGACGTCCTGGATGACAGGTGGGCCACGGGGCTCGCCATTCTCTAGCCGCACATAGGTGACTTGGTAGCCGCGGATCTGGCCGTGCTGCTTGCTGGGGACGGGCAGTTTCCAGGAGATGTGCACGGCAGTGGAGTTCAGCGGCTCCACTTCTACTTTCCGTGGGGGCCCACTAGGCACTGGTGACCAGGGAGACAAGGAAGTCAGGCCTGGCGTATGGGTCCTGGCTCAGGTGGGCAGAGCACATTCCAGGACCCAGCCTTTGCCACCCCACTACCCAAGAAAGGCCCTGATGTAGCTTCCTTAAACTGTCTGTCCTTGGAGAGGAACAAGGAGGGCTCCGTCTGCCTGGCAGAGGAGTGAGACCAGAAGCCTGTGAACCCTCTGGCTCAGGGCTACCTCACTTGGTGGGAAAGGAAGGGGCCTCTGACTACCCAAAAGTCAGCATAACCTGTCCGATCTCCTCCTGGGGCTCGATATCATGCCAACGTCCAGCCTAAGTGGAGTCTCGGTGACTATTTTGAGTGTCTTGCACCAATCTTCCCAGTCTTAACCTCTCCAATCTGAGGTGGGGCTGCTTCATCCACCTTAGCCTGTAAGGCTCCAGCTGCCTTGGGGACAGCCCCAAATGTTGGGATTTGGACATAAACTAATCCCTACTTCCCATAAGCTACACCTCTCCTCAGTTTCAGTTGTTAAACCTACACCAGGAAGAGAAGTCCTTCTGGGCTTGTGAGAGGCAAAGGGCCTGGGGTGCAAGGTGGGTGGTGCCCAGGCGGAAGGCCTCCCCTCCCCGCCCTTCCCCTTGGTGACTCTACCTACCGTCCTCGTTGGTGCGCACCAGCACCGGACTGCTGTCGGGGCCGGGGCCCACGTCTGTGTGCGCCCGCACCCACACCCGGTACTCCGTCCACTTCTCCAGGCCCACCAGGTCCCAGCTGGAGTGCTCTCGGCTGATGCCGTTCACCACATGCCGCCGGCGGTCTTCGCCGTCCACCGCCTCGTAGGCCACCGAATACTGGGTGATAATGCCATTGCGGCTGTCGGCGGGTGGTGGGACCCAACTTACCCGGACTGTGGTGGAGCCAGTGCTCACACAGGTCACCTTCTGGGGAGGGGCGGAGGGGGCTGGGGAAGACAAATGGGGGGAAGCAGGCAGATGGAGCGGGGGGTCACGGGCACGGCGACGAGTCACAGAGGAGAAGAAACTCACCCAGGCAAGGCATTCCCCAAGTACGCAATGGCTATTCCAGGGTCCCCCAGGTAGGCCACTGCCACTGCTGCCAGAGCCTGGCTGCCTCTGTAACATGTTCCCTCTCCTCCCAACCGCTCTCTGCTAGTCCACAGGCGTGCGTGTGCACTCCCCCACCCTCTCTCCTTCCCTTCTCGCACACGGTGTCTCCCACACATACATATGGTGTCTCTCACACACAAGGGGCTCTAACACAGTGCCTCACACACATATGCCGTCTCGCCCCAAACACACAGCATCGGGCACGCATAAGCACGGGGTCCGTGCCACCTACACCCTGCCCCCGGTCACATACACAGCCACATACAGAGAACTTCTCCAGATGCTGTGCCCACAGCTCTTCTCTTCTGAGGACAACTGGCCTCAAAGGCTCTTCTGGTACAAGGATGCCTCAGCCTGTGCCTGCCTGGACAGAGTGTCTGTGCTGAGCCGCAGGTGACCAGAGAGACTGGAGGCCAGATATGAAGGAGGCCAATGGCCCCCGGGGTAGTGTGAAGAAAAAGCGCCTGACAGATGCTCTCACTCGATGGGCTCCTCGGGGGTTAGGAGGCAAGCCTGTGCCTTTCTTGCTCCAGTGACACTTCAGACCCTAGTCCCACTCAGAACTCCACTGACATTGGATGGGCTTCCTTGGCATCTCAAGTTCTGCCACCACTCCCTGCCCACGTGACTTCAGCAGCCACCTCAATTCACTGGCCCCAAAGGCCCTCATCTCCAAGACTCTCTCCTCCCATAGATAATGCCACTACTGGGAACGGCCCTCCCAAACTGGGGCCTCCAGCATCTCCTTGCAGACCTCGCCTCTTGTTCTAGCCCAGCTGCTCAAGGCCTCCAGCACTGTGCCTCCTCTTCAACTCCTGCGGACCTCTGTCCATCAACCCACCACCCTTACCGTCGTCAATATTCAGCCCAGACACTGAAGCTCACCATCATCCCAATATCCCAAACTCCCTCGCCTCCTTCTTGTTCCATGCTCCAGTCCAGCTCGCACCAAACTCTGAATGAATCCAACTCTCTGCTTTCTCCAAGGTGGCACTGGGGCAGGCAGAAGAAAGCACTTGTTCTGTCAGGTTGGCATCCCCTGAACACATTCCCTGTTGCCTTACCTGGGCCCTCCACACTGCCTGCCAGTCTGTTCTCTGCCCAGCCCACTCTGCCACGGGACAGAGTAGTTTCAACCTCCTCTATCCTCTGGCGCTGATCTCTTAGCCGCAGAAGCTCGTCTGCTTCTTGAAACTCTCTTCTTCCAACCTGCAAGATCCTCTCGCTTGGATCTCCTCCCATCTCCGGCCATTCTCCTCAAGGTCCTCCACCTCCAGCCCAGGCCTTGGATTCTGGCAGCCTGGCAAGAGTCACCATTCAGATGCTGAACAGTGTCTTGAGCTTGGGTGCCTGCTTCTGTCCCATTTTCTACTTTCCAGAGTGCTACCACGCTTATTCCAGGTCTATACGCCAGAAACAGAGAATTCACCTGATGCTTCCCTTTTCTTCAGCCCTAAGTCCTGGCCAGCAGCATCCCAGACAGCTCTCTGATCCACCACCACCTCACTTGAGCGGCTGTCTTTTGCCTAGACGGCTGCACAGCCTCCTCACTGGTCTCCGGGATCCTGCTGAGAAGCCCCATGCATGCACACACAGCAGCTGGCCGGCCCTCCTGCCAGTCCTTTGTCCCTGTGGCCTGACGGCTGCTCCAGCCACACTGGCCTGCTGCTTGCCCTGGACCAGAAGCAAGCACCTACCTCCTTCAGGGCCTTGGCAACCTGCTGACTCCCCTGACCTGAGGCCTCTGTGTCGCCCTAGGAAGCCCTCCCTGATCCCTCAGACCAGATAAGGTTCCCATCCCATCATCTCTCCACTGTTCATCTCCTTCGCAGCACTCCACACAAGTGTAATTAAAAACTCATTTGGATAATTGCAGGTTTAATGGCTGTCTGCCCCACTAGACTAGGATCCCCATGGACAGAGGCCATGTCAGGGTCATGCTGCCGGCCCTGTACTATGCATGGGGCCTGGCACCCAGCAAGAGTGCAAGAGGGGCTTGTGGAATGAACTCATGAATATCAGGTCACACATGGCTTTCTGTCACTGGCACATTCATACGCAGTTGAATACGACGTGGATTGCCTCATAGACACTGCCATGCATAAGGTCATCACCATGTGCTATTATCTCAATGCCACTATCTAATCCAGCCACGCACTCACAGGCTTGTTATCACATAGAGCCTCGTGGACAGCGGCCAGCTGTGGCCACGTAGCTAGACAATCAGCTCTAGTCTCAGTCTGTCATTGGGAGAACGGCACAGACCCACAGATATCCTCATGGATCAGACACCCAGAGATACTCTGAGTCCCAATCCTAAAAACAGCCTTACAGTCCCAATTATAGGGGCACAACAGAGACTCACTGACACATACTTGCAGGAGCTGCACAGTCAGGTCATGGTCACACACACGCTCACAGCTTCAGCCTTACACAGTAGTAATACGCAACTCCACAAAAGTGTTTGCAGACAGTCCCACACACAGATGGCCACACAGTCCCAGTGCAGGCACATGGACACGCTCAGTCATATGGTCTCATTCTCTCAGATGTGCTATGTGAATTTGGCTCAGGGTGCTTGCATGGTTCACATGTACTCACAGTGGGGGGCATGAGGCAAGGAATATGGGTGATGGTAAAAAAAGGTGTGGGGATACAGGGAGGGAGATGGCTGCCAAAGCAGGTCTGGCACATAGGATTTATAGCAGTCCCACCACTGAGGATGGCCCAGTTAGCTGGTGTGACCAGCACAGAGGTGGGTGAAGGAAAGAGATGGGTCACAGACACAGAACTTACCTGGGTGGGGTAAGGGGAAGTGCAGGGGGGCAGGAGTCTGGCAGGGAGAAGCAAAGGCAGCAGCCGCCTAGACGCAAACTAGAGGACACTTACCTGTCCCTCTCTGGGTCTCTCCAGACCCAGAGCCCAGACCAGACCAGAGGCCAGTCCAGGGCCCAGCACACCTGACCACCCACCTGGTAGAGGGGAGGGTGTATGTGTCTGTGTCCCAGCCCAGCTGTAGCAGGCGGTGGCCTCAGGAGACACTTACTGGACTGTGCTGTGCGGGCCTCAATAGTGGGGGTGAAGACACCCACCCCCATCTCGGAGCGGGCAGCCAGCTGGAAGCGGTACAGTGTGTCAGGCTTCAAGTCCTCTAGAGTGTAGGAGGAGGTGGGGTCGAAGGTCGCCTTGTGCTAGAAGAGCAGGGAGCACTCACTGACTGCTCTGACCTCAAAGGTCACTCAGAAGTTGCTCCCCAACATGGACTACAGCTGGATCCATCTGGACCCACCATGGCTCCAGGGCTAGCTGCCATATGTCCACCCGGACCACAGAAGGGACAGCCTTTATCACAGGCACCTCATAGACCACATGCCATGGCAACACCTGGGACATGTGGCCCCAGGGGAATTGTAGGACTCTGCTGGTGTCATAAGGGCCAGAGCCTGCGAGACCCAAGGACAAACACAGAGACTTTGTCCCCATCACTGAGTAAAAGACTATAGAACCATGGAGACTGCGTGAGCCACAGAGCCCCATAGAGAACCCCAGGGGCTGTGCCCACACAACTATAGAAATCCAGAAAGGTCTGCCTGGGTGAGCCCACCACAGACCCTCAGGGACCAAGAGCAGCCTTCTTTCCTTCTCCTGCCCCTGCTGGGTGCTCACCTGCTGGCCTTCGTCCTCTGCTGCCCAGTATACCAGCTCATACTTGATGATCCGCTCCTGTGGGGGTAGCAGCCACGAGAGCTGGATCCTGGTGTCTGACTCTGCTTCGGCCTGGAAGTCTGCAGGCTGGGCAGGCACTGCAATACCCCATGCCAGGTGCTGTCAGCCTCACCAGTCCCCCGAGAGCAGGGGCACCCAGGGGAAGGCAGATCCTCACCCCTACACCCTCATCCTGGATCCCAAGTGTCTGTGTGTGTCTAGAATATGGGCCCTCATCCTCCTAGAGTTCTCAAGTACACAGCCCACTTGAAAGGAGGTGATGCCACAGCCTTGTCCACCCCAGCTATCCAACCAGCGTGCTGCCCAAACCTACCTCCCTGCTGTGTCTTGACCTGGATGGTAGGGCTGGGTGGGCCGTCGCCCACAGCGGTGAAGGCCAGCACACGCAGACTGTAGGTGATGCCAGGCAGCAGGCTGCCCACGGTGGTGAGGAGCCCGGCATCCGTGTTATGCTTGTGCCAGGCGCTCAGGGGGCGGCGGGAATCGGGAGTATAGTAGACACGGTACCCCCGCACCAGGCCATTGGGCTCCTCAGGCGGCTCCCACTGCACCAGCATGGTGCTGGCACTCAGCATGCGTGCCTGCACACGGCGCGGCGGGCTAGAGGGTGCCTGCTCCCCTGTGCGTGCCTGCACTGCCTCACTGGGTGGCCCTCGCCCGATGCTGTTCACCGCCAGCACACGGAAGGCATATTCTGAAAAAGGGCTGAGGCCGCCAATGCTGTAGCGAGTGGTGGCCACGCCGTCCACCTCCTGGAACGGACCCTCCGTGCCTGCTGCACGGTACTGAATGCCATAGTAGGATACGGGCTCTGAGTTTCCTGAGTCCCAGGTCAGGGTGACGCTGGTGGCAGTCGTCTCTGTCACCACAAGGTCAATCGGAGGTTTTGGCAGAGCTGGGGACAAAATGGAAGGCTCAGGGCTACCCGAGGTCATGACCCCAGAAGCCAACCCTGCCCTTGGGGGTCATCCAACCAGAGTGTGGTTGACCCCCACAGCCAACCTTGAAGAATGGCCTTGAAAGCCCACAGTGACCTCTGAGGGAACCTGGTGGGGGGGATGGTGGCCAGGCCATCAGTGGCCCTAGGGGCCCTGAATCAGCTACTGTCTACTTTTGTCACTTCTGGGACTCCCTAGACACTCGTATCAGCCCCTGTGACTCACCTACCAAACAGATCTAGAGGTGACATGGCCTGTCCAGGTTCTATGCAGATGGGAGACACATAGGCTGGGAAGCAGAGACCTGCCGGTGCAGCTCACCTGCACACACCTGTTGGCGGGTATGTGTAACAGGGACTGATGAGGGGTAAGGTATTTCCTCAAGGAGTGGTCCTGGATTTCAGAAAGAGTGATGGGGCTACTGATCCCACACACCCTGTGGCATGGCTCAAATTGAAGCTGGAAAAGTCCCAGGTCCACAACCAATCATTCAACAAATAATCATCGAGTGTCAAGTACTATGCTAGGGCCGAGGACATATGTCACACAGTCAGGTCCCTACTCTCATAGAGTTTATAGCCCAGTACGAGAGAAGTGACCAACATGTCGATAATGATGATTCTGGTATGCGCGAGGGCTGAAAGAAAGCAGGGTGCTAGGTGAGGAAAAATCCAGGGAATCTCCTTGGATGAGGGTGACTGAGGAGCGTCTCACAGAGCGGAGACCTGGAGAGCAAGATGGAGCCAGTGACAACCAAGGCTGGGTGAGCAGCCCAGAGTATCAACGTGGGGTGTGCGGCAGTGAGGGAGGTTGCAATGAGGACCTTGGTCTTTATCCTAAGAACCATGGAAAGAGACTAAAAAGCTTTTTTTTTTCTTCTTTAAAGGGAGTGACACGTTCCTGCTTTACATGTTAAAAAGATCACTCAAGTTGCAGGATGGAGGATGGATCAGAGGCAGCAGAGTAGAAGCAACGAGCCCAGAGAAGCCTGCTTATATGCACACCTTTCCCAGGGCTCTGGGGAGCCTACATACCCCATGGCTACTATTTTACATCTTTCTTGCCAGGAGGCTGGGAAACCCGAGGGTCAGATGCTCTATAGTGGTTAAAGAGGCCTGCTATGAAATCATGCCTCCTCCAGGGTTCAAGTCCCTGCTCCGTTATTACTTCTGTGTGACCCTGCGTCTCAGTTCCCTCACTTGTAAGAGGGGCATGATGAAATCATCTACCTCCCAGGGTGACGCTGAGAGTGAACAATGTAATCTGTGCTTCCCAGCATGGAACCTGCCCGCAGGACTCAGTATCTGTTAGCTATTAATAATAATGACAGAAACCCTTCCCTCCACCACTGAGGGCCAGGAGGACCCCAGAGCCGGTGAATCCAGGAGAGAGCAACAACCCCAGGCCTAGCCTGGGCCTACAGCAGCTACGCTTGCCCACCATGGGTGCTGGGACTCCTGCTGTGCTCTGCGACAAGGCAGACCACAGGCCAAGGCAGGCATGCTAGTGGCACTCACCTTTCACTGTGACCTGGGCCATGGCCTCGATCATGCCCAGGGAGGAGATGGCCACACAGGTGTAGTTAGCAGAGCGCATGACATTGCTGAGCTCCAGCACATTGCGGCCAACTGGCATCTCGTCCTCCTTGGTAAGCTCCTCGGCCCCCATCATCCACTTCACGTAGGGCATGGGCGCACCCACTGCGACACACGTCAGGTTCACGCTGCCGCCCGGCATCACCTCCTGGCTGCTGGGAGGGATGGAGAAACGAGGAGCCACACGGCGCACTGCGGGAGGAGGGAGAGAGGCACTCACAGGCTGGGCAAGGCATGCGGGAGGATGGAAGGGCAGGGGCCCCTCATCCAGGAATTCCCTCGTCAGAGCCAAACCCACCTCAGAGTCAGGAGGGGTGGAGTCCCTGGGCCCTGGTTTACCATCTCCCACCCCACTTTTGGGCTGGAAGTAGCCCCCGCTCAGGGACTGTCTGGAACACGAGGGTCCGCAATCAAGCTCCCATTTTACAGCCTAGAAAACTGAGTCCACAAAAGTGCCCAGGGTCACAGAGGGACTCAGTGCAAGGGCCAGACCTAGTCAGGCCACATTCTAGTGCCTGCCCCTACCTGCTCCTGACCCACCCCCACCAAGGGTCTCCAGAGGGGCTAGCTGGGGCACCAGTGAGAGTAGTCCAGGTACCCTAGAGCAGAGGGTCCTTGAAGCATGGCTAGGGCATGGCAGAGTTACTCTGAGAGTGACATGGCCACCTTCTCTGGAGACACTGCCTCCACCTCCAGGACAGTGGCATGACCACCTGCCAGGACCTCACCCATGCTCAAGGCACAGCCTAGGAACACAAGAGGAGGGGCTGCCCCTCAGGAAAGACTGGGCAGGGGTTAGGGGTCGGGGCGGGCCAGGGACGTGGTCCGCGGGCAGGATGGGCATGATGATGGCAATAACATGATGAGGGCGCCAAGCAGACGGCTTTCTGCGCCAATGAACAAGGATCTCAAGGGGGAGGGTGGCTATGCCTGGCCACCACCTCCGGCCTTGGGCTCCCCGAATCAGAAGCACTTCTGAGCTTCTCAGTTCAAGGTGCAGCCTGGTGATACCCCACTCCCCCAAAGTTGCAAGCTTGGCAGACATTCAGAACATGCAGAGGGAGGGAAGGCAGGCAAGTCCTAGTCACGGGCAGGCATGCTTGGCATGCGGACGGGTCATAGCTGGTGGGCAGAGGATGAGGTGTGTCCTTCATGGGCACCCCTGCAGCAGGGCCAGAGAAGGCAGGCAGCAAAGCTAAGTGACCAGAGGGCACCAAAGAAAGTGTGGATCTCAGAAGACCCTTGCTGGGGACCCCTAAAATGCAAAAGACCTATGGTGTCCCATCAGAAGCACCTCCACTACAGGTTTGAGACACTGCTGCTTGCGTAGTGCAAAACTACAGAATCGGAGCTGAAAGCAATTGCAGAGACCACCTGCTCTAACCTCTGATCTCACTGCACAGGGTCAAGCTGCAGCCCAGAAACCAGATATCCAATGATTCATTAGGTCCCGTTAATGCATTGCCTAAAATCTTTCAAACCCACTAATTTCTCTCCAAATCCACGGGCACCTGGCACCACCAAAGTCTAAGCCACTGCTACCTTTGCCTGGATTGCTGCACTGGGATCTTCACTGTTCCTCCTGCTTTGTCGGCCTTTGGCCCCCACTCCCATAACTGGCCCTTCACAAACAGCTGACACAAATCTGCTCACATCACTTCCCTGTCAAAAACTCCTGCATGGTTCCCCAACAACTCCTCCGCCCAGATACCCGACCCTATGTTACTCAGCCTGACTCCACTCTGTCCACATCACCTCACTTTGAGGCCTCCAGACAGAACCGAAAACACTGCTAGTCCCCTAAGCGGGCCAGGCATGACTGATGTCATGGGCAGGGTCATTTCCCTCTGTGTCCCCTGGCTCATTGAGGTCTCAGTATCTCGTAAACACGTAGCATTCTACCTCCTAAGAAATGGCAGCCTCATCTCCCTTAGGGGAACCATCCCATTCTTGCTAAGTGGGGTATGTGATCCAGATCTGGCTAACGAGATACAGCCTTTGGACTTTTTAGAACAGCGACCTTTTCTCTCTACTGTGGTGGCTAACCTTACAGGGGACTGGGGACAACCTTTCACAATATGAGAAGACCTGCTTGAAAATGAAGCAGTCAACGGAGGGGAGCAGAGCTAAGAGACAAGGACAAATGCCTGCCCAAACTGTTTGAATATCTGGATCCGGCCTTGCCTGACACCAAATCTACTTCTATGTCTTTCAGTATGGCAGGACAGGAGTTCCCTTGTTTTGCCTAAGCTGATATACGTAGGTTTCTGTCATTTGTCCTGAAGCTGGAAGTCAACACCAAATGATGATAGTATGTCATGGGTAGAGAGAACAGTTCTGTGTGGAAGAGAACAGGTGGATCCCGGGGCAGGGCTGGCAAGAGGAAGTCATGACAAAGCCCCTTTTGAGCACACCCTTCAAATTGCACAAGGGTGAGGCCAGGAAGCAAGGAGAGAAGCACTGCCTAACTTGGTGGTGCAGGCAACACCCTGGGCTCTGGAGCTAGGCCTGAGGGAAGGGCCATGGGAACAGAGGCATAGGCAGGTCTGTATGCAGACCAAAACCAGGCCTGCCAATAAAGGGAGGAATCCAGTGTAGTCCAGGCTCAAGCAGAAAGGCACAGGGGAGCAGCCTTAACTGCTCTTTACTCTTAACCAGTGGCTGCCCCATCTCCTCCTCATTCATGGCATATGTGCTGAAGGTTTCCATGCGTAGGTCAGGGGTCCCCAGGGTGCGGACCAGTACTGGTCTATGGTCTATGAGGAACTGGGCTGCACAGCAGGTGAGTAGTGGGTGAGCGACGGAAGCTTCATCTGTATTTGCAGCCGTTCCCCAGCGCTAGCATCACCATCTCAGCTCTACCTCAGATCATCAGGCATTAGATTCTCATAGAATCGTGGGTCCCTGGTGCCAAAAAAGTTGGAGATTGCTGCTGTAGGTGCTATCGCCTCCCATTTACAGACAAGGCAACTGATTTCAGACTGATAATTTAAGTGACATGCCTCAGTTTATACATGTACTATAAGTAGATCTGTGTGATGAAAAGCTTACACTTTTTTGAGCTCATACCCTTTCAAGCCCTGGCTGACAGGGCTGAAAAAAGAGATCTAGGAGGCTCCAGGGAGAAACCTCTTGATTTCTGGGTTAGCCAAGGCTGGGAGAATATATTCTCCAGTTGGCATAAGGACGGGACTTGGTCTGTTTCAGGGGGAGAGGTCTCAGTTGCAAACGTGACCCCCGTCAGTGGCAGAATCTTGGGGCCTGATCAGGTCCTTGGACATAAAAGAGCCCCAGGAAAAGAAAGTAGATCCTTGATTAATAAACCCTGGGTTCCAACCTAAGCGATACGTAAAGTTGACTGGACTTTACCCGCAAACAGTGTGCGCAGGATAAAGTCTTCTGTTCCACTGTTAGGAGATGGAGGCCTTTCAGAAACAAACATTGAGACTAGTTTCACTTTTTTCAGAAACAAACATTCACTAGTTTCACTTTTATTTTTCCCGTCCTAGATGCAGGTAGAAGGGAGAACTCCAGGGGCTAAGGATGAGTTTGTGACTCTCAGGGTCATCCCTAGCACCAGGTAAGGGCTTCCAACCCAGAGGCTCCTGGGTGTGTGACCCTTGACGCTTTCACAAGGACACTGGGCTTCAGCTACATGGCAAGAGAAGTGAGAGACAACCGCCTAGGATTGACAGTGCCCGCAGGGTCCAGAATCCTGGACCTGCCCAGACAACCACCCCCTCCCAACAGCCAGGAGTGGCTGGCGCCTCTGGCAGCAGCCCCCCGTCATTCCTCTCACCATCACAAACAGAAGGCCTCCAAAAGGGACAGGACTTGCTTTGGACTCAGTCTACTGACAGAAGCGACAGCAGGAAAGGAAAAACTAATGCCAGAAAAAATGTGCTTAGGGTCTAATCTTGAGCTCCAACAATGCTGCTCTCGTATCGTTCCCTGTGCATCCTGAGTGCTGACATTTTATAGACAATTTCCAAAACAGGGCCCTGCCATTTCTGGATTATATTTCAACTGTAACTTTTAAGTCTAATTATTTGCGCTGACAACCCCTATAATAGGGCGGTGCGGCGCCCAGAGGCACCAGCATTCAGTGGAGTGACAGCCTAATCGCAGGGGGAGGCTGCCCCGCAATCCGCATTCATTCGCGGAAATTTCTCTGATGAAAATAACACAACATTAAGGAGGGGATAAGGGGCAGGATCCACTGTATCAAGATAAAATAACTCTTTAATAAATAACCTTGTGGCTGCCGCAGAGCACTAATTAAATGCCGGCGCACTCAGCACACAGTTTTAAGTAAAGCTGGAAAAATGTAAGATGTAATTATCAGCGCCAAACAAATTACCAGCCCAGCAAATCCCCCTGGAATATTTAGAAACTCATTTCTGCCTTCCCGTTAAATATTTGTGTACGTGCTTATTTTTGGGGGGACCACTGATGGAGGAGGGGGGACAAGGGACCAGGAAGGTGGGGGAAAGGGTATGCATGGGAGGAGGCAGCTGCGGGCTAGGCTGTCTCTGCTGATGACTGTTTTCTGACTGCCTGGGCAGATCCGCCCGGTCAGCGAAATAGTGTAACCGAAATGCCCCAGAGCTCAGGAGTGCATATGGACGGATACTCAGAGCTGATATCTGAGCCGAGGCTGAAGCCCTCCTCCCAACTGGCTCCCTCACCCTCATAAAAGAAACTCAAGCCACCGAGATGATGCAGAGGGGACCAAGTGGCCCAGCTCTGCTCCTTGGGGCTCAGCCCAAAGCCCAGTGGACAGATGAGCCTCCTCTGATGGATCAGACACATGGAAGACTGCTCTGGAATGGGCAGGAGCAGAGTTTCCAGGAAGCCCTTCCCAACCTGTGGCTGTGCCAGGGCCTCTACTGGGCTCCCACACAGGCCTAAGTTGCAGTTGACCATTCAGTCAGGTGTGATCTCCTTGGGTCTCAATGCCCAGCACCCAAGAGGAGATTGAGAAAATGTGTACTGTCTATGAGACTCAGGCAGACGGAGGGGCCTGGGGCAGGTGGGAAACTCTTTATTTGGATCTGGCCAGAGAAAGAAAAGACAAGAGTGTAGGAGACTTACTCAGCAAACAAGATGATGCCACCCACCCTGTGCCATGGACACTAAGCTCAGCAGGCAGAGCAGGGCTGCTGCCCCATGGAGCCTTGGCGGGGGCAAGGACAGGGCAGATGCTATAGACTTTAGTCCTGCACTGCAGGATCTTGAAGGATCAGCTCATTCCAAATGAGCCTTTTCCCTTTGTCTTCCCAGTGGTTTTAGCTGAGCTCAGGCAAACATGGAGTTTAGGTGAGTGGGGGCTGTGGAAGGCCCCACAAGTACACATAAAGCACTACAGCTCTTACAGCTCCCACAACCATACCTGAGCTCCACATGGAACAGAGATCTAGCCTGGCCTGGGCATGAAGGTGGAGTGCAGCTTCATGCCATGCACCACGTCCACCCGACCACCCCTGCAGGGGAGCCCAGCTAAGGGGACATGCAGACACAAGGTGCATCAGTGACTCAAGCAGCAGAAACATGCGGGGCAGGGGAGCCTGTCCACCCACCCCTGGTCCTGCCCGCCTGCCAGCCCTAACAATGGAGAGCAGAGCCTGACTGGCGGGCAGGCTTGGCTGGAGTGAGCCCACGGGAGCTGGCCGTGCCTGCTGGTCCCTGACAGGAGTATCCCATCGACGGGCGAACTGTAGATGGATAAGAAGTGAAAAGGACCAACCTTCTCGCTGATCTGAGAGATGAGAGTTTGGGTTGATGGCAGAGTGCGATGAGGATGAGGAGGGAATAAAAAAAAGACAAGGAGAAACACAGAGAGAGTAAAAACAGGCCAACCTTCATCTGCCCACACAGCATGGAAACAAGACAAGACTCCTGTGCCCCACGCACACGCACGTGCACGCAGGTGCGCGCGGACCACGCGCTCACAAAAGACTCAGGACTTATGGAGGACACAGTGGACAGGGCTGAGTCCCCCCCCGGCAGGTGCTGGGACACCAAGAGTAGGACGGGGAGGGGTGGGAGTGGGGCACAGGCAGGCCCCTACACACCCCCCATGGCTCTGATCGACTCAGAGAGCTGGGCTCTGGGGTAGGGGCCCGCCCAGCCCACAAACCCCACAGGCACACGGGCCATTAGAACCCCGCCACCTTGAGGAAGCCCCATGCGGCACGGCACCATGTGAGGAGCCAGTCTGGACACCTGTGGGGAGAAAGGCCATGAAAATATAGCCCCGTTTAGAGACAGTTGTGGTCAAGTAGCCAGCTCTCTGCAGAGAGTGGGGAACATCAGGGGCAAGCAGGGCAGGCTCTCCAGAGGGTGTGGCCCTGTCCTGGCTCCAGCAGCTGTACATCCTGAAAGGTGGAGGAGAGAGACGCTGTGGATGGAAGGAGAGAGTGAGTCACTCAGAGGGGAGTTTGGATGGTGAGGGAGAGGCTGGTCCACCAGGCATGCCTGGACCCGCTAGACTGTGGGTGGAGCTGTGGGCAACTGTGAGCAAAGTCAGACGTAAATGGATGATGCATCCATCCTCCAACGGTGTCATCCCAACAGGAGCAGCGGCTGCTGACTGTCACGCACTTCCTGCATGCCTGGTGCCATGCAGGAAGCTTTATACTCACTGCCCCATTAAATGTATCAATTACAGGGCCTCAGAGAGGTAGTGGGAGCCCTAGGAATCTGGAGGACAGAGGAGGGATGTGAGGTAGACCCTGAAGCCAGATCTGAGGAGATGCAGCCTTGAGCTTACTGGACAAGATGATTGCCAGTGGGAGGCCGTCCATCCGGAACAGTGGTTCTCAACTGAGAGGATTTCCCCAAATGACACTGGGCAAGGTCTGGAGACATTCTGGGTTTTCATGACTAGGGGGTGTTACTGGCATCTAGTGGGCCAGGGATGCTGCTCAACAGCCTACAATGCACAGGACAGCCCCACGTAAGTAATAGTTATTGGCATGAAACATCAATAGTGCCATGGCTGAGAAACCCTGGGCTAGAGTGTACAATGACCCAGATGCTGAGGCCCACGGCCTGATAGCTGGTACCCAGCAAGGGCATCCAACCAGCCTGGAGGGTAAAAGGCAGCCGCTCTGCAGGGAGGCGGGTGGGTACGGGCCAGCAGGCAGGCCAGCACTGCAGTGGTGGGCCTTTTCCATGGGGAACCGATCCACAAGCAAAGTTTAGTATACAGAGCTGGTAGCTAGTACAGCAGAGGCTGTCCTAGAGGAGTTGGGGCTGATGGGCCCTCAACACTGCTGGGGTCAGAAAGCAGACGTTGAGCCAGGACTGAGATGAGGGCGAGAGCAACACCAGAGGCAAGAGTCCTAGGAGCAGGGCTTTCTAGGTATCTACAATCTGGGCCTGTCCTAGCACTATAAGTGTTACTCTCAGTAAAGCAGGGCAGGTGCAGGTTCAGATGGGGCCTGGGGATGGAGACTTAGGATTGGCCCTGAGACACCAAGACCCACAGCAATGTGTGTGTGACAGGGAGAGAAAGATAACTAAAGCCAGGTTGGGACAGCCTGTTTTAGGGCCCTGGGCAAACGGGGCTAGAACTAAAGAAACTCCCGCATTCACTACCCAAAAGGCTTATGGGAATGGACCAGGAAGGCAAGTCAGAAAGACTTGGTGGAGGGTGGGGGACGGGCCATGGCAGGAGCTAGTCAGGGTTCTGAGCCCACTATGTTGGGATAGTGGAGGCCTCACAGACAGGAAGGCTCCAAGGGGCTGAGGATCAGAGCTCCCTGGTCAGTTCCCAAGCTGCCGGCTACAGCAACCAAACTCAGGACATCTCCAAAGGATACTCACTGCTTTGTCTCGGCTGAGACCACTGTGATGGTGACTTGCCCAGCCGAGATGACAATGCAACATCCATCCACCTTGGGTCTGGGCCATCTCTTGCCTCTATACAGCCTCCTGTAGCTCTGCCCCAGAAAATATGCCCAAATGGCTTTCTTGCTGATGTCTAGGACCTCCACTCTCTCAACACTATGGTCTTCTGGAAGAAGTGCTTGGTCAAGACCACCCAACATTTGGAATAGTCCGGGTAGGAGGAAGTAAGTCTCTGACAAAGAAGGGTCTCTCAGAGAGGACTTGTCAGGCCCCTGTGTGCCTGTCAGAAGCTTTGCCTGGAGCAGTGTTGGGGGAAGCTGGGTAATTTACAACATTCATCATGGCCTTCTGAGTGGCTCTCAAGTTCCTGGCCTCCCTGCCCTGATGCTATTCCTTAAAACAGGCCCTGAGGCAGCTCAGGTGAGCCTCAACGTGCAGGATACCTGACAAGGGGGGTAGTGCAGACCTCTCATCACACACCGCCAACTCCAATGAAGCATCATTTGTTGTCTCTGGAGCACAATGTGCCCATCACCAAACGGGCTGGGAGCTTGTGGCCTCTCAGGAACCTATGCCCTGATGCGGAGCGGCCCTTCAATAAATACAATAGATGACAGCCTAGTTCTCTCTGCTCCATCTGACCATGTGGCCCCATAGAGTTGGACAGGCCACTGCCATCACCCCGCCCTGTGCCTGCCCTGAGCAGACAGATGGATACTCCTAGTGAAGCTGCACTAAGTACTTAAGTGTGATGAAGTCATCACTGCAAGAAAGCTGCATCCATTTTCCTTTACAAATCCCGAGAGACGGTTTCACTTTTAATGACACCCATCTGTGCAAGAGGACTAAACAAGGGGACAGTGGGAGGAAGGTGGGGCTCCCAGGGCCCCTCCTGGGCACCATGCACATCAGTTTCAATGTGTGAAGGAAGCTGGCAGGTGGCCAGCTTTGGTCACCCTTGGGCTGTGATCATAGCAGAGACTGGACACTTCAAAAGTCCTCAGACCCTTTCTGCTGAACTTGTGAAAATGCACGATCTACTTAGTCCCAGCAAGGAACACCTGGAACACGGTAGGTGCTTACCCGTAGGGCTGCCTCAGCCTGACCTCCTACATAAGGGTCTTTGGCTGGTGACAGAATACAGGTAGCTCCCCTGTATTCTGCCCTGGAAAACCCCAGGGCAGAGTGCAGGCACACCTGGCCTGACACCTGCCCCACTGGGGATGGGGGATGTACGTGGCGGGGGGCAGGACAGACTCAAGGAAGACCAGGCAGGTACGCACAAGTTTACACACAAATGTTCGTGCCTGCGTGCACGCATCTGCTCAGAAGACTCTAGATTCCCATGGGGCTCTGGGCCCATGCAGTAGGACCTACAAGAGATACAAATGCTCCCAAGAGTGACTGCTTCCCAAAGGGCCTGCAGGGAAGGAAAGCAGAGCAGTGGCGGACATTAGGAGCTTGCCCAGTGGGAGCTGCTGCTGCTGTCATGGCTGCTGCAGAAAGACGTGGGGTAAAGGAAAGACTAGGCCCATGGCAGCCCCCTTTGTGTCCACACCAAGGGCTCCAAGCAGCATGCCCGGCAGGGGCAGCTCAACTCCATGAAGATAGGGCCAGGCACTGCTCGAGTCCTTACCTCGCACATACAGGTTGGCGGGGGCCGAGTAGCGTGTGCCTGCAGAGTTGGTCGCCACACACTCGTACTTGCCTTGGTCCGACTCCTCACTGCTCTCAATCTGCAAGGCACCTGTGGGGACATGAAGACAGAGTTCAGGCCTGGAACACGGATAGGAGTCTCGACAGCATTTGTGGCTTGTGTTGACCAGATGTTGCAGACATTGGGGCCATATCCCAGCACCAGTGCTGTTTCCAGGAAGCTCTCCCGACTAGTCCAGTGGCCTCCGGGCTGGAAACGAGGGTTGCACTCTGGAGCACAATCCTGCCCCACCCTGCAGTTCAGTCGGGCCTATCGGCTCTGCCAAAGGCTCTACCCCTACCCTTAACTCCACTGAGTGCCCACCACGCTCTGGCCAGGATGCATCCCCATTAGTGCTCCCGGCCATGCCAAGCCACACGGAGCCAGGTGTGGGTGGGAGCAGCCTGTAGACCTTGAGGCCTGGGGTGGTTTATAAGCATGCAATGCCCTCATTAGGCAAGAGCTTGGGAATCTGCCACCCACCAGAACCCCAGAGGAAGGATGGGGCTTGCCTTGGGGGCCTGGTGCCCAGTAGCCTCTGCTCACAGCACCCATCCTTCCTTCCTACCCTACCCCCACCCTGCTAGCCCCACCCATTCCGGCTCCTCTCCTCAGCCTGGTTCCACTAAAGTGCTTCGACCCACCACGGCTCCTGCATAATTCAGGAGGCTAATGGAGGCTGTAGCTCCCACTCAGGCCGGCGCCCTGAGGGGCTGCTCTGGCCGCAGACGGACAGACAGGAGCCAGAATTGGGGGAGCAGCTGAAAAGGACCCTCACAGAGGATAGAGGAAACCTAGGCTCAGGGCCAGTCCTGGTAGGTCCAGACGGGGGAGCCCAAGGTGAGGGTAGCAGTGGGGTGTGGGGCAAAACCACTCAACTTGGCCACCCCACTCTCCAGGCCAGGCAAGAAACACTTGAAAAAACTGCTTATGAGAGCACACTGAGCAAGCTGTCTGTGACAGTAACACCCTGGGGTACAGGTAACACCACTTCCCTGAAACTAGCCAGCAGACAAATCACATTCACATAGGACGATCCAATAGACAGTTAATAACCCCACAGAACAAAGCCTGACATAAAACCACTGCCTGCACAGAACAGAGTGACCCTAGCAGCTCTTTCCCTCCCAGGGCCCAGGCAGGCTGATGGTCATACCCACACAGGACACAGACAGAACCTGCTAGCCCACCTGACTAGACAGGAGCGACAGGAAAAGTACCAAGCCATGCTCTCATGGCCCAGCCCGAAGGGCGAACCACCATGGGCCTGGGAGCTGGAGATGGGACAAGGGGCTGCCTAGGCTTGGCCCTGATATAGGACAAATGGTCCTGGCCTCAGCCTCCCCATTGACCATCAGGGAGTGTGAGGGCCCAGGACACATACCAAATACCCATCTCCTGCGAGAGCAGCCCAAGGGTACCCAACAGGTCATGGTCATGGGATGAATGGACACTGTTTACAGAAAATGTTCATTTGAGCAGGTGGGGGTGACACCCCTGGCTGGGTGGGGCTGCACTAAGGTCAGCTCAGCTGAAGGGTGGTGCCACAGGCAGGAACAGGAAGTAGTACCTGGGTAAGATCCCTATTGGGGGTGGAAACTCTCCTGTGTTCAGAGCCAGGACTGGTCAGGGACCCTGAGCCTATTTGTACAGAGAAACCCCCAAATCTGGAACCAAAGCCCACAGGGGGGCAGCTGCTCTTCCCAGCCTCAACTTCTATGCTGAGACCACCTTGGCCCTGAACTCTGAGGGTCTAGATGTGCCCAAGTACATTGAGAGGTGGGGAGAAAATAATGTAAATAAATACAGAAGTAACCATTTATAAGCTGTCTGCTCTGAGCCAGACACTACCCAAATCCTCATTCTCTCCTCTAATCCCATGAGGTGGGGCCTGGGTCCCAAATTAAAGAGGAGGAAACAGACTTCTGAGAGAGAAATCCATTTTCTAAAGGTTGTGCAGGTGGTGAGTTAGACTTGAACCCAGATCTCTGAATCCAGGGTCTGGGCTTTGAACCCCTAGGCTGCAGGACCCTGCTGCATGAAAACGGCTGAGTGCTGACAGGGCAGGGGATTCAGTCACATGGGACCCTGTATTTCTCAGCTGACATCCTAGCACCTAAAGTCTTTACTACATGTTCCCCCTAGTATTTGCTGGGCTGAGGGATTTACAGGACGGTCCTCATTCTACTACAGATCCAGGACGTTAAAGGGGGCATTCATAATTGAGGGCCCCAAGACAAAAAAGGTTCTCAAGAGGAAAGGCAAGACTTGGTCATGCTCCCTCACCTCACAGGAATACTCTCCCTCTGTGGCCAGCCTTGGGGACCAGGGCTGGGCTTCACTGCGGGAGCCGACAGGCCCCTTCTGTGGGACTGGCCCAGAAGGCCCAGGTGGTAGGGCTTGCTGTCCCCAAGGCAGGGCTCAGCTGAGTAGCTCCACAATCCAGACTTGCAATGGATGAATCCACAGGAGGGAATGACTGAGAGTGGATGTGTGTGGTGGCTGGTGGTGTTGAGGGGGCCAGAGCTGGAGATGAGGAGGCTGGAGAGGTCAGGATGGGGATGGGGGAGGTGACAAACTGGACGGGATGGAGTGGTGGTGACGGCAGTGGCAAGGCGTGGCGTGGCGAGATGCACGACAGCATTCTTACCTCTAATTGGTGAACCACCTGGCGAGGTAATTTGAATGCAAATAAGATCAGAGAGAAGCATTAGTACAAAAGGAAGGAAAGCCACAAAAAGCCAAATCAGATAAAATGAAACACAAGAAAGGGCCTTAAATACATGGAGAAATCGAGGCCTGAGTTAGGCTGATGCAGGTAATGTGCGTGCAAGAACCAGGCTGAGTGTGGGTGAAGTGTGTGTCCCCCAGGTCACTGGCACTGCTCTGAGGAGGGGGAGAGTGGGCAGGGGTCAGCAGGGCTGGGGGTGATGGGAATCAGAACGGTGAGTCAGGGCTCCTACATGTAGACCCTGCTGGCTGAGGCCAATAGATGGCAGAGGTGAAGAGGTGGCAACCCCATCCTGCAGGGCCACCCAAATCCACAGGTGGGTAGATTTTAAAACAAAGCACTTACCAAAATAAAACAGGGCCTTTAAACAGACAGAAGAAAGGGCAAAAAAGGAGGGCTCACCTTAGGTGACCACCAGACCAGGTTTCCCTGCACACACACAGCAGCCCACCTTGCCATGGATGAGGCTAAACATGCAACCCAGTGGCAGACTCCCTGTAAAGCCCACTCAACTCTGCTAAAAACTGAGTGACTACTGAGCTTCTCCCCAAACTGACCGGTGAGAGCCGGAGGCCAGTGCTCGCCCCTCGCCTGTTCAGTGCTTCATAATCCTGGGGATCAGAAGCCAGAGGGCCAAGTGCTCAGCCTCCAAAAGCCTGGTGCAGGGCTCGTGTGAGGTCTGAGCAGGCTCCTTCTCAACGGGGGCCTCCTCTGAGGCTGTGCTCAGGCTCTTCTTCTACCACCATCTCACCCAGAGGAGTGAGAAGCCTGTGGGCGGGCCCAGGCCCTGTGCTGTCCATCCTGCTTCTCTCTGTCCACTTGTGGGGGATAGAAGTATACCGAGAGAAAAACGGATCACTATGTTTCATTGAACCTGCCAACATCTGCCTGGGAGGAATTCTCCAGCTCTGTGAAGGAGTGAGGAAACAGACTGAGGAACATTAAGTGACCTGCCCAAAGCCCAAGGTCATACAGCTTGTGAGTGAGGTGGCAGGAACTAACCCGGTCTGTCTGGCTCATGGCCTTCCCACTAGACTAGGCTGCCTCCTGCAGACACAGAGACTGGAGAGAAGGCAAAGGCAACTGTTGGGACCTGAGGTGTGTATGTGAGGCAGTGCAGAGAGATCGTCTAGAAAGAACCATTGTTACAGTGATCTGCCAAACTCAGTCCAGAGAAATTTAGTGTCCTTGAGATCCTTCAGGGGGTCCACAAGGTCAAAACAATTTTTATAATACTAAGAAATTATTTTTCTTTTTCACTCTCGTCCGCTCATGAACACACAGTTGAGTTTCCCAGAGGCTCCACGATGTGTGATATCACAAAAGATCGAATACAGCAGATAGGAAAATCCAAAAGAAAAAGAAAAAAAAAAGCAAATCCAGCTGACTTCTATTTGGCCCAATTAGAGATATGTAAAAGTGTAAAACAAAGCTACTCTTTTCTCACTAGATGTTTTTGTTTTAGAAAATATAATAATTTTTTGTTAAAAATGTTATGTTAAATGGAATAGGTTTTGAAGTTATTTTAAAATGGATTAATAAATATTTAAGATCTTCTCAGCATTAATATCTAATATGGTAAATATTGATAGATAAAATCCATACAAACTAAAGCTCTTTGAGGTCCTCTGATACTTATAATTGGACGTCTTGAGACCAAAAAGTTGACACCACTGATCGACTGCTATAGTCTTGGCCTGCTTTGGGAGGGGGTGGCAGGGTAAATGGCCAAGGTCTGGGACGCCTAGCTTCTGGCTTCACCTCTTCTAAACCTTAACCGTCTGTGTGATGAGTCTCTGGACACCTCAGAAAAGCCATGTGCCCATCTGTCCATTTCACAAAGTAGTTGTGAGAGACTGGAGGGAACCCGGGAATCAGCACTGCACATAATGGGTGGCAGTGTGCTCAGACCAAAGGGAAATGGTGACCACATACCAAATGCGTGTGTGCCCTCCTGGCAGAGATGCAGCAGACGGCGGGGCAGAGTGGGGGTGGGGAGGAGACAGGCTCTTCCCGTACAAGCTGAGGCTGGCCAGTAGAGTAAGGGGCTGCAGGCCGCAGGCACACACTGAGGACTGCTCTGCACTTCCCTCTGGGTCCCATCCGCTGGGGCCAGTGGGTCTCCTCCTGCAGCTAGATGCTGGCATCTCTGCTCGAGGCCCTGCAGTCTAGGTTCAGGGGTCACGGAGTGTGGAAGGAGATAGCTCTCTGGGTAAGCACATAGACATGTGCATTAGGGTGGTCCTTGATGGCGACGGGGATGGATGGCGGCTACCACACCCAGGCCTCTGGGATGAGTGGAGCACAGGTGGTGTCCTTGGGGCCC
Source organism: Pteropus medius (assembly GCF_902729225.1). Classification (NCBI taxonomy): domain Eukaryota; kingdom Metazoa; phylum Chordata; class Mammalia; order Chiroptera; family Pteropodidae; genus Pteropus; species Pteropus medius. Next base: position 449,371 of record NW_024340701.1, on the reverse strand, counting down.
CATCCAGGCTTGGCAGAACATGTGGCCAACAGCTCCTTTCAGGACCCAGCAGCAGCTCAGAGCCCCACTTGAGAGGTCAGCCCCTACATATTGTTCTGGCGACAGTGCCTACTCCTGGCTCAATTTCTACTCTCTCTGAGCGTGTCCCTATTCCTCTTGGGCCCGCCCTGGGTCTCAAGTTCAGATTGTCTAAGAGGCTCATGTTGTGGCAGCAGGTCATGTGACTTCAGTGGAGAATGAATCTGCTGAGCAGAGCTCACACCTGGGATCAGGCCACAATCACCCTCCTACCAAGCTCTGTTCTGGGGCCACACCCTGGTGACAGGTGCTGTGGCTCAGCCCACAGATGCCTGAGGAGTTCTGGGTACTAGTCAGTGGGGGCCTGAGTCTGGAGAGCATGAGACTGTGGAGCTCTGCAGCCCTAGCAGAGTGTCGCCACTCCCCAGGGCCCAAGTTCTGTATACGTGGTATTAGAAGGCTCCTGGGGAACCTTGCAGGGGAGCTCCCTGGCTCTGCATCTCCATGTGTGACCCCAGGTGACTCCCTTAACTCAGCTGTCAAGTGGGCATGATAATCACAGCCTGTCCTACTTCTCAGAGAATCAAGTGCAACCAGAGGCAGGAAAGCGCTTTGTAAACTGTCGGTGATGCATAAACCGTGAAAGTCTCTGTAAACAACCAGTGCTCGGGGCCTGATTCCACTCCATGAAGGACTGTCCCTATAAATGTGCATGGAACAGCCCCAGCACCTTCCTGAATGGTTAACAGGATATGAATAGCAGCTACTAGGTTTAGGAGCTAGGGGCCAGAATCAGGCAGTGACGGGGGAAGAGTCCTGTCCATTATTGCTAAGGTGGGATGACTGAGTCCCCTCAGGTGCCATCTGGCTCCATCTCAGCAGCTGGACTCTGGACCCACAACCCTCAGGTCACAGCTGCCAGGGGGCAGGAAAGGTCGAAGACATCTTCCCTGGACCTGGGAAGCAGGAGGAGTGGACATCGGTCTGCACGGACAGGGCTCAAAGGCCACGTTCATGCAATCATTCATTGACAACGGCTCAGAGATACCTGTCTATGACTGGGCTTGCGTTGGGGGTGGGGGTGGCAGGCGGGGAGGGCCTCGCAGACAGGAGCCAGACCCAGGCCCTCCCTGCAAGGAGTGCCCCGTCTAAGTGAGCAGAGCTGGAGCCCAGTGGTAAAATGTAATGCGGGAGTCCTCAAGGAGTAGGCCTTGGGCAGAGAAGGGTCAGGCTTCATGTGCTGGTGAATGGGACTGGAGGGCCAGGATAGGGTCAAGGTGGCTCAGTGCAAGTCAGAGCGACTAGAAATTAAGAAGAGCCCCATTCCTGGCCCTCAGCATAAACCAGGCCACAAACTAAAGCTCTAATGACCACTGTCTCAGTCCTTTCTCTAAGTCTTTCTTAAAGATGAGGAAACTGAAGCTCAAAGAAGTTAAACAACTGAGGGCACAGAGCCAATAAGTGGTGCAGCCAGAACGCGATGAGATAAAGTTGGAGACGTGAGCAGGAGAAGATAGAGAAGGGTTGCGTGTGCCAAGCTCAGGGGCATGCACCTGACCGTGTAGGCAGTGAGGCTGTCAGAGCACAGAGGGACACGAGCAGAAAGCTCTGATGGCTGCTGGAGGATGCATTCAAGGGGAGAGCCTGGAGGCAGGGAGAGTAGTGTCTGGTAACCTGGGACATGGCCAAGTCGGAGAAAGGAGAAAAGGAGACCAACCTGAGAACCATGTGGGTTTAAGAGGACTTGATGGTTTCATATTGGAGGAGTCAGAGTATACTCCAGGTTATAGGTTGGGGAGCCACCACCCACAGAGAGAGGGTCAGTGGGAGAATGACAGCTGTTTGAGAAGGAGGTTATCACTCATCACTGTCAGGGTGACACCCACAAGGCTTGGGTTGGAGAGACAGGACTGAGAGTTGCAGGAGTAGAAAGGGTATCTGAAGCCACAGGAGTGGGTGAGCTGGCCCAGGAAAGGGCTCTGTCCATGGGGCAAGGGCAGGGCTCATGGGCTACCAAGCTAGAGGAACAAGCAGAGGAAGAGAAAGCTGCAGGGCAGACAGAGGAAAGCCAAGGAGACGGGGAGGGAGTAGGTGAGAAGGAGGGAGGGGTGTGGACTCCTGCTGAGAGGACCAGGAGGCTGAGGCCTGAGCAGCAGCACTGGGTGAAGTGCTCACAGGGCAGGAACCAACTCACAGGGCAGTGAATGGGTGGCACAGGGCCCGGCACACAGCAAGCACTACATAAATACTTGATGATCGAATGTGCAAGACAGCGTGCCTTCCAGAACTGATGCCACAGACAGTCAGTGCCATTTAGGGTGGAGGCCAGACCTGCGGGAAGGACCATCTGGCTGCTTGGGGAGCCTGCCTGGGGGACTATGTGGAAACACAGGAACCGAATCATGCCGGCCGGTGGGCAGTGCTGGGCAACGGCTGCAAATGCTGCCGGACTGTTTCCTGCCTTGATTATGGCTGTTTTAATTAACTGCGCTACAGCTGCCTCCATCTTGTTGAGTTTTAATTAAATTAAATGAGCTAACACTTTGTAGGCTGTCTCAGGCGGCCATCGCTGGGGCCGGAATCCTGCCCCTGCTGGGCAAATCATTTCTCTCTCCTCTCCCGGGCCCCACGAGGGTGTCTACCTGGTGGGAATTGGTAGGGAGGGGCTGGCATTACAGGGAGCGGCAGGGGTGCCTTTGAAGCTGGCAGAGCCCTGAAAGGAGCAGAGTTGTGTCCTCCTTCGCAGTGTTGAAATCACAGCTGAGGGGCGGCAGGGGCTCTGGCCAGCACTGGCCATTTTGTCTGAGCCCCCCATCCCACAGCTAGCAGGAGGACTTCTGGACCAAGGCCTATTGGTCCAGCCATGCTGGCGGCAGATGCAGAATGCAGCTAAGCTGATTCTAAGCCTCCTTTCCCGCCTGCTCTGTTTCCACAAAAGCGGAATCAATTATCCTGGCGGAAGCCTTACAGGCAGATCGATCAATGGGGCGACACCTCCCGTCCTGGTCAAGATGGCAACCTTGCTCCCAGGGCTCCAAACTGGCTCTACTAAGACATCCATAGGAGACAGGTGGCCCTGGTGGCCGAGGGATGGCAGAAGTCCCCCTGGCTGCAAGCCTCTGAGGTCCAGCCTTTTGAAGCCTGATGAATCAGGCATCTTTGGCCTCTTTCCCTGCTGTCTGGAGAAGCAAAGAGAAGCATCGTCCAGGCCCCCTCTCAGGCCAGGCTGCAGGGAAGGTAAAGGATGAACACCCACAGAACAATTTCGAAGAGCCCAATACCAGGCTGGGCACAACATCTATGCTGTGAGGGGCAGAGCTGGCCCTATCCGGAGTCTGACAGTCCGGGAAGCTAAAAGAATCTTTGATGACTAGTCCTAGCTGCCAAGCTCTTTTCCCAGGCTGGGTGGGTCTACAGCAAAATCCAGCCCACCCACTGGGTGCCCTCTGCTCAGCTGTGGAGGGTCAGCCCCAGGCTGAGGCCTCTTGTAGCTTCCAGGCACCCAGGCCCAAGAGGGAAGGCTGTGCTGGACTCTGACCAAACACCTTTCCTCACGACTGTACGGCCCCTTGACCCTTACCCTCTGCTCACCTGAACGCAGCTGCTTGATACGGCCATTGCTTGTGGCGGGATCCACAGGAAGGAAGTCCTTGAACCAAGAGATCTCAGGGTCTGGATTCCCGCCTGCTGCGCACAACATGGTGGCCGTGCGTGCCTTCTCCACCACCTTCAGCTGAGGCCCCATGTCGATGGAGGGGAAGCCAGGGGGCAACTGGTCCTCTGCAGACAAAGAGCAGATGTGTGCATTAGCGCTGGGACCCTGCTTCCCCTCACTCTCAGGTTGGCTGGGATCCTCAAGATTCTTCTCTCTCCGATCCCCGACTTCTAAACAGAATCCCAACTCCCACTGCCCAGGCCGGCCCTCCCCTCCACAGGGAGCTGGTTTCCAGGTCTGAGGAGCAACGCCTCAGACTGAAGATGTCAGAACTTATCTTTCTGGGCCCTGGGAAAAAACGAGGATTGACGCTCTGCTGGCCACAGCACAAAGTGCTACACAGACGCTAAGCTGCAGGGGGACCCACAGCTGACGTGGTGGCATCGATAGCCATACTAAGCCCAAAGGCTCCTTGTCTGTCCAGCACCCACCCCTCCTGTCTGCACATGTAGTGTCCCCTCCACTTCCTGCATCTAGTCTTTAGCTCCATCATATGGCAGAGCCCGACGTCACAGCTGTGTTCTAGTCCTGACTTTGAACACCTCCCGCCCTACCAATGAGCTAGCTACCCTTGACCCCGGGTCCTGACTCTGACCCATTCTCTACTGCAGCCTTGACCCTGACCCTCCTCCCTCACTCAGTCCTGACTCTGGGGTCCATGGTCAGCCCTGGGGGCCATGTCTGAGCATGTGAAGGCTAAGGAAATAAAAAAGCTCTGAGGACACCAAAAGTTGATGGGGGCGGGGGACGGGCAACTCTCCCTGCCTGCCATCTCCTGGCTCGCAGAGGAGTCACTTCCACGGGTGCAACAGGAACAGATATCAGCATCACACCCCCACTGCAGTGCGCATGGACTGCTGAGGCAGCCCTGAGGGGCTATGGGGCAAGGCTGCTCACTCCCCTCCCCTGAAAGCACAGGGGCTGGGAGCACAGGCTGGTGCAGACCGAGTGGGACTCCCACTTCCACCACTCACTAGCTGTGACCTGGGTGTGTTACTAATCCTCTCCACGTCTGTTTTTACCTGTAAATGGGGTTCAAGTGCCCACCTCATAAAGCCAGTGTGAGGACTGTATGTGATAATGATGTGCGCGAGGCGCTGGAATGTGTATGACAAAGAATCTGCATCCAGTGACTGCTAGCTGGCACTATTATACCTAGAAAGGGCTGAGCCACTGGGGCAGACAGGTACCAAGACCAGGGCCTGGGGCCCCTTTCTCATCCTGGGCTGGCGAGAGGCCCCTCCCCGAGGAACAAATCAAGTGTGTGAGAACTTGCCAGAGCCTCTCCACCAACGTGGGTGCTTGGTAAGCCCAATGTAGGAAGAGGAACACTGTCCATTGTCAGTCTCCTGGTAGGGGAGCGGGGCTCTACAGTGGAGACGAGGAGACTAGCACAGTTCTGTACCTCCCTCCTACAGGTCCAGCACAAGATGGGTTTGTGGGGACATTTGCTGAGGTCAGGCTCCTATGCTGGGGAAAAGGCATGTGGCATCCTGAGGAGGGAAGAAATTAAAGGCTGACAGCACTGTCCTCTCTGCAAGCTCTGAGACCCAGGGAGACTGACTAAGGATGAGGGGCAGGCAGGACAGGAAGTAGCCCCGAAAAACAGAGTTAAGACATCCCTCTGTGTGGTACCAAACCCCAGGGGGTGCTCTGCCAAGGTTCCAGCTGCCAGAGGCATCCCAAAGGAATTGTAGTCCCATTGGAAGATGGGGTCTGGGGGTGGGGAGCAGCAGGGCTCCCAGCATGGCCTCACCTCCCCAGCCTCTCTGGTAGCTAGCAGTATGCTTCCTTACCTGCAGCCCTATAAACTCCGGACGTGACCCCGGCATCTCCTTGGCTGTAAATATGATCCCATAGCATCCTAACTTTCAGCTCCGATTTTTTTATTTTAATGTTAAACAGTGGTGAGAAAAGAGAGGACAAAAATGAGGCAGGACTTGGGATGTACCAAGCAGGGAAAGAGCTGCCTTTGGCTCTGCCATCTCTTGCTTTCACAGGAAGGCCTAGGCTGGGCCTGAGGCCTGGGGGGAAAACCCACCCGATCTCTCTGCCCTCCACAGCAGCTGGGGGACACTTAGGATTGTCAAAGCCATCCCGGCCCACCAGGGTACTAGTCTAGTTTCTGCCAGGGTACCAGGTCTCAATCCTACCTGCTTAGCCCTCCTGAGGGGAAGGGGAACAGAGCCTGCCAGAGTCGGGGTCCAGGAGTCAGCTGGCCCCCAACTCTATCAGCAAGGTACCGATCAAGGATAGGGAAGAAGTACAAACATCTGCAGCCCTGTGTCCCGGGAATCTACTCTGAATTCTTAACATCGGGAAGGTCTTCGGGATTTATGCCAAATTAAGGAAATTAATTTTCCTCCTACAATTATTGTGCCCTCAATGGCTCTGTCCTTGGCTTAGATCATCCCTCAGGCACTGCTGCCAGAGCCTACAACTGGCATGTGTAAAGAGCTAGCCATAAAACAGCAGGACCCAAAAGCCAGTCCCTTGTGCCAACGAGGCTTCCAGGCAGAACTCACAAGGCCAAAGCTCTACACCTCAGAAAGGAGAAGCGTGCCTCACAGGAGGACTCCAGCCCTTCGGGAGTGACTGCTGCTACCTCTTCCTTCTATACTCACCCAGGGGCCTCGAGCACATTCGTATGTAGCCAAGGACTGCAGCCGATTACTGATGTCCACCTCGTGTCTGGCCAACCTGAGCACTGGGCATGCTGCTGTAAAGTGACCTCACTGAATGGCACATTTATCGCCCTCCCGGCCAAGTACCCACAGGAGCTGGGTCCACTATAACCGGAACGACTCAGGCTAAAGACCAGCGCACATTCCTCATGCAGATATCACACGATCACTCCAAACGCAACAACAGGGAAAACTGAGGCCCAGGTATGAGGGAGAAGAGTACGTTAATGGAGCGTTTACTACGTGCTAGGTACTGGATTAAAATGCTCACCAAAATTTAATCTTTACCAAAACCCTGTGGTACGTGAACAAATGGAGGCTTAGAAGATCTAGAAACCTGCCCAAGGTCATGGAGCTAGATGGGAGGTGGGGGCTGGGATAAGACCGGGTGGCCTGGCAGGGCTGGGTCTGGGCAGGGCAGGGAGGTGAGGGTGTCCCTGGGGATGCCCCGCCACCATCCTGACTCACTTCCCAAGGTTCCCGCTGCACCCCTCAAACCACGCCCTCCACGGTCTTCAGGGGCTCAGTGGCTCCACCACCGACCCCTCTACACACAAACTGCGGCATTTTTATTTACTGCAGAACAAACCTGACTGTCCCCACACGTGGCCACCCGCGGGCACGCTCCAACGTTCCAACACCTGAAAGTACCGGTCACAGCTGAGTCCACTCAAAACCCTGTCCTGTGGATCGGGCGGGGAGAAAGGGCCCCTCCCCCTTCCAGGCCACCCGGTAACCATGGCAACGGCGAGCGGTGCGCAAAAAGGGCTGCGCGTGCCTGTGTCCAGGCTGCCTGCATCTGTGATCCAAGCAGCTGCCGCCCCTACCCCAGTCTGGGTGGAGCCACCGCCCTCCCTCCCAGGACTCTGCTTCCCAACTCCAGGGAACCTTCCCTCTTAGGCTTCCTTCCCCAAGGGCAGCTGAGGGTGTGTGGGGGGGTGGAGGGCTTTCCCCGCCCCGTGTGCCCGCCACAGCGGCAGGGGAGGTCTCCACACCTGCCTCGCAGCCTCAATGCGTGGAATCTGCAGTGGGGCCGAGATCCCTCTACCCTCTGATAAGGGATGGAAAGATAAGCCCTTGGGGACTTTAGGGGACTTAAGAGGTACCAGGAGCCCAAGTCTCTACAGCTGTTTGTGGATTCCAGATACACGCGCAGGTAGGGTGCAAACATTCTCCACCGTCTGCCCGCACAGACCCCTGTGTACCTGTGCTGGGTGCACATGTGTCCGTGACTGGCTCCTGCTCCTGAACTGCGCTGGTTTTCAGAGACCGCAAAGGGAAACCTGATCCCTTTTCCCTGTCCTCACTGGGCAGAGGAAGATAACAAGGTGTGTGTGGGGAGCGGGGTGTTTGGAGCCTAAGGTTCAGATAGGGGCAAGAGCTTGGCTGAGGTCCCACAGCAGTGGTGGAGTGGATCAGTTCAACTCCACAGCTCACCTGACACTTTGGTGGCTTCTGGAGGAGAACAGAGATTTAAGAGAAGGAAACACTTGAGAATGGGAGGCAGGGAGAGGTTTCGGGGGGAGGGAGGGACTGCCTCAGTAAAGGCTGTGGGAGGGTGGGGAGACCGTTGAGGTGAGCCTGGTTGGAGCTAAGGAAAATGTTGGGGTCCTGATAGATGAAGACTAGGGTGAGGGTGGACAGGGAGTTGGCTTAGGCTGGTTGCAATGACGGGGAGGGAGGCTGCTGAGGGCCCCTACAAAACGCACAGATCTCATTGTCCAGCTCACCTTGGGAGGCCTGAGGCAGAGTCTGGGCCAGAGGGAGGGAGCTAGCTGCACTAGGGAAGCCAACAGATGGAGACGCCTTGCGGGGTCCCAGGGTGGGCAGCACCGGCTGTCAGCATGACCTTCTCACCCTTGTTTACCCGGCTTCGTGGCGTCTCTGAGCATAGGCAGGCACACAACTGCATACACATACACAGGCTCCCTGGGGCGGCACCGTCTGTTAAGCCTGACCCCCTCCCCTGTGCGTGTTGGGCCTGGCACCCCCCTGTCTCTGAACACACAGACATCGAGAAACATGCACAGTCACGGAGATATACATGGCGAAAGATACAGGTGCAAAAACAGAAACCAACATGTGCGTGTGGAGGGCACCTGCAGTGACAAGCACCTGTGGAAATACTCATGCAAGCAGATCCAGAGGCAGTGCACGCAGACGTACAAACACGTATGTGGAAACATGCAGTCAAGAGACACACGTGTGCTGAGGCACGTGAACCTGGAGACAAACACAGGGATAGAGATACGGAAAATGCAAAGACCTGTAGAGACACACGAAGGAACCTCATGGGTAGCTGAGGCTCCCCCGGCCCTTATGCACTCTCAGGAAACAAGGCCACCTCAGTCCCTATCCCTGAGACAGCTCCATCCTCAGTAGAGTCAGATCGAGACACACCCTAGAAGCAGGAAGGCCTCCACAGACCTGCAGGATCCCACTCTTTCCCAGAGACCCCCGCCCTGCCCCCAGGCTTCCAGGCAGTAAGGGGGGCCTGGGGAGCCTTGGGCCCATCTCCCTTCACAGATTTCAGTCTTGATTTTCAGCTTTTTCCAAGAGAAAACTCCCACCTCTTTCAGCACTCAGATTTCATCAAACTTGGCATCTTAAAAGCCTGTTTTGTTTTTGAATCTGAGCTGTTTGGGGCCTGTCGGCAGCAGCCGTGGCCTCCTCCTCTCAGTCCCCACCCCCAACCAGGGTTTCCCTGGCACCTTGCACAGCCCTACTCAGCCTGGTTGGTGTGGCCTTCCCGCAACACACACCCAATTGACTGGGGGCCATCTCCTGGACACATACCCTATACACTCTGGCTTCCGGGCCCTAGCCCATACTGGACTCTCCTGGGGTTCCCCCACCTCCGTCCAGCTCCAGGGAGGTTCTTTTGATGCATTTACTACCTGCCCCGTACTCCACACCAGTTCGGGCCGTCACTCCAGACCACTGACAGCCTCCCACTCGCTTCTCAGGCCCCTGCAGCCCAGCTGTCACCCCCACTGTTTCCTGCCAGGAAGCTCCCCAAGGTCAACCATGAATCCATGGAGATAAACCCAGAGGACGCTTCTCAGCATCATCTTGCCTGACCCCTGGACAGCACTCCCTCTTCATGTTTTCTTTCCTCTTGACTTCCATGGCCTTACTTCCTGTTTCCCTACCTCTCAGGGCCCTCCTCACCAGACTCCTATGCAAACTCTCCTCCCAACATGAAGAGTTAGCTTATGGGGCTCCATCCAGGTCCCTTTCTTCCCCTCTTGGCTCTGGCTCCCTGAAATTTGCCATGTCTGGGCCTTCAAAACTCCATCTCTAGATGTCCCTTAGAGCAGCGGTCCTCAACCTTTTTGGCACCAGGAACCGGTGCTCCTATGAGCATCTAATGCCTGATGATCTGAGGTGGAGCTGAGGCGGTGATGCTAGCCCTGGGGAACAGCTGCAAATACTCGCCTGCCACTCACCTCCTACTGTATGGCCCCGTTCCCCCCGGGGGTTGGGGACCCCTGCCTTAGAGTGCCAGGCGAATCTGAACAAGGCCTCCTTGATGTCTCTTCCGGATGCCTGCACATGCCTGATACAACGAATTTCTTACTGGACTCATCCACCTGCCCCTTCAAACCTGGTCTTCTTCCCATACCTAAATCTTGGAAAATAGCATTGTCATCTACCTGGCCCCAGAGCCAGTAACTCAGAGGCTCCCGCCACCTTCCCAATCCAATAGGTAGGCAGACAGGCCACCACTCTTTCTAAACTGCTTGTAACCCAGTCTCTTCTCCTCCCCAGTGCCTGGTTTTGGGTGACTGCTACCTACTGCTGGGCTGCAAGGCTACCCCAACTACTCACTGGTCTTCCTCCACCTCCACCTCTACTTTCAGGTGGAGCATAAATCTGACTGTGCCCTTCTCCTGAATAAAACTCCCTCTGGCAACCAGAGGAAGAGGGCACCTCACCAAGAATAGAGAATATGCACACACAGGGGCATTTAAAGCCTCCAACTTGGATAGCTGTTCCTAGAGCTGCCAGCTCCTCACTGTGGTTATGAGGCTAGCAGAGTGGGGAGTAATCAGAGTGGGGAGTAATCAAGGGGGCCGTGCACATAATAGGGCTTTGTAAACACCTGTGGCTACAGGAGTAGAGGGGCTAGGTGGGCACAGGGGATCCAGGTACCCAGTGTCTGTGATTAATAGAGGAGGCAGGTATACTGCCCACCCCACAAGAGGGACCATTCAGAAGGGAGTCCACTTGGGCCCTTGAAGGCAGATCAGAACTAGAAAAACTGGGAGATTCCAGGTACCAAGAAACCCAGAGTCTGACCGTCAAGGGCCTCCTAGCAGTGTCCACCCTCCTGACATCTCTCATCCCTATGTCTGGGGCTCCAAATTCTCCAGGAAATGGTTGCAGAGTCTCATATCTGCATGGTTTCAAATGCTACTGTGGCCACGATTGGGTGTGGAAGGACAAGTCACAGAGACCAGTCAGTGGACCAGAAGCATGTAAGTCATGCCTCAGCTGCGAGGGGAGAAGCAGAAGCTGGCCTGGGTTCTAGGTCTTCTGTGGCTACAAATTAGGGAAATGACAGGCTCTGCTTCCACAAAACCAGCCTGTTACGCAGACACACATGCAGGCAACAGGAAGGGAGCACACCCTGCTACCTGGGAAGTTATTCTCTGCTTGTGGTAGCCCTTTATCCAAACTCCGCACCCCACCCAAAGTCAGGCCTGGGTTGGGGCAGGGAGAGCTGACTCCCTGGGAAACATAAGCTCCTTTACCAGCTCTGCTCCAGGCCTATCTCAGCCCAGGATAGGGGCACAGGTTGCTCATTAGCCCTCATGTCCTTGGGGCTGTTTCCAAAGGGATTATGTGTGGAGGTAGGTGGAGGGGGGTTTAGGAGGTCCTTCATTACCCCACAGGTCCCAAAGCCAGCAAGGGTCAGAGCCAGGGAAGAACCTAGAGATCAGACCCAGCACTAACCGCTCCTCTACCCCAGTTACTACCCACCCCACATGCCTGACAGTCGGCCCCCAAAGCCTGCCCTAGGTGAAACTAGGCACTGCAGGCACCTGGATTCCTGGTCCCATGTGGCATGAATGGTGTGGTCTTGGTCAGTGAGGAGACACCAAGGCCAGATGAAAACAGGTAAAGGGCTTGGTGCAGGGAGGGGAGGGAAAGGAGAGAGTCCTAAAGTCTAGGCAGGATCTCTGTCTGGTACACCCTCCCTCCTGGCCTAGTTGCAGAGGAACTGCTGAGGTGCCATCGAGGGCACTGAGAAGAGCTCAGCCCGACCACTGTCCCACGTTCATCTCTGTCCAGCTGTCCCAGCTGACCAACAGCTCCGAGCAGGGATCCTGTGGGGTTCCAGTGACAATGAGCCCAGACTCAGCATCTCTGACCTCTCACGGCACCAGACTTAAAGCATATTCAGCTCAGACTGTTTGCTGCAAACCCCACTTGCTGTACAGAGCCCATGAGGTGCATACCACCTGCTGTATGTACAACATTCCACATACACACAGCATGATGTACACCACCTGCTGTACACAATAGCCCTCCACACATAGTATGATGTATACCACCTGCTGTATATACCACCCCCCACATAATGCCTGATACACACACGTGTGCACACAGTCTGCTGCACACACCCTGCTGTATATAGAACCTTAAGGCACACACTCGACATACATCTCACATACACACATCTTACACATGGCACACAGGGCACCCAAACCGCACACAGAGTGCCCATTATGTACTGCATCAATGACAAGTCAAATGCTGCTGCCTGTACCCAGAGCCCTCAGAGCGAGGCCCTCCAGGACAAAGTCAGAAACAGCTCATCCCTGAGCCTCAGCCTTCCCCCTACCCCCCTCCCCTTCTCCCTCCTTCTCGGCCATTCCTGAACCTTCCCAAGTTACCGGGGCCCTGCCACACCTCTGCTGTCTGGCCTCCTCCAGGGCTTTCCTGACTACTGTCCTGCCTGGCCTGGAACCCACTGGCCCAGATGAATCTGTGACCTCGAGGTTGCGCTCCAAGACCCTGGCTCCCCGCATCTTCTGGAGGGAAAGGCCAAGAAGCAAGGACTGCCTCCCCTCCCCCTCCACTCCACCTCCCTCACGAGGGAAAATGTCAGATTCCCTGTCTCAGTGGCAGCGGGCGGGTTGGAGGGGGAGTGATTCAGCCGCCTCAAGAGTGTGGAGCGAGAAGAGCTTTTCCTGCCATTACCCGGCAAGGGAGAGGCTGGCGCGCTAATGGCTTCAATTACCACTCAGACAGGAACGCTGGGCGGCGGGCCCTGCACTCCTCACAGCCCAAGATGGGCTCACCCCAAGCCAGCTTGTGCCGCTGAGCAGCCGCCTGGGCAACAGAGGGCAGCGGGGACTCTGCCTGGGGATCGGGATGCAAAGGCCATGACCAGGGGCTCTCCCAGAGAGTCCAGCGGAGTCGAGTGTGAGGGAAGCTGGGCCTGGTTGGGAGCAAGGCACAGCAGAGGACACAGGATGGACTTGCAGACCTGGGTTCCCTTTTGGGGGTGCACTGACCCCTCACCTGAGCCAGGCTGACCTAGGCAGCCCTCAGCCCATTCACTGAAGAGTCCAGCTTCTGCAGAGTGGCCCCAGCTCACAGCCAGTTATTCTTTCACCTGGTTCCTAGACCTGGTTTTCCAGGCCAGCACAGGAGGCCTGGAGGGGCAGGGTTGGGGGGTAGTGGGGTGGGAGGCAGATCAGTCACACTCTGGTCCTGCCCCCTGACACCTTTGAGGCCTCTCATTCCACTCTGTTCTGCCAAGCCCAGAGTTGGTCAAGGTTACACAGACCAACGTGTTAAGTCAGCATTTCATCTTCCTGGTGCTGTATTTCAAGAGCGGGAGGGGCTCATTCAGGCCAACAGTTCTACCCCCACCTGGACAGGGAGGATGGGTAGAACAGGGACCTGCCCCGCACTCTCCCTAACCTCATCAGGGACCTCCCATATCCTAGAAGCACAAACATATCTCAGACCCTCATCCAAGAAGGCCCCTCAGGATGGAGAGACTCCCCTCACTCCAGGTCCTGAAAGACCACCCTCATCCCCCTCAATCCTTTAAAAGATAAAGCTGCCCGGGGCAGTGATGGGGGTAGGCTTGTGTCCACAGAGGACCTGGGGGGCAGGGTACCAGAGCTAGGGTGTAGGGGCTTTGAGGGGACTTCTCTTTCAATATTAACAAAGAGGCCCTCTTTCCCCAAAGAGAGCTCGAGAAGATGCCCTCTGAGACAAGAGTCACAGTCTGGCCCTTCAGCCACTTCCTAGTTTTGCTCTTATAAATGCCAGGGCAGATGGCTCCCTGCTGGGGCAGATACCAACAGGAGGGAGGGCAGTGCTAAAATACCTGTCCTCCTCAGGTCATAAGTGAGGTCAGGGGTGGGAAAATCAGAATACTCAGTAATCAGTGATTCTGGCCTAGGGCCTGTCCTCTGGGCCTCTGCCCCACAGGTAAGTACCTCCATGGGAGTAGACACCACCCAGATAATGCCAGGCAGCCCAGAAACCAGGTACTGCCAGCTCACACGCCTGGTTCTCATGATGTATAGCTTCCAGCCCAACATTCCAGCTACCATACATGATAGAATCTTGTGAAATGCTTAACTACATCATACTGTGAACCCTCCAAACCAGCTTGGGTGGTAGGTATCATATCCTTACAGATGGAGCAAATGAGGCTCAGAGGCATAGTTACTTGCCCAAGTTCATAAGATGAGAGTAATAAGCGGTCCAGGGGCCTTGCTCTTAACCACTGCCCTCCATTGCCCCTCGAAGCTGGAGGGCCCCGCCTCATTTCACAGCAGACACAAGACACAAAGGAACTACCGAGTGGATGCGTGTTTGAACATATAAAGCCATAGCGTAAAAATGGCCAATGCGAAAAGATGCTCAACTGCTCTTGTAATCAAAGAAATGCAAATTAAATTGAGATGCCATTTTTTGCCTATTAGCTTGGAAAAGATATTTTTTTAGTGATAATTCCCACTGCTGGTGAGGATGTGCAGAAACGAGGCCCTCTCATGACCTGCTTGGTGGGAGTGTAAACTGACACAATCTTCTGAAAATACTGAAAGGCTCAGAAATGCATGTGCCATTTGATTCGGCAATTCCACTTCCATGAATCTAGAATAAGAAAATAATCAGGAAGCTGAACACATCTTATCTGCAAAAATACAGAACTTGATTTATAAAAGCATAACTAGGAACAATATATGTGTCCAACAATAAGGGAATGGCTAAATAAATTAGGGTACTTCCAAGTGAGACCGACCCACAGCCATTAAAAATAATGATGCAGAAGAATATTTAATAAAGAGGAAAATGTTCATGATATCTTTTTTTTTTAAAGAGGTCTACAAATCATTGGGCAGAATGTGATCCTGTTTTTGTTATGTATGTAATATACGCACAGAAAATGGACTGTAAGAAAATAATCAAATGTTAATAGTAGAGGTAAGATAACGTGATTTTTACTTTTTCCTATGCACTATTTGTACTTATCAAATTTTCAACAGTGACCATGCACTGTTGTAATTTTTTTAAAAAAGCAACAATCAATGCTATATTTTGAAAATTCACGCAGATATATTCAGACTGATGAATCTATTGTGGCTGGGGGCTGATCATGTCATTCCTCACTCCACTTATGGCTTTGTATGCCCCCAGAAAGTGTTAAATTGTTCTTATCCCCTTCTCTCTGTGCCCTCCAGATCCACCCACCACCCAAAACCAAACTAAGCTAGGAGTGCCCTGAAAGCTCCACTCTCTCCTGACTCTGGGTCTTGGCACATGTCATGCTGTTCCTTTTGCATAAGTCCCCATCCCAACTCCCACTTAACCTCAGGACTCAGCTTAGACAACAGTTCCCTTCCCCCTTTCGCTCCCCCAGTCTCCCCGGTGTCTCCACAGGACTTACTGGAGACTAAAGTCTCAAGGGCCTGGTCAGCTAACCCTCTAGACACAAAGCAGCATTAGAGTTTATAAATAAATGGAGGAACCACAAGGCGAGGGAAGACCCTAAAAACAACAATCAGAGCCCTAGCCCTCGGCCTAGGGCCCTGGCAACAGGAAACATCCTTCCCTGAAGCCCAAGGCAAGTTCCACATGAAAATCAGATCCACTGCCACAAGCCATGTAAGCCAAGAGATACATTACTGCAGGCCCTCGCCTTAAGTCAGACCCTAGACCCCACCTGAGCATTACCCTGGGCTCAGCAGAATACAAAGACACTAGGCACACAGCTGGCCTCGGCACAAGCCAAAGAATCCAGGCCAGATCCAATAACACTCCCTGTCCACCACTTGTCAACCCCAGGATAGCCAGTTTTCTTTTCTGCCAGACACACATGGGCCCACAGCAGGGACAGGGTTGGCTGGCTGGCTGTTCCCACACATCGGTCTACCCACCCACCATGCCATGTCCCTCCCCAGCACATACCTTCAAGAACTGAGAGCTTGGCACTAGTGTTGATCTCTCCCAGACTGTTGGTGGCCGTGCACTCATAGATAGCCTCGTCTCGCTGCACCCTCAGCGGCTGGATCCGCAGCACAGACCCTGCCCCATCATCAAACTCAATTACCTGCCAGAGAACACACATGTGGTTACAACCTGCTCTGGGTCAGTCATCCTCCTGCCTCCCAAAGGCCCCTGGGGAGGGAGACCAAGGGGAGTGGATTTAGGACCAGGCCCTGAGGTAGGAAGACCCTGAGCCCCGCCTTCCCCCTCAGACCCGAGGACATACCTCGAAGCGCTGGGAGCTGACTTTCTTCCCCTTCTTCATCCACGTGATACGTGGCTTGGGTTCCCCTGTGGCTTGGCACACAAAGGAGGCCACCCCTCCCGACAGCCCAGTTTGGTCCTCAGGGACCTTGATGAAGACAGGTTTGCCTGGAGAGAAGGAGGCACCAAGTCACCAGGGTGCAGTCACTATAAACAGGGTCGATACTAGGTGGCGGTCATGGGGATGGGGGTCCCAGCAAGGAAGATCTATAGAGGAAACAACAGCACTGACACCTAACCCTTAAACAGTGCTTTCTACGTGGCAGGCACTATTCAAAGAGCTGTAGGCATATGAGGTGGGTGCCAAAAACCTCTGTTTATAGAGAAGAAAATCAAGGCACAGAGAGGTTAAAGGATTTGCCCAACATGACACAGCTGGTTAGTGGCAGAGCTGAAATTTGAATTCAGGAGTTCTGAATACAGGATATATGCTCTACCACTACACGCTTGTCTCTCACTCCCATCGATTCCCAGCTCTGGGACAAAGGCATGCTGGGAGAAGCCCCAGTATCTCCCCCAGACTTGTCTCTCCCCCACTGCTCTCTAGCTCAGTAACGGTTCCTTTATCCACCCCAAGGCTCAAGCCAGAAAGCCATGACTCCTCCTCTCCATCGGCCCCACATACCAGCAGTCCACTTCCTAAATATCTCTGGACGTCTTCCCAGATGAATGCTTTCCTGTAAATCTGCTCCCCTTGCCTTGCCCCCACTGACGGGGTTACTGCTCTCTGACAGCCTGGACGTCTCCCCAAAGGGTCCACAGGGTGGCAGGGGGAGGGGAGAAGGAGGGGGCTCAGATCCCATACTGCCATGCCCACATCACCATGATGTGAGCACCAGGGCCAGCCTGGAGCACTTGTCCCTATGAATCTCACTGCCCAGGGTCAAAAGACTAGAGAAATCTGGCCTTCACTAAGACATAGCAACGCCTCGTTAATCCTGACAGCGGATCCATTTCCTATTAATCAGGCCAATGACCAGCTCCAGGAAGGCTAACACCGTGAGAAATGACCTTTCAATCTATCCGCTCAGTGCTGATAAGTCCAGGTTTGGCCTGGTCTCTGGCACAGAAGGTTGTGTTCAGTGACAACAATACTTCACTAAGCATCCACTCTGCACCAGGTAGTTTGTCTTACTTAGTCCTTCGTCGTTATCATCCCCGCTTTATAGGTTTAGAGAGATCAAGTCACTTGCCCAAGGTCACACAGTCAATGAGTGGTACATCCAAGACTTGAATTCAAACCTGTCTTGTCTCCAGCGAAACACCAGGCAAAAAACATTTCACATGGTATTGCTGGAGGCCTTGTCAGGAGCAGGGTCAGTGGCAGAATGGGGGCCAAAGCCAGCCTAAAGAAGGTTGAGGAGTGAGTAGGAGGTAAAGAAGGAGAAATGAGTAAGTGACCAAACAAACAAAACTGGCTGTGATGGGGAAGATAAAGAAAACGTGGTGCTTGGAGGGGATGAGGGTTGGAGGAGACTTTCACATTTTTTGTCTCTAAGATGTGAAAGACAATGTTTAAATGCTGATGGGAAGAAGCCGATAGAGAGGAAGAGGGTGTTAATCCAGGGGAGAGAGGAGGGACAGTGGATGGGACAGGGTCTCCGAGGAGAAGAGGGTCCAGGGGGACTACCAGGGTCAAGAGTGACAGCTGCAGCTACAGAGAGCAGGGAGGAACCCATTTTACTAAGCACCCCAGGGTCCAGTGGGCTCTGGAGGTTTTCTGTAGTTTTTAAGCAAGTCACTCACCATCTCTGAGCCTCTGCTTTCTCATCTGCAAAATGGTGCTGGTGACATGGGTCTGTGCAGACGAAATGTGATGATGACTATAAACTGCTTTTTACAGGCTCAACATATGGTGGGCCTTGCATGAGGGCAGCCATCACTCTCATTAGCATTATTAGCCTTAAAGCAATCCCACGAGGTAGGTAGTATTATCATCTCCATTTTAGATATGGGGAAATGGAGGCTCAGATAGAGCCAGGGTTTGATCCAGCATTCCAAATCCTAAACTCAGGACCCACCTGACTGCTCTTGGAGCAGCTAGGGTGCGAGGGCAGCTGGCTAAGAGGAGCCAGGGGCAACCTTGATAGAGAAGCACATAAGCCTGGTGGGGACCAGAGTGGTATGGGGACAACACAGGTTTAGGAAGCCTCAGTTCGTCTCACGCTTCCCCCCACTGCCCTCTGAAGGAGGCTCCAGACTCTCCCAGTTCTGCAATTGTCTGCATTACCTGTCCCTTTCAGATAGGCCCTGTCAGATACGACTCTGCCCCTTCAAGCTCCACCAGGGTGGGGCACATCTGTCCATCCCCACACACACTGCACACCCTCACCCACACCTGAGGACCTCCAGGAAGCAGCCTCCCCGCTCTCCTTCTGCACTGCCACGACCTTAATCTGGACACCACCTTCCCTTGACTCCACCCATCTGACAAGCTGTGTCCCTGCCTCCGGTCTTGCCCCCCGCAGCCTGTTCTTTATTCAGCAGCCAGGGTGAAATGACAGTCTCTCTGCCCTGACCAAAACCCTTCAAAGGCATGCCACTGCTCTCAAAACAAAATTTAAACTCTATCATGGCGGACACAGCCTGGACAGGTCTGACCCGGGACACTCTCCCCAGCCCCAGCCATCCCCCTTGGCCCCGAGCCCTGGCACTGTCCCCTGAGGCGTCAGGGTCTCTGCATAGCCTGTTCCTCTGCCACAAACCTCTCAGACTACCTCTTTACCCACTAATTCCTATTTACCTTTCTGAACCCAATTTAAACATCATTTCCTCAGGAAACGCTCCTTGGTCCTGCCGTTGTGGTCCCTACCTCTATTATCAGTTTCTGGTTTAAAGCTCTCTGGTAACTCCATCTGCCTCTCTCCTACCACTGCTCATGGTTTGTTATGTCCGTGTGTGAGGTGATCACTTTTTCCACATTTGGGGGAAATGACTATTTGAGTCATAGCTGTTTCCCCACTTAGAACAATAGCCCTGGGCAGGGCAGACACCATGCCTGCCTTGCTTCCTGCCGGTCGTAGTGCCCAGCCCAGTTCCTGGCACACAGAGGTGTGGAAGAATAAAGGAGCAACTGACAAGGGACGGCCTAAGGAGGATGGAGCCTGCAGCCCCTCGCGCACAGGGGGAAGCCCCTCCGCCAGGGAGAGAAACCCAAGGTGAGAAGCCCAGGGTAGAAACCCTTCTTGGCTCCAGTCTCAACACGTCTACACAGAAACCAGAGACTGGAACCTGCTCAACCTGAATGGCTGGGCGAGTATGCCTAGGGGGTGGGGTGGGGTGGGGCGGGGCCTCACTGCCAAACAAAGAACCAGAAACCGGGGAGAGCCAGGTATGGGTCAGGAGAGAGAGCAGAGAAGGGGAAAGGCCTCGGTACTGTGTGGAGGCTGGACAGGGCCCAAGACCTGGGGCCATGGAGGAGCCAGAACACCCCTTGGAGTCTGGACAGGGGCCAGTGCCCCACCCGGCCCACCCACCCACCAGACTCTGGCAAGACTGGCAGTGCTGCCCAAGCCCAGTGCTGCCCAGGGGGCAGGCCCCTCCCTCAGTCTGGCCTCACCCTGGCTTCCCTCAAACCCACCCCACCCCACCAGAAGGCACCTCACACATCACAGGAACCAAAGCAAACTCCAGCTCATCCTCCTCTGAAAGCCCTGCCATGCCCTCACCTTTTGTTTACCAGGCAGACCTTTGGGGAGCACAAATCTGACCATGTTTCTTCCCAGCTCCAAACCCTGTTTGTCTCCCCTCTCCCCTCCCCACACTTGCTCCTGCTAACCTCTCCAGGCTCACCTGTCTTGACTCTTTCAAAAAAGGGCATGTGCCATGGGCCAAGCACTGTTCTAGATCACAGCTTGGCCCCAGTGGACTCGCTACCCCCCACCTAGGCCTGCTCTGACAGGCCAGGCCCGTGGGCACCTCCTTGCCTTTGCCTGTGCCCTGCCCCTCTGAGGCATCCCACCCCCAAAGCTTGTGGAAGCCTGTTCTGCATCCCGAAGCCCTTGATTTTCCCAGCCCAGCACTGATCATCACATGTCATGGTGACTGGTCAGGTCCCCAGGTCGGTGGGCAAAAACCAGGTGACGTGATCACTCTGCCCAGTGCTGACCCAGAGCTGAGGGTCTGAAAAGAACTTCCGAGACCATGTGCCAGGAAGAGCTTTCTGTCCCACCAGAACGTGACTCCACCTGTCCCCTATCCCACCACAGGGGCAGCACAGCCCTTTAGGCAGCAGCTTCCAGGAGCATGTGCCCTGGGGCACTCTCAGGCAGCACAGGCTGCTGAGCCCTTGCAAGGTGGGAGGGAGTGGCCTGCGAAAGGAAACAGTAGGCTGGCCTGGGGGTGGGTGGGCACACCTCCCAGGGTCCAGCCCTGGGGACAGCCAAACTGGGCCACCTCCAAGGCTCCTCCATGGGAGACTGACTGCTATTTTGTGCCTTCCCTGCGGAGTACCCATATACACCACAAAAACAGCACACGGAAACAGAGAGCAGACACGCAACAGCAAGGGACTGCCAGGCAGGGGAGGGAGCTCCTGGAGAGGCGGATTTCCCAGGCCCTAAACTGCCTAATGAGCTAAGGACTCATTACTGCTGGCTCCTGTAACTGTTGATGTCCCCAGGAGGGAGACCCCTCGGAGACAACTCTGGGTTCCCTGGGACACACAGGAAGCCCTAGGTCACGGCCTCTGTTGGGGAGAGCACATACTAGGTGCCAGGTGCCTTGAACACGTGACCTCAGCTAACCTTTCCAGGTAGTAGTGATCATCCTCATTGTGCAATAGGAAAACAGGACTGAGAGAGAAAGCAACCTGCTGGAAGTTGCACAGAGGGCACAGTCTAGACAGGCCACCAGGTCCTGTCTACCCATAAGGACGAGGGGCAGAGCACTGCAAAACTGTGTGTAGCACTCTGCCATGTTCCAGCTCCACAGGCTCTGGAGAGAGGGGGAATGATATGACAGACGCATCCTCCGCTACTCAGGCTCTTGTCCCCACCCACCACCCACCCCTCCAGCCATCAGGCATCTTGCTCTAGGCTCCTACGATGCCAAGTAACTGGGCTATAATCAGGGCCCCTCACCTTGTTACCTCATACTGTATTCCTGCCTCTGTCCCATGCGGTCTGGAGACAAAAGGAAGATAGTTCTCACTGTGGCTCTCCCATGAGCTCCATGGAGTCCAGGGCCTGTCCCTGCTTCTTCTCGTCTCATTATACGATAACCCCATTAGCAAATGCCCACTCACCCTTCAGGGCCCTTCCAGGAAGCCTTTCAGCCCTCCTCCCAAGATGCTCGGGTCCTGCCTCTGTGCCAGTGTGCCCCCAACACAGCACACGCTGCAATAACTCACACTGCAGATTCTGAAGGCAGGCCTGTATGGCTTCTTTCTACCTAGCACGTGACACACACGGTAGACCAGCAGAAACCTCTTTCTGCTCAGGACCATGTCTGGCTCCACAAGCCTTCCCCTCGAGAGCCACCAAGCCCCAGGCTAGGGAAACTGCTCAAGCCCCTCATGCCGAGGTCTCCACTGGAGCTGACTGGGCATTGACGCTGGGGCCTCTGGGCTAACTCTTGGCAGCTGCTTCTCCACACCCTCCTCCCTCCGCTTCCCTCAGAGGCCAGGGCCCCCACCATTCATTTGTCTCGTTAAGAGGCCTATAGAAACACATTTGTCTGCTCCGCGCTTCACTGCTCTGGTCGTTAATTCTCTGGGGTGCCTGCCCTATCTTTTGCAGCAGCTCTGTCCATATTTGCTGCTCAACCTTAGCTAGAAGTCTACCAAGCCCAGACAAGTCTGACCAACGGGAGGGGACAGATCCAAAGTGTGTGCAGCGTAAGGCAGACCTGTAGGACAGAACCTTCCTCCTGGGGCCACGTCGCCATGGCCCCCAGCCCAGGTCCTTGTCCCACAGCTCTCTGCCTAAGAGCAGAGCCCAATACATCTATTTGAGTGTCTCTAGCTGGTTTCTACATTCAAGACCCTGGCCTTTGGGCTCTGGTCCTTAAGGAACCAGCATGAAGGTTCTTGGACGCTGCTCTAAAAACTGTTCTGATCTGTCCCAATTCCTACTGGGGGTCCAGGCCTGACTCTCCCCCTCAACTCACTCACTTACCACACATTCTTAAGACCTGAGCTGGACAACAGCCTGACCTTCCCCCGCCCAAGAACTCACAGTCCAATGGGACAGGCAGGCCTGAAGGAGATGGTCACAATGCTGTAATCTGACAGGAGCACGGAGGAGCAGCACATGACCCAGGCGTCCAGAGGAAGTGACAGCTCCCGGTAAGAAGGAACCGGTCAGGTGAAATGGATGGGGAGGAGTGTTCCAAGCAGAGGAAACAGAAGGAACAGAGGCCTGGAGAGCACATGAACAACTGAGAAAAGTCAGCATGGCGGGGGTGTGGGGTGGTGGGCAGAGTGCAGGATGAAGCTGGCAGAGGCCTGACAACGCAGGGCCTGGGGAAGAGCTGAGGCCTCTAGGCTTGTTCTTGAAGGCAACAGGAGAGGAGAACGATGGGCGACATGATCAGGCTTTCATTTTGCAACATGACTCTTACTCTGGAATGGATTATGGATGATGCGGGAAGAGAATGGAGGCAGAGAAGCTATCAGGAGGCTGTTGCATACAAAAGCCCAAACCAGAGCCGAGGGTGGCTTGGGTGAAGGCAGTGGAGAGAAAAGTGGATGCATTCCAAAGATATTTAGAAAGTAGAAACAACAGAACTTGGTGATGGATTAGACGTGGGGTATGAGAGGGAGGAGACTGGGAGGAGGCCCAGCTTTCTGACTTGGGTGACTGGGTGGGTGGTAATGCCATTCGCCAGGAGGGAAAACACAGGAAGACGAGCAGGTTTAGGGGGATGAGAGTGAGGGGTACAGGTTGGGGCATGTTGAAGCCTGAAGCAGGAGGGGAAGGCAGTTATTCTCTCAGGATATGTTGACTCTGAAAGCCCAGCTGGGCGGTCGTCCCTCTGCCCTCACGCTCCTGTATGCAGGCCCTGGGAGTGTCCAAGGTGGGGTAGGGGGATCAGGATAGTACTGTAACGTCCAGAGGCTACTGACCCCACCTGACTCTCGACAAGCCTTTGCTTTTCTGCCAGCGTGGAAGTCACACCTGATGACTTCTACCCCAACCTGCCCCTGCAGGCTCAAGCCCTCTCCCAGCGGCCCCAACCAGGCCTGGAGATCACCCCACCCCCTAACTCCACTCTACTTCAGCTTGCCCAGCCCTCTCATTGCCAGAGCCTCAATGCTCCCATTACCCCGCATCCCCACATCCCAGGAGTTATGCCTTCCCCTTCCTCCTGCCCTTCTAGCCCCACCAGGGCCCAGACTGGGAGGACAAAGGGCGGGAGCTCCAGTCCAACCCCTCTCCAGATCTGGTCCTGAATAATTAATGAGCCATTAGGAGAAAGGGCCTGGGTGGAGCAAAGAGAGAGATCTTTGCCTAGAGACTTGAGAGGGGGTTGGGGGAAACTCTATGGCCTGCTGACCCCCAGGGTGACCCCTGGGTTGGCTCTTGGCCACTTCTGGGCTCAGGACAGGCTGGGAACAGCCCCATCCCCCAGGGACCTTGGTTCCGACCTCGCCCCTCCCCCTCAGTGTGCAGATTGGCTAAATCAGCCCTGTGCCCCGCCTCCTACCAGTAACCAAGCAGTGGTAACCATGGTGACGGGGTGGCTGCGGCCAGTCTCCTAGTGCCAGGCAGGGGGAAGGGCGGCAGGAAAGGGACCAAAGTTCAGAGTTGGATCTGGGCAGGGGAAGGGGACAATCCCACCTCCCCCAACATACACAGAGAGGGGCGCTGGAGCCCAGCTCCCTCCGGGCCCCCCGATCTTCCCCTGATTCCCATGGCTGAGGGGCTGGGAGGACAAAAGGAAGGGCTCAATGTCTCTACACCTGAATCCTGAGGGTCTAGCCCAGGGGATGAGCTACAATGCTCTGGCTTCGGAGCCCTCCCGGGACCACTGTGGACACATGTGGTACCCCATTCCCACGTCCATTACACTTCCCTTCTGTGTTGCACTCCTTCCCCTATGCTCATGCCAACTCCTGACATGGCTCTGGCTGTGCCTTCTGCACAGATATGCAGTGGTGGGCACAGCACACGCCTGAGCACGTCACCCAATGACCACATGAATCCCAGACATGTCTCACCCTCCGCCTATAAAACAGGGTCACACTTAAGACATGCCCCACCCTGCAGTGCCTTCAGGGATGTGCAGAGACCTCACAGGATGCACCGAGAAGCATGGGGCTGGGGTACTCCTTGGATAAGGGCTCTCCATATGAGGGGTTCTTTCTAGGACAGAAGGTCTAGAAGGCTATCTAGCCATCCTATCTCTCCTAGTAGCTGGTCCTGTTCCCTATCCCAGAGTCCTGCTGCTAGGAGAGATGCTTCCTTTTGACCTGTGAGATCCCACACCTTGAGGAGTCAGACTTACTGTCACCATGGGCACCTGCCACCAAACCAAGCATCACGAGTGCAGGCACAAGGGGCACCATCATCCTCCCTGGGACTGGATCAGGGGCCATCCAGGGCTCCACCAGCACGGCCAGCCACAGCCCAGGACAATCTACCTGTGATGGAGAGAAGGGCAGGACCAGTTAGCTGGCATCCACTACTGTCCCTACTGCCCACCCATGCCACTTCCTAGCCTCACTCACCACCCAGACTCCTGCTCATCCTCACTGAGCATCCAGAGCCCAGTTCAACAGTCCCCCTCCCCCTTGGACTGTGCAGGCTCCTCAGTGAATCTCTAGTGATTCTCTAATACAGCCCAACAGTCACACTACAGGGAGAGTACAATAGGCCTTTAGGTCATTTCCTAAACCTGAATCAGGGGCAGGGAGGGCTACTGAGACCAGAGGGTGTACAAGATATGCTCCTTCGGACCTTGAGTTTCCAACTTGCCTCCATAAGAGAACAGGGACAGAGAAACAGGGTATGAGAGACACAGAGACCAAACAAAACAAGACAGATAGGGAGGAGGAAGAACTGAACAGACCCATAGACGCTAAGGACTCCAGAGTCCCTGGAGCACCCTGTTCACCTTCCTCTCCCAACAAGGAGGGACAAGGAAGGCGGCCAGACCCTGCATGCAGCCCCCAGAGAACAAAAAGCAAACAGACAAGACCCATGTATCAGAGGCTTGAAGCCAAAGCCACATCCTGTCTGGGCTCATCTGGACATTCAAGATGAGTTGTACCTGCCCACCTGGCTACCCTCATCCTATCCGATTCCCATAGCACCTTCCCACTCCAAAGGAAAACTACAGGGAGGCTCTAGTGGCCAGGAATAAGGGTGCTGGGCCCTAAGATTTGCCCCCATACCTCCTATGCTCTTGTCACAGCAGAGGTATGGGCAAACTTCAGGGAGCCGTATGCTCAAAGGTGCCAACCACACTGAGGCAGGAACCCGTGCATGGGGAAGACTGCATTTGGGATTGGCTGAATGCCTCTGGCCTTTGCTCACAGGTCTCCTCTCCTGGTGTTCCCTCTGTACTCTGCCAGAAACCTGTGTGAAGCCTCCGACATGGCCAGGCCATGCAGTACAGACACACCGCTCTCACTCCATCCTGACGGGGAGCTCCTGAGGGCCTCTCTCTCATGTCCTCTATAGGGCTTTAGGGGATTCACGCCAGTGTCCACCAGCTTTGCTCATACCTTGCTCTGAGCAAGGGCTGCACGTGACAAGTCCCTCGTTAATGTTCTAAAAACACCATAAGACCGAGAGGAGGAGCAAGTAGTGGTGAACACACCTTGAGACCCGGCAATGGTACCCACTGACTCTGGTGGGAGAGCTGTGATCAGAGCCAGGTACCAATAGATCCATAATTGAAAAGAGAATCTGCAGGTGACAAGAGGCAGGGCTCAAAGACGGCTCTGCTTCTTCCTAGAACTTGAACCCTAGTCTCAACTGAGATAGTCAAAGGTCATGAAATCACAGGACAAGAGGTGAGCAAAGGTGCTGGGACAAAGCAGGCAGGACCGTGAAGTGGAACAGGGGCGGACCACAAAGGGAAAAGGGTAAGAGATGTCCCTTGTCCCAGATCTTGCCAAAAGTCTAAGACAGGAGCTGAGCAGCAAAAGAAAGTTGAAGAAGCATGGTGAGCATACAGCCCCATCTACACTACGCCGAGTTCCCGCTCAGTGATCAAAGAGCTCAGGTGGCTGATACCAAAAGAGAGGGAGACCTTATGATGAAGGCCAATTTGGAATGGAGGTCACATATCACAAAGTCCTGTCTGGGCTTGGTCATCACAGCACAGTGGTGCAGCAGTGTAGCCAACAACAGAATTCAACGTCCCAGCAGACATCAGGTGGCAAACTGCTCAGCTAGGCTGTCATGGGGATATAGTCTCCCGATACAATCATTCTATAGCCTCTGGTACAGACATCATGGGTTTACAGCTCAGTGATACGCTGCATCAAAGGACAGGCTGAGGGCCTAGTACAGACATTATGGGGGCAAAAATATTCACAGAAGTTTAACCTCAGGTATAAGCATCCGGTGTGAACCCCTCAGGGCAGACATCACAGGGGCTTAACCCTCAGGAACACATTATGGGGGCATTTCTCCCTGGGATGGACACAAAAGGGATGAAGCTACGTAGAACAGACATTATGAAAGTACAATTAAACAGCACAGTCACTCTGGGACATAACTCCCCAGTACAATCATGATAGTCTTAATCCCCTATAGCTGTCCTGGTACACACAGCAGTATAATTCCCAGGTGTAGACATCACAGAGGTGTAGCCGTCTGGTTCAGACATCAGCACACGTGTACACAGAGAGTCCAGACATCAGGGGGTGTAGCTGCCTGATAGACATTACAGGGGTATAATTGCCCCACACATTAGCATAGAGGTGTAAGCCCGTTACAGACATCATGGAGATATCAGTCCCTGCTACCAATATGAAAGGGGTATATATCTCCTATACAACCATCATGAGGGCATAACTACAGAGCAGACACCATGGGGGACAATCGTGGATGAGATTCCAATCACCAGTGTCGGAGAACCAGGGCCTCTGATAACTCCACCCCAATGTGACAACGACAAGGAGCCCTTACTTGAGGACTGACTCTAGGAACCCCCTGTGTATCTGGGTCTGGGGTGTTCAAGACACTGTTCTGATCCAGAAAGCAGGATAGACAAAGGTGGAGAAGCCAAAAAGACATTTCCTCCCCCAGAGAGCTCTCCCAGTGGCCCACGGACACAGGGACATGGCTGCCGAGAGAAGTGGAGACACGGGGACACACAAACATAGACATATTCTCGGAGAACTATTCAGATTCAGGCAATCACATAGCTGTCTGAGCCAGGGCCTCTCCTTCACCAGCTCCTGGCATTAGCAAGCTGCCTCCCACTCCGCTCTGGGCACAGAGCCTGCCCGTGTCAGGCGGTGCAGGCCGCTCTCAGCTCTAGGGCCCCGCCGTCAGAGTCCCGGATCCCCCGGCCTGTCCCCACTCCAGAGTGCTCAGGGTCACCTGAGTGGGGGAAGGGAGGAGAGAAGCAGGGAGGCGGGACTGATGTTAGCCTTGCCGGGAACCTTCTGAATCCGGCATGACAGTGTTAAGAGCAGAGCGTCCACTTCCGCCAGCATGGCTGGGTGAGTCTGGGCTTTTAACGCCTGAGATGAAAACAAGGCCTGAACGCTTCACAGTCAGGCGTGTCTCTGAATTGCACTGCGGACCACTGGTTATACCAAACTGGCATACTTGGGCAGGAAAACAACTCTATACTGTATGATACTACAGACTATAATTGGATGTAATTTTTTTAAATAGAGAATAATTTTAACATATCTTTTTCCTTTGCTAAGTCAGTGTTAAGCTGCCAACTGCCCTTTCTTGGGAAGAGCCGTCCTTTCTCCTCAAATTCTGTCCTTGGTGTTAAAATGTCCTTTCTTGTATGAAAAGATAGTGATAGAAGATAGCACTTTATTTTTAATGATGTCCTTACTTGACAAAATAAAAAACTGCCAACCCCATGTCTGGCCCCAAGTACTTTTGACAATTATACCAGTTGGTGAAATTGAAGACCCTGGGAGCCACTGTTTTGAGGAAAAAGGAAGGAGGAACAGATACCACACACAGCCAGCCACAGGATTCAAATATGAACGTCACAAAAAGGCATGTTACACAGAGGTCCTATCACTTCCATGCAGCCCGACCTAACCACCCATCAGCCTTAGAGCCGCCCACAGAGACTGTGTGATGCCAGAGATTTCAGGGGGGTTCCCTGGCTGGAGAATACCTAGGATCATTCCAGAGTCCTCCTCATGAATATGCAAACACAGATTGATTTGTTTCCCTTGGGCACGTGTTATTATTCACAAATATTAATTAATCTCCAAATACCACCTGTTCCTCCAGCCTCCTCCTCGTCTCCTCCCCACACCAGGATCCTGGCTCCCAGGAGGCTGTGGCCCTAAAATGGACATCAGCAGGAGGGGTACTCAGGGCCCCATGGAGCACTGGCCAAGGGGAGAGGCCAGTGCTTGGGCAAGAGGAGCCTGAGGGCAGGGAGAGCTGGGAGCTGTTCATCTTCTAATCAGCAGGCAGCTAACCGAGCACTTCTGTCACGTCCTGGGCAGTTCACCGCGTGGCACTGCAGCGGTGGCCACGGAGGCGGAAACAGGCTTGTCACACTTGGGAAGGGAAAACCAACATGTGTCTAGCTCTCACCAAACCAACCGCCGGATTATGGCGGGAATAAATCAGAGGCTCAGCAGCGACCCCGGCCTTGGGGAAGGAGGTGGACAGCAAAGAGTCTGTGAGCACAGCCAGGAACAGCTCACCTGCCCTTTCACGGCTGGGACTCCCAGCCCTTAGCTTCTTGGTCTCCCCTGGGAATGGACTGGGGGATTAGGAAGAGTGTTCCAAAATCTCTCGGAGTAGCACAAAGTCCTGCAGAGGCTTAGCTCTGGGGGCAGACCAAGGGAAGCAGCAGAGGTACCTTCCTACAGCTATAATCCCTAAGCCACCAGCCCTCAGCTTCCTTCCTCAGGGGAGTGGAGCCTCCCTTCGGGTAATGTTCAATGTGGCTACTTCCAGGCCTCTCCACTTGCTGTTCTCTGTTGGGAAGAATGCCCTTCTCTTGCCCCCAGCCACCTACTCACCCGTCAGAACTCAGCTTAAGTGGCCAATAACTACAAATCTCCCTGGTTTTCCAGATTTGCACAGATTAGTGAAGGCAAGAGGTGGTACAGACTAGTGGTTCTCAGTCTAGGGTAATTCTGTCTCCTGTGGGACATCTGGTAATGTCCAGAGACATCTGTTAAGACTAGGGACAGTGCAGAAGGGCAGGTGCTACTAGCATCTAGTGGGAAGAAACAAAGGATGCTACTATATCTCCTATAACAACAGGTCAGCCCCCAACAAGAAAGGATTATCTGAGCTAATGTCAACAGTACTGAGGTTGAGAAACCCTGATGTAGACAGCAAGATCTTTTGCTGACGTAACCTAGGGCCTATTCTGGTCCTTGCCCCAGAACCTAGTCCCCTATGAGCACCCTGAGCCCCGTACCCAAGGAGGCCTCAGCCTGATTTCACTCTAATATTAGCTGTCCCTGAGTCTCAGGACCTCAGAACACCTTCCCCTCCCCATCCAAGTCAGCCTTGTCTCCAGAAGCCACATCCTACCCCAATCCCTTTAGACATGCCAGCAGGACACAGGGTTCCACTTTTAGGCACCTTTTCTGATGAAATTGGGTTCCCAGGTAGGTCAGACCCATCATCTCAGGATGAACAGGTAAAGGGACAGATGGTATCTGCACAGTGAAGGGACACACGGTATTCCCACGCCTAACCAACCCATCTGACCTTTCTAACCTGTGACAAGGCCTTTCTTGCAGCAGCTTCTAAATAACTCCAAAGCCTATCTCACTACGCACAGGACCTGGCCCCCAGCAGATACCTAATATGTGTTCATTTCCCTCCTCTGCCCAGGCCAGACCCTTCTCTTCCATGCCTTCTTCATTCAGCGATCTGTGCAGAACTGTTCAGTGAACCTGCTGGGCCCTGAGCCAGGAGGCAGGGTGATGAACAAGACAGTCATAGGCTCTGCCTTCAAGAAGCTCAGAGAGGATGGCCTAACTAGAACTCACCCTCCCTGATCCCACTACTCTTCCAGGTTCCCACCTCAGTGACAGCACTACCACCGACCTGGTCACCCAAGCCAGCCAGTCCTCCAATGCTCCCCTTTCCTCATCCCACACACCTAGGGGGTCGGTAAGTTTGAATCTGCCCTGTATCTATCCCAACCACCACCACGTTAAGACCTTATCACTGCCTATCTCTTTAGTGGGCTTTCTGCCTCCAGTCACTCCCTTTCAATCCATCCTGCACACAAACCAATGCCCCTTTTTAACTTACAATAATGCGAAGCTGATCATGTCCCTCAAGCATGCCCTGTTTGCTGCTTTATTCCACAGGAGACACACAATGTTTCATAAATAGATAAAATGGAGAGATGAATGCATGGATGTTGCTTCTCTGCTTAAGAACCTTCAATGCCTCTAAGTCACCCTCAGGAAAATGCCCAGAGTCCTGAGACTGACGTCCAAGGTCCAACATGCTCTGACTCCACTTTAACTCTCCAACCTCATTCCTTGAAACTCCAACCCACCCACTTGTGCTTCTAACAGAAAAAAGTAGACCTCGAGGAGACAAGGAGGGATGTGCCCCAGATCCTGGGGGGTACCCTATTCCTTTTACTACAATCTACAGTCGACAAGAACAGTCTTTTCTATAGAAACACAGTGTATGGGAAAGCAGACAATTCTGGTGTAAGTTCCAGGATGTCGCCCAGAAGCCTATTTTACACCTACATCAGCTGACAAGCTGCATATCAGTCCCCACCCACTGCTATCATCCGTTCTGGTCAGAAACCTGGGAGTAACCCTGACACCTCCCCTCCCTCATGCCCCACATTCAGTCCTTCACCATGTCCCGTCTACTCCACCTCCCTAAATAGCACTCAAATCCCTTTTCTCCACCTCCATCGCCACCTTCCTGGTCCAGGCCTCCATCATCTCTCAGCCACACGCACAATGGATCATGCCAAGCCCCTAGGGATCATCCTTCAATGGCTCTCCACCAGCCTATGTCAAAACCCAAGCTGTTTGGCCTGGCCTGCAGGGCCCCGCTGCGCCCCCAGCCGCGCACATTGGGCATACTCACCGAATCTTTACTGGCTCACACCAGTCACTCTCAGTCACTCTGGGACAACCAGCATTGAGGGCAGGGCACCGGGGCCTCCGCTCCTTCCTGCAGAGAGAAGAAAGGATGAGACCATCGAGAATTTCATCACAGTAGAGTATATACTGACACAAAAAGACATTCAAATTTTGCTGTTTACGCAAAGGGGAAAAAAAGGCAGGTTACGGAACTGTTTGTGTAAGATGATCTCCACTTCACTCACTCACTACCTTCTGAGCACCTACTACCTACCAGACTTTCTTCCAGCCACCCAGCTTATAGCTGTGAACAACACAGACCAAGTCCCTGACTTCAGCAGTAACCCTGTGTCCAAACTCCTCAGCATAACCATCCAGCCAGAGGAGCAGCGGGCATTACCCACCTCTGCAGCCTCACCTGCGCATGTTTTCCTCCTTCCCACCAGCCAACTGCAAAAACTTCTTCTTCTCATTCTCGAATGTGCCACATTTCTTCCAGTCTTCCAGCCTTGCTGTATGCTACTGCCTGAAATGCACTATCCACATCCTTCTAGCCAACTAAATACCCCTCGGATCTCAGAGCTGATGGCGCTTTCTCAGGGAAGCCTTCCATGGTGTCCCAGAATACATGCTGGACCCTTGCCTTGGAGCAGGGACCACAACGTGATGATCTATTTACACATTTGCTGAGTGGTCACTGAGTCATGAGCTTGGCGTGCGCCTGTCTGAGCACCGTACCCCTAGCACCCAGCAGAAAGCTAGCACATAGTAGGTGCTCTATCGAGGTCTGCTGAATGAGTGGATGAACGCATGAATGAGTTCACAGAAAACAGCCCAGCCTGGAAGAACCACACTAGCATATAGGCAGCCTTCAAAGAAACTTTGGAAGGAATTTTTATTTTTGACTTTCTGCTTCTCTATAATTTTTAAAAGGAAGGTGTGCCCCTAGATGCCTCCTCCACTGGCACACACACAGCGACAGAGCCCGGCCCCTTCCTTCTAGAACCATTACTGACATCCTACCAGCGTGGGCACCATCCTGGGTGAGGGTAGGGGTCAGACACACCCACTCCATCTCACCACTACCTCACTGCAGCTCAGGGACTCGGCACCACTGGTGACCACTTGATGCAGGCTGCACCTCACAGCGGCCTTCTCCTCAGTCTCACGCCCCCACATGCACATCAATCCCCACCCTGAACGGCAACATTATCGTGGCTTCTCCCAAAGTGAGAACACACAGGAAAAAGGCTCAGGGAGCGCTGTTAACGGCCCAGGCCACCCTCCCTTACCTGGGAATAGTCCTCACCTGAGACTGACTGCCTTGGCCAACATGGTGGATGTCCTCATTGACTAAAGACTCCCCAACCTAATACCATCAACACTGACCCTGGAGCTCACACCCTCTCCTGCCTCCATCCCCACCCTGGCCCCCAGGAACCAACAGCCTCGGGCCTCACTCAGGATGGCTGCTTACTTTCCTCTCCCAGCCCTCTGAGCTTCTCCACAAAGTTCCCTGTGGCCACTGCTCCCAGCACACAGGCTGCCAGGCGGGTCTGGCCAGACAAACCAGCTTCCGTGTCTCGAACTCAAAGGCCCGTTTGTCTGGGGATGTTCACGGAGCTCACAGTGCCAGATGTGAGGCTGTTGGCTCCACCTTTGCTCAGGGACCTTGGAGCAGAGTTCCAGGAGGAGGACAGAGAGGTCTCCCAAGCCAGGAGGCAATACTGCTACAACCATGACCGCACCAGGAGCTCTGGGCCTAGTGTCCTGAGGCTGGACCTAAAGTGAGCAGGAGCCACACCTGGAAAGAAGTTATGTGCTCCAAATGGCTTGAAGGCAGTCAGAGAACAGATAAAACGAGCACTTAGAAAGACCCTAGAGCACACAGAACAGCATCAGGGCAGGATTCTAGAATAGCCAGAACAGCTCCTGGCACCACACCAGTCTGGGATCAAACCGGCCTCCCCAAACCATCTAGACAGGCAATCAGAATCACCCCTCGGCTTCACCAGAACCACTCTAGACTTAACCTGGGACGAGCCCAGAATAATCGGAACTGCTGGTTACACCCAGAAGACCAACTAGAAAGCTACTCAAGGAGAACCTGACTGGTATTGAACAGGTTAGAAATCACTAGTTGGCACCCAGAAAGGCCTCAGAAGGGGTGAGTTTGGCAGCTATGACTAAGACCAGGTAAGAAGGCCTTGGCACCAGCTTGGGGCTGGCCCCCAGAAGGGCTCTCCATCACCTGCCAGGCCTGGAACCTGGCCTGGCAGCGGGAGCAGGAACAAGTTGAAATCTAGAGAAGCACAGACACCGCTCTGGAACAGCCCCAGGCAGCCCCTATGGCTGCACCAACAACAGTCCCCAGAAGCAGCAGCTAAAACACTGCCTAAGAGCAAAAACCATTGTTCTCAGATCTGGAGGCTGGGGACACACAAAGTCCAGGTACCTCTGGACCTCAGAGGCAGACAGACAACAGGAGGAAAGAACCTCGCTAGATGTCCAGGGGTGGAGAAAATGGAAAACTGAACACACTGAGGCTGCCCCTTCTCAGAATCCCCTCTACCTACTCCAACACTGGGGCCTTTTCCCCAGGGCTTCTTCCTCTCAAGTCTTCTCACACCAGCCCACCTGAAGGTCAAAAATACCTAAGCAACACACACAATCCCATAGATGATGAGGGATGTGGGCTGGGCAAAAGCTTTATTGAGCTCCCTCTACTTGCTAGCCTAAGCTCAGAACTGCAGCTACTTTAGGTGAGCAGGTGCCCTAACCACAACAACGTGGAGTTTTTAAAGCTCCTTCCCATTTTGATGGAGGTGGGTTTGTACCACCCTGTTGATGATGATTATAATAAACAACTGCTAACACTGAGATACTGCTTACTAGATTCCAGGCCCTGTTCTAAGGACTTTCTGCATATTAACTTTAATCCTCATAACAACCCCATGAAGAATGGAATTCTATTACATATGTTTGACAACTAAGAAAACTGATGCAGAAATGTTAAACAACTTGCTCAAAGTCGCACTGCAATGAAGTGGAGTTGAACCCCAACAGTTAGAAACCTGTCTGTGCTCTTAACCACTGAGGCTGTCTTCTCTTGATGAGCACAGCTCCACAATCCTTTCACAGAGCTCTCTGTCCTTTCTCTGGCCCAGACTGCTCTCTTAAACTCCAGATGCTCACACCCAATCCCCTCCTGGATGTCCCCCCAACCCCAGAAACTCAACTGCTGCATCTCAAAGGCAATGTGTCCAACCATGAACTCATTATCTGTCCCCCTGCCTCCAAACTACCTATCTTCCCAAGTCCCTAGTTCTGTGAAGTCACTTCCAGGAATCTGAACCCCTTCCTCTTTCTCTCCCTCACCTCACATCCAACGAATCATCTTGTCCTAATAAATATTCCTTCTAAATAGCTCCATGCTACTGCCCTATCCAAGCCACCATCATCTCTTGCCTAACTTACCTGCACCTTCCTTCTCTTCGGGCATCCTGTCTCCATCCACTTCCTACAGCCAGAGTCCCCTTTTAGAAACATAAATCTGATCATAACACACTCCACACCCCAAGCTTTAATTCTTTGGTGTCTCCCTTCTGTGTTCTCAGAGTAAAATTATAACTACTTAACAGGACATTCAAGGCCCTCTGTGATCTGCTATATCTCTGAATACTCCACAAGTGACAAGACCTCTGAATCTTCACTCATATTGTTTTTCTGCCTGGAGTGCCCTTTCTTAAACTGGCAAACTCCTATTCATCCTTCAAAACCCAATTGAGATAGCCCCTTCTTCGTTTCCTCTGGGACTATCTCACCTTGACCTCTGACTCTCCCCTGCCTTATCACATTGAACACTCCCAACATTCTAACCTCAGCTCAGAATTACAGCTGCTTTAAGTGAGCTGATGCTGCCTCTTCTACACAGCTGTCAGTCCACTGGAAGCAAGGCGGCCTGGCTGCAAGTGCCTAGCCCAGAGTCTGGCACACAGTCAGCAATCAATAAGAGGTTACTGAATTGCTGTGCATTCCCATGATGCAATCTGTCCCCCCAGGGACCATGAGCTTCTCAAGGGCAAGGCCCTGGCTGCGAGCTTGGTCCAAGCACACAGCAGTGTCAGTCACATGGGAAGTGGCTACCACTGATGCTGATGCACTGCCACACAGTTCCCTTGGATTCTCACAACAGCCCTGGCACCTGACCAGGGTTGGATTAGCTGCCCCATTTTAAAGGGGGTCAAACTGAGCCTCAGGGAGGAAAGGATCTCCTCAAGGTCTCCAGCTGGGAAGTAGAGGAGCTGCAGTGTGTGTCATAGGCTCTACAGAGGAGTTCTGGGTCCTAACTTCCCCTGACTGAGGAACCTCAAGCCCGGACTCCCAGTTAGGGTGATGGGAGAGAGTGGAAGTAGCACAGATTGCCAAGGGCAGCGTTTTGTTGCATATCAACGCCATTTCCAAGAAAAGTTTCAGCAGACTCAGTCTCCTCTTACTGCAGCCCCCTGCCCAAACTGTTTCACCAGCACCCAAATCTAGCCTCCTCTCTCAGAAGCCCTGCACACCACATCTACCCTTGCAGGGTGCACAAGGCTGAAAAGAGAGCTTGGGAGGTGCAGGGAAGAAGAAAGGGAGGAAGGAAGGAATTATGTTAAAACAATTCCCTTGTTAAAGGAAAGAAGAAAGAGGGAAGAGAAAGAGCAGTGGAAAAGAAAACACAACTGCAGAGACATTTGGTAAGGGGGACACTGCGCAAGCAAAAATGTACAAGAAAATGTGAACAAGAATGCACAAGACTGTGAGTGTGCACACACCCCTCCTTGGATGTGCACAGGGGCGCTGTGAGAGCACAAGCATAGAAGAGGTGCACGCTATGCAAACACAGCAAATTTCTGAGCTCTGGCTGTTGAGAAGGCCCAAGTGTGCAAGTGCGAGGGCAGGAAGGTAAGTGGATGTGGGTGGGTGACCTGGGTATGGGAAGGAGGAGGTGTGTGTGGCCTGGGGCTGCAGATGTGGGGGGCTGTGCTTGAGGAGTTACACCTGCTCCTTCTTGAAGCCCTAGGCTCATTCATATAATCAGTGAAAAACAGGGATTTCTTGCTCCCTGAAGCGAGAGTTAATAAGGAGCCAAGCATAGAATTTCCTGAGATTTCCTGTCAGAACCCTCCTCTGGAGCCCATTAGATCCCTGCTACCTCCCAAAGGATCCCTCAGCAGATCCTTTCCCTTCTCAGGGAATCCCTCACCCTGGAGAAGTCCCCTGGAATCATCACTCCGGCTCCTTTTCCAGGCCTCCCACCCCAATGCACTTTCCTGGATTCTTTGGCCAGATTCGGCTCCAGGTCACTCTGGATCCCAGCCCTTGTCTGTTCCAAAGCCAAAGTGGAGTCTTTACCCCCACCACTCAGCAGTCCACCCTCTCTCGCTGTGCCTCACTATCCCCTGGGGAATCCAGAGGATCCCCTCACACTGGCAGCCTCCTTTCCATTTCACAGCTCGGAGAGAGACAGGGCTCCCACCCTCCAACCTGCCCCAACTCGGGGGCCCTGTACTAGGGGAGGGGGCATGTTAAATGGGGAGAAAAGCCAGCCCCTCCCCCACCCCGGGGTGGAAGAACCAGAGGGGCGGCATTCCATTGAACTGGGGAGGGGGCCTTGCAGAAGGAGGCAGAGACTTGGGTCAGTGGGAGAGACATTAAGAGACTAGTGAGAGACACGACTGAGAGACCCAGGGAGAAAAACTCAGAGATGGGGGAGGGACAGCGGAGAGACCCCGGGATTGCCGGGCCGGTTGGGGGTGCAGGAGAGGCTGGGAGGCAGTGACACAGGGAGACGGCGATACAGAGACGTTGAAGGGCAGAGATAGAGACCGAGACACAGAGCGAAAGAGAGAAAGAAGCTGAGACAGAAACGTGGGCACCGCGATGAGGACCAGGGCACACCAAAACGGGACGGGACGCGGGGCGACGCCTGAGTGAACTTTCTGGAGCGGGTCCGAGTGGACACGTCCTTCCGGGACACATTGCTCCAGGGCCTTCGGGTCGTCGTACGGGCGTGGGGGTGGGTACAGTCCACTCCGACCCCTCCCCAGCTAGCGCTGGCGACTGGGGGGGATGGGGTTCCAAACTCACGCCCGGCGCACTCCGGGACCGCACGTGCGCCGTGGCGGCGAACGAGACTGGGGTTCGCCGGCTGCGGATCCCCTGCCGGCTGGGAGGGGGCGCCTGTGCGGTGGGGGCGGGGGGCGCGGCCCGAGCCCGCCCGGGGCTGGGGTGGTGGTGGGAGGTGGAGGGCCGCCCCCGGAGCGCGTCCGCGCCAGAGGGGGGAGACGGGGCGGGACCGAGGAGGGGGAGCACAAATGCAAAAGGGAAACTTTGCACTGGGGGAGGGGGCACAGGCTGCGGCTCAGGTGCGGCCGGGAGGCCGGGCGAGGAACGCGAAGGCGGCGAAAAGCCGGCCAGCCGGCGGCGGCGGCGGGGGGCGCGTCGGCCGCGGGGTGAGCGCGGGGAGGAGCCGCTGGGCTTGGAGGGGGGGAGGGCTGAGCCGAGCTGCGGGCGCGGCAGGTGGGGGCGCGGCCCGGCCTCAGCGGCGTCCCCAACCCCCCGGGACCGCCCCGAGCTTCGCCGGGTGGACGCGGGGAGAAGGAAGGGGCAGTGATGAAGGAACAGATGCGGAGGGGACTGGAGCGGGGCCGGGGGGGTCACTCACCGCCTATCCAGGGGCCGTCGGTCCGCATGTCCCCCCCAAGCCGCTGGGGCCGCTGCTCCTTCTCCTTTTCTACCGCCGCCTCGGGGTCCCACTCCCGCCACCGCCACCCGAGCTGGAGCCCGAGCCGGAGCCGGAGCCGGAGCTGGAGCCGCCGCCTCTGCCGCCGCCGCCACCGCTCCCGCGCCAGCTCCAGCCGCGCGCCCGCGCCCGCGCCCCTGCCCCTGCCGTGCGCGTCCCCGGCGCCGCCCCTCCCCTCGTGCACTCTAGCTCAACAGCCAAGGAGCCAAGTAGGCCCTGTGAGGCCACAACCCAACCTCGAGTCCAAACCGAGTGGAACTCCTAATGCTGAACCAGAACCCCAATAATAAGCATGGACAGACCCAAACTCTCATACGAAGTCCAGATACTATTAGTGGTTTCCAATCCTAATATGAACCTGATAGTACCCTAGGACCCTAGTTCCTCCTCATACAGATCTGAACCTAATATTGAGCCCAAACCCACCCCAAAACTCAAGGTTGAGTTCAAACTCTTAAATCTGACCCGAAATTGGCTCAGGTAGTAATTTAAATCTGAAGCCCCAATTGATCCCAAATACCAATTCTGACTCTAAATCCCTTTATCAATGATACTAGCACCCACTTGGTCCTTAAATGGACCCCAGTACCAATACTGAGCCCCAGATCCCTATATAATCCCTGAAGTCCAATAGTTACCTTGTTATGGGCCCCAGTACTCTATCTTCTGAGCCCCAAACTTTACATAAAACTCCAATACTGTACTCCCAACCCCAGGTCAACACCAACACACTTTCTGAATTGAGATTCTCAATTCCTGAATCAGGATTAGGTCACCAGAAAAGGACGTAACACAAATACTAACCGCAAACCCTACTCATCCTTGGGGCCATTGAGGACCCTAACTTGACCCAACTGTAATAATGAGATTGATTTTTCAGAAACTCCACACAAATCCACTTCATTTCCATACTCACCCTCTACTTCTCTGACCTGATGTCAACTCTAACTCAAGGCTGACCAACACCCCAATATTTATATAAATATCAAATGTGGACCTGAATCAAGTCTTGAATGGGCCTCTGAGTTTGAGACTTGATAATGTCTCCCAAACCCAATATAAACCGTGGTATTGAGTTTCTGACTCCTCATGCCAAACTTATATGCTGACCCTATAAATTTCTGGGCCGAACCAATAACTTACATGAAGATTTATTCCAAGCCGTAACACACAGGGACTTGGTGGGCTCCAAACCCAGAATCCCACGTTGGCACCAAAGTCCCCAGCTTCAGACCCACCCTCCCAGTCCATACCACTACCACTTAAGAGTCAGCCAGAGCCACACCAGCCCTTTCCTGCCTGCCTCCCTCATGAAAGATGGAGAACCTATCCCCTGCTGCCCTAGGTAAGGTGAGGACCCCTGTGGGGTCTCTCATCTTCACTGGGGTCTCTCTGGTATCTCTGTTGAGTTTGGGGATCAGGTGAGAAATATACAACATTTTGGGATCGTTGAAGCACCTGGATTCAGGGATGACAGTATAATGTGCAGTCTGAGGGGTCAAGTTCTGGTTATCACCTAATTCGCTGCCTGCTTTTACCCAGTACTTGGATTCCGAAACAGTGTGTGTGCGCCCCCTGGTGTGTGAGAAGGGGATGGGCCTGACTCCAGAGATTCTGGGCAAACATTTAGATCCTGAAGACAAACAGATCAAAAATGAATATTCGCATTCGGTGGTTTTTTACCCCTTGGTAATTCTGATGTACTGTGGGGGAAGTATTGAAAGTTTTATTCATCTTTAGACATTTTTGCCAGTGTTTCAGAATTTAGGGAGGGAGTTTTTGTTTGGGGGCTTTTCCCCCTCTAAATTAAAAAAGTATACTTTTCAGTCAATTACACCTGCTCATTGCTGCCTGGTGAAAACAATTCTTCCCCTTGGCTTCCATGGTCTGGATTCCATGGTCTCACTGGCCACCCTTCCTCAATCTCCTTTACCATCTCCTCTTCCTCCTGGGGTCTATCATAGCCTGTTCCTTCTCTTCCTCTGTCGCTTCTCCTTGTCACATCTTGACCACCATCAACCATATACTGACTGATGATTTCCAAATCTCTGTCTCCAGCCTGGGCCTCTCTTCTGAGCTCATAACACATAAACGCACATAACCTAGAACCTTCTCCATACCACTCCCTGCATGCCCTTCAGGTAAACTGAATTCACTGTCCCGCCCCAGATCTGCTGGTCTTCAGTAGTCCCCATCTCAGGCGATGGCATCCCCACTCACTGGGTCAGAAAATATCTTCTCTCCTGCACTCCCATTCGATCAGTCACCAGTCCTGCAAACCAGTGCTGCAAAACAGAAAGAGACTAGAGACCGTGTGGCTCGTGAGGGACACATCAGATGGAGGAAGGGACGGAGGGGGAGAAGGAAAGAGAAAGGGGAGGGAAGGGAGGGAAAGGATGAGAAACAAAGTGTTTCTGACCTTTGGGTTTCGGACCACACAGAACCAAGTCGGTCATAAAATCTTTTGCATGTAGTCATAGAAAAACATCTCTTAAGACTTGCTCTATCTTGAGTTGCTTTCGGTACCTTGGAAACAATGGTGCCTGTTTAGAACCATCACCTCCTCTAGGGAGCCATCTATAATCCTTGGCTGGGTTGGGGGCTTACCTGCTGAAGCTCTAAGCACTAGGTATCACCACCACCTACCTGTGTCTGTCCCCCCACCCCACAGGCTGTGGGTTCCTTGAGGGCAGGAGGGATGAACTTGCCTTGTTCACTGCCATATCCCAGTGGCCAGCATGGAGATCTGACACACAATAGGTGCTCGACACATATTTGCTAAAGAAACAACAAGTAGATCTTCCCCTTTTTGCTCAGGGACCCATCAGATATACGTGACTAGGTGGGCAAAAAGCCCCTGAGACCAAGCCTCAGAGCTTAAACACACGTGGGGCTTCTGTAGGCCTGGCATGCGCTGAAGAGGGGCTGTGGTGATTCCTGACCTGCGTGCCTGCTAGCCCGGACTTTCAGTAGGTCTGCAGCTCTGGCAGTCCAGTTCCCTCTGCCCAGCACAATACTTAGGTGGCCAGTGGGCCAGGGACCTTACACTCCTGTGGTTAAAGTTGGCAGACCCACTCATCGCTGTGCTGACTGGGCTCTTGCTTCAACCCCCACAGGGACACAAGGGGTCTCAGAATCTCGACCCATCGGTCTCTAGTTCCTGCTCACTCACCTTTCAGTACCACCCATGGTCAAGTGTTTGCTTGACAGAGTATGAGAATGCCTGTGAGCAGCCTGCCCAGGTCTCAGCTTGCCTAACACCTGGAACTGGGCACAAGGCTGAGGTAAAAAACTCGAGGCCCAGGCCCTGAGGCCACACGGACAGGAACCTCAGGTGGCCAGGCCTGTGAGTGGAAAGAAGGAATGGAGCCAAGGCTCTATTCAGACTGCCAAACTCTGAGCACGGGGTCCATGTGGGACCGACCTGCCGCCTTGCTCCCGGGCCTGGCGGGGAGGGACGTCCTTGTGCTCATCTGTGAAGGCCAAGTGGTACCACGTGTTTGTTCTGTGTGTCTGCCGTATTCCAGCCCCAGGGTGCAGGGCGAGGGAAGAACCAGATGTCAGCTCCCCGTCACTGTTCACCCTTTGTCCAGGTCCTGGGCCCACTGGACACTCTGCTCAAACTCGTGATGTAAATACATCTCTTAGTTGGTCTAAATCAAATTAAATTCAGCTTGAGTCCCTACCCAAACCAGATCAGCAAGAATTCCACATCACTCCCAGCCCTCTGTCACCTCCCTCCAATCATCCAAGAACTCCAGAGGCTTGCACGGCCCCAAAGGTGGTCAGTCTGTGCTCCGCAGCCTTGCAGTCAAAGGCTAAGGCCTTTTTTTCGGGCTACTACTGCTGTTGCAGACATTAGCCATCGCTGCCGTGGGGCGTCAATTATTTGTTCCCCATCTGCAGGACCTTACTTTTCCAGCCTAGTCCTTGGGATGGGGACCTAACACTCCCTCTATTGCAGGCTCTCTCAGGTGGGCCTCTCCTGTAGACTGGCAGCAGTTCGCCTCTTAGTCCTTGGCTTTTGCAGTAACACACGCTTTCCTGGGGGCCATGTCAG
This sequence comes from Pteropus medius, assembly GCF_902729225.1. Classification (NCBI taxonomy): domain Eukaryota; kingdom Metazoa; phylum Chordata; class Mammalia; order Chiroptera; family Pteropodidae; genus Pteropus; species Pteropus medius. The sequence goes on along the minus strand of NW_024340701.1, from coordinate 407,131 downwards.
GCTGGATGGAGAGTACCTGTCCTGCTCCTCTCTCCCTTGTGGCAGAAGCAACTCCCTAAGACAGAGTGGCATTCTGACACCAGAACTGCAAAACAGTTTGTTTACCTTCTCAGGTGTGGGGTGGGAGAAAAAAGGACCAGGCCTTGGAACACAAAAGCCCAGCTAAGGCCTTTCATTCCTTCCTGATGACTCACTATGAGGGGAGATGAGACAGGAGTTAACTGCTCAATAGAACCCTGCTGGCGACTTCACCTCAAGCCTCTCTGAGAAAACAGAAGCCGTAAAGGGAGGACTCCCTCCCCCTCCCCCAACTGCCAAACCCACAAACCCATCCACATCTATGCCTTCCTCTGTCTCCCTCTTGGTTCCGAGGAGGACATGCCCCACTTAGCAGGGCCGGTCCCCACTTGTGCTCAGGGTGCTTTGGCTCCTCGAGCACTTTGCTTCTCTCCCCTCTCCCTTCCCTTCCTCTTTGCTATATTATTCCCATCTGCTTGTAGTTGTGCTTAAGTCTCTCCCATCCTAAAAAAATAATCTGCTTCCTTGACCCCACCCCCATCCCCCAGAGTGGGAGAGATTGAGCATTTCTCTGCTCTCCTCACAACAAACCCAAGAGCTGCATTTACATGAAGCCTCCACTCTTCCATCTTCTGCTAACATTCGGCCCACTACAACCCGGCTTTTGGGACCAACACTCCACCGAAATTGCTCTTGACATAATGACCATTCACCCTCGTTTTGTCAAATCCAATGGCTGTGCCTCTGTTTTCAGCTTAGTGGACTTGTCAGTGGCCCTTGCTGCTTCCTACCACCTGCCTGGCTTACTTCAGTACCAGTGCATGCAGGCCAGCTCCTTGAGCTCCAAATCACGTGGTCGTCTCCTACAGGCTGCTTGGGCCACCCATCCTCACCATCACACACTGCACCCCACTGCTCCCATCTTACTCCCGCAACCTCCAGATAACTGTTTGGTCTCATCGCACCTCTTCCCTGTTGACCTCTTTGTGTTCTCCTAGTGTATCAGCTCTCTCCTTCCTCCTCTTTTCTTGTCCAACTTAGATGCCAAGGCCCAACATTTTAATAATTCGCTTGTCAATATCCCAAGCCCCTTTGCCTCTCTGCCTTTTGATCATATCTGTCTGGCAAATCCCCAGCTCCGGATGAGTCCTCCTTATCTTCCTTCTTGTGCTGTGCTCAAGCAGCCAAGTGACTCCACAGGTCAGATTGATGTTCCCATAAATCATAGCCACTGACTGTAATTGGGCCTTGGACTCATTTCTCTAGTCAGCTTGGAACCCCGCTCTCTGCAATGGCTATTTCTAACCTTCCCCATCCTCCTTAAGCCTCCATTTCCTCGCTGGCAGATGTGGGCTTGCCTCCTCCTTTATACAGAAGGCTAAAGCAGGAACTCCCCCACATCCCCCACATCTGCTCTCTCTCCTGACGCATTAGAAAAAGCACCCTTCCTCTTACCTCAGGCCAGTGCTCCTGCCCATCCTTGATTTCCCAGCCCCACCTGCTTCTCGGGCACCTCACTCTATCCATTATCCCCTCTCTCTCTGAGCACTTGATCTCACCTTTCAACTGGATTCTTCCCATCAACCTGCTCCCTGCAACCTTAACTCCAGCTCCCTCTCCCCACTGTTGGCCATTATGGCATTCCTATTCACTTCAACAGTCGGTCAAATTTGCCTTTCACCTCCTACAACTCTTCTGAAGCATGACATTTGAGCTATGATGTTCATGTCTCAAAATTGGGTGGGCATTTTTTTCAGTATTCACCTTTTAGATTTCTTGATTACTGCATTTTTAAAACAATAGCTTCTTTGACTTCCTTGGCACCATCTTCTCCTCATTTGTCTCTTAACTCCTTGGTCTCCTTCTCAGTCTCCTTTGCAGGGTCATCCTCCTCCATTCATCCACTAACCCATCATGCTCCTCAAGGCCCACTCCTAGGCCTTTGCCCCTTCTCATTGTGGACTCTCTCCTTGCTGATCTCATCCATGGCTACAGCTTTGATTACCGTCTATTTGGTAATGATTCACATCTTTATGTCTCTAGCCTGGAGAACTTTTTATCTAAGCCCCTGACCAATGGAAGCCTAGCCCACTACCTAGTAAATACTTCTAACCTGATGTCTCAAAGAGACCTCTACCCCAACATGTGCAAGACATAACTCATGATCCTCTGACACCTTTCCAATGTTCTGTCTTAGTGAATTTGCCATATAATAGGCAAGCCAGAATCCCAGGAACCATCATCAAATCCTGTTAATTTTACCTCCAAAGCATCTCTCTAATCTATCCCCCTTCTTTTCATCTCTACTGATACCTTGCTGGTCCAAGCTATCTTTACCTCTTATCTGGACTCCTGCAGTGCCTCCTAATTGATCTTAGTGTATTTGCTCTGTCCATCTCCAGTTTTATCCTGTCACTCTCCCTTTAAAACCTCTAATGGCTTCCCATTCCTCCTGAGATAAAGACCCTACTCCTTAACAAGTACTAAATGCCTTCTCCTTTCCTACCTTCCAGCTTGGTTCCCTCCAGCTGTGCTGGCTTCCTTTTAATTCCTCAAACACACATGTGCCCCTACACCCACCCCAACCACCAGGCCTTTGCACATTCTTTCAAAAGACTTTCCCACCCCACCCACTTCACCTTTTAGCTTTCTTCACTTTTGGCTCAAGCATCACTTCCTTGGGGCAGTCTTCCCTGACCCTTCGTCTAGATCAGACTTGTCTGATAGACATGCTTACAGAGCCCTGTTTCTTCCACATAGAACTATGTATACGTATACATCTCTCTGGGACCCCAGCCCTGTGGGAAATGTGGATGGAGTCCACGGGGATTCCAGGCAATGTGGGCAATGGGATTCAGAAGTGTTTTAGGGGCTTCTAGCTAGAGACTTGGAGCTGCATAAGTATATATCATGGGTGCCTCTCGGTTTCCAAGGACTCCCCAACATGCTACCAAAATCACTGATGCCACAGGCTGAACCGGCCCCAGTCAGGACAGGCCAGCTGCTGGGGGCAGCCTGGCATTGGGGGACATACAGACCTGGACTGAATTACACCCATGACACTTATTAGCTGTCTGGTCTTGGACAAATTACTTCTCTAAGCCTTAGTTTCCTCTTCTGTAAAAGGGGGATACTACTTACTGCAGCACTATAAACATGACATGAAACTGTGTTTGTAAAGAGCTTTAACCAGAGCTTTACATCTCAAGTTCTTGAAAATAGGAGCTATTTGATGATTATTAGAATTAGCATAATTAAGCCTCTAATAGCGCAGGCATGGAGGATCATTTAAAAACTAATCCCACTGGGCCCCATACCCTGGTAATCCTCAACTACTGTCTGAATGAGAGCCCGATTCATCATCCATCAACTTTCTGCACTTCCTCTCCCCTGATCCAACTTCCCACTGCTTCCTCCCCGACTTTCCCATGTTGCCCTCCAGAAGCCTTCAGCCCTTTCAGAGGTCCTTTCTCCAATTCCTGCCTAACAGAGGACCCATTAAGTGTCTCCCAAGAAGCCGCCATTCTCCATAACCACAGAGGGAGGAGGAGGAGCAGTGCCTTCCCGGCTCTCAAAAGCCACTCCCAGATCATTATTCCTTCAGCCTTATGGAAAAATTCCTGCTCATTTAAGGCTCATACCATCTGGCTCTTGCAATTCCTTCATTCAACCAAGATTTATTGAGTGCTTTTCCCTCTCCTTCTCTACCTTATTTTCTTCGAGAAAGGATTTATAAAAGAATGTGTAATACAAGATGCCCGGTGCATAGTAGGGCTCTCTACATATTTGTGAATAAATGAGTATATTTAAAAATATTATACAGATGTTCACCTATCCCCAATTCACCTTTCAGAGGTGGGTTTCATTTAACATAAACAGAAAAGTAGAAGGTTTAGTTTTAGACCTCCCCTGAGTTGTTCAATTGGAAGCGAGGCCACCATTTTAAACGTTCTGAGTTCTGCAGAGGATCGCATCTCATAATGCTGGTCACCACCTACAGCTTAGGATGTAGATACCTCAAGAAAACTTTGCTTCCTCCCCAGGAACCCCAGTAGAGACGTCGGGGTGGTGGAGCAGGCCCCTTGCCCTTTTACCATGGCACATTTTTATTCCCCCCTAAGGCCATCATATGAAGTTTAGCTGCCATATGTGACTTGCTTTAAAGAAGAGTAGGGCAGCTTAAAAAAGGAATTAGAATGCAGAAAGAGAAAATTACAGCGAGGTAATAACTAGGATTTTCCCAGAGAGAAAAGAGAAAGGTATCTCAAGAGTCAGTCAAATGCTAACTTCCTTCTCTTGCCCTCCATTAGATAGCTTCTCTCTGGACTGTATTCTTCATCAATGCCCCCTTGAAACCTACTTTCAGAAATTCTCTCTTTTCTCACCAAGATGAGGTCTATCTCCCTGGATCCCTTTCCTTCCCCCATTTGGTCCCTCAACTCCATGAGTTATGTCTGTAGGGCTCATCAGGTTAATCAGTAATGTTCGAATTGGTGCCTCCTCCCAAAGATCATTTTTGTGGGGAAGGGTGTTGGCATTTTACATCCTATCCTTCAAGGTAGGTTTCTTTTCTTTAAGAGATTCTTTTCGATATTCAGTATCCATTCTGGTTTCCCTAAATATAGAAACTACTAAACAAATACATTTGTACCTACAGCTCAAAGACAGACATTACGTCTTAGGTGTAGTACATTCTAAAGCCATATTGAGAAAGAAAATAATTCCTCAACTGCCTCATAATTAACAGTGATTCTTTCCTTTTCCCTGGGAATCAGTAAATCCGATTATTGTGGCAAGGGTAGAATGTCTGTTCCTTTCTTGATCCCCTTTGGGATTTGTTTGAATAAGAATATGGTCGTAGTCCCTTTAATGACTTCTCAGTGATTCTCACAAGAGAGGCTTTGATGACTTGATTTTAGGAAGCCTCAGGTACATTCTTGCCAAGAGCTAATTTGGGGAAAGAAAGGAGATGAGCTATTCTCTCAGTTAAGTAAATTTAAAGGTAAGTGTGTGAAGAAACTGAGAAGAAAGCAAAAACAAGGACAGTAATCAAGACAGTGTCTTCAAGGCAGAAGGATAAATATACAAATCAATGGGACAGAATTGAGAGTCCAGAAATAAACCCTTACGTTTATGGTCAATCGATTTTTGACAAAGGTGCCAAGGCAATTCAATGGGGAAAAATAATTTTTTCAACAGATGGTTTTGGTACAACTGGATATCCACGTGCAAAAATATTAATTTAGAGTCTTACTTCATGCTGTATTCAAAAATTAATTCAAAATAGGCTGTAGATCTAAATGGAAAAGCTTAAACTTTAAAACTCTTAGAAGAAAACATAGGTGTAAATCTTCATGACCTTGGGTTAGGACAAGTTCTTAGACATGACACCAAAGTATAAGTAATATAAGAAAAAATGATAAAGTGGACTTCATAAAAATTAAAAGTTTCAATTAAAAAAACACCACTAAGAAAGTGAAAATAAGTCACAGAGTAGGAGAAAATATTTATAAATCTTGTGTCTGATAAAAAGGATTTGTATCCAGAATATATAAAGAACTCTTATAACTCAATAAGAAGATACATAATTCAATTTAAAAATGGGCAAAATAATTGAATAGACATTTCACCAAAGACAATATATGAATGGCCAATAAGCACATGAAAAGATGCTCATCATTTGTCCTTAGAGAAATGAGGATTAAACCACAACGAGATACCACTATATACCCACTAGAATGGCTATAATAAAAAAGACAGGCAGTAACAAGTGTTGATGAGGATGTAGAGAAATTGGAGCCCTTCATACATTGCTTGTGGGAATGTGAAATGGTGCAGCACTTGGGAAAACAATTTGGCAGATTCTTAACATAAATTTACCACATGACCCAGCAATTTCACTTCTAGGTATCTGCCCAAGAGAAATGAAAACATATGTCTACAGAAGGACTTATATGTGAAAGTTCATAGCAGCAGTATTCATAATAGCCGAAAAGTAGAAGCAACTCAAATGTTTATCAACTGGTGAATGGATAAACAAAATGTAGTATACCATATAGTAGAATACTATTTGGCAATAAAAAGGAATAAAGTACTGATAGAGTCTACAGATGAACTTCAAAAACATTATGCTCAGTGAAAGAAGCCAAACACAAAAGATCTTATTTGTATGATTCCATTTATGTAAAATGTCCTGAGAAAGCAAATCTACAGGAACAGAAAGTAGATTAGTGGTTTCCTGTGGGAATGTGGAGTGACTAGAAATGAGCACAAGGATTCTTTCTGTTGTAAATTTACTAAAAATCATTGAATGCTACACACACACACACACACACACTTACACAAAGGAGAACAGGATAGGAAAAAGATAAATGGAACTGAGGGCCATGCTAGTGTCCAAGGGTACACATGGTAGAGGTGGGCTCTAAATTTGGCTGAGCTTCCTGATACCAAAGGAAAAAGGAAAAATAATTGAGCATGTAATTATGGTTTTTTAAAGATTCAAACCAAAACAAAACTAACCAGTTGTTTAAGAGAAGCTTTGCTGTTTCAGGTCCTTAGACATGAAAAAATTTTTTTCCTAGTAAGAGAACAATATATGAACTAGTCAATATCCTGCTTACTATCCTACAGTCAATTTAATTTTGAGGGTTTTCTGACACTTTTATATAATGTCTCTTATTGTCGGTGGAATTAGGCTAGAGTTGTGCTGCCCAATATGTATGCCCAATAAAATAATTAAAATTAAATAATTTTGAAAATTTAGTTCCTCAGCTACCCTTGCCACATTCCAAGTGCTCCATAGCCACATGGGCTAGTAGTGGCTACCACACTGGACAGTGTTATCTAGAGAACATTCCATCATTGCAGAAAGTTCTATTGGGTAGTGCTAGACTAGAGGGTAGTTTAGTAAAAACAAATGTTTGGAATTTGGAATGTTGCTGAAAGAGTGATTCTGTCCCAGCCTTGGCAGGGGAAGAATTTTCAATCTACTTTCATAACTTCACACATTTAGAACAGGGGCAGAAAAGTGGGTGGGGATAGCTGTGAAATTTCACTTTAAAAAACGAGACAAGATTTGACATAAACATGTTTTAGCTTTTTCTAACTTTTGCACAGGGAGTGGTTGGGATAAACTGAGGCCTATCACAGGCCACTCAAAAGACAATATTTGGTTAGTTTAGCTGTTTAGCTAATGACTGGGCTTTTGTTTTACAAAGCACCCTTTGGCTGGCCTCTCTGCTGCTGATTTGTATACTCAGGCTGGCAGGATTTTGATATATAAAACAGGAAATGGCCAGAGCCAGCTTGGCAGAGAGGCTGAGTGCTGTGGATAGGGAGAGAAAGGGGGAGAGTGTGGGTTCTGTCTCAGGGAGAGGTGCTGAAGGAGCATGGATCTGAGGGGAGTCTGCTGTGCAGAAGGTCATGTAACCTCTTCCAGCTCTCCAAGAAACTTCCGGTCACATGGGAGTTGGGTTTATATTTGGGGGGATTTCGTGGTGTGTAGAGACTGATTTCAAACCCAATAGAGGGTAGCAGAAGCAGTGGCTCAAGAAGATCCAGTCATGTGAGATTAAAGGCTGGATCTTCTGGAATGTTTCACCTAATGGAATACTTGGCTGCATCGTGGATTAAACCATTCATCGCAGATTCCAGAGTACTGGGACTGCCAAATGTGCAGATTTACAGATTTTCCCCACACCCATCCACACTGTATCACATGACATGCCCAGGAGTCAAAGCAGTGAGGATTGATCAGGCCTGAGCTGTGAGGAAATTTGGAGTCTCATCTCAAAGTCAGGGGAAAATTGTGGAAACCACTCTGAGATAAAACTGACAACTGTGGTGGTACAAGTTCCCCTCTGAGCCCGTATCTGCCTTCCTGAAGCATGGGACATATAAAGACCAAAGTGACAAAAGGGGCATATGGCCATGTGACACCTAACCGAGGAGACAACAGCTCTTTCTGCATAATAACACACAGGCCAGGTGCCAAGAGGAGACTGATATTGGTAGTGTGAAAACTGTGTCTTGTAGATATTCTACCAACCAAGGACCCCATTCCTCATTCTCACTCCTTTTCGTCTAGAGTGAAAACACAGAACTGAACAACTGACAGCTCTCAGGCTTGTACCAGAGTCCAAGGAGGCAGGCTCCTGAAGGCAGGAAGGAAAGGGTTTATAGGACGCAAACTGGTGAAGACAAAGAACAGAACAAGAGGGTTCGAGAGGGGTTTTTGTCCTCTCAATGTCGAGAGGGAGGTCATTTGGGGTGCAGTGAGAGCCTGTATGAAAAGGCACTGTAAGGGTTCAGCCAATCCTGAAAATACTTCTTTGCATACTCTTCATACTGGTTGGAAGCAAAACTCAAGCCAGAAGTCAACATTGATTTCGTACATTTTTCTGTGCTTTAGGTGTGTGTTTTTCTGGCTAATAGTATAGTTGTTTATAGTAAACTGTGCTTCTCCCTCCCTTCCGCGTTTAGAATGTAGTATCGGAGTGAAAACCACCCAGAAGTATTGGCCAAAGATGGTGTCAGCAGTGGCCAGACCCCACCATCCCACTGAGCTAATGTATTGCACTGTGGCATCTGAGGAGCAGTAACGAGTGTACTGAGGACCAAAGGGCGTCTGGTATGAGAAGAATGAGAGAGACAAGATGGAGGCCACAGTCATACCTAGCTCTGGATCTGGCAGAGGCTGTAATTGTTGAAAATGGATGGTTCAGTCAGACAGCCACAGAAACACTGAGGGGAGGCAGCTCCTTACAGGGAGCTGCGTGGACACATATGTTCTGATCCAATCTGGAGCAAGAGCTACAAACAGTCATCACTAAAAAATATATGATACTCACTGCCACTCTCCAAGCCTGTTCTTCTTTGGAAATGGCCAAAAGAACTGGAGAAGTATTTGGCATGTGATGGGAATCACTAATCCACATATTTCAAGTTGTTTGGGGGTAGTGTGTATCTTTCATTATGCTTAGATGGAGAGGGAGAGTCCAGCAGCTCATACTAGATCCTTACTATGAAAAAAACTGTTAATCCAGACAGGTCAGGGAAGTGGGTGGGGATCAGGAGCTGCTGCTGCTGTGGGTTCTAACTATGCCTTCAGGAACTATGAGAATGACTGTAGGATGGGGTTGGGGCCTCCCTGGGCCTTCTGTGAGGTGGACTCCCAACTCCATACACTCTCACTCTAACTAGTGGACCCCAGTGGCGCCTTGGAGCTCTAGGAATCAATGTTAGGTCAGTGCTAGTGCCCAAGGACTTCTAAAATGTCTGTAGCAGCCACAGGCCCTGAAAGAGGGGAGGGTATTCAGAACCCCAGGGATCAGCTAGTCTGTGCTCCTGTGCCGATTCGGCTGATCCACCTGGCCTTGGCCTCTCTCACCGCTCTACCTTGGAAGGTGTATTGGTCAGGATTCCTTCCACTGCACATGGCAGAGAAAGGACAATGTAAAAGTCCAGGCTGTAGAAGGAAAAGTTTAAATTCTCCATTGTGCTTTTAATGTTTTCTGCTATAATCAATATTTGTTTTTCTTGGATAACTTCTGCAAGGGAGAAAAAACTTACGAATACTTTTTCCAAATGCCAATAAACTCTAGCACTCTTATACTGCTGGTTGATTTAAATAAAACAAGAGCACTGATGTCATACTCATCAGGTTAAATATTACAAGGTTGATGGAAAGTTCAATTTCCTATAACAAACTTACAATGAGTAAATACAATTTTCTACAATAAACAAGCATCATAGACTCAAGGTTAGGGATTATAAAACAATAAACCATTATAGTTAGAGTAGAATATTATAGGAGAGTTTCTTGCATACAAACTACTCAATATCATCATGACGAGATATGACAGAACAAGTCTGAAATAAGACCTTAACTCTATATGGTTAATATTCTCTCTCCTCCTCCCTCACTCCCTCTTTCCCTTCTACCTTTCAACTTACTCTTAATCTTTGCCACACAAAAAATTATATCCAGCCCAATGCTTTGCAGCCTCAAAAGCCTTTATGCCAATAATTTCTCATTCTCTCCAGCTTTCTTATTTATGGTTACTGAAACCTCTGGTTCCAACTACAATTTTAAACACAGATGAAATAAGAGATTGGGGGCTTATATTTTATTTCCTCAAAGGGTAGATACTCAGAAATGGTTGGGTCCGAGGGCTCAAATGGTGATCAAAGTTATCTCTTTGTCTCTCTCTCCATCTCTCATCTTTACTTATCTCTGCTTCAGCTGGCTTCAAGAGAATGTTGGCCTCATTCTCTTCTATTATAGAATTTTTCCTCCATGGGGACAGTGAAATGGCCACAGGTAGCCCCAGCTTGTACTCCTGGAGAATGAGAGAGCATTCTCTTGGTAAGTCCGACAGAAAACTCCCGGGGAAGAGCCAGGTTGGCTCGGTTTGGTCATGTGCTCATCCCTGAACTAATCACTATGGCTAGAAAAATGGAATGATCTGCAGGTTTATGTCCCAAACCCACCTTTGGGCTCTGAGAAGTGGGAACAGAGTAGGGATCAGTGCCATTTAAATCACATGGAATTAGGGAGGGTTATTTCCCCAAAGAAAAGGATGCCAGGCAGACAAATGGCCTTGGCTTAGGACAAAATAATAGAAAGTGGTGTAATATTAGGCCAATGGAGACAATAAAATTGTGACATTTGCTCATCAAGGCCCATTTGGCAGTGAGGCCCAATATCCCATCAACAGACTCGAGTTTTGAATGCTGAAGTAGATTATCAAGAATACATTTAAGGAATATGAGTGTGGAGTCCACACCTTCCAGGTGTGGACTGCTATCCACCTCACTTACCAGAGCTGAATTGGAAATTAGGAGGCATGCTGAATGGAAGCTCCAGTGGCTTGTAATTCCAGCATTGTTATCATCTACTCTGAAGGTGCAGCTGCTGTGTTACGAAGGTCAAGTCCTCAGGTCGCTGAAACCATCTTTAATGAGGGAGTGTAGGCCATTTGGAACGGCAAATTGGTCTGGAAAACAGGCTTGGCTGACAGCCTGGGGCGACCCTCAGAAGCTGTACTTACAACCTTGAATTACATAACCCAGATCTACCTCCCTGCCCCAGATGGAGGTGGGGAATCAGCAAAGAGCTTTACTAGGAAGTGAGTAGTGGTTGATAGTGAAGGAGAAGAAGGAGGTCCTTTCAGCAGGGAGAGCAACCGAGCTCCTCGTATGGCCTGAATGTCCTTCTCTAGGAATGACAGAGATTGCCCTGTCTATTGGGTATTGCACAGGATTCTGTGTGCTTCATAAATGGACCATAGAAGCAGTTGGTACTGTTTCAAAAAGGCTGTCCCACGGCTCTGAGGTCCACGTATGATGATTTTGGGCCTTAGGGAGGGAACAGATGCTGGGGTTAATTAGGGCATGGTTCCTCTGGCCCAAGATGATGAAGGACATCCAAATAAAATGGGACACCTGAGCCCAGTGCATTATGTGGACAGCACTGCTCACCAACCAGCCTATTTGGAGATGACTCAGTGGCATGCTCTTAGAAATGATGTGCCTTGATTGTTGTCTTCTGAAACCAGACAGTAAAAACTTGAATGGCACAGTTCCTCCAGTGCCCGGATACCCCAGAAGCACTGTCATCTGTGCCAGGAGTGCAATGGGAGAGGTTCTCAGTATATGGGGATCCTATTTTATGCATCCTCACCAAAAAACTGTTGAGATTTTGAGAATCGTTTTACCAGCAGAATTGTAACTGGCAAGGCTAGGACCACTCCCCAACAGGGACTCCCCAGCCCAAGGGAGTTCATAGGACTTTATTAAATGTGCATGGAATGCTCTATCCAAATCAAAAGTGGCAGTGGAGCTGGTACGCAGATGCTCTAATCTGTACAACACCCTGGGAATGTTGCTGCTGACTGTATTCTATCATGAGAGTTGCCATGGAGCCATGACCACTTATTGATCTTGTTTTAGGCTTGACAACAAGGGGACACACCAAGACAGTATCACTTAGTATGCCAACAGGCTGAAGGACATGCTCCATGGTGGCTCGTTGTAATACCACACAGAAAACAAGATCAGAGCCTGGAGAGCAGACATCTATTATTTTGGGCTACTTGGAAGCCATTTATCCTTCCCCCTGGGGACCACACCCCAATTTTCACTTGGGGAACCATACCTCGGCCACTCTCAGTCTATGTAGTTTAGGGGCCAGGGGTGAAGGATGGTGATACCAACCTTCAAGAAAGAGATAAAGGTTGATTCCTGATGCTTTGTTTAAGCGAAGGCTTGGAAAAGCTTTTCTATAAAGGGCCAGTAGTAAATATTTTCAGTTCTATTGAACCTACTCAACTGCAGTTTCAGAGTGAAAGTGACAACAGACAATATATAAATAATAAGCATGGCTTTGTTCCAATAAACACTTTTGTATAAAATAGATGGCAGGCTAGATGTAGCTTACAGGCTAAGTTTACCAACTCTTTGTTTGAGCACCTGGATCTAACTGAGTCTGAAGCTCAGTGCTCTTGTGCCTCCTCAACTGACGAACCAGTGCATTCCCCATTTACTTAAAGCAATTTGAGCTGCTGCTCTTGTTAACACTCTGAAGAAGTTTCTTATGAATTCACCCAGTCACAGAGCAAGGGTTGCAGACTGGAGACTGGGTCTCACAATGGATTTAGCGGCCCCGGGTAGTCAGGAGACAGCTTAGCACTAAAAGAAAATCCATTTCTGAGAGAGGACTGGTCAGGGTCCCTGACAGTTAATAACATGCAGCCAGAGGCCAAACAAACTTCTACCCAAGGGAGACCTGGAAGGATGGGAGAACCCCTGTCTGAGGACACTGACCGTGACCTCCATGACCGGCTGAGCAGGAAATACCTCCAACGAGGCCAAAGAGAAGCCAGCCCTCTTGCTTGATGAGGAGCAAGTGGGAAACGGATGGTGAGGAGGGGGATGGCGAGCAGGGTCTTTGCTTGGTGACTAAGTGGGAGCCCAGCGGTGCCTTGATCCCAAGTTGTGGTAAGACACCACTCTTCTTCACAGGGATGTGGGGAGCCTGCACCACAATACTTAACCTAGAGACAGGAAGAAGAGAAGAGTATCACCAAGGGAAAGGAGGTGGGTGGACAGCTTCGGTGCTGGGGCAGAGAGGCAAGTTTTAGCTCCCATGAGGCTAAGGGAATTCGCCAATCACCCGGTTGATGGGTCAGAGGACGGTTTTGCCCATGATGGACCCCTCCACCTGCCTAGAGGCTGCCTGCTCTGTGGGGCATGAGGTATGCCCAGGCCCCTGCTACCCTACATGTAGAACGGATTTGTATCATCCTCTGTGAGAAAGCAGGAAACTCTAGCCTCAACACACTTACAGTTCCTTAAGGGGCTGAATCTTTCCTTGGCGGGGAAGAGGAGCTGGGAGAAGATACCTGGAGTGGTTTGGCATCCAGTGCTGCTTCACCTGCTGGCTGAGCAGACACCAGAGGACAGGCTATGGAGCAACAAGGCCCTCTGCCCCTAGGATGCGAGATGACCTACGGTGGTGGCCAGAATGTGTCAGGAAAGTGTGACAGCCTGGCAGGCCTCAGATATTGAATTTGTATTGAGATGTGACTAGAGAGAGGCCATAGCCGACGCTGTCAGTGCCTGCCCACGTGCTCTGGGGCATGTCTGCCTACCAGCTCAAGTGCTTTCAACCCAATAAGCTGCGTTCCACCTGTACCAGAGACCGAGCTCAGACAAGGGCCTGGGAATCGATGTGAGGCAGAGGCACCTTTACCAGTGACCGAGGGGCTCCCCTGCTCCCCATGCAGGGTGATCCTGCAGGGTGGTCTACACTACCCTCAATGCCCCCCTGTAGGACTGAGCCAAAGTTACCCTCCTGGGACTTTGCTCAATATCCCACCTCATTCTACCCTCTCCCTTCTGGCCCCAGAACTCTTAAATCACCTTCATTCCAATCTTCCTTTCAGTGTTTGCTTCTGGAGAACTAACCCACACTTCTGTGGCTCTATGAGCTGATGGCTGTGAGTAACCTCTGCTCAACAAGAGTGTGTGTGTGTGTGTGTGTGTGGTGGGGGTGCTCTCACAGTATGAGAAGGCTCCAGAAACACTTGGAGCAAGCTGTTTGACAAGGTGCACAGCACAGCTTGGAGACTCTGGGGTCACTGAAGCCAGTCACTGTTGGAACTATTTAGCAGGCTTTCCTGAACATTAGCCCCTCAAGAATCTGGAGGAGCCAACCGCATTCCAGCTCTTAGCGAAGGCAGGAAGAGAGGGAGGTCAGGATGAGGGCTGGGAGCAGAGGAGGACAGACATGGGGAGTTGGATGTGATACAGGTCGAATTCTCAACAGATGAGGCCTGGGGAGTAGGGAGATAAGTCCCTAATTTGAGGGCCCCTCAGACAGATCCTGGTCCTGGCTAGATACCCCTACAAAGTTTGTCTTTGGGTTGACAAGTTTGGTCCTTGGGATTACTGAGTCTCTTTACAGGCACCCCACAGGCTTCAGCAAAGGCCAAATAGTCTCAAGGCTTTGTGTCATGAAACCCTCCACTCTCTCCTGCCCTGCAAATGTGTATAAATTGCATCTGTGAAGGGTATCTCATAGCACACTGTGCTGTGGCAGAAGAGCTCAGTGAATACTGTTTCTTTTGAGGGGCGGAATCTGAAGTGGGCGGAGCATTGTCTAGGCTGCTCTCTTTGGAGTGAGGGATGATGGACATGGAGTGGTTGGCCTGGATGAAGGGCACTGAGAGCCTGGCAGAAGTTTCAGCTTGCTGGCTCAGTTCCTAGTGAATCCGAGGCCTCATGGGTTTGCCTCCACAGCAGCCACACAGTCCTTGACTCCAGGCCATCAGCAAAGGCTTTGTTGACTATTGAGGGTCCCCTGTGGGCCAGCTGGGGTCTGAGAAGAGGCCCTGGAGGAGAGAGTAGCTGCAGAGCCAGGCTGGGTCTGGAGAGAACATCCCTAAGCAAAGCTTCAGGGATGAACAAGGATGGGGTGGGAAGGGAGGAAAGAGCAGTGGGCTGTGCTTGAGCCAGAAGAGACTCTAGGACACAAGCAAACAGCACACACACTTTTTTTTTTGCTAGAGACCACAGCATTTCCTGGGCAGGAGAGGGTGGGAGATAAACCAAAGCCTCCCCAGGGATGTTGGGTGAATGGCTGGTAGCCTCTGTCAAGGTAAGGATGCTGGGGTTTTACATGCTGATTTTGAGAGAAAGTCGGAGAGGAGGCTGGAGCCACCATGGAGAGAGAGAGAAAGGAAGAAAGAAAGGTTGGAGAGATAGCAGGGGGCTGGGCAGCCGCTGTAGGCAGGACTTGGGGGAAGGAGCTTGTGGGGGGCATTATTCCTCCTGTCATCTCACAAACCCTCAGATGATGGGAAAATCCACATTATCCATCTCTGCCTTTGGTGTTGGAATTCTGTTTATCTGGGGTACAGGGACTGGCCCCAGGGCTGTCAGAGGGAGAGCAGGCATGGCCTGTGAGGCTCACGTCTCATGCAGACGACATGATAAGCTAGCGAAAACCAGAGAAGATTCAAGTGGGGGTGTGAGAGAGGCTCCCGAGCTAAGAATCCAAATGAAGCTGTCCTGTTTCTGCTCCTACTTTCCTCAGGACAGACAGGACTCCATGCAGCCTGAGAGGTGTTGGTCAGTGCAGAAAAATGGCTTCGGGATTCAAGAAGGCTCCCATGTCTGTTCCAGCAGGAAAGAGAGGGAGTCTTTTCTGCCTGGAGACCAACTCCAGCTTGCCAGGTTCTGGCTGCAGCCTCAGCTGGATCAGAAACACCTGGCCTGGGGGACATTTCAAGGGACATGGGTCTGGAATAAAGGGGATTGGGGAGCCCACACTAGCTGCCTTGAATTTGATCCTAGGCCCATTAAGTGTCCTCCAGAGCTATAGGGGTTTCAGGGCGAAAAAGGAAGGACTTGGCGAGACCCCAGGAAAAGCAGTGGAGTTGAGCAGGTCACATAGGCCACTGTTGAGGGAGGGAGGGTCCCTCTTTCCAAGTCTGCGAGTCTGTCACTGCCAGGACTCTCATCTCTAGGGCTGGCCATTTGAGGAACAGGAGTATCTAGGTGTGATGCTTGTGAGGGGAGCAGATGGAGAAATCTGAATTATGGCTACTATTGGGGCCCCAGTAACACCCAAGGCTGATGAGCCTGGTAAAAGGAAGGTTATGTCTTTCCTATGGGTCTGTTAGTAAAGAAAGTAAGAAAGTTCTGAACAGAAACATATGCCGCCTTGTTGCTGACATCTGCCAAACTTCTAGACTTGTTCTCGACTCTAACATACCCAATACACACTTATAGCAAATGCCATATAACATTCCTTTTACTATCCTGAAATAAGTAGGTAATATTACCTACTATATATATAGTTTCAAATGTACAAACTGTTCCAATGTCAAAAGTGTCCAAATAAGGCCCCACCAGTAATAGAAAGGAGAAATAAAGGGAGAGTGATATAAGATGATATATCTGTGTATCAATATGTATAAGTGCTCGGTGCACAACTCACTACGACATAATGAGCGTCAGATGCTCATATGTGAATGTGAAAGCACTATGAACAGCATAGCTACAAAAGCAGTGGTTGGCACGAAAATACCTGGTCTTCATGTCTGGATTACAGAGGTGCAAAAAAATTTCATTGAGACTGTGTGGCACTTCTCCAATGGAGCATCACTCTGGGACAGAGCCCCCCAGTGTATGAAAGAGCCATTTGAAGCCACTGTCTTCAGAAGGTAGCTTTGCATATAGTAGGCTTAAGGTTCCCTCCACAGCCAGTACCTCCAGGAAATAGCTACTCAAGAGAAGACAGAAGGAACAGGCTAAGAGGGGGAGAGAGATGCAAAAGCACTGGCTGCAAAAAGTAAAGAATGCGAGAGAACCCATCATGTGAACATGGGGCAAATATTGCATTTGAACAAGTAGAATAATTTTTTTTTTTCCTGTTGGTAACACTTATTATTTCACTGGGGAATACCTGTTGAATTCTGAAGACATTTTGGTGTGAAGGTCACGGTATCCTGCCCACCTGACTTGCCCTAGACCATCAGGTAGAGGAGTGCCAACCAGGCCTGGCCAATCAGAAAGCCCCATTCTCTCTGACCTAGTATTCAGACCAGGGGAAGTATGTGATCTAAGATGGATCAGTCATCAGTTGTTTGGGCCCTGCAAACATAAGATGCTGAGAGAAACAAATTCTTTTCCCCCCAATGTTGATAAGCTGAGACGATGTGAATTTGGAACTCTCAGCACTAATCTCCTTTGGCAACATGGAGGAAATCCATCTAGATCTGGAGAGGGTAAGTTCAACACACAGAGGGAAGCAAAGGGAGCCCTGTTGACATCAAACAAGGCTCTGGATCCAGCTGTGACTGGTGCTAAAGCTGCCCATGAAACAAGCTGCCCACTGGAACAAGCTGATGAATCCACACCCCTTCCCTTCTTTTTGTGCTGTAGCTAGTTTGAGATGGATTGTAACTCCAAGAATCCCAACTTCTACAAATAGTATTAACTCATTAATTCATTCATCAAATGTTTACTGAGTGTCTATTATATACCAGGCACTGTATATATTTTAGACTGCAAGAGTAAATGAGTGGATTTTGATCCCTGCCTTCAGAGAGCTCACCGATTTGTAGAAGAGGCAGAGTGAAACAACTCCACAATCAATTATGTCATATAATAATTCTAAGAGGTGCTATGGGGAATACCTGTAGAATTAAGCTCCGTGAGGGCAAGGACCTTTGTCTCTTTTGCTCACTGATGTGTCCTCAGGGTCTAGAACAGTGCCTGACATATAGTGGACACTCAATGAATAGTTACAGAAAAAATGAACAAAGACAAAGTTCTGGAAATAACAGAGTGGAGGTGCCAGAGCCAGAGAGTTTCCCCAGGAAGCAACGTTTAAGCTGAGATCTAAAGAACACAAAGGAGTTGGCAGAAGTTGCACAAAGTGTGAAGGTGGGGTGGGCGGGAGCAAGCCTATATGAAACAAGAAGAGGCCAGCATGGCTGGAGTGTAGGTAGCAAGGGGGAATGCACTGGGAGATGAGGCAGTTGGGTGGGGGACACTCACCAGCGGCTGCAATGGCCACGCACAGGATTCGGATCATATTCTCAGAGCAGTGGGAAGCTAGTGTTCACAGAAGTGAACAAAGGAGTCAAGGGGCCTCACCCTCAAAGATCGTAGATAGAAATAGAGAATGAAAAGGGAATAGGGGGGCCTAGTGAAAGCAGAGCGACTAGTTTAAAGGTCGTTGCTTTTACTATGGTGAGAGGTGATGGAGAGGAGGGAATAGGCAAGAGATATTTATAATCATTACAATCAAATGAATGAAAGCAACACTCATATCCAATAGGAAATGACTTCCTGTGTTGAAAATGATTGGATAAATAAATAAATGAGTCCCAGGGAAAATCAGTAAGGAAGTATATGCCAGGTCCTATCCTGGCAAAGAAAAAAAAATTTCTAAGATGAAGGAAAAATATTGCAAAGATCTATACATTAAGTTGGGTTACAAAAGGAAAATTTTAGGTTGGTCTTAGGCTTTGCCTCAGCATTTCTAAATACCAGAAGATAGGGAGCAATGGTTACAGTTTTGAGTGAAAAAGATTGTGACACAAGCATTTTGTACCCAACAAATTGTCATTCATGTGCAAAAACAACATAAATATATTCCAGATTTATAGAGAAGAATGTAGAAAATGTACCACTCATGTGTTCTCCTTAAGTAAACAACTTGAAGACATACTT
The DNA here is from genome assembly GCF_902729225.1 of Pteropus medius. Lineage (NCBI taxonomy): Eukaryota > Metazoa > Chordata > Mammalia > Chiroptera > Pteropodidae > Pteropus > Pteropus medius. The sequence goes on along the minus strand of NW_024340701.1, from coordinate 388,363 downwards.
CAACTGCTCAAGAGATGAATTAAAATTAAGAACTTGAAAATGGGAACATTATAACATAAAAGATGTCATTGTAAGCATTAATAACAACCTAATCTAACATAAGAATTGAACAAAAAGTCTATTCTTAAAAAAAGATATATATGATTGAAATGCAAGTTGGATTTATAAACACAGAATACATTTTAAAAGACTGAGAAATGAGTGAGAACGAAGTAGGCAGGTACAGATACACTAAAATCTTTTTGACATTAAGTAAAAGAGTTAGGAGATCCTGATTGTTCGTAACTTTCCTAATCAAAGAAATAGAGGTTTATGAATATATTTGGTAAATATGAAAGTCAATCACTAAAATTAAAAAACAGAATTACTACCTTTTAAATCATGGTAGATGACAAAAGAAAACAACATTCTCAATGGCAAAAAGCAGAAAGTAAAGGATTCCTAAGTAATAGAGATGCAATATGAAAAAAGATTTTAATAATCTGGTGCTAAGATTTCAAATGACTGCAATAAAGCAGGGTAAATGAGGGGTGAGGAATAGATTTCAGGTGTACTAATGATCTCATCTTGTTTGGTGGGAAGTTATTAATTGATTTGATTCTTGACACTGAAAAATTTGTTTCAATATTCAACGAAATATGCAAGGACAATCACTAGAAGTACAGAATCAGAATGCAGAACTTCCAGACCACAAAAGGGAACTTTCAGACCGCAAAAGGAACAAAGATATACTACCAAGCCCTCGAAAGGCAGGAGGGGAAAAAGGAAACTAGAAAGCAATGTCAGTAGAAAATATAGAATAAAAGAGTAGGCATAAGTCCAAACATATTAGTAATCACAATAGACCATTATTTGCAAGTGATATGACGGTCTCCCTAGGAAAGAAATGATAATCAACTATAAAACTATTAAAACCAAGAAAATGCTCAGACAAAATGCCAAAAATAAGACCAACATACCCAAACGAATGGCTTTTCTATTTGTCTGTAGTAATCAATCAAGAACAACTTCAAAATGCCTAGGGATAAACTTAAAACAATGTGTGCAAGATAAAGAAATAGACTACCCAATAGAAAAATAAGCAAGGGTTATAAACAGTCGATTCGCAGAAAACGAAAAATGGTCAATAAACATAAAAACATGTTCAACTTTACCAGTAATCAGAGATATGGAAATTGAAACAATATTAATATCAAAAGTGAAAAATGATTCTTAATATTTAGTGATGGTGGTAGAGTAAGGAAGCAGATATTCTCATAGGAATAAAAATCAGTAAAGTATTTTTGCAGGGCAATTTTGGAATGTTTTAAATTCAAATGCATATGTCATTTGACCCAGCAATTCTGCTTTCAAGAATCTATTCTACAGAAATATCAGCACTCCTGCCAAGATACTTGTGCAGAATTATTTATAGTAATAAAAATGGAGGGAAACAAATACCCCAAAGTAGAGAAAGGATCAATTGTTACAATATATCAATATGTAAGAAAGTGCCACACAACTGCCCCTCTTCTCTGTTCAGTGGATTTAATATTTTACCTCGAAACAAACCTTCTCTATTCAGGAAGGATGGCCTTAGTGGGATCCATTATTTATGGCAGTGTACAGTAAACAGGCACTTCTTGTCTTGTGAGAATGGTGAAATGAAGCCAGTGGCTTCATAAAAGCAGGATTCTTATATATGCCCTTGGTGTGTGGAGGCTTGGTCTTTAAGAAGGTAAACTGATTTGCTTCAGAAGCCCATAGCCTCTGAGAGGAAAGGGGTGGTGATTGTAGCCCCTCTTCTCTGATATTTGATGTTGGAGAGACTTGATCAAGTGGAATGCTAGAGTCTTGGTGCAGGTCTGCTGACAGGAAGCACACCATGGTTTCCAATGGAGAAATCACCACGAAGGAAAGAAAATTGTGGGCTCAAAACAAGCATCTAAAACATTATAGGGAAAGCTGTGCCTTTAGCCCATGTACCTCAGCATAGTATTGTTTTGGGGAAACTTTAGTTGAGCTCTAGCTCTGTTAAGAAAGATCCAGGCCAACAGGGTTATCACCAGCATAGAAAAGCATTCGCTGGATTGTGGGCGCCAGGTTCAATAGAACACCACATGTAGTATCAACCAAAGAAAAAACTACTAGTGGTTCAAGGAGGTCAACTATCCCTTTCCACGGAATGACATGTGTAGATAGATAACTATAGTGGCCGACAACACTTAGTGTTACCTGGCCCCCTCACTCACCCTACTTCATCTCCAATAGCAATATGGCCTCATCTCCAATTACTGCCCCCTCACGCACTCTGCTTCAGACACATCAGCCTTTTCATTGTTCCCCAAACATGCTAACATGTTCCTGCTGAGTTTCTGCTCTTGCTCTTGCCACTGTCTGGAAAGTTCTTTTCTCATATTGCCTCACTTCTTACAAGTCTGCTCAAGCATCACCTTTTGTGTCAGGCCTTCCTTTTTCACCCTTTGAAAAATTGCAAACCTTTTTCCCTCCCAGAGAGCTCGTACTCCCTATGGCCTCTCACTTAACTTCTTGTTACAGCACTTAACACATTATTTATTTTGTTTATTGTTTATTTTTGATCCACTACTTCCCACCCTCACTAGAATGTAACCTTCATGAAGTCAAGTTTTTTAAATGTTTGTTTCACTGATTTACCCCCAGCACCTAGAACAGCGCTTGACACTTAGCAAGTGCTCTATGACTATCTGATGAAAGAATAGAAACTCATAGAAAAACTCTAAAGTATCTACTAAGTGAAAAAAAAACAACAGGTTGCCAAATAACCTGTATAGTATCATACCATTCACGTAAAAATAATATATGTGTGTGTGTGTGTGAAGTTAAATAGAAAACTATTATGCAGAGGGGAGTATGATGGGGTAATTAAGTGGTTTTCTTTTTGATTAGTTAAAATTAAATTTTCCTGTATTATTTGGCAATTAATTTCTTACATGAGTATTTATTAGTTGTGTAATAAAATAAAAAATAAATGAATACTTTTTATAATTAATATTAAAGGGTAACAGATCTGGAACAAGGCCCTGACTTTTGGTAGTAGTGGAGTAGTTTATATCAGATTAATCCTTTTGCAGATAAAAATTATAAACTCTGGCCAAAATATTTTGAAAAATAATCTAAAAGCTACTGGAGAATGACAAAAAAGCAGGCAGAAACTTGAGGAGATTCAATTCTTGACAGAAGGGAACCATGCTGAGTGAGATCCATGTTCATATGGTTTCTCCTTGCAGAGCATGAGAATGGAGAAGAAACAGAAAGCTGAAACCCGACGAATCGGAGGACAGATTTAGGGTAGTCAGAGCAGGAGGAAATTAAGGAGGAAAAACAAAAACGGAGGGAGCTACAAAAGGGGAAGCATCGACTCTATATATAAATTTAACTCAAATCTTTGGCTGACCCCTAAACTACATGAATGAAGAGAATCCAAAAAGATTAGGGGAAAGTAACAGCTGGAAGCCTCAAAGAGCTGGGCAGAGACTAATATCTCTTATGAATATGGATGAAAGAATATCCAATAAAATATTAAGGGTCTGAATCCAGCAACATACAAAAAGAATTATGCCCCTAGACCAAGTGGGAATTTTCTCTAGGAAGGCAATTAAAATGTTATTTTATAACACCCCCAAACCAATTAATGTAATATACCACATAAATATACGAAAAAAAGGAAACTACCCGATCATCTCAATAGGCACAAAAACACACTTGTAACAAAATCCAACCTCTTTTCATGATAAAGCACTTGACAAACTAGGAATAGAAGAGAACTTCTTCAATATTACATGGGACATTTATGAAAAATCTACAGCTAACATCCTACTTAATGGTGAAAGGCTAGATGCTTGTCCCCTAAAATTAAGAACAAAGCAAGGATGTTCACTCTTGCCACTTCTATTCAACATTGTACTAGAGGTTCTAGCCAGGACTGTTGGGCAAGAAAAGGAAATAAAAGGCATCAAGATTGTCAGGGGAGAAGTAAACATATCTCCATTTGTAGATAACGTGTTGTATGCAGAAAATAACAAGGAATTTGCTAAAAAACTATTGGAACAAATAACTGGGTTAAGTAAGGGTACAGGACTTGAGATCATATACAAAAATCAATTGTATTTCTATATACTACCATTCTGAAAATAAAATTGAGAAAGCAATTTTATTTACAATAGTATCAACGTGAATATAATACTTAGGTGTAAATTTAATAAATGTCTGTGAGACTTCTATGCTGAAGACTACAAAATATTGTTGAAAGAAACTAAAGGAGATCTAAATAAATTTTTAAAATCTCATTTTCATGGTTGGGAAGACTTACTATTATTGTTAAGATGGCAATATTCTCCAAATTGGTCTAGAGAGTCAATGTAATCCCTACCAAAATTTCAACTATCTCTTGTAGACATTGATGATTCTAAAATTCATATGAAACTGCAAGGGATCCAGAATAGCCAAAAAACCTTGACAAAGGAGAATCAAATTGGAGGACTCATGCTTCTCAATTTCGAAACTTACTTTAAAGCTACAGTAATCAAGACAGAGTGGTACTGGTATAAGGATTGCCACATAGATCAGTGAAATAGAATTGAGAATCTATGACAGATTGATTCAACAAGGATGCCGAGATCACTTAATGGCGAAAAGAACAGTCTTTTCAACAAATGGTGGTGGGACAAGTGATTTTCCACATGCAAAAGAATTAATTTGGACTCCTCCTCATACCATATATGAAAATTAACTCAAAATAGATCTAAGATCTTAATGTAGGAGCTAAAATTATAAGATTCTTGGAAGAAAATATAGGAGATAAATTTTCATCACCTTAGATTAGGCAATGGTTTCTTAAATATTGCACCTGAAATGCAAGCAATCGAAGGAAAAAAATAGATAAATTGGACTTCTTCAAACTTAAAAACGTTTGTGCATCGAAGGACATTATCAAGAAAATGAAAAGACAACAGAGTAAGAGAAACTATTTTTAAATCATATATCGGATAAAGGACTTGTATCTAGTATAAAGAACTCTTAGAACTCAGTAATAAACAGGACAAATATCCCAATTTAATAATTAATTTTTAACCAAAAATAACCCAAAATATCTGAATAGATGTTTCTCCAAAAAAGATCTAAAAATGGCCAATATGCACATGAAAAGATGCTTGACATTATTAGTCGTCAGGGAAATGCAAATCAAGACCACAATGAGATACCACTTTACACCCTCTAGGATGGTTATAACAATAATTTTAAAAGGACAATAACAAATATTCGTTCAACTGTGGAGAAACTGGAACCTTCACAATGCCAGTGGAAATGTAAAATGGTGTACCTGTTGTGGAAAACGGTTTGGCAGGTCATTAAAAAGTTAAACATAGAGTTACCATATAATGCAGCAACTCCACTCCTAGGTCTACATCCAAGAGAAATGAAAACATATGTCCACATAAAAAATTCTACATGAATAGCAGCATTATTCATAATAGCCAAAAAGTGAAAAGAATCCAAATGTCCATCAAATAATGACTGGATAAACAAAATGTAACATATTCATACAATGGAATATTATCCAGGCATAAAAAGAAATGAAGTACCAATCCATGTTACAACATGAATGAACCTTGAAAATTTGTGGTTAAGTGAAAAAGGCAACCACAAAAAGCCAAATATTTTATGATTCTACTTTTATGAAATATCCAAACTGGCAAATTCATGGAGACAGAGAGTAGATTAGTTTCCCAGGGATGGGAGAAAAAAGGAATAAGAAGTGACTGCTAATGGCCATGGGATTTCTTTTTAAGGTGATGAAATATTCTGGAATTAGCGATGGTGGTTACACGGCTTTGCGAATATGCTAAAAACCATTAACTGTTAAAAAGCTGAATTTTATGTTATGTAAATTCCATCTCAATTAAAAATAAGCAGACTGGACAAAACAGAATCAGAGATTAGGGACCTTGAAGACAGGTCAATCTAAATAGTTGAAACTGAAGCACCGAGAGAAAAAAGGTTAAAAAAAAGAGAAACATAGCTCATCAGTAACATGTGAGACAGCAACGAGAGGTACCACCCAGGTAACTGGAGTCCCATAAGGAGAAAAGATATAGAATAGAGTAGAAAACATGTTTAAATTCTATTTAGAGAAGTTTTGCCTGAAAATATTCTAAATTTGATTTATATCAAACCTGAAGCTCAGAAATTCCCAAGCTAGATAAATACAAAGAAAATCACACTGGTGCACATCATAGTTAAACTATTGAGACTCAAATATAACAGCCCCCCTCACCCCCGCAAAAAAAAATTCATACAACTCAATAATAAAAAAAGACAAATAATCCAATTTAAAAATTAAGTTATTTTTAAACCAAAATAACCTAAAGGATCTAAATAGACATTTCTCCAAAGATCTACAAGTGACCAATATGCACAAGAAAAGGTGTTTGACATTATTAGTCAATAGGGAAATGCAAATGTCCATCAACTAATGATTGGATAAACAAAATGTGGCAAAACAATGATGAAATGTCAGCTGACTCCTCATCAGAAACAATGGAGCCAAGAAGACAATGGGACAGCACCTATAAGTGCTGAAAAAAAGTTGTCAACCTAGAATTCCATATCAAGTGAAATATAGTTTTAAAATGAACGTGAACACCTGAAACTAATAGAAAGTAATACTGAATGTCAACTGTAATTGAAAATAAAAACTAAACATGCTCTAACATAAAAAAGTAAATATTAAGTTAGTCTTTTGCTCACCAAATGTGTTACAAGAATTTTTCCTAGTTTGTTTAAACCTTGACTTTGTTGACAGTATGCTTTTCTTCTCAAAAACTTTTATTAAAAAGTTTTATCCATTAAAAAATAATGATTTAATGTCATAAATAAATTTTCAAATAAAATGTGTTTGTCTTAACGAAAAAAATAAAATGAAAGTGAAATAAAGACATTTTCAAATAAACAAAAGCTAAAAGAATTCATTGCCTACAAACTATACTAAAGTAAGTTCTTTTGGTGGAAAGGAATGTTATCAGATAGAAAACTGGATCTATAGGGAGGAGTAAAGTACTGGAAAAGGTATATATACATTTAAATTTAAAGCAACTATTTTTTATTTTTAAAGTTCTTTAAAAGTCAACTGTTAACAATAACAATGTATTGTGTTTATAAAAATGTAGAGGTGAAATGCATGACAATAACAGCCCAAAAGATAAGATGAGGCACAAACAGAATTATATCATTGCATATTATCTTTTATATATTGTGGTATAATATTAATTCAGCAAAGATTATAATAAGTTATAGATGAATATTTTAATTCTTAGAGAAACCACCAAATAATAACACAAAGAGGTGTAGGTTAAAAGCCTGTAGAATCCAAAGATACACGAATGGCCAATAAACACATGAAAAGATCTCAACACCATTCACCATCAGAAATGCAAATCAGAACCACATGGCGATATAATTTCACACTCACTAAGATGGCTATAATAAAAAAGATAGATAATAAGTATCGGATGGGAAATTGGGATCCTTACACATTGCTGGTGGAATGTAAAATGGGTTACTTTGGAAAACAGTCTGGCAGTTCATCAAAAGTTTAAACACAGTTACCATAAGACCCAACACTTAAACTCCCAGATACATACCTGAGAAAGAAAACATACGTTCGCACAAAAAAGATACGTGCAAATGTTTATAGAAGTATCATTCATTATAGCCAAAACGTTGAAATAATTCAGTGTCCATAAATAAATGAACAAATAAAATTTTGTATATTCATAAAATGGAATATTATTTGACAATAAAAATTAAAGTACTGATACATGCTACAACATAAATGAACCTTGAAAACATTATGCTAAATGAAAAATGGCAGATACAAAAGGCCACATACTGTATAATTCCATTTATATGAAACGTCCAGCATACGCAATTCTATAGACACAAAAAGCAGATCGGTGGTTGAGTAGGGCTGAGAGAGGGCTGGCAGCAGAGGAGGGGGAAAGAAAGGGTATGAGGTGTTTTTTTGAGGGGTGATGAAAAGGTTCTAAAATTGACTGTGGTGATGGTCTCACAACTCTTTGAATATACTAAAAACCATGGAATTGTATACTTTAAATGGGTGAACTGTATACTTTAAATGGGTGAATTGTATGGCATATTAATTATATATCAACAAAAGTGCATTTTTAAAAACACCAACGGAGAAGATAAAGGCGGAATACTAAAAAAACTTGATTCATCCAAAAGAAGGCAGAAAAAGAACAAGGGAAAAGACCACAGAGAATAAGTAGAAAACAAATAACAGGATGGTCAACTAAAACCTAATCATATCTATAATTATATTAACTGTAGAAACTAGATTAGATTTAAAAAGAGGACTCTTAATTCTTCTTGAACTTTGTTCTGGGATTCCACTAAGTTAAATCCTTTTAGGTCTTGCTTTTATGATGTGCTAGGTGGGTCTGCAGAAGTGCTCAGGATAAAGCTAAGTTTGATCCTTTTAGGTCTTGCTTTTATGATGTGCTAGGTGGGTCTGCAGGAGTGCTCAGGGTAAAGCTAATTATTTCGCACTCCTGAGTCATACCCATTGCCGGAGTGCTCTGTCCAATGCCTGGTGAATTTAGAATTTTCCAGTCTGGTGTTGTGTGAGTGCCAGACACTTTCCCCTCTAATCCCTTTGGGTGGTTCTTTCTCCAGTCTCAGGAAGTTTCTTCACATACATCTGTTGGCCAGTACTCTGTGAAATCCTCTTCAAATCTTCAGGGTTCTCTCTGCAGCTCGCCACTCTCTCGTATTCTGTCCTGTAAACTCTAGATGCCTTGTCTCCAGACTCTCGGTTCCATCTGCTCAACTCAGGGCACCTCTAAGTTCTTTTAAAATTCCCCCTACGTATGCCATGGCCTAGAGACTCTGAAGGCTGTCAGTTTGGGCAATGATAGGACTTACTCATTTATTTCCTATCTCTCAGGGATCACTGTTCTTTTTTGCCTGATGTCCAGTGTCTTTAAAAACTTGTTTCATGTATTTTGCCTACTTTTGGTTGGTTGTTTCAGGTGAGAGGGTAAATCTAGTCCCTGTTACTTCATGTTGGCAGGAAGTGTAAGAAACCTGGTGCGGCTATATTAATATTAGAAAAAAACAGACTTTAAGATAAGGAGTAAAGATGTCATTTCTTAATAATAAAAGGATCAACTTTTCAAGAGAAAGGGTGTTGAAATCTCTAATGGTTGGAGATTTGACCAGTTCTCTCAATAGTTCTGTCAATTTTTGCTTTATGTATTTTGAAGCTCTATTATTAGGTACGGTTATAGACTGAATATTTGTATCCCCTCAAAATTTTTATGTTGAACAGAACCCCCAAAGTGATGGTATTTGGAGGCATTTGGGAGGTAATTAGGTTAAAATGAGATCATGAGGGTGGGCCCTTGTGATGAGATTAGTGTCCTTTTAATAAGAGGAAGAGACCAGAGCTCTTTTTCCCTTTGCCATGTGAAGATACAACTAGAAGGTCGGCTGTCTGCACACCAAAAGGAGGGCTCTCACTGTGAACGGAACTTTTTGGACTTTCATTGTAGACTTTCCAGCCTCCAGAACAGGGGGATATAAGTGTCTGTTGTTTAAGCCACTTGTTTGTGGTATTTTGTTATGGTAGCCCAAGCTGACTGATACAAGTGTATATACATATTTCAAGTTGTTACTTCTTCTTGGTACTTGATAAAACAAGTACACTAAAAATGGTCAGGATACAGAAAATCTGAATAATATTATCAACCAATGTGACCTAATAGATGTTTATAGAACGCTGATTCAACAACTTCAGAATACTCTTTCTTTTCAAGTTTACAAAGAACATTTACCAAGGTAGACCATGTGCTGGGCAATTAGACAAGTCTCAATAAGTCCCCAAGGACTGAAACCACACAGAGTATGTTCTCTGATCACTATGGAATTAAATTAGAAACAAACAAAAATAAATTAAAATAACAGAAAATCTCCAAACATTTGGATATTAAAGAACACATTTGTAACCTGAAGGTCAATAAGAAATTACAAGGAATACTCAAAAAATATTTCGAACTGAATGATAAGGAAATTACAACAAATGAGAATTTGAGGGACGCAGCTACAGCAACACTTAGAAGAAATTTATAGTTTTAAATGCTAATATCAGAAAAGAAAGTTTCAAAATCCATTATCTAAGCTTCCACCTAAGATGCTAGAATAAGAGGAGAAAATTAAACCCAAAGTTAGAGGACAAAGGAAAAAAATAAGAGTAGAAACAAATGGAAGAGAACCAAATACAGAAAAATCAACAAAACCAAAATCAGTGAAAAGAATCAACCATCGATATATGCAATAACATGAATCAAATCTTAAAAGCACGTTAAGTAGCCAGACCAAAAGAGTACAATTCCATTTTTCTGAGGTTTTAGACTGTGGCCCATTGGTCAAATCTAGCCCAATGCCTATTTCTGTATGACCTCGAGTTAAGAATTTTTTTTTTTTTTAACATTTTTAAAGGGTTGTAAAGAAGAAGAAGGAAGAGGAGGAGAAGTAGTAGTGACAGAAATCCTATGTAGCTTGCAAAGCCTAAAACATGTATTACATGCCCTTTACATAAAAGTTTTTCAATGTGCGATTGAAACAAACTAAGCTATGGCTACAGAAATGAGAGTTGTGGTTACCTCTAGGGGGAAGGGTGGGAGGTGAATAGCACAGGGCACCAGGGAACATTCTTGAGTAATGGAAATGCTTAATATTTTGATCATGATAATTACTTAGATGTATATTCTGGTCAAAACTCATTAAAATCTGAGCATTTTATTGTATATAAATTTTACCTTAATAGAAGAACCAGGAGGTCTCTCCTCCCATGAGTTGTACTCACTGATTAAAAAGCATTAAAAAATGTTTAACTCCCTCCCCCCATATCTTTCCTTCTAAATGTGATTGATATTTTGAATAAAGAGCTTTGTTCTAAAGGTCTTCTTTGGTATTTTTAGCTTGATTGAAAGCTAATCAAATTTTTAAAAAGTGTTTATAGGGCTTCAGAAATTATTGTTTCTTTGGGATTGTGCTTCCTAAGCAACAATTTAACATGATTGAAAATATAAATTTATGTTGTGAAAACTGCAACAGATGTTCTCTTTCTAATGTTTGTCTATATGTGAATGGGGCTAAGAGTGTATTCTCTCCATTTACATTAAAATTTATTAAAAACACAGGATAACTCATTTTGCGACATGTTCTGTTTTCCATCCACTGGTATGATTTTGACTGTTAGAAAACTAACTTGGTCTTTAAACTGATATTAAATTATATCTCAGTATGATTTTTAGTTTTGAGAATCCAAAGTTATGAATTCTTCCTTCTTTCAAATTTATGATTTAATACCAAATGCTGTTGACCTGTTTGCTTCATTTGTATGTTAAAAGACCTAGCTCCCCTTTTCTTCTGATCATGATAAAATTGGATTGTTAGGAAAAAAAAACTTCGTTATATAGATTTTGAGGGATTTTTGATTTATTCATAAAGTAATACACAGAAGTAAAAAGACTCAGAGCCACTAAAGGAGCCAATAGTAGTATAGTTTTTTTATTTTAGGGATATTTCACTTAAAAGTAGGTTTCTATGATTCTTTTGGATATCCAGCTGGCAATGAGCAACAGAAAATAGGGCAGAAATGTTTTAAAAGTTGATTTAAAGATACCGCTTCTTAGGAAAAATGAGGAACAGTGAAAATGGTGGCAGAGTTCTTAGACCTCTGCCTCACACCACATATAAAAATAAATTCCAGATGGGTAAAAAATGTAATTAGTCTATTTCCAGAAATAGCTGTCTGGAGAAACTCTCCTAGTATAGAGCACTTAAAATGCTGGATGAAATGCAAAAAGCATCTTTCTTTTTAAAGGCATGGCAATATTGTCAGAAAAGGAAGGGAAATTATCAGAAACAAGAAGTTTCACTCCAGAAAAATTCCAGCTGGAGCTGGTGTTTGCATGGGGACACCTGCCCATCATTGGTGGCCTAGCAAAATGCAGAGGACAAGAGTTGAAGGGAGGTCAGGGAGGTTGGATTGAGAACCTCTCTATAACACTGGGATTCTCTGTGGGTGAAGCAGAAAAGTGACTGAACTGGAAAAATGCCAAAGAAAAAGGCAACGAGGATACCTGTCTCCAAACCTGGGGCTGTGATCACTTGGAAGGAATGCCTCATAACTGTGCGTTAAAAAAAAAAACAAAAAACCCAACCCTAAAATTTAAAGTGATTCTGGGTTTGTAGTGACTCCAACAACTTGGCAGAGGCAAACATGGAAGATTTTTTCCAAGGAACACAATTTCACCCAGGCCTCAATTCTCACAGATAAATGTCCAAAGAATATGAGTTTACACACACACAAAAATCTTCAAACACAGGAGGTAATAAAACACTATGTGTGTGAATCAATCAGACCCATACATATAATAGCAACCTGCATTATTAGATGCAGAATTTAAAATACATATTTAATATGGTTAAAGAAATACAAAACACATCAAAAGCTTGACATAGGAGCAACAGACCATCAAGAGGGTTTAGGCAGAGCTGAAAAGAAACCAGGTAACTCCTAGAAATGAAAAACAAAGTAGAAAAAATAGAAGGCTTAAAGGGTAAATTATACATAGGTAGAAAGAGAAGATAAATCTAGGAAATTACCCAGAATGCATTAAGAAGAGACAAAATTAGTGAAAATGTAAAAGATTAAGAGATATGGAGGAGCAAATGAGAAGATCTAACACAAATCTTATTAGGAGTTCTAGAAGGAATAGGAGCTGCAAAATTCAGAGATGGTGACTGAGAATTTCCAAAACAGATGAGAGATGACAATTATCAGTATCAGATTCAGAAAAACAAACAATTCCTAAATAGGATAAATAAAAGGAAATAAATATCTGTACAAGATAAAGTAAAAAAAAAAAAAACCCACATTATTACAAAGGAACAAGAATTAGACCAAAAGTTGTCTTTTCAACAGCCACAGTGGAAGTCAAAAGATAAGAGAATATTATCTGCAAAGAGCTCAGAGAAAGCAATTGTTTACATGCTTAGCAAAATTTTCTTTCAAAAGTGAGGTCATAATAAAGGCATTTCTGGACAAATAGTCATTACTTTCAACTGACTAAAGAGGCTGCTAAAGGTTAAGCACATTTTCAGTAGTCATTAGGGAAATGCAAAATAAAGCCACAATGATAGCACTACACACCCACTCGAAGGGCTAAAATTTAAAAAGACTGACCCCATCAACTGTTAGTGAGACACTGAAGGAACTGAAACTCACACATTGCTGATGAAAAATGTAAAGTGAAACCACCACCTTGGAGAAAGTCTGGCAGTTTCTTAAAAAGTTAAACAAACACCTACCATATAATCCAGCCATTCCACTTCTAGGTATGAGAGAAAAGCAAACATGTCCATACAAAAAGACTTGTACTACTGTTTATAGCAGCTGTGTTTGCAACAGCAAAAAAACTGAAAGCCATACGAAGTCCATAATGAGGTGAATGAATTGCTAAATGGTGGATATCCATACAATGGAATATTATTTAGTAATGAAAAAGAATGAGCTGTTGATGCACACGGAATAGATACACACAACGCGATTCTGCCGAAAGCCAGACCAAGAAGAGTACATACAATATCATTTCTTTTATAGAAAACTCTAGAATATGCAAAATAATATTTAGTGACAGGAAAACAGATCAGTAGTTGCTAGGGATGAGGCAGGGGCAAGGAGGGGTTGGAGGGAGTGATCACTGAGAGACACAAGGAACATTTTTGGGTGCTTAAAATAAAATATATGATTTGATAGGTTCTGACATCATCTCCACAATTAAGACCAACAGACTCACACAGGGAGTGTCAGTCCGAAGGAAAATGATCCAAATGGAAGCATAGCATTGCAGGATGGAATGTAAAATTATATATACACATACGCACGCGCACACACACATATATATTTAATGATTATTGTTTAAAACACCAATAATGTCTTGTGGGATTTAAACAGACGTAGGAATAAAAAGGATGATAAAATTGCACCAAAGGTTGGGAGAGAAAAGGTAAAGATAGTTAAACTGTCATAAGTTTCTTATATTGTTTGGGAAGTAACAAAAATACTAATTTAAGGTAAACTCTAGTCAGCCAAGGAGTCATCTCTTTTCAAACACACTATTTTAGAATAGTTTTAAATTTACAGAAAAGTTAAAAAGATAGTACAGAGAGCTCCTGTATACCCCACACTCAGTACCCCCCGTTATTAACATCTTATATCATTCTGGTACATTTTTCACAATTAATGAACCAATACGGAAACATTATTATTAACTAGAGTTCATTTTATTTACATTTTTTAAGTTTTTACCTATTATCTTTTTCTCTGTCCAAGGGTCAACCCAGGATACTACTTTATCTTTACTTGTCATGTCTTTAGGGGAACTCTCGGCTGTGACAGTTTCTCAGAATTTCCTTGTTTTTGATGACCTTGACTGTTCTAAGAAGTACTGGTCAGTATTTGTAAAATAATCCTCAATTGGGATTTGTCTAATTTTTTCTCATGATGAGATTGGACTTCTCTGTTTTGGAATGTAAGAACACACTGGTAGAGAATCATTTTTTCACATTATCAGTGGGGAACCTACTACCAAAAGGACTTATTGTGGATTTTAACCTTGATCACCTGGCTGAAGCAGTGTTTGTCAGATTTCCCCACTGCAAAATTACTCTTTGCCTCTAGTCCATACTGTACTCTTTGGAAGAAAGTGACTATGTATGGTTCATTCTTAAAGAATGGGGAATTGTTCCTCCTCATCCTTGAGGTAAAGTATATAAATTATTTGGAATTATTGTGCAAGAGAGATTTTTCTCTTCTCCCCATCTATTTTTTTTCCCATTCATTCATTTACATCAGTGTGGACTCATGAATATTTATTTTACACTTTGGCTTATAATCTAGTATCGTTTTACTTATTTTATTTTTGCTGAAATTATTCCAGCTTTGGCCATTGGAAGCTCTTCATTTGATTCCTATGTCCTTTTGACATCCCTCATCTTTTTTTTTTTTGAGTACTTCTTTACTTTCCGGTACTATAAAATGACATAGGCTCATCTTGTACATATTTTTCTCTAATTTTAGTCAGCCATTTCTCCAAAGAGCCCTGGTCTCCTTGATGTGATAATGGTATTAGAAACCAAAGTCTGGGTGCTAGGTGTGCTTGTTGCTAATGAGGTGTCATTTCTCTTAGCTGACAGCAAAAAAATATACGTGTGTATACTAGCCTCTGTACATACACATATGTATTTATGTGTGTGTCCACGAACTTATAAATATATATTTCTATATGTAACAATCTTTATAAACATGGGTTTGTATTATGTAAGGAGTTGTATTCAATCTCTATGATAACCAATAAAAAAATTTTTTAAATGTAAAACTCACAAGGTAACAGAAGGGAAAATGGAAAAATATAAAATAATTAGTCCCAAAGAGGGCAGGAAAAGAGAAATAAAAAAAAATTTGATGAGATAAATAGAAAACAAAGAACAAAACAGTAGGTGTAAATGTGAAGAAAAGTAAACAGTAAGAATGTCAGAAAAAAATTAGTAGGACATTCCCCTCTCCAGATCCACCGTCTACCCTTTTCAACCCTGCTCTTTGCCTTGGGGCTGACCTGTATGGACCATGTTAATGGATTCCTTGTATTCTGGCTTCTTTTTGGGTTAGCCAATGCAGAACTCCAGTAAGACATTTCCCTTGTAAGTCCACTTGGGCTGGCTGTGTCCATGACCAGAAATCATTGCTTCTCTCCCACTGGCC
Organism: Pteropus medius; assembly: GCF_902729225.1. Lineage (NCBI taxonomy): Eukaryota > Metazoa > Chordata > Mammalia > Chiroptera > Pteropodidae > Pteropus > Pteropus medius. The sequence goes on along the minus strand of NW_024340701.1, from coordinate 372,492 downwards.
CACTCTATGGGAATTTCCTTCTGGGTTCCAGAAACTACTCTTTCTTCATCCCTTCAGGCCTAGGGGTGGCTAACAGTTCTGCTGTTCTAGTTCTGGTTTACCACATTATCCCTTATAGGTCCCCTATACACTGCCCAAGCTTTAATAAATAGTCCCTTCATAAAACCCTCCTTGAGTTATACCAGTTTTAGTGGGCCATCTGTTTCCTATTTGGACTCGGACTAATACGGTAATTGTGGAATCAGGAAATAGTCCCTCGAAATGGGATTCTAGAATTCAGTTGCTCATATATTTGAGGAGTGCAGTGATAACCCTGCTGGGGAAGATTTTAAAACTGGGTAGTCCATGGCATGTGGTGGCACAATCATTACTCAGGTTATCAGTGGTGGCAGCATGTGATGAAATGCAGATGGAAGGTAAGGCATTAAGAGATCAAGCGGCTCTGACACTCAATTGCTATAGCAACAACAGTGGCTATAAAATAGTGGGACCAACTGGATTCTTTTTACCACCCTAAAAACGAGACATGGGGTGGGGGGAAAGCTATGGAAATACAATTTAAAAGACACAAGGAAAACTGGAATACCTCCATGATGGCACTGAAGGAGTCCCTTGCGTCCAGTAATTGCAGAGCAAAAGTGACCAAGAACCAAGCCTAGGGTCTGATTGTAAGGGTTGTAGATTTGAAGCAGCAATTAAATGCCTCACTCTGCCAAGTCTCTCACGCCCAAGAAAGGTTATTGGTGGAAAGAGTGGAACTCTGAGACATGGGAAGGGGATACATGATGCCCAGAGGTCAGACTTGATGGGGCTGAGAATTTTGACCCTTCATATTCCTCCAAACTTCTGCTGACTGAAGAAACTAGCTCTCCTCTGCCTAAAAGCCTAACAATAATTGCACTAGAGCAGTTGCCTCATAAGCTGAGGCCAGTTCTCCTTAGGTCCCATCTCCTTACCTCTTATTACTTTCAGGGCCATAACAAGGCCCAGATGAGGATTGCAAGGCCTGTTCCAGAAGAAGATAGCCTACACATTTAAAGAGTTACAAAACCTTACCAAGGTGTAGTGAAGAATCTAAGATAAAGGTGTGGGAGTGGATTATAAGGATGTTAGATGAGTGGTTCTCAAGGTGTGGTCCCTGGACCGACAGCATCGGCATCACCTGTGAACGTGTTGAAAATTCAAATTCTCGGACCTCACCTCAGAGCTATAGAATCATAAACTCTAGGAGGAAGGCCCAGAAATGTGTGTTTAACAAGCTCTCCAGGTAATTCTGACACACCTTAGAGAACCATTGATATAATAGATTCATAATATTCCCATTTCCTGAGTCTCCAGACACCCTCCTCCATAGCATTATTGCTCAAAACTGTGGTCTCAGCAGCACTGGCATCATCTAGAAACTCATTAGAAAATGCAGAATTTTAAGCCCTACCCCAGAATTACTGAATCATATTCTGCATTTAAAAAGATCCCCAGGTGATTTTCATGCACATTAAAGTTTGAGAAGTCCTGTTCTACAGCAGTGGTTCTCAAACTCTAGAATGTCTCGGAATTACCACACTTTGAGAGCAACTGTACTGGGTAACCCTGCTCACTTCTCCCCAGCCAAAGCCCTCAGGAAGGCCTAGAGAACACTCCCCTCACGAAGGCATTAAGAAGTTGTTGAAGAGCTTGCAGTGACTATAGATTGGAGATGACAGTTAAGGATAATGCAAAGGAATTCGGTTCCTTGATCTCAATGGGAAAAATAGGATCTCAGAGTAGAAAAGACAAGGTGGCCATGCTTTACTATCAGAGATAAGGTAGGCCCACAATAAGCCACCGATATAGAATGACAGAGTGCTCTGATCTATAGGGAACTATGGCAAAGATTACTAGAAATGAAATAGTTGGGGGGCCTATGAAGGTGCCGCTTGACAAATTTTAAAATTCTAGGTTTCTGTGTAGATGCTGGAGGGGTCATACCTTTTCCCAGACCTAATTCAGTTCACAGACTCAGAGACCCTCAACTGAGGAAGCATCCTGCATTGTGGCTGCAGACATTGTCTTCCCCAAATGACTTGCAGCCATTTACCAGAGTAACTGTGAACTAGTGAAAGAGAAATATTAGATCTTCCTGAAGTTAATAGATATTGGCTCTGAATTCACTCTGATCCCCAGGGCCCCAAAGTGCCACCATGATCCACCAGTGAGACTCGGAATTTATGAAAGTCATTTGATTAGACAGACTAGCCAAAGTCTGTCTAATAGTATCCATGGGGTTATGTACTCACCCTGTGCTTTATCCCTGCTCCCAGAATATATAGTGAAAAGAGAAATACTTAACTGGCAGATTTATATTAGTCCTTTCACCCATGAAATGAATATCGTGATGAGAAGGGCAAAGGGGAAGCCCCTGAAATGACCCCTCCACTCCTATTCCTCTACACCAAGAAGGTAGGTCAGGCTCACCCAGGATAATTTCCCTTTGATAACTGATTTGGGACCTTTAATAACTGATTTGGGACCTTTAATTACATCTGCAAAATCTCTTCATAGTAGTACCTAGATTAGTGTTTAATTGAATAACTGAGAGAAGGTGTGTGTACACCAGCAGGCAGGAATTTGGGGAGGCTATCCTTCAATTCTGCCTACCAAACCTCTCTTCACTTTTACCGAATTCCTATTTGAAGAACACCAGTAGTAAAGCTTTCAGGTTTCAGGAGGGATTATGTCAGATAGATTGCCTTGTGATATAATGGTAGCCAATGGGTCTTTGTGCATCCATTGATGGGGACATGAATTTTTCACCCGGATGAAGGATAAGTGTATACTGAGGGAGGAAAGAGGTGAACTGTACCAGAGATGTTTGTCTCTCCAGATTTCTTTTCCCCCTTGCTCTCTTTAGAGGCAGAGGGATCTATGTTGATTACATCAGTGGGTTCCCTTGCCCTCTGGCTCTGGTTGGTTTATCCAGTGTAAAGCAGGAGATTAGAGGGGAGAAGGAAAGTAAGGTCAGGGTATTTATTCCTCACACTTCCTCCCTGCAGGTTGCCTCAAGCTGTGTTCTTCCCCTGAAGGCTTCTGCTCTTCACAGGGCAGCCAGCTCTGCAGGACCTTTCCTGAATTTCAGTAAACACGCCCCCACCTCCTTCACCCTTTAAGGCCTACGAAGAGTTAGCCTTTGGCTGCTGTGCTATCCTGTTTATCTCCCCTACAGCCTACCCACACCTTCGTAAATAGTCCCTTTATTAAATGTGCTGAATTATTCTAATTTGAATGTGCCATCTGTTTTCTGTTTGGACTCTGATAAAAGACACTATTAAGAGACAGACACAGGAGTGTGACAGATGGAGAGACAAATATTACTTTTATTACCACAACTGATACTGGACAATATGGCTGAGGTCTGCTAGGCAAGCAGGTTTGCTAACATTTTACCTCCGAGGTCAGCCCTGCAAGGAAGGGCTTGCCCCTGTAAATCACATGGCACGGAGGAACAGAGAAAGATGTGTGCTTTTTTAACAGAGAGGAGAGAGGATGGGACTGAGCTGAGCATTTTCGCTCCTCCTTTCTGCCAAAGTTACCAACCAGTTGAGTCATTCTCCTTTCCCTGGGTAAGATGGAGAAGGTGGGCAGGAGCCTTCCCCACAGAGGTGAGGCCTACTTCCACGAACATGAAGCTTGATAGAAAGGTGGCACTGCTCCAACACTTCGAACAGTAAATGACACTTTAAATAAAGGCAAAGACAAGCAAAAACAGTCAAAGACTTAATATCTAGAATTTCTATAAAGAGTACCTACAATGAAAACACTAAGAATCCAACTGAGAAGTGGACAAAGGCGACAAATAAGCAATTCACAGAAAAAGGAATATTAGTGGCAAATAAACACTTGGAAAGATGTTCAATCTAGGAAATAATCTAGGACCTGTTTAAATTTTCTCCAGACTGGTAAATATCTTAAAGACTGATGTTATCCAGTGTTGATGAAGATGTAAGTAAATAGGCACTCAGACTGTTAGTAGGAACGTAAATTGATCACACACACACAAAAAATGGCATATAAAAGGAGGCTTATTGTAATAGTGATGAATTAGAAGCAATCTTGTTGTCCATCAATAGGGGAAATGATAAAATCTTTATAATTTGGAATAAAATGTAGTTTAAAAAAATGGCCAAAGGGAAATGATTGAGTTTATATATTTTCCCCGCCCCCAAGGAAAGACTTCCTATATATCTCTATGTGGGAAAAAACGAGTTGCAAAAAATATATACAGGACACTCTGGGTAAAATTCATGAGTGGAAAAATTAAACAAGGGTAGAATAAGGTTCTATAATTAGGGTTACTGAAATTTTTCAAAATTCCAAACGTAAAAAAATTTGAATATTCATATTTGCACCCTTTGAGTCACGTACACTGGTTGTATTTAACTAAAGTTTGCATGTGAATGGGTGTGTAATTAGTTAACGCTCCATTAGTTAAAACTGCAAGAGCTTTCCTGTGTTGCTAACAGCATGCACATGTAAGGGAGGAGCACAAGAGTTTCTGGATGTGATCCAACCCATCAGTAGCAGAAAAAAACTAAAGATAAAGTACCAGTTATAGGCACCTTCTTTTAAAGATAAGGGTGTATAACATGAAATGGCAAAGATAATATTCTTCCAGAATGTAGATGATCACTCATGCAAGCGCAAATTTGTAAAGTGATTCAATGCTGTTCTGTATAATGTTATTCAATATACTGTATGTGAGATGATTCTGTTTAAATGTGCTGAAATTTTAGTTAGAGTCCTAATGTAGATGTACAACAGATATTTCTCTATGACATGCTTGAATACAATAGAAACCTATGAAAGAAAAATTTAAGCAAAGATTTAGTTTTCCTTTTGACACAGTTATAAGCTCTCATGAATCCATGTGATACGAACTATTACCGGTAAATTGAGGAAATAGGAAAGTTAAACTCTGAAGCCTTGGAAATGCAGGCTCAGTGGCTCAAAAAATAGAGTGACACTTGAATGTTGATATTCTTAAATCTAGGCAGCTGTAACTGAACACATGGTTGGACATGAAAATATAACATAATATATAAAATCTGATTTGAACATGTTGTTTAAAAGTGATAAAAAGACTGGTAGCTCAAAATAGAAAGTTAAATAGAAATGAAGATGCTCTTATATTAGAACAAGGTAAGAAAGCCTTAATGAAGACTGGGCGAAATAAAAAATATCAGCATAAACTCAGAACTTTGATAAAGATTCCCTCTTAGACACTAAAATCTCTAAGTTGCTGTGGGGTCCATCCAGCATATCACTACAAGTGGTATGAAATTATATAAATTCATGAAGTGATAGAATACGTAGCCCCAGTGTCCAGGGTTCAGTTCTTTACTTTTTTTTTTTAAACCAAGAGAACCAAGTATTTCTTGAAATGTGCGCAATGCTGGATCTTGGGATGAGAAATATAAGTTAGTTCTGGGGCATCTTGTTTTTGGAAAGAATTAAGATGAAGCGGTGAAGGTCAGCTGGTTGGTTTCCTTACAGAGGTTCTAAGAACTGAACACAATGCCTCTCAGTTTTCTTTGCCACATCGCTCATACGTTAGCTTTATTTTCTTTGGCTCATGTCCCCATGAGGTATGGTTCTATTAGAAAGGAGAAAGGAGGGAACAGATGTCGCGTAGGCAATCTACAATGTCTGTAACAGGAACCATGATTGGTCCAGCTTGGGTTAGGTGCCCACTCACCGACCAATCACTGTGGCTCCAAAGAATCTTCAAAGACAGCAGCGCTCATTTACACCTTAGGTAAAGAAGTGGTGAAAGTGATATAGTTCCCCCAAACAAGAGAACTGTTCCCAGAAGAAAGAGATCCTCTATTAGTTATCTATTGCTGCTAACAAATTATACCAAAACTCAGTGGCTTGAAACAACGAACGTTTACTATCAAAATGTTTCTGTAGGTCAAGAATCCAGGTGTGGCTTAGCTGTCTCTGACTGAAATCTTGTCTGTCACAAGACTGCAGTCAAGGTGCTGGCCAGGGTCCAATCATCTTTAGACCCAGTAGGAGTGGAACTGCTGCTTCCAGGCTTATTCACACTGCTGTTGGCGAGCCCCAGGTCTTTGCAGCTGTTGGCCGGAGACAGCTCCTTGACCTGTAGGTCTGATAACAGGACAGCTCACAAGATGGCAGATGGTTTTTCTCAGAGTGAGTGAGTAAAAGAGAGAGGGCACGCCCAAGAAGGAAGCCACAGCCTTTTCTGTAAGGTAATCTCTGAGGTAACATTGTCCCACTTTTGCTGTATGCTATTTGTTACAAGTGAGTCGCTAGGTCCAGCTCATATTCAAGGTGAAGGGGCGCGAAAATCAGGAGGTAGAGATCACTGGGGACCATTTTATAGGCTGCCTACCATAGGTTCTGAGCAGATATTGCAATTAAAAGACCACTATATTGAGCACTCACATGTCGAATCTAAAAAGTGGTAATTATAGTTTAAATGCAAACAAGCTGAGTCTGAAGAAAAACCTTCAGATTATGATACAATGAGAATGTTAATATAAAATGTGCTAATGGGTGGTAGTAATACACATAGGTGGTAGCAATGAATACAAATATTTATTAAACATGAAACAGATACAAAATGGTATTTATAAAATATACGTAAGCTATAAAGAACAGTGATAAAATGAAGATATATGACCACACCATCCGGTGTAAGAGACGGGGGATAGAGTTTCTAATGTTACTCTCATCCCTCCCCCTTCAGAGGTCGCCATCATCCTGAATTTTGTGATCATCATTCACTTGCTCTTTTTCACAGTTTTACCACTGATGTTTGTATCTTTCAGATATACGAAATATGTTGTTTGGTTTTCCCCGCTTTTGACTTGATATAAATGAAACCATACTGTATGTATTTTTGTTATTTGCTTCGTTCACTCAAGATTACGTTTCTGAGATTTACGCATTTCCCGTGTTCACACTGTTTTCAATCTGACCCAAACTTCACCAAGCTCTTTGTGTATTACTCTAACACAAGAGCGAACTCAGTTTTATCATTTGAGCCACCAACTTTCTCTTCACCTTTATATACAACAGTGTATGGCTATACCGCAACTCATCTATATATGATTTGGGTTAGTTCCATATTTTTGCTAAATAGTGCTGCTATGAATACCACTGAACTTATTTCCTAGTACATTTGTGCAAATGTTTCTCCAGGGAATACACCTACAAAAGGAACTGCTGAATCAAAGGTGTATAAATGTTCAGCTTTAAGAGATAATACCACATTGTTTTCCAAAGGGAAAACAATGATTTACACTCCTGTCACCAATAAATGAATGTTCTAGCTGTTTCCAGTCCATTGATATCATGTGATTTTAAAACTTTTGCCAATCTGGAATTTCATTGAAGTTTTGATTTGCATTTCACATGAGTCATATTTTTCACCAAATTGGCAAGTGCCACCTAGTGATCAAATGAGACTCTGAACTGTACACTCAACTGTTAGCCATTATCCATTCAACTATTTACAAATATTCCTACCTTAATTGTCACACCTGTGCAAATTCTTTGGTTAAGAGTTAAATGCAAAGAATCAATATTTGTAATAATAACCTAGTGTAATACCTATGTATAAGGCAGGGGCTCCCTAATCCCCAGGCTGTGGACCAGAACTGGACAGTGGCCTGTTAGGAATTGGGCTGCAGAGCAGGATGTACGTGGCAAGCAAGCGAGCAAAGCTTCATCTGTAGTTGCAGCCACTCCCCAGGGCTAACATCTCCGTCTCAGCTCCACCTCAGATCATTAGGCATTAGATTCTCATAGGAGCACAGGTTCCTGGTGCCAAAAAGGTTGGGGACTTCTAGATAAGGTATAGATAGTCAAATGGTGAATAAAAAAAATAATTTTCATAAGCATTGTTCTCCTTTTGTATTTATTTTGATATATTAAGTGAAGGTGTTCTGAGGGAATTAAGGGGAAGTGAGTCATGCGCATCTAGTTTATACACCATCTTTACTGCCCTAAAAGATATACAAGCAAGGGAGTGGACCACAGGAGTTGGACAAATTTTGTTCCTGGTACAAACCCTGGCAAATGGTGGTGCTTATAAAGTCTTACACAGAATTTGCATACTCAGAGATTTACCGTGAAGTATTAATAAAGGAATTCCTTTAGATGTTACTCTGAATGGTCAACATTGGATTGTAAACATGCTGAAGTTGAGACTGATTAAATTGTTAAACTGAGGTCACATCCTGTTGGACTACACCCAAGAAACACGTTACAGGACAAGTCAAAGTTCCAAGTATAATGCCAGCTGCAAGTGGGCAAGAAATCAGGTGATCTGTAATAGCTGATGTCAGCCTGTTCTTAGAGGCAGAGCTGAAGAAATGGAACCTAAGTACTTGGGTTAACTATGAGATCAGCCTGGCCCCCAGGTGTGAGCGGGCAGTGACAGAACAGTGAAAGTCGGATGCTCTTAACGTCGCACTTCAAACATCCTTCTGTCAAAGCTAGCACAGACCAAGATGATTTCTACTCATGTACTGTTGGAGTATAAACTTACAACTTTTTTTTTTTAGATTTTGATATTTTAATTTCTTTTGAACATAAGTCATTTTTTGCAAGTTAGGAAACAGAATCAAACGAAGGCAGTCGCGTCCTCTAGGGATCCAGGCCAAGTCTTGCGACCTTCAGCAGAATGACGTAATATGAGGTGCTAATGATGAGGTTATAAACTCTAAATAACAACCACTTATCTACATTTTTCCTTATGAAAAAGCCAAAAGTCCAGTCCTTAAAGGCATAATATAAGAACATCATGACCCAAATTACATGGCAAACCTACTGGTGAACCAGATCAGAGCTGGCCAAGGATTGGTCAACAGAGAAAAGTGTTTACATTTTGAAAATTTGCTCTGAGAGTTAAAAAATTACTGGTTGCTGTTAATAGGAAAGCAGGTCAAAAAATATTATAGATACACTCACACTGATATTTGATTTTGCCAAGGTCTTCCACTAGAAAACGAAGTTAGAGATGAGAATAGCGGATAAGACACTTAAATATTTTCAAAATAAATTACTTAAGTAATAAGAAATTTGGCATACTGCATTCTTTCATTTGCCACAAGAACTAACTGACAATGAAAACTCCTGAAAAGAAATGCTCAACTCCAAAAAAGGGTGGTGGCAGCAACACTTCCTACTATAAAATAACTTCCCGCTTTTGCATGCAATTAACACTGCTATTCTTCCATGACACAGGTTCATATGGAAAACTTGTCAGGAACTTTGCCAGAGCCAGGAGATGAAAAATAGAGCATATCCTACTTAGCTTTATAAGTTCAGTTAACATCTTTAGGATGAACCCATAAAACCTAGCCGTTGTTTTGTTAAACGTCTGCAGAATTCCTTAGACCTCAGCCATAGTTTCTGCTCAATATCTTAAAGCTGGGCTCAGTCCCATCTGACTCTTCTCAGGGCCAAGGTGGATGCTAGTCATCAAAGTCTAGAATGTCATTGTAGGAGTAACCCCTGTAGCCTCTGGACACATAGTAGGCGACGCATAGGAAGTAAAATCCCGACAGGAGTATTAGAATGCCAATGACGAGGACCAGAATGGCCCAGTCTGCCCCCCTCTTTGCTGGTATAGCCCAAAAGCAGTTGGGAGCCTATGAAAAAGGTGCCAATTAAAAACAGCACTGTAGCAGACACAATGGCCTCATATGGGATCTTAGGAGGGCTTTTCTTAAACTGAAGGTTAATGCAGCCATCCTCCGTGCTGGAAAGCCCTGAGTATTTCACTTTACTACTGGGGATTCCAGTAGCCAGGTTGGTAGGTGATGACATCATAACACAGCCACAGCTACAGTTGTAGTGCCGCGTGAGGCCACTTGCACGTGACAGCTTGCTTACTGTTGGAAGCAGGGATGTCCAAGCCCTCACATCAAGCCTCACCCAATTCACCTTACAGAATTTTAAAAAAGGAATTTAGCACAGCCATGAGGAATTTGAACATGTTTGTTTTTTTGGCCATGTAATTCCAACCTTAGGAATCTGCCTAATGAGAAGGGGAGACTAAGTCAGGGGGAGAGGAATGGGATTGGATGAAAGATAGAGAAATAGCAGGAAGGGAAATGAATTTGTGTAGGAGTCTGTGTGTGCAGTAAGGACAGGTAAGGGTGGGTGGTGGGCTCCCAGGTCCCCTCCTCCCCAGCCCTCTCTTCTCACTTCCTTGCCAACTCCTGGCCTCAGCTTTGGGAGGGTGAGTGGTAGATAGACAGCATACTGAGCCTCCTCCTATCACAAAGAGCTAATTAGTAGGAAATTTGACATCTTCGTCAGGTCCAGTATTTTCTTTCAACATCATAGACTAACTTTTTGCTTACAATCCATTACAATTTTATGGAACTACTATTGTAAACGTGGCCCCTTGTTGACCCAAACATCGTAATGTGGCACATGACTGTAAAGGACTTTAGGCAAGACCTAAACACTGTAATGGACATTTCTACAAAAGAAACCTAAGGAAATGGTTCAGAGAGGGAACTGAGAGATATATGAAAGTGCTTTTATAGTGCGCACACACACATTGAAAATCCTAATGTCCTTCAACAGAGTAGCATGATAAATTCTGGTCTGTCTAGATGTGAAACAATGAACAGCTAATACAATGACTTTGAAGATATTAAGAAACATAAGTATAAAAATTAAAGAAACTTCGGCTAAAATTGGAGTTGGGAAGGCCTGTAGAGTATGCTCCCGTCCCCTACCACTCACCACCAATTATTCCAAACAGGAAAAGACATACCTTGCATCTCCGACGGGATGGTGTAGTTACCTTCCTACTCTGGTAGGAAGTATATTTCTCTTCTTGCCCAGCATATAAGCCCAGTCAATGGAAAACGCCACAACTCAGCCAATGAAAAGCCACAGTCACCCCGAACTCTTACTTTCCTCCAATAAGCTTTCACTTTTCTCCTGCTAATGACTTTTTTCAGCACCAACGTGAACCCCGGAACTAGTGTACGATGAATGGAAAAACTATTTTTGAAGAAGCGGCTTCACTTCACAGCCCTGGTGTTAAAACTTAGCAGGAAAAACTCAACCGCCAACAGAAACGCTCTGCTGAAATGTTAAGAAAGGGAAAGCAGACTTATATAGGGAAAAGTTTCCGCCACGAGTCCCTGATTGGTGGGTTCTCATGGAAATGAGGACTCCAAATCCTCACAGTTCAATTGGTCCGAAAAACACTATTCTGATTGGATGGAATGGAGACACTCTGATTGATCAGTAAAGATGCAAATATTCAGCTGGATTGGATTGGGGAAGCCTCACTTCTATTGGTTGGTTTCGGATCCTAGGCGCTCTCTTATAAGGGTCGACTCAGCAGAGAAGAGCACAGTGTAGGAAGCTTGACAGTGGGACCTGTGGCTTCCTCCCTCCCCAGTTGTAGCGAGTGCGTGCGCTGTGAGCATTGGCTGCTAGACTCTGGTTGTGAATTTGAGCTCAGTTAACCTCGTGGAATCCTTTCAGGCAGGTGTATTCTCAGAGTCAACATTTTCTTGCCCTACTCGCTACATAAGCCTTCCATCTTGATTAACTCCTCCCTATAGCTCTTGCGAGATGTTGCTTGATTTATGAGTTGTTTAATAAAGCCAATTCTTCAAATTTGCTGGGTTGAATTTTATTTTTAGCACAGGGAAATGATCACAAAATATTAAAAGAAAAGCAGGCCATAAAACCGCATATACAGTATGATCAGAATTTTCTAAGAAAAAAACTGCATGTTTATTTTTTAATTTGGGAAAGTTAACAGGTATGTGGTACAAAACTGGTGGTTTAAATGTTCATCAGGTCATACAGCTTTCAAATGTTCCATAATGAATGGATGCTGTTTTTATAATGAGTTAAGTACTAAGTATTCGTTAAAGTCCTTTTCCTTCATTTTAACTGGGCCTCGGAAGCAGGCCAGCTCTTTCTTGCCACCCCAACCTCCGCCAAAGGAATGCCGGGGCTCCCCACCTTCTCCCAGCATTGGAATGCCGGGGCTCCCCACCTTCTCCCAGCATTGTCCTAGCGCGCTGCCTTCGCTCGGCCCTCTCGCCTTTCCGTGCACTTTCCCTAATACTCTTTTGAAATATTTCACTTTTCTGGGCTGTTCACGGTTTTTACAACGCCTAGCTTTTCTAACCAGAAAAGGCCGAAGGAGAGCTCCAGGGCCGACTCGCGGCACCAGCGCGCCCCCGCTCGGTCAGCTCAGGCCTAGCCTCTCCGCGCGCTCCTCCGCGAGATCCTGACACGCCCTCCCAGCCTTCCCCGCCCCGCGCCCGCTTCCGCCTTCCCGCCGCCCTGGACTCTGCCCCACGGCTTAGTTCCTGCGGTCATGGCTCCGCTGCGCTTCTCGGCCAATGTGTCATGGTTGTTTCCCGAGCTCCCCGGCCTCGCAGCGCGGCTCCAGGCTGCGGGGCGCTCGGGCTTCAAGGCGGCTGAGGTCGGCTGGCCGTGCGCGGAGCCGCCGGAGGTGCTGGCGCGCGTGGCGCAGGAAGCGGGGCTGCAGCTGGTGCTTATCAACACGCCCCCGGGTGCGCTGTGGGGACCGGGGCAGGGGACTGGGGGCCAGGGGCCATACCCGGGGGCTGAGGTCTGTTCTCTCCGCAGGAGACCGAGAGAAGGGGGAAATGGGCCTGGCGGCCGTTCCCGGGAGGCAGGCGGCCTTCCGAGAGGGGCTGGAGCAGGCTGTGCTGTATGCCAAGGCTCTGGGCTGTCCCAGGTATCTTAGCCTCTCCTCTCCCTCTATGACCCAAGACCCTTCCGCACGTGGTTCGGGGTCCAAGAGCAGAGGACGCCTGGTTTTGAGAAGCTCAGGCGTCTGAGCGCACCGGCCCTTCTCCACCCCAGCAGTCCTGGTCCCTTGTAAATTCTTTTGTATTTTATGTCATATGTCATTCTCAGTTGGCAATTCTTTCATGCTCCTCTCCTGGGATCCCATGCTGGGAGCTCAGTTTGAGCAGAGAGCTAGCAACGTAAACAATAAACGAGGAAGGATCCATCTGAGAACTGGTCAATTCACGGAGGCTGTGGGAGCAGAGTAGGCACCTAACTGGGATCAGAAAAAGCTTCCTACAGATACAGATGTTGAACTGTGGCTTAAGGAGTGGGCATTTGCTTGAAGCATCCCAGGTAGGTATGCAGTGAGTGGCCAGAGGAAGGAGGAAGCTTGGTGTGTTCAGCAGAGTTCATGAGGCTGGAGAGGTAGTTTGGATTGGATGTGGCTGAGAAAGATTGGGTGGTGATGGGAGAAGGTGGAAGCTCAAAGTGGGGCTGATCAAATAAATGTCAAATCCTGCAGAGCAAATAGGCTGAGAAGGAACTGGCAACAAGGGGTCATTATTGGTGGGGGTTGGGGGCAGAAATCAGATGGGAAGAAGCTAAGAAGCAGATACAAGTAGACACAAGCAGTGTGGAATTCTTGAGAATGGTTAAGGGTCAAAATAATTTCTAAAAGGCGAGACTTAAGCACCGGGAGAAGGGCCACAGGAAAAGAGGTTGAAATTACAGGAGGGGCTAAGTGAGGGACTGAGGTCTCTGAGGCCTCTAGGCAGGAGGATCGGTTGACCCTCAGAAGGGCTGTGGGAAAGGACTTGGCCTTAGGTTGACACAGGAGTGACTGAGGGTGCTGGTAGGCCTGAGCATCAAGGCCAAGTGGTATGGACTAGAGACCAGTGGGGGTGGTGGAAGGGCTGGTATAGTAGGAAAACGGCTGGAAGAGGTGCACATAGGGAGCAAAGCCCATGCTTCTGGGATGGACTTCATAGCTCCTTCCAGTCCCATTTTCCCCACAGGATTCACCTGATGGCTGGCCGAGTACCCCAGGGTGCTGATCGAGCAGCAGTCAGGAGTGAAATGGAGACAGTTTTTCTGGAGAACCTGAGGCATGCAGCTGGGGTTTTGGCTCAGGTGAGACAACAGTGAAAACAGACACATACACATACTTAAATGAATGTGTCTGAGTGTGTGCGGAGGGCGGTGCAGTGTGGAAAGCAGTAAGGCACAAAGGTGATCACTGACCCAGGTCAGGGGAACTGGGAGTGGCTTGACCAGTGACTGAAAGATGGGGAACAAACCTGGGGGGAAGAGCTGTATTCACAGATCCAACGTGCTTCTAGGAGAACCTTGTGGGATTGCTGGAACCTATTAACACCCGCATCACTGATGCCCAGTACTTCCTGGATACACCCCAGCAGGGTAGGACCCTCAGCCTTGTGCCACCTCCTCTCTGATTCTTGCGCTCTCCTGGAGTGTCATGGCCCCCTCTTGGTTTCTTTCCCAGCGGCAGCCATCTTACAGAAGGTTGGAAGACCCAACCTCCAGTTACAAATGGTAAGTGGAAGAAAGGGAATACTCAAGAGGGCCTGTGTTCCCCATATCTGGGAAGAATGGTGGGGCCTGAGGGGGTCTCTCACTCTAGTAACCACTGCCCTAGGACATATTCCACTGGCAGATCATGGATGGGAACCTGACAGGAAACATCCGGGAGTTCCTGCCCATCGTTGGTGAGAGGATCCCTTTCTTTAACTCCTTCCTCTGCTATCCTACCCTTCCAACCCCCTGTATCTGTATCCCAGGCCTGAGCAGGAGCCTGGGCCCTACATCTGCCCACATCTGTCTCCAGGACATGTGCAGGTGGCACAGGTCCCAGGCCGGGGAGAACCTGGCAGCCCTGGAGAGCTGAACTTCCCATATCTATTCCAACTGCTGGAAGACGAAGGCTACAAAGGCTTTGTAGGATGCGAGTATCAGCCTCAAGGTGAGGGGTGGGTTCAAGCTCCAGGCCTGGCCCTGGGGAAGGGAGTACTGCAGGGACAGTTATTGGACAGGGGATGTTTTCCTTCTCATGGGTTGAGCCACTGCCTCCCTCTCCCTTCAGGAGACACGGTGGAGGGCTTGAGCTGGCTACGTTCCTACTGGGATAGGAGAGGCAACCCATAGGCTGGCCAGTGAGGTCCTGCTCTCTATCCACATGCCTCTCTGAGACAGTGAGTTGAGCATCCTGAGTCTTCTCTGAATTAAAGACAACCTGTTGAACATTTTCATATGTGTATGTTATTGGGGGACACATAGTGTCTAATCCTTCAGTTTCTCTGGGTCACATCCATCCTATTGAGAAGGGACATACAGCTCAAGCTCAGGTCCTCCAGTCTGTGCCAGTGTTGCTGTGGAAATGGGAGAGCTCTGAGCCCACCTCCTTGTGTACAGATGATACCAAGGGTCTGAGAGCAAAGGGACTTATCTATTGTCACAGCTGCTTCAAAGGCAGAGCTGGATGTCTTATCTCAATGGCAATGTCCAGCAGTGATGTCCCAGTGGGAAATGAAGACCAGAGGATGCAAGGTGGGAGGCGGGTGGCTGACTGCAATCAAAGACATGGAGGCAGGATTCGGGCAGAGGAGCTTTCAGGAGTGAGAGCTTGCCACCTGGTGTGAAGAATTCCTGGGACTCTACTAGGTAAGCAGGAAGGAAGAGTCCAGGGGCCTGAGACGAGGTGGGCACATCAGGGAGTTGACATGACTCTCCAGAACCCTGGGTTGGCAAGCAGCTGTGAGTGTTTTGGGACAGCAGCCCCTGCTGCCAGGGTTGCTGCACCCCTCCCCCTGCCCCCCCAGATATAGTCACAAAGCCTTTGGTATCCCTCAGTGTCTGGGCTTGCGTTGGGGCACAAAAAGGCTGGTCAGTCCTGCTTCAAGTGGGCAATCACAGATCCATGATTCAAGGAACAGTGACATTCAGTGGTCCATTCCTCAGAGGAGACGAGTCCAGAGGGTGAAACAGGCTGTGTTGATGACAGACTCAAGGTGGTGGTAGGTGGAGACCAGCTGGGCAGGGGGGCTCTCGCTGTCCTGAGGCTGTACTGGGAAGGGCTCTCGGAAAACCACTGTCAGAGACTGTGGGAACATGGTGGGAGTACAGTGGTGAAAGGAAGGCAGGGTAGGTACCCCAACCTCAGTGGACTCTGGGGTGGAACATTTGGGGTACAGCCTCCCACTATGCTGACACAAAGCCCCTTAAAGCCCATTCTCACCGTCTTTCCCAAGTGGGAATCCAGAAACACTAGCACAAAACAGTCAGTGAACTTCTGATTCAGCACAACCTGCAGCAAAAGACAAAATGAGATGGGAAGTGAGGCCTGTCTCACCTAAGGAGGCACAGACCCTCCTGAGGGCATCCTGGAAGTGGGACCAGTCTGAGGAAGGCCTGCTTCTATCACCACGCCCGACCCCACCTGCACTCTATGATTACCTCGAACCTCATCTCCAAACTGAACCTCAGTCCTCATCTTCACAGGCCCCTGGTTGGCCTGCCCAGCCTCATCAGAATAAAGGGGAGGGGGGCTTGATAGGAAGGTTCCTGAGGTCATCCGTCTAGAGGCCCTGTACAAAGCTGGCATTGAAGCCCAGCAATGATGGAGAGTGCTCTACCCTTGACCCCTCCTTGCTTCCTATCCTGTCCTGGGTCTTGTGTCTCTCTGACTTCCCCTGGGACTGTCCCCTAATGTCTGTCTGTCCCTGATGCTCAGCTTTGCAATCTCTCCCTGGGCGACTTCTTCCACTCCCAAGGCTGCAGTCACCTGTTCATACAGATGCTGCCTAGATCTCCTGAGCGCCAATTCCTGATGTCCACGTAAACCTTCTAGACTGTGGTCCTAGAAGGTCCTCATGGACCCCAGATTCAACTCCTCACCCTTCACCAAGCTAGTTCCTGTTTCAGCATTCTCACCACCCCCAGAAGCCTCCCACATCCACTCACAGCCATCCACATTACTGTGGCCTGACCCTCACAAACCTCGGCCTCTCTGGACAGCCCTTCAGAACACCTTGAAACTCATCTTCCCTACAGGCACTAAGTTGCAGGCCCCGTCACCATGAACCAACTACTTTTCTCCTGAAGTCTTTTCCTGAATGTCTCCTTTCCTGGACTAACACTCTCACAGGCCCATTTCTCTAGTCTCTTAACCCCCACGTGCACGTCCACCACCGTAGCTCTTCTACCTGTCCTTCCTGCAGTGCTCTCAATCTCTAATGGGCACACCAAGCACCCAGGGATCTGGCTAAAAGGCAGGTTCTGAGTCTTGGGTGTGGAGTGGGGCCTGAGTGCATTTTGGGAAGCTCTCAGGTGGTGTGATGCTGCTGCTGTGAGGGCTACACTTCAGGTAACATGGCTCTAAAGTTCAAGAGGTCCTTTCTGGGACTGCGGCCTCTAAAACCAACCACTGATGAGGTTCCAGAACATGGCCCTCAGCATCCCTAGCCAAGGTTTGTGTTTTTGTGAGCCTATGAAGGTAGAACCCCAGGTTGTTTTCAGTGAATCACATGCTGTGGCTTGATGCTCAGTGCTCACAAGGTTTTACATGTATCTGTGCAAGCTTATTCCATCTAGGCCTCTCTCCAGAGCAGAGCTTGTTTGGTCAGGCCAGGGCTCCTTGAGGGGGACACCTGTCATCTCTCTGGTGAAGATTTCTGCTGAGTCTCCCCTTTGAGAGGAGGGTCAAAGAACTTACCAGGTACTGAGTTCCCAAGTCTGGGCTCTGAAAATGGCGACAGCTCTGGGGAAAGCGGCTGAGGAGAACCTTGATCAGGCTCTGGTACCAGGAGACCGTCATAGACAGGAAGCAGTCCTGGGGAAGAGTCCACAGACCTGGCTCTGCTTTCCTAGAGCCACCTCTGAGACCCCTGCATCCTCCACCCTAGCTGCCCATGGAATTCCTAATATCCATCCCAGGCCTTTCTGGAGCTCAGAGCCCCTTCCTTACCAGCTGAGGGTCAATGTCTCCAATGGATTTGGCATGGACTGCTTCTAGGAGTTCCTCCAGCTCAGCCAGGGCCAAACGACCCCCTAGCCTCAGCCGATCAGGTCCTGGTGGCTCCAGTAAGAAGAGGCGCTTCCAGAGGGTGTCCCGGCGGCAATGCCCTCCAGCTAGCCGTACCAGCTGAGCCAGCTTCGCCCGTGCCACACCCACCTCTGCAGCCAGTGGGGGAAACAGAGGAGCTGGTCCAGGGGCCAGATCAGCTCCAAATGCCTCCCTAGGGCTACCAGCTGAGCTCCCAGGAGCCTCTGGCTCAGGGGGCAGTCTGGGAGGTTTCCGGAACCGGCGCATGTCAGCAGTGAGTCTGGGGAAGAGCTCTCGTTGGCTAGTGAGCACCACGAAGAACTGCAGCCTGAGGTGGGGAGGGGAGCAAGAGTGTGGTGGTTACCGCAGGAGACTCACAGGAAGGGCAGGGGGCAAGCAGGCTGGGCAGTAGGCATGTATAAGGTGGGAGGCGTGGGTCTGCGACCTCAGAACATGCCGCTCAGCCTCTCCTTGCTCCTCAAAGGGTGCAGCACAGTGACAGACAAGCAGAGACACATCAAAGTCATCCTGGTGACGAAGTCCCTCAGAGTCCAGGTAGGAGCCAGAGCTGTACAGTGGGGATAAGATGTTAACCCTAGGGTTCTAATAAAGCCAACCTCACCCCTCTGCCCAAGAAAACACGGGTCTCCCTACTGCAAAGATGGCCTCAAACAAAGCTCCACCAGCGTACGTGCTGGTGTCCCCTCTCTGCCTTACCTGTGCCATGCTGACACCAGGGCATACTCATTATGTTCTGGGCCTCCTGGTCGGGCCATCCGCAGTGGCTTCATGTGGTAGGAACTGGCATGATCAGCCACATAGTTGTACAGCTGATGGGCGGCAATGAGTGGTGTGGGGAGCTCCAGTGTCCCTAAAGGTCAAGTTACAGTACAATGAGCCTGGAATAGACACACTAATCTGGTTGGCTGGGGGGTTAGGAGTCTCTAAGGCTCTGACTGACAGGCAGACTGGCTCTGCCTTGCTGGGGAGCTCCTATGGAACATCTAGATGGCACAAAGTGGCTCAGGACAGAGGGCAGAGTACATAAAACAGAGTCTAAGCTTTGATATGAAACAGACCATAAAGTTAAGACAGAGATGTGGGGACAAATTCCAAATGATATGAGGTGATTACAACATGGGATAAAGAAACGAGGTCTGGCTCTGGGCAGTGGTCCCACCAACCCTGGCCTGGAGACACCTTGTGGCCTGTTCTTGCCATTAGGCACCGACCTTGGTAAATGTGATTGCGGCCAAAGTGGGGCCCATCAGGGTGGTGAGCCAGAAAGTGCCGCAGGAAGGTGGTGAGGTGGTAGCCGTGCCGCAGCACCAGGTGGGCACCCAGCACATGTTGGTGCACGAGGCGCAGGTGGAAGTCATAGCTGAATGAGTGCACATGCATCAGGTCCCGCACTTTGTCGCACTCCTCTGTGAACAGCATGGACAGCTGGGGAAGGGCAGGGGCCGGGTCAGGAAATGGGAACACAGGCTGACCAGCACATTCCCATTTTCCTCTTTCTCACATGGGAAAAGATAGTTCAAGATTTACCCTGCTGCTGTGGGCCCCCTTCTGCCAGAATAGCTTCTCTGGTAAGTCCTCGTTATATTCTTTTTCATGCTGTATTACAATTCTGTTTATAGGAAACTGACCATTTTGAAAAGATGGGCCTTTTCCTCTATTCCAGATTCCACTAAAGTCTTGCACAGATTCCCTGATGCAACAGATTCAGTGGTACTTGTTGAGTGTCTACCTGGTACTGTTCTAGGTGCTGGGAAAACACTGGGAAATGGAAACAAACCCCTGCCCTCAAAGAACTTCCATTTAAGCAGAGGAGAAAGAAGATAATAAACATTAGACAGAGTAAAATGAGTACACAGCATGTTAGAAGATGGGTGTTATGGAAAATCAAGTAGTAAAGCAAGGTTAAACAGGGTGGTCAGGGTAGGCCAGGCATGTATTTACTATTAGAAAGTTTTTCCTGACTCCTTTCCATTTCTCCAGCTTTTCCTTAGTACATCATATATTCTCTCTACACTTTTGTACCTGCTGTTCTCTTTGCCTGGAATCCGGCTCTTCCTGATCCCCAAACCTGCCTAACTTCTCCTTATTCCTAAAGCTTCATCTGGGACATCATGCCAAGGCTAGGCCAGGGTGGGCCTCCTTTAATTGATCTGTGAATGAATGAATGAACCACTGATGGAAGAAAAAAGGAAGGCACAGATGGAGCTGATGTTTCTCTTGGTGGAAATCACCATTACTGAAAGTGTATTAACAATTGAATTTGTGGCAGAATCTACATGACCATTTTTTCCTTAGAGGCACTGGGCAAAGGAGTTAATGGGAAAGAAAATAAATGGCTGTAGAAGAAGCAATAGCCTAGGAGTCAGAGTAGCTGCACGATCTCTGGTAAGTCACTGTGGTAGAAGCAATCGCTCTGCTTCAGTTTCCTCCTCTACCATGGAGATAAAGTAAAGGTCTTCATAAAGTTAGAGGCAGACTGATAAATTGCAGTAACCAAGGATGAGCATCAGAGACAGAGACACAGTACTGGCCCCAACTAGCTATGTGCACTGGGGCAAATTACTGAATGGCCATGAACCTCAGTTTTCTGATCTGTACAGTAGGAGTAAAACTCCTCTTCACTTAGTGTATATATTAAGCACTTAATAAACAATAACAATAATAAAGCAATTGAGAACTCTAAGTGGGGTTAGAGATTAGATAAGTAGGGGCAGAAAGAGCCAAGCTAGATGGAGATCAGGGGGCAGGGAAGCCAGAAGGACTTCAGGAAGCTCTGGGTCCTTGCCGCCCAATACTACAGTCAAGTGTGAAAGAGTACCTGCCTGCCCCATAGCTTCCTTTTGGGCACTCTGGCCTGAGTAGGTTCCTGCATATAAAGTCACCAAGCTTTTCTGGATCACATTATCCCATGATGACTGGATAGGTATCCAAACCCAAGTGAAAGGGAACCATCTATAGGCTGGATACGAGCTGTCCAGATATGAGAGGAGTCTGTGTTGTCTGTATTGGAGGGCGACAGACTGGGCCCAGGCAGATTCTGAAATCTCAGAAACTAAAAATGAGGCACGAAGAAGGCACAAGCCCTCACATGACATACAAGGCAACCTGACAGATCTGAACTAACTCAAGCACAGAGGGCTTCAGGTCCCTGACCCCACTCGACCCTCTCATTCTGAGCATTCCTAAGTGCTTGGCTCTCATGGGGTACAGAGGCCCTGCCTTGAGGCAGGTGGAGTCATAAATAACAACTAAGTGACAGGGGTATCTGTGTGGGTGGGAACTCTAGTCCACACTGCAAGTGTTAGTGACTATACTGACAATACCAGGCCGTCTGCAGCTCTAGATTAGGCCAGGACTGCCCATGGTATCGACCTACCCATGTGTCAGCTTACCCACTATGCTCAAATGTCCTGTCTAACCACCTATGGTTATGGATTGACCACAGTGCTAGGCTACTGTCAGTGCCAGAATGACCACAGGGCCAGACAAGCCACTCTGCTAGGATGCCTTCTGCCTTCTCGCTACTGCTGAATACAGCTCTGAACCACCTGCACAAAGACATTGGTGGAATATCCAGTCACCAGAATGGCCAAGGACCTAATCAGCCCACAGCACCAGATCATCACTGGGCTAGATTGCCTATGCACCACTCTTACCGGCCACAGCACACTGGGGATGCATTTACTATGCCCAAGACCCCATATTCCTTTGTCCCCACCACATACCTGAGAGTTGACAGCTTGCCCCATGGGGATTCGGGAACATTCTAGGGCAAACTGTTTGACACAGAAGTAACAGCCCTGGGGAGAGGGTGAAGATGAGGTCAGGAGGGCAAGAGACAGGTGAGTCTGGCTCTCCCCGTTCAGTGCTCCTCCTGCTTACCTGGAATGCCAGCTCTATGAGGATGATGCCCCCAGGCAGTGCCCGTTGCAGGTGGTAGGTGGTCACTGGAGAGCCAGTGCTCTGAAGAAAGGAAAAAGATGGGTTCACGGGCAAAGTTTATGGGTTCACCAGCCTTGGAGCAGGGAAGAAGTTCCTTGGGTTAGTGACTTTAATGGTAACAGGCTGGGATCAACAAATTCAGTCATTATCCAGGGGAAATAATTCAGGCTTAGTAACACTGGTGTCTGGAGCATCACTGACCTCACTGTCAGGGAAGGTATATGATGACATGTTACCTTGGGACTCCCATCAGTCTTGGTTTTAGGGCAGGAGAAGGAGCCCCGACCCTCTGTTCCAAGGACAGCCATGGCCCGTAGTCGGCTGGTGCTGCAGAAAAGGAAGAGGGACAAGAGGATGAGGCAGGCCAGTGGAGTGAAGGATTACAGCTATCAGACTCACAATCCATTTTGTGTGGAATTGTTTTGCAGGAGAGGAAATAGGCCTGGAGAGGGGAAGAACCTGCTCAGGGTACCATGGTGCGTAAGTGACAAGGCTGGGTGGGACCGGAGTCCAGGTCTAGACTAGGGGGCAGGGCTTGCTCCATAGCAGCTGCTGCTTTAAGTGGAAATGCAAGCAGTGTTCGGTGGGGAGGTGGAAACCTCTCTACCAATGAGAGGATGAGGGTAGGGCAAGAGAGGCTGCTCAAAATATGGGGGACATTCATGAGGGGATGGAGATGTCTGCTTACTGGGAGCAGCAGGGGAGGATGGTAGGGGAGAGGGTGATTTATGTCTAAGATTTCATTAGGAAAATTCAAGGAGATGCTTGATGCCTTGTGTAGGTACTTTCCTGAGAAGGAAAACGGGTTCTCTCTTGACTAGGGAATGGCACTTTCAGCATTCCACAGGCCTACTGTTCATTTCTCAACTCAGAGACAAGGGGAGAAGGGAAGCAAGGAATGTATTGTGAACAAGGATAAATAGAAAGGGCCAGTGGGACTCACTCATTATATTTAAGAGGTACAAATTGCCAGAACTCTTGCTAGGGCCGGGGGAGAGGTCTAAGCCTCTGGTGAGAAATGTCCCATTTAATCCTCAAGGAAATAGGGACAAAACCTAACTAGTGACTAGTGATAGTTAAAGACTGGCCTGACTTTAAATTTTGCTCTAGAAACACACCTTTTACCCTAATGTGTCTTTTATTTTTAAAAAAGAATTCAGATTTCTGAGAAGAACATAACTCAATGAAAAGTATGCAAACTAAAGTTTCTCAGAGAAGCTCCTAGAGCTGGGACTTGACTGTCAAGGGCAGCAAGCTGGGCAGCTCGACCTTGGGATGAGAATGAGGGGTAGGGTCCCAGAGATGCATGCCTGTCCTCTCTTCCTAAGATCTGGAAAAGAGGGTGAGGCCTGGGAGGTGGAAAGCTGGTTACAAAAGCGCTAAGGAGTTGGAATTGGCTTTCTGAGCCAAAGTGTCTTAAGGAAGTACAATTACATTTACTAGCTTGAAAAGACATCGAACTGATAACAGAGAGGAGGGAGAAAATAAATTGACAAATCTGGAGACACAAAAGTAACTATAACATGAATGGATGCTTTCCCATTAGCTACTGGGAAGGGGCTGGGAACACAGAATCTGGAGGCTCAGATGTTGAGAAGAGCATAGAGCAGGGTTGCAGAAATGGGGGTTCGATATTTGATATGGGAGGAAAAGGTGATTGTGGGCTTGTCACTGAGCTCTGAGGAGATGGAAGGTGGTGACAGAGGGGCTGCCTACTTTCCTAGGCTCAGACGTCTCACTACTGGACAGCTGAGTGAAAATGGCCAAAAACAGACCAGAGGGCAGTGATACAAGTAGGCTCTGTGCAGGGGTCCTTGGTGAGAAAGACAACTAACCTCAGCAAGGAAATTTCCTGGGCTAGGAACCAAGTAAAATCTCAGGAGAGGTCAGTGGGGTGATCAGGACAGCAATCATTAAGACCCAGGTCCAGAAGCTTAAGAGTGTGTACCAGATCCATGTGTGTGGATTGTGGATGTACACCAGCAGGTAAGCATGTAAGATGTATGTGGGCACAAACTCTGAGAGAATGTATGCAGTTTTGTGTGCAAATGTGGCCATGAGTTCCATGAGACGTGTGAGGTTTACAGAGGTGCATGAGGGCTGCACAGAAGTGTCTGAGAACCTCACGTATGTGGAATGAACATGCACAAGGCCTGAGTTGTCCACATGGGACCTGTGTGAAGAGAGAAAGGGCATGTGAGGCCTCACCTGCGGGTGGGCGAGGGGGGTCGCAGCGGCACCAGCACAAAGCCCATGCTCTGCAGATACTGCACATACTGCTGCAGGAAAGACAGGCTGAGCTCCTTCAGCCAAGGCTCCTCACGCGCGCCCGGCGGAGGCACATCCAAGGACTCACAGCTTGCAGGGGCCTCTCGGCTCCCAGACCCTGACTCAGGGCGATGGCGCCGCTGTAGGAGTGGAAATTAAGGAAGGCTCTACCCACTGTCAACCACCTTACTGGGGGTGGAGGAATAAAAGTCACTGGGAGGTAAAGGGAAGTCCCAGGGGAGAAATCCAGGCGTCTTGAGCCTCACCTGCCCCTCTGGGGGCCCACAGGTCTCCGGGGGCCCATGCAGCCAGGCAGCGGGGTCGAAGAGCAGGGCTGTTGCACAGTAATGCACCAGGCGAGACGACTGCTTCAGGGTCTCCAGCTCCCCAGCCTGGAGAAATGGGGCAGTGAGCAGTAGAGTGGGAGTCAGAGAAGGGTCACAGGATGCTCCTAGAGGGTGCAGGTTCAGGCCACTTACACTAATGGGCATGCTGGCTGGAGCGGAACGCTGCTGCCAGGTTACAAACAGGTTCTCCATCTTCATCTGGCGCTCTAGCTCTGGGGGTTGGAGGCATTAGTAGTGGCCTGCAGGACCTGCCAGCCCCCTTCTTCCCAAACTTCACAGCTTGTCCTGTTGTCCAGCCCAGTGCCCTCACCTCTGCGCTCTGTCATCTTGATCTCCAGGAACTGTTGTCCATG
The DNA here is from genome assembly GCF_902729225.1 of Pteropus medius. Taxonomy (NCBI): domain Eukaryota; kingdom Metazoa; phylum Chordata; class Mammalia; order Chiroptera; family Pteropodidae; genus Pteropus; species Pteropus medius. Next base: position 347,683 of record NW_024340701.1, on the reverse strand, counting down.
GTAGTTGACAGGATCAGGGGGTCTGGGCACAGGCCCGAGTGAAGAGCTGGGACGGGCAGCTGTGATATCCCTCAGGGCCTCGTCAAAGGGGAATGTGTCCAGGGGTAGGGGGCCCCCACCTCGAGAAGACCCACTCAACCGGCCCTGTTCACGACTCAGAGGGGGGCTTGCACTTCGGATGAGGGTCTCTGCTTCCATGGTCGGCAGTAGGAATGGGTTTGGCTCCTGAGAGAGATGGAGCCTCACAATGGGTTCGTGGCCTTTGCCCTCAGACCTTCACTTCTACCCCATGGTCTCCTCTCTCAGACTCTCCCTCCCAACTACCTCTGCCCTCAGTCTGTCCCTTCTCCCCCTGCTTCTGAGCTGGTACTTCCTTAAATTGACCCCTCAGGAGCCAGAACTAGAGGAGAGCCCCTGAGCAGTAAGCACCTTTTCATCCCGCACTGGGAAGTCCAACTGGCCATAATGATGGAAGAGTCCAAGCTTCTGGCTGAGGAGGCAGAAGATGAGATGGGCACGTGCGTTCTGCCACTGCACGAGTCGAACTAGTGCTCGGCTCAATGTTGCCCCCAGGTCTGGAGCCCAGTTGTAAGTCAGCAGCTGTAGCTAGAAGTCAGGGGTCAGGATCAGTGAGATCACAGAACCTCCTCTCCCACCCAGCCCCTGGCCCCATATCTACCTTCTTGTCCACAACCTCCAACAGCAAGAACCTCTGCCGGGGAGCATTTCGCCCTGAGCTCCCATCGCCTCCTGGCTCGAAGCGCTGCAGGGCTTTGGCAGCTACAGGGTGGGGACAGGGGCACAATGGGGATCTGGAGGTGGATCCCCCTCAATTCCACCCTGCCCCCCGCAGGGTCAGAGACTATTCCATCAGTCACTCTAAACCCAGCATCCCCTAGGCCACGCCCTCACCCTGCTGGGTTGGTCTCCTCCACTGTAAGAAGTTCCTTCCCAGAAGTAGCAGATGCCGCTCAGCTGCTGGGTGGGGAGTTGGGCCCAGTTGTCCAAGTGAACAAGGACTGAAGATGTCTGGCTCTGAACCCCTAGTGGGAGGGAAGGATGTACAGAAAGCAGACCATCCATGCCCCATCCACTGGCCATCACCTCCCCAGGTTTAGGCCTCCACCTCTCCTAACTCAGCCTCCATGAGAACCCCAAACTCACAAATGCTGCTCAAAGATGCGGACACTAGTGTCTCCAGCCATTGAGGTAACCAGAGTAGTGAACTCAGACAGGATAGATGGAAGGAGGAACCGGGACACCATGTAGGTAGAACTCCTGGATACCGAGGCACATCCTGAATCCAGGGCAGAGAAGTCATAATGGGGTTGAGGGATGGGGACCAGGCCACGGGGTTGAAGATGGGAGAGGGAGGCTGGGGTCTCACCAATCTGAACCATGAATTCCATCCAGTACTGAGTAACATGAGCAAACACAGGCTGCAGAGTGCCCACCTCGCCCTCCTCTAGCTGTGTAGTCCGGCGTCTGAAGACACAGCAGAAGTAAGAACCCGTACATGACATGTGTGTATACACAAACCCAGTACTGACCTGACTTTATATCACACCTCCATGACACAACATACATACATACCTTTGTTTCTGGGCTCCAGAATCTGGGCCTGGTGCCCGCTCAGTTCCACCAGGAGTCCGAACATTTTCAGTTTTGTGCCGCCTCCGGCCTCGAGTGTCTTCTGGCCGATCCAGGACAATGTCATCAGTTGTTTTGGGGGAACCCAAGTCCCCAGATTCTGTTTTACTCTAGGGGCAATGCAGTGAATGAGGAGGGGCTTTTGGGAAGGGGAACGGGGTACAGGATGGAGGTATCATGGAAGGGTAACAAGCTGGAAGATTTGGAGGCCCAGGAAGATTTGGAGGCCCAGGTTCAGGCCCTGGCTTCACTGGAGACTGACTAAGCAGTCTTGGGCAGGCTACTCAACTTTCTTGAGCCCTGGCTGCCTCGCTAGTAAAAGCCTTGCTTATCTTGCAAGCTGTGAGAATCTGATAAGAAAAGTGGAGGTGAAGGCACTTAATAAGCTGAGGCTCTCTATCTCAGTGAAAATTTGCCTTGTTCTGCAAACGCCTACCCAAGGGACAGAGTAGTTTTACATAACACATCTGAGGCAAGGCCTATACTAGAGTGTATGGGGAGCATACCAACTTCACCACTTCCCCCCGGTCTCCCATTACCAACATATCCCAGAAGCTACGCCGACCAGCTTTGCTAGGGGGAGTCACAGGCTCCCCAGGACCAGGGCCAGAGGGAAAGGTGCTGGCATGGCCTGCAGGGCTCTTGGTTTCCAATGATCCACTCCTGAGACTTCCTGTGGGCACCAGACGTTAGACTCATGTCATTAACCATCAATCCCCATTCCAGACAACCTAGCCCTAAGACTAGTATGACAGTGACTTACAACTTACTCTGTTAGTGATATGTAGTTGATAGTGCATGTCTGCATGCATTTATGTGAAGTGAGTTCCTGAGGATATTTCCCTAAGTGGGTGACCCTAAACATACATACATTTCTCCCAGTGTATCACCATGCTGAGAGAAGGTAATAGACAGCCATGAGTGTATATTTCAGATGGAGCCTCTGTGATGCCTTCCCAAACCCCCAACTTTGCACCATCATTTGAAATACCATCTTGCCTGGATCTGTGATGTTCTCTGGCCCCCACATACCTGGGGACATGTCCTCTGTGCATAACGAGGCTGGCAGCAGCCGCAGCTCCATAACGGCATCAGCCAAAGCCTGGCGAGCTGCTCCTCGGAGTTTCTCCTCCAGCTGCACAATACTGATGTTCCCCTTTTCCCATACATCCAGTCGAAGCCGTGGGGCTCCACTGTGAGCTAAAGAACGGCAGTCACTCGAGGATGCCCCTAGTTCCCGTAGCATTAACTGAACTCCCCTCCTCTGACCAAGCTGCCTCACCTGAAGAACTGTCTGGCATGACTGGGCAGCGAGTGACCTGGGTCAGCTGCTCAAATTCCTCCTCTTGCATTAGATCTGGGGGCCCCGGAGAAGAGGGGGGCCATGATGCCAGTGAGATGGGGGCCCCTCCCTCATCCACGAAAGCTAGAGTGATGCAGGCGACTCCTGGATGAAAATCCACAGGAAGACTCAGGTCTGGGACTTTCAGACCCCCAGCCTCATCACCAGGTCCCCCTCACCTGCAAGGCTGGGAAAGGCCCTTTCAGCCATGAGACAGGAAAAGTTTCCCACATCTGGTAGTGCCCTGCACTATACCTTTGCCCCCAGTGCCCTGTCCACCAGGCTTGTTATACAAGTAGATATCCAAGTCGAGGAGGCTGCCCTGTGGTGGGAGTGGGTGCTGGGGAGAGAACAGACAGACACAGACCACTAAGACTAGGCGAATGGACAAAAGCCATCAAGGAATGGGTATCTATAGTTGGGAATGGGGGACAGGTACACACAGAAACACAGGAAGACACAGGTAGACAAAGGTGTCTACACAGATCCATGGGCAAAAGTGCATATAGGACATCTGTAGAAATGGTTACATAGCGTAGGTACGTGTGGGGCAGGGTGCAGGGAGCTGGGTGTATGGGGTGTGAAGAGAGGTGGGTGAAATCTCACCTGGAAGTGGTTCCGGCTATTGCTGTCTGTGTACTTGGGAGAGTGCAGGAAGATGAGCAGGTTCTGCCGCAGGTACCAGGCTAAGGCAGGAAGCCAGGGCCTGCAGGAGCAGGGCAGGGCCAGATGCAGCACCTCTGAGGGGAGACTTCCAGGGGGCTGGATGAACTGCAGAGAGTGGGAAGGGGAGTCAGAGATGCATGAAGAGGTTCCAGTTGAAACTGTCCCTGTGCTTGTGGCTGTGCCATGTAGGGAGTCTGGGAGGGAGCTGACCTCCACATCAGCTGGTGTCAGCTTGCAGTTCCGAACAAGCATGACCGTGATGACATCCAGAGTGGCCTCATCCAGGCGCCGACGCAGAACCCGCACTAGCTCATCTGTGATCTCGGGACCTTGACATAGCCATGATGGGAAGGTGGAGACACTAGCAGAGGATTCAGCTACCCCAAACCAGCCCATAAATCCCAGACTCGAACATTCTCCCACACTCCAGAGGTAGCCAACACTAGGTTCTAGTTCTGCCAAGCTACTCATTGTGTGACTGTGGACAAGTAAGTCTTACTTCTCAAAGCCTCAGTACCCTTGGCCATAAAATGGGAATAACAGCATTTACCTCATATGTACCAATCTTAGCCTAAGACCTAGTACACATTAACTGAGTCATAAATATTAGCTGGAAAATACAGTTGCCCAATAGACATCTCAGGCTCAAGATTTCTCTAACTGAACCCATCATCCTCATCTCAAACCCATCTCTGGTATCCAGCCAGTGAGACCATCGTCTATCCACACAATCACCCAGGCTAGATACCTGAGTGTCAACTTTAATGACCCCTCTTGCCCATGTTGCATGCATTTTTATCAGCTATAAGTCCTACCCTCTAAATATCATAGCTGTCAGTCCTTCCCCACCCAGTCATACTTGAAGGAAGCACAAAGCATAGCATAAGTAGGAAGTAGGAAGTAGGAAGTTTGGAGTAGGAAGGCTCCAAAGAGGTCCCAGAGGATTCTGGAACCTCATCTGGTCACTCTCCTACCCCATCCTTGCAGTTCTTACCTGCCTGCCCTACGCCATGTACCAGTAGCTGGATATGTCTGTCCACTTGGCCCACGGGACGAGCAGCATCTGCACTGCGGCTAGAAGCCATGTCCAAGGGAGAACGAGGACCCTGCAGGGAAACTCTGGTCAGGGCCTGGCTCCAGGGAGCAAAGTCTGAGGGAGCACAGGGCATCAGGGAATGGGGGGTGATACATGCCGAGGCTTCCTCAGAGATGGGCTCCTGGCTTCGAGACAGAGCTAAGGAGGGGGGCAGAGCATCGCCTTCCCATGGCCGCTCACTGCAGGACGTCTCCAGGAGCCTGGGAAAGAGTAGCAAGGTCTTTGGACATAACTCCTCTTGCGTTATCCTTAGCCTCATGTTTTACCCCATCTTCCCAGGGCCCACCTACCGAAGATAGTACACAGCCTTTGTTGCTCGCTCCTGATAAACAAACATATTCTTCCGGTTCACCACAGAGAATGCATTGAGCACAGAGCGCAAGGCCTGGATGGCTGTGGGAGTAATGGGGGTTCAGGAAACTCCTTTCTCTGGTTCCCCCTCCACACTCCACCTGCCCTCTCATGCCATCACATACCCCGAGAGACCCCCATGCTGGGCCCCATTTTGAGGCGTGAATGGACTCGAATCACGGTTCCCCACACAACATCACAAGAAAAATGGCCAGGAACAAACTGCATTGTGGCTGCTAGGTATCCTCGGGGTGCACAGCTCTCATCAGCAGCATAATCTGATGGAGGGAAGGAAGACATTGGATCAGAAAGAGGACACAGCCCTCTGCCCTCATGGACTTCTCACCTGTAAACTGGCCTCCTCATCCTCACTCCCCCAGCTCCTCGGCCCTCCTACCCTGCAGGGGAAAGATGGTCATTTTGGGTAACAAGGCAGGGCCATGCTCTTGGAAAGAAGCCATAGTACAAAGGTTTTCAGAACTACCTAAGGGAGATGTGGTACAGGAACTAAGAAGAGGTATCAGGAATGGCAACGCATGAGAAAATCCTGAAAGTAGTGCCGGGACACTCAAATCTTGTCACAAAGTATGTATGTACGCACGTAGGTATGTGTGTGTGTGTGTGTATGTATGCCCCGTCTGTGTACTCATTAGGAGTTGCAACAATAATCCTATTAAAACGAAAAGTATGATTGCTTACATGCACCTACTGCAGAGTGGGGAAGACTACGTCCTGCGCTTTGGAGGACAGCTATCCCAAAGAACGCAAAGAGTGGTGTGGCAGTATGCAAGAGCCTATGGCCACAGTCCAATGCCTTGTTCAATCCTTTCCAGGTTTGCAGGTTGACAAGGAACCTTTCAGTCAGCCAAAGGTGGCAATTTAGTTTCCCAGAGAAGCTGCTGTCAGATGTGAGCTGCATGTAGGAAACCCAGAGGTCTGCAGTCTGGAATGAAATGCTGGTTGCTAAGGTTTCAGCGGAACCACATGGAGAGACTAAAATGAGGAAGGGCTGTGTTTGGGTTCTGACTGGTCTTACATCTCAGGCTGCTGGAAGTCATTGTAAAGAAAAAGTGCTGGGCTGTCCTAGCTCATGCTCAATTTGCAGAAGATGCTATCAAAACCCTGGGAAGCCCACTAATTACGGGAATTCTGCTTTGATATGGAACACATCCCAGGATGTGCTGAGAGATGCACTCTTTGGAACTGTCAGAAATGTTCATCTACAGACTTGCTGAGAATGTTAAAATTAAGGAGTGGTTTGATTTTACTTTTAAACCAGAAGGGAGAACTGCAAAGAAATAGCATGATTTGGCTTTCCTCTATGAGTTAGGGGGAGAGGTCATCCGGAGTAAGAGAAGGGAGCAGAAGTGTGGAGACTTTAATTACCATCTCAGGTAGATTACCATGTTTCCTAACAATGATCAGAAATCTCAGAAATCCCAAAGGAGCCCTGTGTCTGCCTGTCTGGAGGGACAATCACAAGGCAAATCTTCCTATTGGGTCTCAGACTCCACCCTTCTTGTCTCTCACCTATGAACTGGCATGCTCATTCACTGCCACCCCTACCTCCACCCTCACCTAGTCTATTCCCCTAGAAGGGAAAGATGGTCACTTTAGAAAACAAGGCAGAGCCAGGCAAAGGTATGCCCTTAGGAAGACAGGTCACTGCCAGCCCCTGCCTCTTCTATGAACCCTTCTCTCCTGTATTCAGTTTCTCCCTCTCTACCGACTTTTGATGTGGAACATAAATGTGCTCAAGTCTCTACCTTATTTTTATTTTATTTTTTTTAGGTGAGGCAACCCTTGGTTGACCTCACACATTGCAAGGACCTTGTCATCTTATAATCCCTTTTTTATGTTTTATGCCTACAGCACCTGGTCTTCCTAGGTGGTCTCCCATCCAAGTACTAACCAGGCCTGACCCTGCTTAGCTTCTGAGAGTCTCTACCTTATTTTAAACTTCCTGCCTTGCCCCTCATTTCCTTTAGTTCCTGCCATATCTATTTTGTCTCTCCCTTCACTGTCAACCTACTTGAAAGAGTAGTTCTTCTCAGCTCCACCTATCTAACATCCTTTCACTTTCAATTTCCTCTTGTTTATATTCCCATCTCTCCACTGAAAGCACTTTCACTAAGTCACTGAGGGACTTGGAACACTCAAATCCAGTGATCCTTTCGTCTCCTCTCTTCCTCACTCTCTGTATTACTTGGCGCCGATGACGAAGTAATGATGACTCTGCCCTCAGCTTCTCACCAAAGACTTCGAGACAGGAAAAGGCAACAGCGCCCCTTTGCGGGGAGGGCTCCGGGGTGGGACCTCACCATCGGCGGGCGGTGGGACCCGCGGACGGGAGTGGAAGGGGGTCTCACTGCGCCACAGGTCTTCTTCGCTCTCGGCCACCAGGAGAGAGTTACACACGTGACTGTCGTGGAGGTCCTGAAGCAGCAGCCGCTGGGAGAAGAAGTGAAATATCAGGGACCCGGGATCTTCCCTCATCAATTGGTGGTGGTGGTGAGAGGTGATCACAGGCCAGAGAAAATGCCCACTATCACTGGGGGTCACAGGTCAAGCAGAGCATCAGTAACCACTGGAAAGTCGGAGACAGTGTCTGACAGTCGGGGTCGGGGTTCTGAGCACTGAAACCACAGTTAAGAGCACCTGTCCCTGCTCTTTGCCAGAATCTGTTCGCTATCCTTCAGTTCTCGGCTTAAAAAATTACTTCTAAGAAGCTTTCCCTGACACTTCAGATGGTCAGATCCTGTTATATGCTCTCACGGCAGCCTCTATAGTCTTAGATCTCTATAGAAGTCTTTGTAACAAATAATTTGTATGATTTAGTTGTTCAATGTCTATTCCCTCCTTGACACAAGCTCCAGAGAGTCAGGGTTTCCCTGTCTTTTTCACTATCATATCCCTAATGCTAGCATAATGCAACGAGAAGGAATATCATAGTCCTTGGGAGGGTATGAGAGGAACCCACAGTGCTCGGGGTGGAGGGTTAGGGAGGATTCCCTAGTTGTGGGGAGTCTGAGGAGTAATAGCATCCTAATAACTAGGGAGTCAAAGAAAACATCCATCATCAATAGACTCTGGAGGTCGAGTTCCTAGAAACTCCTTCCTCATCTGGGCTGTGTCTAATACCTAGAGAGCACTGTCCCTGGCTGTCCCTTACCTGGTTGACCTCCCTGCAGATCTCTCCAACTCGCCTCACCAGGAGCTGGTGCAGGTGGCGACACTCAGTGCCTGGCCCCCCATCCTCTCGAATGAGGCTCCTAGGGAAGGAGAGATGGATGAGATACAGAATTGCAGTGGGGAGGATGTAGGAGGGGGCGTCATGGGAACTAGAGCCAAGAGAAACCATGAAAATGAAGTAAGACTGGACAAAGGAAAGTAAACATGATGGGAAGTGGGTGAGATGGAATTCTCAATAGCAACTCTAGAAGCCTAGGCTCCACGCTTGCCTCACTGGCCTCCACATGGGTATCACACTGAGGCTTCCATCATGCAGCTCACTTCTTCATTATTTTCAGATCTTCTTTATCAGAATTGTGCTCTTCCCTTTTCTCAATCCCACCCACCCCCAAGATAGATATAGCAGGATTTAACCAGATGCCTAAGTATTAATCCTGGCTCTGCCTCTTTCTCACCGTGACCTTGGGGAAATACTTATTGGTGCCTGAGTTTCTTCATTTATCCTGTAAGGATAATAATACTTGGTAGGGCTGTTACATAGATTAAATGAGCTGATCCAGGTAAAATGCTAGTAAGCATTTGTTAAATATTGCTTATTAATCTTTATTTTTATATATCAACTTCTGAAGCTGCTGAGATGTAGATGCCCTTAATGCTCGGCTAGGAGCCAAATCCCATCAGCTTTTCAGCTCCTTTAGGAAAGCAGAGTGACATGGTTTGCTACAAGCTGTGGGAAGTGGTCAGGACACCCAACCTTAGAATATAAGTCAGACCCCTGCCCAAATCCTGTCCCATGTCTTATTTTTTAACAACATTCGAGAGGGGTGTGGGACCAAGGAAAAGATGCTAGCATCAGTCAGAGTGCGGTGTCCAGGCTTCTACTGACCGTGCATGTGCATACACTTCCACACGATCCTGCAGTATCCGTACGATGAGCCAGAAGTCAGGCAGACAGGGCCCGGGGAGGCCTGAGAGTGAAGGCTGTGGAGGTGCCGGCCCGGGCGGGATTCGCAATGTGAAGGGGGCCTTCTCGCCCAGGGTCTCGTTGGGACCCTCACTGTCTGAGCCACTGCTGCCACCATCATAACCTGTGGCAAGTGTGCCAAAGTTTGAGCCCACCTTTATGCTCATTTGAGCCTCCAAGTGCATCAGGCTCAAATGGGCCTATCCAGGTTATTCCCTTCTAATGTCCCCTGCCCAGACCTTTCGTTGTGCACCCCTAAGTCCACTTCCCGTCAGCTTAGAGTCCTTCACCCCCTGCCCCAGCTTACCTAGGTGGTCTGAGTCCACACTGCCCTGACTAGACATGAGGCTTAGTCCCCGGCTGGGCCCAGGCTGTCTCCCTGGGAAGAGAAGGGAAATAAATGCCTAGAGCCTCTCTCAATCCCACTTAAGACCACCCTCAAAAAATGGAAGCAGAGCCAGGGATGTTAAAGTCCAAGGTCCTGGCACCAAGTCCAAGAATTACTGCCCAACTCCTCCCTTACCTCCCTGTGGCAAGCTGGGCAGAGCGATGAGGGAGGGGCCCTCAGAATCCTCTGGGGAACCAGGGCCTTGAGGACTGGCTGTCAAGGCCTAAGGGGAGGAAGTCAGGACTGAGTACAGGCCCCCTACACACCACTAACCCTGCCATTCCCAGGTCGGCCCAGGAAAGACTCACCTCTCCTTCAATGCCTTCGGTCCTGTCCTCGTGGCTGTGCCAAGCCCAGGCTGCTGAAGGCAGCACCCCATGGGACCCACCTGGCTGTTGGCCAACTGCCACAAAGAAGAAGCCACTGTCAGGGTCCTCAAGGAGAACATGGCCAGGGAGGTGGAGACGGCGGAACTCCTGGAGAACGGGGAACCAAGGCCAAAATTTAGGTAGGAGCAGCCCCCCTTATTTGTGGTACCCCACACTTTCTCATCAGACCCTCACAACTACCTCATAAAGCAGACGCTAGCATCTTCATTGCTGAGGAATAAAACGGTTCAGTGACTTGCCTAAGCTTCAACTGGCCAGTGGCAAGGCTGGAAGCTGGATCTCTTTCAACTTAGTTGGGCGGCTAGGCATGGGGTGAGGGACAGACCATGTGGTAAGGAGGTGGGCAGGAGGATAATCCTAGGACTCAAACCAAGAGAGGGCCTTCCAGTTCTGTATCTGCAGTCCAGGGAGTGATGGGTCCCAAGGTGACCAGGAAGTGTTCTGAGGGCAGCATACCTCCTTGAATTGTGTGAGGGAACGCTCTGGCCCAAACACAAAACTCAGTGGCAGAGTTTGACGAAGGCAGGTGGAGCGTCCAGGAGAGCTATGGATATGGGCAGCTGCGCGGTGCAGGGCAGGGCTCTGGGGGATGCCCCCTCTTCGGAGAGCCCCTACCATCTCATCCTCCAGCAACCAGCGGATCTACAGTCAGTGGGAAATACAGGAAGTGATGAAAGGCAACTCCCTTGCTGATAAGGGCATGATCTCACTCCTAGACTAGAAGATACTAGAAGATACTCTGCCTCACAGACTGAGGGATGCCTCACTTTGATCCTAAAGAGGTTGCCTTACCTAACTGATATGATGGAAAGGGTATCAGTTACAGTGTTGAGGGGCTGTCTCGTAGGTTGGAGGAGGAAAGACCCTCACCTCACTCATGGTGGTCTCAATAGCCAGTCTGTGGGGTGTAGCCAAATTGGACAGTCCTGGATGCCTAATAGGAAGAAAGGTTTAGACACTGATATCTAGAAAATAAAACTGAGGTGGGCAGCAAGGAACTCTGAGAGGGAAAAAAGGAAATACCTGTCTTCTTCCGGGGGTGGCAGTGGGGGCCCCAGGCCATCATCCGATCTCAAAGATGATGGTTGCCCTGGGGATCGTGGGAATGAAGTACTGCTCTCAGATGTTGACCTGAATAGGGTGGGGGCAAAGGTTAAGGACCAGCAGCTAACATCCTCCCAAGACCTCCTCAACACTCCTTTCTTAGAATACTTCAGGTGCCCTTAGTCCTCAAGTGCCCCTAGATGCCCGATGGTTCCCCTCCCCCAACAAGGACCTAGGCCCCCCCACCAAACGCTGCCACACCGGTGGTGCTGAGGGTCCGAGGTTGTGGGGAGCTCCACTTCCAGAGGTAAGGTCAGCACAAAGACATCCAGAGTGACACTAAGGTCCTTCAGGGGTACTCGGCCCCCAATGGGGGGACCCTCCAGACTGGAAAGCACATGGCCTGGGAGAGAAGAAAAGTTAGGGGTTGCTGGGGGCCCCAGGACAAGCATAGATTCTAAGTTCTCAGTGTTTAAGAGTTATACTTGCAGACTCTCCCCAAACCCCAGGCAGGTAGGCAAGCTGTACTGGGAACTGTGGCCCTCCCCTGGGCACCTCAAACTCACCCAGGCAGGTGGGAAGGCTGCACACGGGTACTGAGCTGTGCTGCCCACGCAGCCGCACGGAGCATGTGAGGTGCAGGAAGAGTGGTGGCAGGTCATGCATGAGGATCTCAGGCCCAGTGGGTGAGTCACCCCCCAGGATACTGAAGGAGTCTTCATCAGGGTTCACAGTGTCTGCATCTGACAGTGAGGCAGAATCTAGCCCAGCAGGTCCCAGATCTGGCTCACGGCTCTCTCGGTATTCCACCTCCAGCTCTGGGTCACTCTCAGTGACCACACAGCCAGCAGATGTGTCTCCTAGGGATGCATGTTTCGTAGTCAATGGGAGATGTTGGCAATAAAGGCTCCTGAATCCTGGCTTGTAGCAACCTTCCCCACCTCTAGCCACTTGCCCGCACACCTTCTTCTCCCATGAGCTCGGCCTCTGAAAACTCCAGGTCACTGACTTTTCTATCTACTGTGTCCCGTGGGCCCTCATCCTGGGCAAGAAAGAACTTTAACGCTTGATCTAAGGCAGGACAAGAGCCACATTCGGGACTCAGGAAACCAAGAGTCAAGAGGATCCAGGTGGACCAAGTGGGACCTCTAGGGCTACAGGAAGGAGGTAAGAAAGAAAGCCACTTACCTCTCGCCTGCTGCACGGAGGGCAATAGAAGAAGTAGTGGGGATTAGAGGGCACTGTGCGGAAGTGGAGACCACTTATCTCCAGGAACTTCTCCTGTTTGGGAGTTAGAAGGAGGCTATATTGTCAGCCATTCCTCAGAACACTACCTGCTAGCCTAGAACACACCCCCAACCCAGGAGAGAACACGGCCTCCTTGTGCAGGCAGGACTCCAACCCTCTCCTACCCTTTCCAAGCTTCCTACCTGGATGAGGTTATGAAGGGCATCATGTGCCTCTCCTCTGAGCTGGCAGACATCTGTCAGAGAGATCTCCAGGCCAGGGTCTGGATTGCCAGGAACACGGGTGCTCTGAAACTCAGGCTCACTTAGGTCCTCTGTCTCTATGCTGAGTAGTCAGGGTGGGGTGGGGGGTGTTGAAGTGTTAAGAACCACTGAGTCCTAGAGAAGCCTGCTTCCCAACTGGGAGCAGCACATACCTGTCTGTCTGTCTCTAAGAAGGGTGTCCAGCACAAATGCATGGGCAGTAGAGAGGCAAGGAGAACCAACCAACCCATTTGGGCTTGAACCTCCAAGTTTATTAAGTCTGGACATTTATATGAAACAGGAATGGGTAAAGATGACTCCCAGTTTTCTGACCTGGACCACTGGGAGGAGGGTGATATTATTCACCATGGATGGAAAAATGCAGGTGGAGAAACAGGGTTTGGTGGGAAGAAAATTCATTTATTTGGGGGGCATAAAAGGTGGGGGAATCTAGAGCTCCAGAGAGGAAACCAGGCTGGAGTTCCCATCTGGGCATCACTCACCCCTCTGCCTCTTCTGTTTCCCCAATGCTAATAAACTGCACACACCAGACACACAGCTGTCTCCTTCTTGCCTTTCTCCCTCCCTTCAGTAGGGACCTGCTGTGCCCCTCAGATGAGCTGGGCACTCAGCAGTGGGCAAAAATAGTTTTTGCCTCTATGAAACTCACAGATCAGTTCGGGGGATCATTACTATTGTATGAATGTCCTTCAGAACAAGCTTCTACTTTCACTGATAGCAACTGGCAACTCCCTACCCCTAACCCAGCTTAACACTCTAAACCAGAACAGGAGAGATGGAGAGAGCCAGGAGGGGGACTGCTCCCCATATTCAATAGGAGAAAGAAGTCGGGGTAGGAGGCAGGAAGCCAGCAACCAAGAACTAGTGTCTCTCTGGTGCTTGAGTGCTACCTTGCCTGGCCATTCCCTGGGGTCAAAAGATCCCAGTTCATTGGAACTTTGTCTGTGTGCCCCCTTCTACATTACTCCAGGACAATCCTAACCTGGACTCAGAAGCCAGGACAGCTCGTTCCCGAGGCTCGGGGCCCTCCTCAATGCTGCTGCTGAAGGGCCCAGGGCTGAGAGGACCAGGGCTTGGGGGTGCATGAGGCAAACCCCGAGTGTGTCCACAGAGTGCGAGCAGAAAAGGGGTGATGTCTACTTCTTGTAGTAGCTCCTCACAGGCATCCACTGCCATCAGCAGGTCCTGGGAGGTCACACTCTGTGCTTGCTGCAAGGTCCGGAACAGCCCTGAAAGTGAAAGGGGCCATGAGGATCAAGCTCTGGAAGGGGCTCCCCAGTCCTAGTCCCTGTAATCCCTGTATCTCCTCCTTGACGCCCTCTCCTGTGGCTTCTCACTCACCACGGACGTAGCATCGCTGAGCATGCTCCTGTAGCAGGGCACAATGGTTGGCTGCCTCCTTATACCTAGGCTCCATCCAGGCTGAGGAGGGGGAGGGCTGGTCAAGGAACTGAGTCCTAGGAATGGGAGGAAAGAGAAAGCTTGACCAACTCCCCTCAGTGACACTTGACTCACCATCCACCCACATACCAGTGGAATGTCCACAGGTCCCAATGAATGTATTCACAGCCCAGCAAGTTCAACTAATTTGCTGAAGGAAGCTCAGCAAGGAGTCAGCAGGACATGGCTAAGGAGCTGAGTTCCTGCTACTGACCATCGACCTGTCTGTCCATAACCCTAAGTGTGTACCTGAGCTTTAGCTGGGCAAGGACCTAGGTCAACGTTGAGGGCACTCACCGGAAGATTACGTCTCGGGGCGCCTGAGGGGGCTGTATGCCAACCATTTGCTCCCTCAGAGCTTCCAGGGCACAGCTATAGATGAAGACAGGACACCGAGTCCGGGGCCCATCTGCACCCTCTGTCTGTGGAGCCTGACGCCCAGTGTAGGCCTGTAAGTCCCGACGGAAGGGTGGGCTCAGCTCTCCTGGATTGTGGGCACTGTCTGTGAGAAGAGGTGTCATGTGATGTTCATCCCCTCTATCGGTTCCCATTCTTGCTCCTGCTTAACTGACTTAAGAGTCAGCAGCCTTACCGCCAGCTGGGGTGACACTGAGGATGGGAACTTGGGCCTTTGTAGCCCTGACCCCAGTTCCTCCCAGATCTTTAAAGCTGGAGGCCCCGCTCCAATCCCCAAATTTAGGCTTTGTCTCCTCTTGTGAGGGTCCCTCTAGGCCATAGGCAGCCAGATGCTGGACATCTGAAGGGGAAAAAAGAGACATAAATCATAGCTGCCTGGTGGCCCAGTGAGGAAGCTTGGGGTGTGTATCTGAGGAGCTAAAGAAGAAGGTCTGTAGTTGGTACCTGAGAAGGTAGTTGGGAGGAAAGTCAAAAACACATGCTGGGGGGTCATAAGCCTTGCATAGCAGCGCCACTGAGGGGGTTGGCCCGAGATGAGAGGCTTGAGAGTTTCAGGAGGGCCTACACTCTGTAAGAGATAAAAAAAATTAGAGCAATTTATAAGAGACCACCCAACCCCTGCTCCCTTCCTCCACCTTAGAGGATATATGTTAAAAGATCCAGAGCAAAGGGAAATGACAGAATGCTGTCTTTGGCAGGAGGCATTTAGTATCCACAGTGATGTAAAGTTGGGGTATAAATGTGTAATGATGGAAGGAGATCAGTATGAAAAAGGACTCAAGGAGATGAATCAGTGCTGACCAGTGTAGGAAAAGCCGAGTCTCCAGTCGCCTGAGTGCTGACTGATTGATCCTTCAGGATCCCATGGCCCCCCACTGGTGGCCCCTCTGGACCTATAATGGGGGTAAACATGAGTAGAAAAGGGCGAGGCCAGAAGAGAGGCAGGGCTCTGAGGTGAAGCAAGGAGACCAAAACCTAAAGACAGAAACCACCCTGTGGGGTAGGGAGAAAAGGGTCTGTGCCAGAATCTGGTATTAGGAAAGAGGTGGGGCGCTTACATGGACTGTGGCAGGTCCGCCGTAGCACCTCACTCAAGAAGGCAGCCTGGTCAGTGGTGCTCAGAGGGATCTCCCGGTCACTCAGCTCCTGCCCCAGGCAGCTGTGCAGCAGGCACAGCACCATGTCGTTGGCGGGACAGGGCCCCTCGGCGAGAGGAACGCCCTCTGGCTCTGCCCGACACACACTCCACTCAGCATCAAGAGCCTCCTGCTGCCCAGTGCCCTGACCAGCACAGCCCCTCCTTCAGCCTCCAAGCCTCCTCCGGCCCCCATCACTCATCTGCTGGTTCACAGACTCATTTGCTCTCTATGCTCTAATACGCCCAGGCTAATTGGCTCCCTAGGTGTGGGGTGAGTGGGTACGAAGTTCACTCACCTCTGGAAAGCAGAAAGAAGAACATTTGGAGCTGCTGGCACTGAGGCAACAGTCCCATTAGGTCAAAATGAAAAGGGATCTCATGGACACAAGTGTCTCCTCCCTGGTCCAATCCTAGGAGGGAAGTAAGGAAGATAAGAAACACAGTGAGACCAGATTTCCTGTCTATGGTTGCCTTCTTCCCACCCGCTCCCCTGCTACACCCCAGGGGTGACTTCCCCACTGACCATCAGAGACCCTTGGCTCTGGGGGTAGGGGACTCCATTCCTTGCTCTGGCACAGCTGTATCAGGTATTCAAAGCTCAGCATGGAGCCTATGCAGGCAGCATCCCGAGGGTGGAGCTACAGAAGGAATAGCAAGGTCAGGAGTCAGCCCGTCCTAGCCCACAGACACTGGCCTCCGGCTCTCAAGGAAGCCCACAGAGTCACAGACATTCAGAACACGGAGATTAAGTACCACAGGCTGTGGTACTCTCAAAGGGATGACACCCAACCTGGTAAGGGGTGGGGGTACTTCTGAGGTCACTCACAGCTCTCGGGATCTCAAAATATGTCAAGTCCCGGAGGTGCTTCCAGCTCTCAGCGCCAGGTCCCACTCGCCCATATTGCGGCTCCACCCACACCTCGGTGACCAGATTGAGCTCTGAGTCTCCCTCCAGGGCCTCCACCTCCACATCATTATCATCATCTGTTGAGAAGCTAAAGGAAGAAGGGCCCTGAGCCTGGGAGAGAAGAGAGTCCAATCCATGACAACATGGCAGGATCCAGTCCACGGAGAATAGGAAGATGGCGTACACAAGAAGGACAGCCACAAGCTGCATGTGGCCTTACTGGATCTGTGCCTGCCTGAAGAAGCATCTAAAAACAGCGGCCCCTTCCCCAACTCCCTCAGGTATGGGAGACAGAATTTCAGAGGACAGTAGTGAGGAGGGGGAATGTGGAGAGAGGCAGCTCTCCAAGAGGGGCCTGGTCTCACCTGTCCTTGGTAGAGGTGGAATGTGGGGGGAAGAGGATGTACTGGACAACACATGTGTGCCTCTCTTCCACTGTAGCCTGCCCCAGGGGCTCATTCTGGGGGTAGAACAGGAGATCCTGGGCAAAGCTGGGCAGAGACCTGACCCTGCCCAGCTCTGGCCCTCATAACTTTAGTCCCCTTGACACACTGTGCTGGGACTGGCATTAGGTCTTGGCTCCTATGCCCAGAGGGTCCCTGTGAGGCAGTTTCCAGCAGTTCCAACCCAACTCAGAGGCAAATGTCCCTGGGATGATGACGAACTTTGGTGGAAGGTGGTACTTACCTGAATTGGAAGTTCCAGCACCATGTTGATGATTCCTTCCCCGCTGCAGGCAAAGTGGAACCCTTCAGAGAGTCGGACTCTGAAGCCCCATAGAGGGGGAAGGGCAGAATGACATGGGTAAGAGACACTCAGAATACATCCTCCTACCCTCCATGCCACTCATGTACCCACCTTCCAGTAGCCATCCAAGCAGACTTGTGTGCTGGTGGCCCTGCTCAGACTACAGGTCCCTTGGGTATAACAGGTCCAATTAGGACCAGAGACCAAAGTAAGAAGAGTGGAAGAAGAGAGGAAGGCAGTAGCATGTGCTGCTCTGTACTGGATACTTTGTATAACAACAGCAGCAAAGAGACTGGGGATTAGGGAGGGGCAGTGTCTAGTTTAGGCTTTCTGCCAGTATCTAAATCCAGAGTCTACACTAGCTTTCTCCCTGCCCCAAGCTGCCTAGCTCAGGTGACGTACTCGGTGAGGATGGAGAGGAGCTGGGCAATGGCACTGAGCGGCAGTGCGGGGGCCAGTCCTGATGGAACACTCCAGAGCCAACGCTGATGGTAGAGGTAGCGGGACAGTGATGCTAGGCTAGAAGAGGCTGAGCGGCCTGACACCAAAGGCAATGGCCCTGGCGGCTCCAGTGTCAGCAAGAAGGGTGCCCGGTAGTCCAGGGGTAGCTTCTCATACCTGGGAAACAGGAGCAATTCCCAGGTGACTGCTACTCATACCCAGCTAAGCCACAGCCCTCCCATATGCTCTCGGCCCCAACCCCACCCTCTGTACCAACCTGATGAGTAGCTTGTCCAGTGGCTTATGTAGGACCACAAGGCAGGGCCGGTCAGACAGGGCCTGCTGTGGTCCCAGCATGGGAGGGGACTTGGAGGGAGAGTTGCCCCCACCAATACCACCTAGCCCTTTTCGTTTCACTTTGGGTGTTGGCTCCTTGCTTTGCACCCGGTGGGGGAAACGCAGCCGCAGAATCTCTTCCTGCAAGCCTGACACAATCTGAGGGGAAAATGTGATCAGTTCCTTTCACTCCTATCTCCTCCAGATCTGGGGTCCACAGACAAGTTGTGGGAACCTTACTTAATCTGGGAGCTCCTCTCTCTACTGGCCCTGACCCTGTGGGTTTGAGAAGGGGCCAGTCTATACTCCAGGTTCCTTGGGCTGGGAGTCAGTCAGGGCCCAGCTCACCTTGTGCCGAGCCTGTGCTGGTGTGCCGATGGGAAAACCCAGGCGAAGAACCATGCATGGAGCCTTGGAGATGATACGGACCATGTAGAAGGAGGAAGGGGGCTGGTCTGGGGAACTGGGGAGAAATGGGAGTCAGTGAGCAGTTCTAGGTTAGGAGTACGTCTAGGAGGAAATAGGGATGGGGTCTGGGGTTAGAAAAAGAGACATGGCATGAGGTGGCTGGGAAGGAGTGAGGCAACGTCACTTTGCTCACCTGGAGAGCAATTTCACATAGGAATAACCCTCGACTAGCACGAAGCTGCTCCAGTCCCGAAGCAGAGAGGTCAGCGAGGAGTGTGAGATCCTGCACTGGACAGTGCTGTAGCGCCCATTGCTGCCTGGGGTGTGCAAGTGCTTGGGGATTGGTCTGGGAAGAGGGGTGCACATTGGGGTCAGACCTTCCAGCCCATCTTGGGGGAAAAGAACAGACTGTTACCTCTTTCTTCTAGGCCCTGGCTGAGGATATGGGAGCTGAAGAGCAGGAAGACTAAGAAATGGTCACAGTTTTCCATGGCCAAGGTTAGTAAATGCTCATCTGCTGCTTCCCTTTCCCATCACTCTTTGACCCCTCACCCCTGCTCCTCCATCCCAACTATGGCCCAAGGAGGATACCCACGTGTCATGTTCCAAGATTAGTACGAGGCGATGCATGTGCAACCAACGCTGCCATGAATTTGCATCCATGGACAGTACTGGCTTCCAATAGGCAGCAAACTGAGCATGGGATGAGTCTGACCCACTGTGTTGAAGGGAGAGCACCTAGGGACAGGAAGGACAGCCCTATAGGAGCATTTGTGGAGAACCAGGGTACAACCTCCAAACAGCATACCGGACTAGAGGCTTCAGTGGGTCAGAGATGACAGTGGTTTAAGGCTGAGGGAACCCAAAACCCAGCTTGGCACAGAGGCAAAAACTGCCTCCAATACAAAGGCTAGATTAGGATGAACGGGCCCAAGGATAGACTACATAGTCTTTTAAAGCTGAATACAGGCAAAGGATGGAACTTGCCATGCTTCTATTACTGACTTTGGGGGAAAGTCACTGAGTGATGGCAGGATCTCAGATGAGGCCACTACTCACTAGTATAAGCTCTTTGGCTGGCAAGGCTAGGATGACAGCCAAGGGCCGAGTATGAAGAAAGCACAGGACAAAGGAAGCTATGGTCTTCAGAAAGTGCACAGTTCACAGTAATTGGCAGTGATGGGGAATGGGTGAAGGGAGACAGAGTATGCCATGTGAAGAGGGGGCTAGGGGGCTTGCAGGCCGCTGGGATACACTACCTAGACATTCTGCAAGTCTTTACCTCTGACCCCTGTGGTCTGTTGAGGAAAGCCACAACCCCTCTTTATAGAAACTTCTCTTCTCCTGGGGGCTTGGAAGGAGGGTAGAGAATTGCACTCAAGGCTAAAGCTTAAAGTTCTGATTTAGGTACCTCAGACTTAAGAAGGAAGGAAAAAGAAGGTGGTTCTGGGCTTCAGAGGCTGTATCAATCCAAGTCTGGGTGGGCAGGAAATGGGGATAACGAGCATCAGAGCCACTCACCGGGGTGGTGGAGCCAGGAGGGATGTAGAAGAGTGGCACTCCGCTCTTGGTGCTGTCTGGAAGCGTGAAATGTTCTGGGACTGAAGAGAAGGACTGAAGGTGGGCTAGCATCTGGTCTGTCTGGTTAATGCTGTAGGACAAGGGCCAACCTTGAGCCACACCCGACTCTGGTGGGTATGAAGAAAGGGAGCCCCAAGGGGACAAGAGGCTCTGGACGTGAGCCTGGTGCTCAAGGTGACTCTCTCCAGCTCCCAGCTTTACACATCTAGCCCTCCACACAACTGAGGTATCCCTGACTGAGCAGGGACCTCACTCACCTCTGCAGGGTGTTCCAGAACCGCCGGATAACGTGGGTACGATACAGGGAGCGAATGGGTTGCCTGAGCGCACAGGACACATCATGCAGAATGTCATAGCCGCCTTCCATTGTCACTTCTACCCGTGTCACTCGAGGGCCCTCAGGCTCTAGGGGCCAAGGTGCCATAGCTACATATTCGATGCGCATGTTGTGTTTCCATAGCAGCACCAGCTTCACCTCCAGCTGGGACCCTCCTTCAGGGGGAAGAGGAGGGCTAGTTAGGGGAAGCAGGAATAGGACTCCAGGCCTGGGACTGAGTCCTATACAGAACCCCCACCTACCTCATGGAACTCTAGCCTGGCCAAAGGTTCCAAGCATGGTTCCATAGATTTCAGGCCCACAGCCTGCCAACTGACTCAAACAGAATTTTGCAGTAATCTGAAACAAAGCCAAGTTGAAGATATCACACCACCCTCAGGTGACTCACCTTGGGCAAAAGGAGATAGAATTGGGCAGCTAAATGCTAAGAGAACTAAGCCCCAAAGGCAACTCAGAACCCACTTGTTTCAAATGGCAAACAGAATCTTTCACTGTGACACTTCTGTGTGCATCCTCTTTGTTCAGCAGGTCCTCCCACATGCAAAGTCTGAGAGACTTGTGGGATATAGCAGGACCTAGTGACCCTTACCTTTGGCTAGCGTGACCTCTCGGACACTGTAGCCCTCTCGAAGCCGTACAGACACAGTGCTGACCAAGTCGGCTGGCACTTCCTTCTCAGTGTGCTTCTTCCGTCGCAGAGCCAAGGCAGGGTTGCTGCTGGCGGAGACCAGGTGTTCATTAAATAGGCGGTGCTGAGAGCCTAGTGAGGATGGGGAAGGGGACAGTGGTAACTTGTCAGCTGACAGAGATACAGGGGGAGGAAGCGGGTACACTGAAATCATGGGGAGAGAGCAGTGCCAGAGTAGTTAGTCCCAGTTATACTTTTCATTCCCTCTCTAACCCCCCCGAGACCCAAACCCTAGACAGATGCTGCATCACCTCAGCCCATCCTATACTCCCTCGTTCCCACACCCACTTCAGTCTGCCTCTCACCACAGTAATACTCAGGGTTCAGGGCTTCCCCGCTGCGCAGAAAGGAGTAGAAGAGAAATGCCCGGTGGTAGACAGTCAGACCCAGGTTGCCTGGCTCAGGCTCAGGACAAGTGGACAGGTAGGAGCCAAAAGTAGCCATTGCGATGAACTTCATCAATTCCACATTGGGTACGTGGCCAAAACTGCAGTCATAAGAGTAAACTCCTCCCACCTGGACAAAGTGAGCAATTGGAGACCTTGCTCCAAAAGAGGCACCAGAGAAGAAAGTACAACAATAGGGAAAGAAACTGGGATTGGTGGCTGCTCCCATCCCCGGGACCACAGAATGGGAAGTGGGCCAGTGTTCTCCTGGGAGAGACCACTGCTCTGCAACTTTCCTTCCCTGAGCCCTTCTGTCTGAAGCCTGTGCCATATGGTCACATCCGTCTTCCTCAACATCAAATACTAGCCTGCTCCCATTCACTAAAGATTTTGGCAACTGGGGTTCACTGGCTTCCTGTCATCATCCTTAGAGACGTGAGTGTCTCTCTAACAAAGTGCTTCTCAAACTTTAGGGTACACACAAAACACCTGGGGATTTTGTTAAACTGCAGTAGGTCTGGGGTGGGCCTAAGATTCTGTATTTCTAACAAGTGCCCTGGTGATGTCAACGCTGCTGGTCTGTGGACCATATTTTGAATAAAAAGGCTGTAGGTAAGAGATTAGCAAACTACATATAACCTGTGGGCCAAATTTAGCCCATTACCTATTTTATAAATAAAGTTTTATTGAAACACAGCCATACCCATTCATTTTCTTTTTTTTAAAATTAAGTTTACTGGGGTAACATTAGTTAATATACTTATATAATTTTCAGATGTACATTATCATTTGACATCTGTATATTCTATTGTGTGTTTACCATCCAAAGTCCAGTTTCCTTCAGCTACCATATATTTGATTCCCTTTACTCGCTTTTCATTTTCATATTGTCCATGGCTGCTTTCATGCTACAAGAGCTGAGTAACGGTGACAACAATATGCCCCACAAAGCTTAAAGTACCTCCTAGCTGGTCCTTTTTAGAAAATGTTTGCAGACCTACTCTAGATGATTCATTCAATTGTCTGGGCTCTCCGTTCCCTCCTCTCTAGAAACTTGCTCTATTTCACTCACCTGCCTGCTGGCTACATGCTGGCACTTGACTTGACCTAGACTACAGTAGTCCCACCTTATCTGTGGCTTTGCTTTTTTGGGGTTTCAGTTATCCATGGTCAACCATGGTCTGAAAATATTAAGTGGGCTATTCCAAAAATAAAGGATCCTTAAGTTTTAAATTGCGTACCCTTCTGAGTAGTACCATCCTGCTCTATTCTGCCTGGGACATGAATCATCCCTTTGTCTAGTGTACCCACACTGTATACTCTACCTACCTATCTGTATCTGACATCCCCCACCCGTTTATCAGATCAACTATCAACTATCATGGTACCACAGTGCTTGTGTTGAAGTAACCCTTATTTTACTTAATAATAGCCTCAAAGTGCAAAAGTAGAGATGCCGGCAATTCAGGTATGTTCAAGAGAAGCGGTAATGTGCTTCCTTTAAGTGAAAAGGTATGTATATGTATATGTATAGGAAAAAACATAGTATCCAGTATCTACAGAATTCAGTACTGTTTGCTGTTTCAGTTGTCCATTGTGTATCTTGGAATGTATCTACTGCTGATAAAGACTACAGTACTTCATCTCTGCATTTAGAATTGCTACATCCCACTGATTACATACAACCTTACCCTTTTTAGGTTCCTTCCATCCTCCTTCTCCTGCTGCTCTTTGACTTCATTAAGACTGCTAGGCCTTGAACTTCTGCTCTCTCCAAGTCCTATCAGCAGCCGATTCACCCTCCTCTCTCAAACCACCCTGGATTCTGTTCAGGCAACTTCAAAAGCACCAGTCTCAATTCCCTGGTCCTCTTCACTTTTTTCTGCTTCCACCCCAAAACCCCAAATCCAATCACTACCTCTATACCTGGCTCCCAAATGAGATACCTCTGGATCCCAAATGGAGAAAATCACAGTTGTGTAGGCTGGTACCACATCCAAACATATGATACCCAACCCAGCTAGTCCTTCAATCCTTTCCTCAATACCGTGCCTTCCTCCCAACCCTAGCCTCTGTCCCTCACAGTACTCATCTTCACCTTTTACTTCAAAGAGAAATCACAGACCCTTGCTGGAATTTACCTACTACATCTTCACATCTATTCTTCTAGTTTCAAAGAAAGAAGTGACGTTCTCCTGTTCCTAAAAGAGTTCCTCAATCTGTTTCTTAAGCCAATGTTCTCACTCAGATTTTTACTCACTCAGGCTTCCTTTTCTTTCCCTTATTTTCAAATTTTGCTTCACCATGGCTCCTAAAAAACATGTTTAAGTCTCTAGCTTAAAAAACAAAACAAAACAGAAAAACACCCCTCTCCTTCCTTCCTGTACTTCCCTCTGGCTACCAGTCTCTCTAATTCCTCACTTGATATGAACAGCCAAATTCCTTGTGTCAACACTTCTCTCTACTTCCTTGTCTATCCGCTCTTCAATCCACTTTAATCATTTCCCTCACCACCTCTTCACTGAAATGGCCTGAAAAAGATCCCGGTAACCTCCTAATCACCAAATCCAAAGGGCACTTTTCATTCCTCATTTTACATAATCCTTCTGCTATATCCCATACTGTTAACTACTCCTTTTTTCCCCAAACTGTGAATTCTCTGACATCGGAATCTCCTGGTTCTTGTCTGATTATTTCCCTTCATTCTTTGCTGAATTCTCTTCTTATGAAGGACTTTTAAACAGAAGTATTCCCCAAGGTTCTTTAGGGACCCTCTTCTCTTCTCAATTACCATCTGTAGGCTGACAAATCCTAACTCTCTCTCAACTAGTACATCTCCTGAGTATCAGATCTGCATATCCAACTTCTAACTGCTATGAATAGCAGCCATTTATTAAGTAATTATGCACTACATTAAGCACTTTAAATGCATCCTCTCGCCCAATAAGGTCCTATTATAATCTCCATTTACAAATGAAGCTACTCAAGAAGTGAAGTGATGTGCCAGAGTCACACAGCTAATAAGTGGAGCTAAGATTCAGGCCAGCCAGGCGTGCCTAACTCCAAGGGCGATGTTCTTAACTGCTATCCTGTCGACCCATCAAGCACATCAAGCATAAACCTGAATTCATCATCCTGTCCTCACTACACCCAACTGCTTCTCTTCCTGTTTGCTCTGCCAGCTACCTGGTCATCACCAAAGTCAGAAACTTGGAGACATCCTTAACTCTTCTTCCTCCCTCACCTCTCACACCTTGCTAATCATAAGTCATGTCGACTTTTTCTCTTTATTTTCTCAATCCCATCTCCTTCTCGCTTACCCTAATTCCCCTAATTTAAGCACTAATCATTATTCTCAGATGACCACAGCAATTAACAGCCTCCCTTCCTCCCTCCTTCCCTGCCCTTTACCCAGCATCAAGAGTGACCTTTATAAAGCATAAACCCAACTAGTGACTTACCCTGCATTTATCTACATCACCCACAGAATTATGTTGAAACACCTTAATACAGCTGAACCAGCTTTTTCTGGCTTATGCCTGCCCTCCAATTAATAAATCCAAATTGGCCACAACTCCCTGAATATACCTCCTTCCTCCTTTACCTAAGCTAGTCTGAACTGGGGTTTCTGACCCTTGCAAATAAAACAGCAATAACTAATGGGGGAGGCAGGACTGCTAGATTTCAATTCTGCATTCTTTTTACTATAACATGCTGTTTCCCACGTCCTAAGGAAAAGTGGACAAAGACAGGAGTCCTTTCCTATCACTGCCATCTACCTTGTCCTAGACATGACTCCTTTCCCGATCACACACATGTAATTATGCTCTTGACTTTACCTGGGAAATTATCTCTTGCAATAAAATAACAAGCCACATCCCGTTTTGTGAGATGCCACAATTCCTCTCCTCCATCCTTGTAAGTCCTCACCTGCACAAAGGAACAAGCCACAGTGCCACTGCGAAGCTGATTCAGTAATGTCTCACAGATGGCAACATCAGGGACACTGGTCACCCCATCTGTGATCACAATGATACCTGGAGCAGGAAAATATCAGACTCAGATCCAGGGACACTGACCTGTCAAAGTCACAGGAGGCATTCAATCGATGCAGCCCTGAAAACCTCAGTGTCTGCCAACCAATGTGCTTTATAATCCTTAAACACCCTTCTTCTCTCTTTCCTTCTTCTTCCTCTTGAGTGCTGGATCCCAGTCTCCTCCTAAGTGATATCCTTGGAGCTCTACTTTTTCCCACTGGGATCTCTGATGGTTGTCAGAGCTGGCGATACTTGAGATATACACCAACACGCACTTACCTCTTACAAACGGGGAAACAGATCCTCTTCCCAAAGGCCTACTGATCCCCTGGAACCTCTATCTTTTCTGATAATGCCCCCCAACACCCTTCTTGAGTCCTATTTCCCCAATCCCACCAACATTCCTTCTACTGACCTGCACCAGAGTTTGAGGGGAGCAACTGCAGCGCCAAGATGCCCTGACGAATCATACTGACCAGCCCAAGATCAGCTGTCACCATGGAGACTCCCATTTTCCGGCCTGGAGGCTCCCCTGAGTCTGGGGAGTGGTCCTCTGCCTGGCCCAAGTTACAGAAAAGACAGAATGGGACAGATGGCATTGCCCCGGCCATAGCAGAGCCAGAATTTACAGCCTCGCATTGCCCAAGCCAGACAGACCTAATCCTATGAGAACCCCAAATCCCTGACTACAAAGCTGAGTCCTGACTGTGCTCTCTCCCCCAATGTGTGTTCAGACACTGAATCCCAGATGGGCAGGAAGTCCAGCACCAGATGAAGTATGGGATTGAACTGGAGCAGGGCTTCCCAACCTTTTGCCAACAAGGCCCCTTTTTCATATTTTTCCATCTCCATTATAAAGCTACGTCTTCAGACATATAGAACTGCCACTTGCCTGGCTACTTCTAGGATATCGAAAGGCATGAGAGAGTGTGTCCTAGTGAGCCCAATTAGCTTTATCACTGATAGTACAAAATACTGACTAGAGATCAAAGCCACCCATGATTACCTTCTCAGATCCACCTGGAGAGAAGATCTAGGACTGAAAATACACAAGCAAATGGCCTACACATTTTCTCCCAACAAGAATCTGTGTTTTGGAGAGAGTATCCAAGCCCTCTCCCAATTAGCCCTTCTATCCCTGGCTCATTCTGCCTCTGACTCTTCGCCCTGTTTTCTGCTCTATTTTCCCTCTATATTAGGTTTGTCCCTTCTCTCTCCTTTCTGTTCCTTAACAGCACCTCTACCTACTTTCTCTCCCACATACCTGATTCTGGGGGTCATACTGCTGCTGCAGCATGGTGGCCACCTTATCCTCAAAGAGACAGAGCTGCTCATATACCTGCTGCAGGAACATTTCCCGCTGGGAAGGGTCCAAAAGGCAGCCCTGGACCAGCACCTGAGAAGCACAAGGGAAAGATTAAGATGTAAAGGTCAGAGGGACACTGGAGACCCCTTTGGTCTCCCTATTTATTCTTCACAGCTCCTTCTAGGTGATCCTGACTTCCCACCCAAGCAGGACCTGAGGCTGGCTAATTCCATAGCCAGTTCCTCCCTCATCAGATCATATACTCTGTCAGTCCTTAGACCAGGTATACCATATCCTCACCTGCACAAAGGGCCACCAAGTCATCAGTCACCTTAACCTGGGTTCACAACCTTCTTCTGCTTACAGTACTCCACTCTGGGTCTCCCCGTGTCCCCACATGGGGGCGCCACAAGATCTTCAAGCTCCTATCTTGAGCTACCAGATGTTGTCTACAAGCTGCCCCACCTCAGCCAAGCAATGCTTTTTCATTCTGACTCACTTTTACTTATTGCTTTCTAAGCACTGCACTCAGAGGCCATCTGGAACTTTTCTCTTTTTTAAGCCCCAAATCTTCTTATTCCCCCAGTGAATGCTCCTTCCTTCCCTTTACCCTCAGTGATAACTATTTCCCTCCTCTTCAGATCAATAGGAATACCACATTCATCCTAACCCTGAGGGTGTACTACTCTCTAGCCCATGGGAAACACCCTCAACGTATGTTAGATGTTTATATCTATCTGTGGTCATGTGCTTCCTTCGAGGCTCTGAAGAAGATTCCTCATCCTCCTCTTTTTCCCTAAAGCTCATCTCTCCATCTAATCTTGGAACTTTTGTCTCTCCAATATCTTCATTCTCTCTCCATGGGGTTCCTTTCCTTCTACTTCCAATGTAAGTAAGGGTCCCCATTCTAAAAATGTTATACAGGTCTCGTGGTCCCTTTGGTGATCCTGAGGATCTTTCCTCTCTTCTCTCTAACAGACTCCCACAACCTGTCTCACATACCCACTTCCCCTCAACCACTGCCTTCCTGTGCAACACCACTCCTTCACTCCCTATGCAGAACTAGGGGAAGTGGATGAGCAAAGGCAAATGAGAGGAGAGAGGGACTCTGTACTACTCTACAGGCCGGACTGTGAGAAGCAAAACAGAATCAGAGGAATACTAGGGAGTGAGGCTATAAAAAGATGAGAAAGATGTTCCTATCTGTACTGCATAGAAGAGTGAAAATTTGGTCAACCCAAGGATTCAACAATAAGAATTTGGCTAAATACAAAATGATAAGATATGATAAAGTCAAGGAGCCATTCAAGTCATGTTTTCAAAGACATGGAAAAACACCCAGATTATACATTTAAAAAGCATGATGTAAAACTTTGTGTCTGGAATGAGCCTGTTTCTTCTCTCTTTGGATGAGGAGTGCTGATGAGGGAGGATAAACATACACTTAAAGATGAGAAGGAAATTCCGTGAACTGTTAATCGTAGTTATTTCTGGGTGATGTATTATGAGTGAGCTTTGTTTTTGTTTTTATGTATTTTCAAATCCGCTTCAATGGACATGTATTATAAATGTGATTTAACGATTTTTTTTTTTTTTTTAAAGAGCAGTTAAGATACATTTTGAGGGAGCTATAGAGATGGTGAGGAAAGTGGCCCAGGGCTGACAAGGGGCCCTGGGGACTTAACTAAGTCCTCTCCTCTCCATAGCTGCTGTCCTTTTTTGGACCTCATCTCTTCTCCCATGCTGTACTAATCTTCTGTTCTCCCCAGTCCAGAATTTGTTCCCTAATCCATCTTCCTCACTGGCCACAAATAAGTGTAACCTTTCCAAAGCATAAATCTGATCTTATTATGATCCATTTAAAACCTTCAAAGTTTTCCCTATTAACTATGGCTAATTGTTTTCATAGGTAATGTCTGCATGTTTTTTTGTTTTTGTTTTTTTATGTGGCAGACACTGTTTTAAGTGTTTGACTCGTATTAATTCAATCACCACATAATATTGGTACTGTTAATTATCCCCATTTGGAAAAAAGACAGATGCACAGACATTAAATAAATTGCATCAGGGCACACAGCCAGTAAGTGGTACAGTCAAGAAGCAAATAAAATGTGATTCTAAGTTCAGCACGCTTCGCCACCACACTAAACTCCCTGAGAGAATAAAGTACAAGTTCTTAGTCATGACATTCAAGGCCTTTCATAATTCTGTCCCCCATCTTTCTCTCCAGTCTCCTCTTTATCACCACACCCCACCCTGGCCACATTTAAACTTTACTGTGTCAAAATGAATTACATGTAGTTCCCTAGAAAACTTGTGACTGAGAGCACAGTTTTACAGCTCTGTGTCTTTGGTTTTGCTGGCCCCTTTGCCTGGAAAGTCCATTTCTCCATCTTTGAATGTTTAACCTCAATTCTTCCTTCAAGACACAGTTCAAATGCCTCTCTATTGAAAAGTTTTCCCTGTCTCTGCCCCAGGTTTGGCTAGATGCTCCCTCTCAGTGCTCTCACAGCACCTGAGTCATAAGTTATCAGTGCCCTTATCACATTCAACTGAAATTACCTCCTTCAATATCAGTCTCCCCCACTAAGGTCTCAACTCCTCCCATCTGAATAGGGACTGTGTCTGATTCATCTCTGTCTCCAGGACCTAGCCCAGGCCTGGCATAGATCAGGCTTCATTAATTGTTTGCCAAATCAAACCAAGTGCTAATTGACTACCTAATACCCATGCTTTCCTTGCCTTGGCTACCAGCACCTGCAAAGCCTGGCTTCTGTCTGAGGATTGAGCCCACAACCAGCAGTCCTAACAGCTGCACTATGAGTGAAGAGGAAATCTGAGGAATTTACATCAAAAAGTTAATCAGCTCTTTGTTCTGCTTCTGTAAATACGCTTGCTGTATGCAAGAGCTCATGCAGGAGCTCATGCAAGAACTCACCTGCACTTTGCTCAACTTGTACATGTAACTGTGCCCATAGCAACCCTGCCACTTGTAGCACCATGTATCTTGGCAGATCCCCGCTTCCTGTAACAATTTGTAACCAGTAGTAACCCACAACTTCTGCCCTTCCACCAATGTTATTACTTGCAACCACAGCAACTCTCTTTGCTTTCTAATGGGCTGAGCTTGAATCTACCAATCAGCTCATGTAAATGGCCTGTATATAAGAAATGTTGCAACTTTGCTCTTGGCCCAGACTCTTCAGAGCACTAGCTCCTCTGGGACCGTGCGTAATAAATTTGAGTTCTCCTTTTCTCTGAGTTATTGTGCATAATAAGTTTGAGTTCTCCTTTTCTCCGAGTTACTGCTTGGTTTTTTGCTGATCTGACTTTGGAGCTTTTCCGCAACAAGAGAGCACTTTAATCCAGGGTAGAGGGCTGGGGTCCAGGTATGCATCAATTGCCTTGTTGTACATTTCAGACCCTCAGATGCTTTTACTTGCATCTCTGTCTCTCGAAGACAGTTTCACAGCTAAGGTGACAATGTAGCCATCAGAGACAGTTTCAAGGTAAGCCCCTACCAATGAGTAGAGGGTGATCAAGAGCAGATGAGGGGAAACTGGCTATGCTTATCTAAGCCAAAAACAGATATTCCAGTAACAGACTTGGCCATTCTCCAAAAGGAGTGTCTTGTGATCGCCTGCTTGGGTGTTGGATAAGCGCTGTAATTATCTGTATGGTCAGCATTATACCCGACACTTTACAGGGCCCTCAGAGAAAATGACCCGCCTCTGTCCCTGGAAGAACAGAGGCGGGTCATTTTCTGGGTATTTGTTATATTTCAAAAATCATAAAACTACTCCTAAAGACCACCCCTGGGGGTAATGCCATGAGTCAGGACACCAGTAAACCTTCTGATGGAACTAAAGGAAGAGAGGGGAAACAGAAAACAGACATCCAGTGGCCAGAACCTGAGACTTACAGGAAAAGTGAGAGAGGTGTTTGCCAATCAATGCCAACTGACCCCAAACTTATGGAATTGATTCTTTTCAATAGGAGAGAAGCTTGGAGATGACTAAGAAACAGTAACCTTTAAGAAGCCAGCAGAGCTGGGGACTTTGGGCACAGGCAGTAGGACAGGATAAGGACTTGGTCAGAGGACTATCAGAAATGAAGCCTGAGGGTACAAACTTGGAGAAAGGATATAATAATACCTGGTGAGATTGGAGGCCAATGATTGAGGAGTAGGCCTGGATAGTTACGTAGATCTCAGGCTGGAAGTCGATGCAAGATCCAGGTACTCGGAAAGGCCGAAGCAGCCCACTTAGGCAGCGGGAGAGGGCATGGAAAACTTCATCGAACAAGATTTCCCCTGTGGAATCATCCTGAAGGCAATGCAGAGAAAGATCTTTCAAGGGTAAGTAAAGACAACCCAGAGCAGCTGGCAGGAACAAGCAACTTCCATGGATCAGTGTGACTCTTCATGTTGATCACATCCCCTAATAGTGCAGCAGATGGAATGGGATCTTTCTTTAAACACCCACCGTTCCTTTGCAGCCTGTCTGTCTGCTTTCCACAATGGTAGGCTGGGATTTTTCACTTCTTCCAGGCCTCTCCCTCTCCTCTTCACCCCCACCCCATCCTTTCTTCTCACTGTCTCCCCCAGGCCCTTACCACAATGCCAGTAGATGGGCTAAGGTCCAGCTCAATGACAAATCGATACTGCCAAGCCAGGAAGGTGACCCGGGTAGAAGGTACAAGGAGAAACGGCCTTGGGACCACTGGTTCATCTGGCTGCCACCCAGGGGGCAGGACACTGAGGACTTCCAATTCCTGCTCAGACTGAAGCTGACAATTTGGACAAAGAGAAAAGGAAAGTGTCACCCTTTTCTTTCCAGGACCTAGACTTCTATATCTAAAAATGACAAACCATTGGCTCTACCTGCCACAACCCACTCGTACACTCTTCCTATCTGGAAGATTATTAAACAAAATTTCCCCTGTGGAATCATTGTGGGCAAAGTCACTTGCCCCTCTTACAATCATACCCCTCAGAGTTAGTCTCCCCTCCTGTTTCCTTCTAGTACCCTCTTAGAAAAACCGATCTTCTGACCCAGTTCCTTGCATCCTGTATGTCTCTGGGCCTCACCAACATCTCCTGGGGTGTGGCCTGAACAGTTTGATGCAGGTGATTGAGAAACCAAGCCAGACGAACATTTCGAGAGATTCGATAATCCTTTTTCATCAACAGGAACACCTGCCCAGCTTCTTCTACCTGGGGACAAAGAGACATCAATAAAATTATTATATTGTTTAAATATATTATATTATTATAAAAATTCACTGAGTTTCTAGTATATACAGATCACTGTGCAAGTAACTTGACCAAAGAGCTCACAATCCATAAGTGAAAAACAAGGCAGCAGAGGTGAAAAGTTTACCCCCACCTCCATGTAAAGTGTTCCCAAGGTTTCAATTCTTAGCTCTCTGCTCCCATTCCCCCTGTAGACCTCTACACAGATGAAGTGACCGTTATACATTATAAAATGTTTATGTGAGTTTCTCCTATAAACTTCAGGGCAGGGATTGCATCTTGTTCTCTTTTTGTGTGCTTGTACTTGGCAAATTGTTTAAAATAGAGCAGACCCTCAATAATGCCAGATAGCTCCTCCTAATAATCCTTGACAACAGCAGGAACTAAAAGAATCTTCACTAGGGAATGGAGAATCTACTGAATACCTCAAAATCAAACTTCCATGGGTCACAGCCTCCTACCCCCGCACTTATCAGTTACCAACACTACAGTTCTTTCCCTCCATGGCTTCATGGACAGATGGTTCAATAATGTCCTGATAAGCATCGATTCCCTTGCTCACGTCTTTGTCCTTCCACTGTATAAGTCCTGCCAAATCCTGGCTCAGGATGAAGTTGATATTTTCCCTTATCCATACATATCCCACATCAGGCCTGCACTTGGTAGAAAGAAACTTGCCACTTCTGGCAGGCCTTTACCAATTTTTTTACTTCTTGGTCAGCAACCTTTCCTATTCCCCTCAGAAGGTTTTCCAATCCCTCAACCCTCATAGTCTCAAACGATAAACATACCTACTGTTTCACAGAGAAAATAAGGGTCAACTACTCTAATACCTTCACAGTTTTTTCCTGATTAATCCTTATCTGTAACATTCCTTTACTTCCTTATGCTCGCCTCAGATGTAAAGATTACTCTTTTCCTGTTCCAGACAAATTACAAATTTCTCCTCCTTTTTCCCCGACTAGTAAGGCTGCGAGGATTGAAGAGAGTGGTAGAGAAGAAATGAACAGAAGTCAATGACACCTGTTGAGAAAGGTGGTGTTGAAAGGAAGTGACGTTTCCCCCTACCTCCCCAAGATGGGGAAATATGCATGGAGAATAGATCGAAATAGCTCTGGAAAAACAATAATATAGGGTGCCTAATATCAGAGAAGAATATGGAGAGCAGAGAGGCAATGGCTAAAGATAAAGAAAGTCTTTCTTCTTCTCCACAAGGAAAGGCAAGCATAAAAAGATATAGAAACAAATATTGAGAAATGGCAGGGATCAGAGTAGAAGGCAAGAAGAGGAAAGGAACTCATATATATTGAACACCTAAATATATTCAATATTTTGTAGAGGTTATACAATATATAACCTCTGTAGAGGTTAAGTGAAAGAATTTCAGATTCAGACAGCAGAGATTTGAATCCCAAATCAGCCACATAGTAGACTTTGAGACTGTAGAAAGTTACATCTTTTTAAATCTCAGTGTTCTCATTTGTAAAACAGAGAAATCCTAATACCAATCTAATAGTGCTGTTATGTGGATTAAGTGAAATCATGCATATGAAGTGCTCGGCACAGTGCCTGGCACTTAGTAAGAATACAATAAAATTTAACTATTAAATGTACTACCAGAAAACACAACACTAGAGTCTTTATATAGGTAAACTTGTTCAGTCTTCGCACAAAACATTTAACAGAAGAAAACCAAAGTTCAAAAAGTTAAGTGACTGAACATGATTAACAGGTATAGGGTCAGAGGTCAAACACAGGCCTGATGAGTTGCAAAGCTCATCTACTGAGAGATAAATTAATAAAACTAGAGACTTGAGACCAGAAAAGATTTAAAGTGGTCACAAGAAGGAACATGATAGTTTATAAGCAGAAAGGATATTCTGACATAGCCAGAAAGACAAAAAGATAATTTACACAATGATATGTGATTTAATATCATTTTGCATTATGTCTCTACACCATTAAAGATCATACTTAGGGAAATTCTACTCTCTATTACACTGCTTCCATACACTGGGCTGAGGTAGGCCCTGGCTAGGATTTTGTCTTTTATCCTAACAGATCAAGCTACCAAACTCTTTTTTTCAGCAGGGAAGTAGTATATTCTCATTTTTACGGTCTGGCTACCATGTGATTCAGAAAGATCCCCTAATGACCAGGGGAAATGATAATGATCTAGACCAGAGCTACTCAAAGCAGCCATTCTGTGAACTGTTTTAGATTGGTCACCGATGAGAGTTGTGCTAGGATGTAAAACCACCACTGCGTTTCATTGAGAAAGTCTTGTTATGACTTGAACTAACCTTTAAGATAAGTGAGCTTAGCTGCATTTTAAGGCATCTTTAGAATAAGACAGACAAAAACTAGTGTTTGATTGGAAGTGAGGAGGAAAGTAACAAAAAGGAAGGTGTCAAGGATGACTAAGGTAGCATTAGAAACCAGTAAGTGGCATAATGATTTCCAAGTTAGCTAGAAAAATTGTGTATATTTACCATCATTTCTAACCATCAACCTCCACAAAAGGTCCCATCAAATTCTAGTCTTATTGCCAATCTCCTAAAAACAGAAAAGGAGTCTACTGATAAAGGAGGAAACTGCAGCAATTACTTTCCTTCTTTCTCTGATCCAAGGTCTCAGGGTGGGATACTCTCATAAACCAGGCAACCTCTCCCTCAGGTTTGACTGAGTTGGTGTGGGTATGACATTGGTAACCTCTGTGAGTTGACTATGCTGGGTCCCTGCCAAGGTTCTTATCTAAAAAAGGATAGGCTGGGGCTCAGAGTATTATCAGAACAGGAAGGATATCCTAATTTAGCAGTCCTTTCTGTTTATCACTCTATCCCCAGAGCCTAGTGCAGTGTCTGACACATAGATGCTCAATACAGTTTTGCTGAACAAGTGAATTCACTACACGTTCTAAGCAAAGCAAACTCTACAGTTAAAACTAATCATAATCATTACAATTGTTCTTAAGGTAAGATAATCTTAACACTTGTCTCGATACTATTTTCCTTTTCTTCTTTGGTCCTAAGACTTTTTTTCAAATGCCAGCCTGTTTCAGCTACGCAAGGAAACACCAAGGAAAGGAGTTTTGGCACATACTGAGCCAGGGTTAAAGGGTGGAGAGCACATGTCAGAGTCAACAGCATAAGGACAATTGAGGACACTTGGTCACTCTATCTCCTCGGACTAAAATTTTGGCAATTCTGGGTTTAATAAATGAACCTTTCCAGGATTCACTGCACTGTTAGGTACCTCTGCTGGGCAGTCACAAAGCAGTTTATGGTTCTTCTTCATAGCACCCACCAGAGTTTATAAAAAAAAATTTGTACAATTTTTAATGTTTGTTTTCCCTATAAGCCTAGAAGCTCCAGGGAGGTAGGGGCTGTGTCTATATATTGTTCTTTGCTGTATCCCTAGCAACTAGCACAGTGCCAAGACACACTAGGTGTTCAAGTATTTGTTGAATAAATGCATGAAAGGGAAATCATTCTCACCATCAATTTCTTACCAGTTAGTCTTAATTTTTCACTTTTATCAACATCTGCTCTTTGTTTTTCAAGAGCTTACATCCTTCCTCATCCACTTTATGGAACAACTAGCCTATTCTTTTGTTTGGATCTTTCCTTTGCTTCCATAAAAGCTGGGTTTTTTTTGTTTTTGTTTTGTTTTGTTTTACTAGTATTTTCATTAGGATATTCTTTTCTAGTACTATCTTCTTTTTTTGTTTGTGGAATCTGGGGAGGGTATTCTGGTGTGGATTTTAATAGGTTTGTTTTGAAAGAAAGTATGATTTGATAGCTGAGAACTATGGGCTTAAGTTTTAGGTTCCTCTTATATAAAATACCAGCACCTACCTCAATGGTGTGTGAAAGTATAAATGGTCATATCAATATAACAATAACAAGTAAGTCATCAATCAGTTGCCTCTCTGAGTCTATCAAACATCTTATGATAGCTCTGAGTCTTTGCTTCTCCATAACAAACATCTCTAGATTCTTTAAGTATGTCTCAAATGGCATAGCTTCAAATTTCATTATATCTTATATCATATGCCTATGCATGAACTCTGGCAGGTCTGATTCTCAACTTAAAATGTGGGGGCCAGAATGGAACACAATACTCAGGTGAGGTCATAGGTTCTGAGTCTCCTAGGTTCTGTTTACTTTTTTAGAAGCTTGACCATTCTATTGACTTGGGAAACCTCTATGACTTTCTCAGTTGTGCTGCTAAGACACATTCTCCATTCTGTCCTCACACAGCTGGCTTTTTTGGACACATACAATTATTCAATTAGTCCTATTACACTGGATAAATTCAATTAGTCTATTGTGAAGCTTAGATGGCTATTTTGTCTTTCTGTAAATCTCTTTCTACCTTAATGTCCCTGCTAATTCGATCAGGATGCCATTAAGTTCTTATCCAAGTCCAAAGAGGACAAAGGCAAGGTAAGAATGCATTCATTTATCAGCCAACAGATTTATGAAGAACATGCTACATGCTAGCACTGGGCTAGGTCCTAAGGATACAATGGAAAGCAAAAATTAGCATTCTCTGATCTCACAAAATTTACCCACGGGGGGGAAAAATTAATCAAATAATCACTATAATTATTGTATTAGAAACTGATTATGTGCATCAAAGGATAAGAATGTGGTTCTAAGATAGCTTATAACCAAGTAACATGACTCAGGCTAGGGTCTTAGGAAAAAGTAACACCGAAGGTTGAGCAGGGTTTGCTAAGTGAGAAGATAAAGGGGGATAAACCAGACGCAGGGTATAGAAGAGCACTATGCTATTAGAAAACTTTCTTCAGGTTATTAGTTAGTAGGCTACTTAATTACACTACGGTATATCTTCCATTTCTCTGCCTTATCTCAAAGTTTATTTTGAATGATGGACTGACTATACAAGGCCAAGCTAAAGTCTAACTCATTAATCAGTTCTCAAAGAATCCACTCTCTTGAAACCAGGAACATTTGCCTAACTCAAGCTTATTCACAACATTACCACTTATATCTGATCCTTCAAAGTCAACGACCCTGTCTTCAAAACATCATCTCTAAGTATTCTTCACAGTCAAGATGTAATTTATCAAAACCAAGACCTCAGAATTAATTTAACCAACTAGAATAGTTATTTTTCAAAGGGTGATCCAAGGACTAGCTGCATCTGAATTACTTGAGGTGCTTATTAAAATGCAGATTCCTGGGCACCATCCCAGACCAACTTAGAATTGACAAGGCGCAGGAATCCACATTTAACAAGGACCTCAAGTGATTCTTCCACATTGTTTGAGAATCCCTGAATTAGTTGTATTTTCACAGCATCGACACTCATGCAGAGCTTCTCTAATATTTAATCTCCCTGAGTCTGAAGTGCTTTTCTCTTGGAGTAGTCTGGCAAAGAGAAAGCAGGTTTTTGGAGTCAAAATACCCGGAATCAAACGTGGTTAATATTTCCAGGCTTCAGTTTCTTCATTGATAACATGTGGATAAGAATATCTGCTTCTTAAGGATGTTGCTTCAATTAAACGGGAGAGTGAGAACAATGATAGAGGAAGCCTATCATACTTTGGAACATTTATTGAGGCCTACATACCAATTATTACAATATGAATAAAACATCATCAGGTAATGTGCTGCGTGCCATGTATACCAGGATAAAGGAAACATTCCCATCTCATTAATTTGTTGTTTTTTTGGACCTGTCCCTTTGTGGTTAAGGTATAACATTTTTTGAGGCTTTTCCAACCCTTGTGCTATTTTCTGTTAACAGAGTCCCATGAAACCATGTAGATTTTCACCTATTGAACTGTCTGAAGCCTTCTTACCACTATATGTATGCTCAAGTCCTAAAACTCTAGCATGGCCTCAATCTGACTCTTCTTTTCCAGCCTCATCTCTCATCCATTACCCCTGAGTTAGAGTCCCTAGGATCAAATGCTGGGTCTGCTTCTTATTAGTATAAGGCCTTGGTTAAACTCTGTGCCTTAATTTCTTCATCTGTGAAACAGGGGTTATAAGAGGACACATTTCACAGGGATTTTAGGAATATGAGATGATTATTTAGTAAGTACTGTGTTAGCTATTCTCATGGTCACACTGCACCCACACTAGCAGCTGCTTCCTCTCAGTTCTCCGAAGGCTCTAAGCTCCTTCTGACTTCAGGATTTTCACTATCTCCTCTGCCTGTAATGCTTTCTACCTCTTCTCATGGCCAACTTTCACTCATTCTTCAGGCTTAAATGTCATTCCTCTGAGGCAGCTTTCTGATTCATCCCTGCCCCCACCACTTAACAAAGTAGGTTAAGAACCCCTGTTAAACAATCATCCACTCTGTATTTTTCCTTTGCAGCACTTATCATAATTCGATGTTTGTTTATTCCATTAAAATAAGGAACATGTCTGTCTCACACTGCTCCATATCCACCCTGATAATTAGCACAATTCTGAGTCCACAGCAGCACTCAAAATATTTTAAGTATTTGATGAACAATTTCTTAAATCTGACTATGCCCAATCATTCCCTCTTGGGATTGTAACAACCTCTAAAAGTCAGTTACTTTTCTGCCCAGAGGCAGAAGACCTCTTCACTCCCTTTACCTCCCAAGATAAAATTTTTGGAAACGTAAATCAAGAACTTAACAAATGCTTAACTTTTGGCTGACTCCCAGGAGTGTGTGTCTTGACTCTAAGCTACTTTATATCTGCACTGTTCAATATGGTACCATATGGGGCTACCATATGGGGCTACTGAGCACCTGAAATGTCGCTAGTCCAAAATGAGATGAGAAGTGTAAAATACACATTGAATTTTAAAAACTTGATACAAAAAAAGAATGTTAACTATCTGATAATTTAAAAATATTTACTACATTAAAATAATATTTTGGAAATAGGGTTAAATATATTACTAAAATTTTTACCTTTTAAATGTGGCTACTAGATAATTTAAATATATGACTTACATTAGATTTCTAGTGGGCAGTGCTGTTTTAGACTACTTACCTTAAAGGTATGTTGTATTTCCCTGTAATATCCCTTTAGTTCCTCTCATTTTAATCCATAACAAAACATACTACAAATTTGTTCACGGTTTTTCTCAATCCTGATATTTCTGATGCCTAGGCTATTCTATCATCCCTGTGAACATGTCTTGATTTTTTAAAATAAGGCATAGTTTCCTACTTAATCTTGAGTCTCATCACATCAAATCCCAATGAACTGGAGATTTAATATCCTGTGGCTACTTTATTATTTATATTATAAACATTATGGTTAACACAAGATCTGGAGCCAGGCCACCTGTTTCGGAGTCCTGGCTCTACTACTTACTAGCTGTGTAACTTTGTTGCTCTGAATATCTCTGTGCCTCAGTTTCCATTGAAAAATGGAGTATTAGTGTCTACTTCATAGGGCTGAAAGCATTAATTGGTATTGGTGAAGTGCTCAGAATGGTGCCTGGCATGCAGTAAGCATTCAGTAAGTAATGACTATTATTTGTGTCATTATACACACCCCTCACCCTTCTCACCTACTCATATATTCTAATATTGGGACACCTCTCCTAGTGATGTTGTTCCTTACAAATATGAACGATTTTATGCTCAAGAGCTTCTAACTCCAAAACCCTGCTACTTCTCAGTTAAGTAGCACTTGGGTAAGGTACTTAACCTCCCTCATTTTTCAGTTTCCTTATCTGTAAATGAGAATGGATATTGCCATCTTCCTTGCAAAAGTTTGATTAACAATGTATTTGAAATTTCTTGCATGTCCTTATATGCACTTCCTATTTTAATACATGCGATCCTCACAACACACCTTAAGATAGGTATTTTAAGAAGGGAACAGGGTCTGGGAAGTCAAGACCTGCCCGAAGTTGAACAGATAGCTAAATAAAAGCGCCAAATTGGAACGAGGTTTCACTCCGAGTCAAAAATTTTCTCAGAAAACAAAAGCTGCTTTCCCAAAGCAAGAGCGCTAGAACTAAATTATTCATGCTATTTATGGGGTCACAATGTTTGGAGAAATACAGAAACTGACAAAGTATACATTGCCCGGTTGCTCGTTGAAACTGCAACAGAAAATCAAAATACATGTTTTCTTAATACCATTATTAGGTCAAAGAACCTGACAGCCCTAGAGTCGGCGACTTGGATGAAATTTCAGTAAACAAAACGACGAATTTCTCCTCCAGCCCCCGAAGAAATTGTGGACCACGGGGAGGAGGTTCATTTATCGAGCTTTCAGGGCTGGGCCAGTCCCCGCCCCAGGCTACGCGGCCTGGTCGCCCCCAGACCCGGAGGAGGCCACAGCAGCGCCTGGTCGCAGGACCCTCCCTCTCGGATCTCAGGAACCAGCGCTGCGCCCGACCGCCCCTCACCTCTGGCTCCGGGCGCTCCGAGGCCATCACACAGCCTTCCAGCACCGGCCCAGGCCAGAGAAGATGTTCCACTCTTGACCCCTGACCCGGCTACCTCGCACCCGGCAAGAGCCGGAAGTGAGTGGGCGGGCCGAGTTATGAGCTCTCTGATTGGTGAACGAAGCCCTCTCAGAATGACTCGCTGACTTGGAAACCGGAAGAGGAGGTCGTAGCCGCCGCTACTGCTGCCGCTATGCAGGTAAGAACCCAGTTGCGGCTGTGGATTGCCAACTAGCTTTGAGTAACGGGACCGGGAGTGGGCAGCTGAGAATAGAGGAGCTGGGGCTGAGGGGAGAGGGCAGAGCCCGAAGCTAACGAATAGGGAACGCGGGGTCGAGAGGGGAGGCCTAAGGGAGAGGAAGAGACGGAGATGAGAGATGGGCTGGGAGCCCGGCTCACAGAAAACAGAGATTGCAACTAAATCGCGAGGAAGGAGGCAGTACTGACGTGCTGGGGTGTAGGGAAGGATCAGGTTGTAATTTGGGGAGGTTGAGATGCAATCCAAGGAAGACGGCTCAAAAAAGTGGCCGGTTGGTTCAGGCCCGGACCTAGGCTGTTGGATGGACGCTGTTGGATGCAGACCTAACGGCATCTGTAATTGGAGAGAAGCTCGAGCTGCGAAGGAATTGTGGGACTGTGGAGGCCAAAAGCTAAACTAATTATAATCCGAGGCCGTGGGTAGAACCCAGGATCAAGGCTCCTGTCCTACACATTGACGAATTTGCAAGACAGTTTCCCAGCCTGTGCCCGTAGTTAAGAATTAAGAAATGAAGTAAAACTGGAGACCGTAGATGGAAAGTAATTGCTTTGCAGACCCACCAGCATTTACCATTGTTTGTTTATTTCTTAGGACTTAGGCATTTATTTTGTTTTTCATTGTCACTTGGTGTCCTGCACGTGGTAGTCTGTCAGTAAATGTTTATAGGTTGACTAAGCTTGCGAAAGGGGCACAGGAATATTGGCACAGAGATAAAATGAGTGCAGATTAATTCACCAAGGAGAAAGTTGAAACATCAAATTCTGAGGATAAATGAAGAGTGTATGTGTATGTGCGGGAGGGCAGGAGGTGAAATGGTGATGCAAGGCCAGTATTTAGAGAAATCTTCATGTGTGGGCAGATTTCCCAAAGATTGTGTGCCTTTGACAAGAACAGCCAGGCTCACAAGGCGGATTCTAGGACAGAGGAGTACATATGCTGCAGAGGTGCACAAAAGATAATAAACCCAGGCATTAGGTCTGGTGAAAATTTCTCAATGAGAGAAAATAGAGTATACTTAATACAGAGAAAAACCAGGCATGGATTAGGAGGTGATGAGAGAAAGGAATCAGTTGGTAGGAAGAATTGAGGTCAGGTGAATGGGTTGAAAGGTCTCAGGGTTGATGCTGTTTGTAACCCAAATACCAAAGATACAAAACAACCTTGCTCTTCTATACCAACGATATCCTGTGTTACTTGACTAGTGTTGCACACTATCATCCTGGCTTCTCAGCCTTCTTCCCTATGTGTCATACTCACACCCATCTGGATAACTTATTTCTATTGGTGCAGAGGGAAGAGAAGCAGCTTGAGGCATCATTAGATGCATTGCTGAGTCAAGTGGCTGATCTGAAGAACTCCCTGGGGAGTTTCATTTACAAGTTGGAGAACGAGTATGACCGGCTGACCTGGTAAGGGTTGCCAGGTCAATCGGGAGGGCACCATGGGTGGAGGGCCAGGCCTCCTGGTGGATAGGACATTTCCAGTGATGTAACCATTTATCACTTTGCAAACATCTTTTGATTTGGAAAGATCTGTGTTTACCAACATTTAACAAATGAAATTTAGCTTAGGGCCTCCATGGCAAGGAAGTAGAGAAATGCTGTTTCCCAACCTAGGTTCCTCTAGCTTTTGATTCTCACCCTTTGACTTATGTGGGAAGACATCCTCCCTTAGCAGGTCTTCTCACTACGGTAGGAGTGCAGTGGTCATACTGGATCTCTTACCACAGATGTTGCTGAGTCTTTAAGATCCAACCTACTCTAGAAGTGTGGATCCTATTTCCAGGCCAGAACAGGGGCTTTTACTCAGTTTCTGAATTTTTAGTGACAGCAGTGTAGCAGTGGTTCCTATTTTGCCACTGTTTCTCACTGCATTCAAATAATGAACTGCCTTTTTTCTCTCTGTGTCAGAAACTGAAAGCATGCCCCTCTTTTCTTAACCCTACCATTTCTATAAGCCAGTCTGGTTCTCACCCAGTCTAGCTATAGGGATGAGTCTTTGAGATGATTCTGGGTATTCCTAATCTGATGGACCCTTTCGAGGTTACTTTACTGGGAACATTCTGACACTTTCTTACTACCACTAGGCCCTCTGTCCTGGACAGCTTTGCCTTGCTTTCTGGACAGTTGAACACTCTGAACAAGGTCTTGAAGCATGAAAAGACACCACTGTTTCGTAACCAAGTCATTATCCCTTTGGTGTTGTCACCAGACCGTGATGAAGATCTCATGGTAAGAGGAGAAGGGTACAACTTGGGAAATTAAGTTCTTTGATGACGACCTAGAACACAGTTGTTGGTTGGTTATTCTAGAAGTTCTAAATGTGGAGTAGTGTGTGGCAACAAAAAGCAAAGGTTTCAATTTGGAGGCCTTGCTTTTTGTCCTTCTGGATTTGGGGGGCCACTCCCAAATAAACCTGAGAACAATGTTACTAAGGCAAAGACCTTTCTCCTCCAACACCCATCTCAAGCAAAAAGTGTGTTCTTTTGTGACTTTGTCTATTTTAGGCTTTGATGAAAATGTAGCAGAGAGAGATTTGCTCCTGGGTCTGGTAGGATAAGAGTGTGAGGAGACGGAAATAAAGGATAAAGTGAGGGGTACAGTGTCCTAAGAAACTAAATATTAGGCTGTGTAAGTCTTAGGCTGTGTTTTCCCTGAACATGCACTTTTGCCTGTGGCAGGAACTGTTTATCAGGCCAAGTTGAATCTTCTGGGAAAGCATAGGAGGATCAATAAAATCTGTGTTTTATAGCGGCAGACTGAAGGACGAGTACCTGTTTTCAGCCATGAGGTGGTTCCTGACCATCTGAGAACCAAGCCTGACCCTGAGGTCGAAGAGCAAGAGAAGCAACTGACAACAGATGCCGCCCGCATTGGTGCTGAT
The DNA here is from genome assembly GCF_902729225.1 of Pteropus medius. Lineage (NCBI taxonomy): Eukaryota > Metazoa > Chordata > Mammalia > Chiroptera > Pteropodidae > Pteropus > Pteropus medius. Next base: position 304,101 of record NW_024340701.1, on the reverse strand, counting down.
GCAGCTCAGGTTGGACTAAGTCACTTCCCTGCTGTGCCCCATTCCCTGAGTCCCATCATGAGAAGCTAGCTAGGCATTACCATTGCTGTCTGGTAGGGGTGCACATTTAGTTCTACATAAGTTGCCCTTAGCACAAGGAAGAAACCCCCACAATTATTTCTTGCTTGCCATAATCTCTGCACCACTTTATGTGTGTTACAGAAGCAGATCCAGAGCTTGAATAAAATGTGCTCAAACCTTCTGGAGAAAATCAGCAAAGAGGAACGAGAATCAGAGAGCGGAGGTATGGAGGTATCGGTGGCAAAATAGAGAAGGAAAGAGGGATAAGATCACCGTTACAGGAATGGTGATTTTGGTAGTAGTGAAGTGAAGTCATAAGAACGAACTTCTTAGGAAAGGGTTACATTCATTCTGTTAGCCTTTTGTATTTAAGGCCAGCACTGGAGCAGGTGGAGGAAATGGGCAAAATAAGAAAGGAGCATTCTCAGGTAGTTGTGGGGTCCTTTGGCTCTTCCTCCGGGCTGTCAGGGAGTCTAGATGCTGCCGAAGTCAGAACTTGAAGCCCTGATATTCATAATGGTCTTCTGTTGCTGGGTTCAGTCTAGGGCCAGAGGCATACATACCTCAGGGTTCTCACCTTTTTCTTCAGGTCTCCGGTCAAACAAGCAGACCTTTAACCCTGCAGACACCAATGCCTTGGTGGCAGCCGTTGCCTTTGGGAAAGGGCTATCTAATTGGAGACCTTCAGGCAGCAGTGGCCCTGGCCAGCCAGGTCAGCCAGGAGCTGGGACAATCCTTGCAGGAACCTCAGGATTACAGCAGGTGCAGATGACAGGAGCTCCAAGCCAACAGCAGTCAATACTCAGTGGGGTACAAATGGCCCAAGCAGGTCAACCAGGTAAGGTGGCAGGAATTGACATAGTGGCAGACCTTGAGCAGGGAAGTGGGAATAAGCCAAATTGTCTGAGCCTCCACATCCCCAGAGCTGGAGATTTTCTCCCATTCTCCTAGACTGTGACCCAGAAAACAATTTTTTGAAGTAAAATCTCATTTTAGTCTCTAACAAATACCAGAGAATGAGGAGTATCTTTGAATAGCAGAAACTGCTCTCACCTCCTACCCCTATCTCAGACCTCCGTCTCGACTACTCTCTGTCCCATTTACTCTGGATATTAGGTGTGTTGTCAGGATCTTTTCTTAGGGAAACCAATAGTCAGACCTTAATTAAGACTGCTTGGTAGGTGGGTTGGGCATTGATAAGCAGGCAAGTTTCCTAGTGCTACATGTATTTTCTTTGTATCCTGTTTCTCTGCTCACTTTAGTGATGATAACAATCTGGAGGAGTTCATATGCAAGTAGCTATATGAGATATTTTCTTCCAAGCTGTCTAAGAAAAGAGTCAATTAAAATAAGAGAGAACATTTTCTTTTACCTGTGACATTTAGTGGGGGTCACACAGGTTTAGCTATCTTTTCCAGGAGTAGATGAGCAAGAAATTGACTCCTCCCATTATTCCCCTCACCCTTTTGGGCCCTTTCTTCCTAGACACCTTTAGGGAGAGAGCTGGGCAAGAAACCACATCTCTGATCCTTGCCACCCAGGGTTAGATGCCACAGAGGTTCTGAGATGATAGAAGGGGTGGCAGAAGGAAACTTGAGACACACCACATTTCTGATGTGTCATGAAAGTCTTAGTATGCTTCAGGTATCTTTCTTTATGTTCCTTTTAGGGAAAATGCCAAGTGGAATAAAAACCAACATCAAGTCAGCTTCAATGCATCCCTACCAGCGGTGAGTGTGGCTGGCAACCTCCACTCCCAGGTGCTCTTTGCAGAGTTGGGCAATGAAATTGCCTTTTGTCCAGAGCTGACCTAGATGGGTACAATAAAAAGAACATGGGCTTTCAGCAACAGACAAATCCCACCTCCACCACTGACTAGCTATGTGACCTTGGGCAAGTGACCTAATGTTTCTGAGCCTGTTTTATTTGTAAATGATGATAATACCTACCTCACAGGGTGGTTCTGAGGATTAAAATGAGAAAATAAATGTAAAACACTTAGCAAAGTATATGGAATAATGGATTTTCAATAAATGATAGTTTCTACATCACTTCTTCCACTGCCCTCCTCAATCCTCAATCTAGAACTGACCCTGATCTGATACTACTCATGTCAGTGGTGAGCTGATGTACACAAGATCATGGACTGCTCTCTTCTGTTTGAAGGCCTGTGTTTATTTTGTGCTGCCAGAAATTGGTGGCCTCTATGTTCTTAGAGGCACACTATTTCTGCAGGATCTCCTGCCCTGGTTCCATCCTGGCCATCACTCAAAGCTATAGGCAACGAGGTTGGGATAAACTGTCTTCCTGCAGCTCTGGTGTTTGGGCCTGCTCTTCTCCCATCCTTCGAGAAGCCAATTCAGCTCTTACCTGGGAAATAGTCACAAAGTCTCTATCCTTTATCCTACCCTATACAGATGAAGAAAGATGTTGAAGTTCCAGTAGGTGGGGGCTTCCTCGGGAAGTGACTCTACCAGGCAGGACTGTGTGAGAAAGGGTTTTTGTTAGCACACGAAAAAGCCCCTTCTTCCCCAGACTCATTTTTCTTATTTTGGAGGAAGGGGGGACTTTGACTTCACACCGTCTTTCATCAGGGTTTAGTTATCCTTATCATATACCTGCTTCCTGGACTCTAACCAGGATGGCTTTCCTTTAGTCCACTGAGTCTGTGGCTCAAATAAGAGCCAGATCGATGATAGGAGGGGGCAGCCACCAATACCTTTTGTCTGTTTTTATAAAGCTGAAGAGCAGAGTGAGTTTGGGTCTCCAGTCTAAGCTGCCTTTCATAGTACTCCTTTATGGGCAAGGGCAGGGGTTGAGTCAACAGAATTGGATCAAGGAGTTTTTCTGAATAAATTTTTGAAATTTAATGGTCACTGTCAGGCTTATCTGACAGTAATTTATGTGAGAGCTATGTAGGGATCAGAGACCATAAATCAGACTTTCAGGCTTGTCACAAGGCAATTCTAGTTCACCATAGTTTTCTCATCTTTGATTAGCTTTGGTCTAAAAGTCCTGAGAGGTATGAGGATGGCCTACTCATACCATCCAGCTGCCTTTTTTCTGTTCTCTTTTGTCACACACTAGCATTTTGTCATTTGTTCAGTGCCAGGCAGAATTCTGCCAGGCTGTGGCAGCAAAGATTGGAAAAGTGGTCCGAGATGTCACATCCATTCCTGTTCCATCAAGATAAGAAATGGTATCCACAATGCACACCGACTGTAGTACACAACAGTACACACAATCTTGTCATCAGCTTTGAGACAATGCCAGACCTTTCCCCCACTTCAGCAGCATAGCTTTACTGCTGTGTCAACTCCTTCAGGTGTTCCTTATTTTCTGATCTCTTCCCTTCCTACTGGCGATGTCAAAGCTAACTGTCATATTGCCTAGGGTTCAAACTGTGCTTCTATAAAATCCCTGGAGCATCTTTTGGCAACTACTGTCCTTTATTCCTCCAAAAGATTCCTTCCTATTGAATGGTACTAAAACCAAGTTTCTTTGTTATCCAAGGTTAATACTGACTTCGTTCTCACCATACTATTTGAAATATGGAGTCCTTGTCCTCCAAGAATGGAATGTCTTCCTGCCCCAGTAGGAACATACACACAGGACCTCACCTACATCTTGTGCCCATAAGCAAATGCTCCTTATTCTAGAGGCACTCATATCTCTCTATTCACTCTAGGAGCACATGCCCTCATTTTCAAGCCCACCTCCCACCCCCAAATCTTCTAGAGCACACAAACCTAAGTAGTATTGCCAACTTTGGGGCCCATACGGTCCAGTAACTGCCTCAGTATTTACTACCCACCCCTAAAATACTCATTCCCTCAAAAGGGAATATATATGGAATTTCCTTTGAAGAAGAGGACATGACCTGCTTACTTGCTCAGATTTAGGATTGGCAAAAGATGGCTCTCATACCCCACTCTGGTAATATTCCTCAATTTCTGACTGCTCTTTTTTTGTTTCGGAACTGCTTTCTCCTACTTTTGAGGCCCCTGAAGAATCAGATTAGGCCATTGTCTTCCAGGTTTATATCTAGGATGAAGAAAGAAGCAGCAGCTGTGAAATCTCAAGATCTTGGTCCAGCACATTTCACCCTGCTGAAAGCGGGAGCTTACTAAATCAATGTTTGTGTGACACCCATTGCCTAAGACCTCTCCCTCTCCAGCTCTGCCCTGAGGCCAGGATTGGGTCATTGTTGAATGTTCCCTTTGCTTATTGCCCTAGTCACCCCATTTTTCTTCCTTTTCTGGTGTCTACTGCCTTCCTACCTTACTTCAGTTAACCTTAAACTTTCTTGGGAAACAGCTAAGATAGATAGCATGTAGCTAAGTGCTTCCAATTCAATAATGGGTCCTGGCATTAGGACTGAGCTGGAGAGTCGTGTATTGCCCATCTCCTGTCCTGCTGCTGGAGAGAAGAAGCTGAACCCAGCAGGAATGCCCTAGTGCAAGGCTGGTCCCTTTTTCCACCCCCTTCTCACCTCCCCCAGGCAGCTGAGAACAACCTCTCCCTTGTCTGGGCTTCTTGTACAGAATAATCCTCCTTATGGACAATGTATTCTCTGTGCCCTGTGCACACAGGAGCCGTGTGAGCTGATCCTAGCACCAGGCAGGACAGAGGCTGAATCCTTCCAAATGCCCACCCTGGGTCAACTGGTTCCTGTCCAGAGAAACTACTGAGGGATGTACATTTTCTTCCATCTGTGCCAGATATGAGGGGATAACCTGTTGAAGTTTAGCAATGGACCAGGATTAGGGCCAGGGCCTTTGGTCCCTTTTCAGTTCAGTCCTGAGGATTCACCATGCCTAACTGGAGATCTGAATGTGGTTCTGGCCTGACAGCCTTGAACACACAGGTGCTAACATTTGGAAAGGCTTTGCCACCCCGTAGATGGGGCTTTTTAACTAGAACAGAAGGCAAACTCTAACCCATCTGACAGGGCCATAGCGCCCCATCACTTCAACATGTGTTTTGTCCCAGAGGACAAAATTTTTCTCTCTTTTCTTTTAACGTCTCTCTTGTTCTCGAGCTCCTATGTGTCACTGTGACAGATCTCTGTTGTGGTCTCTTGGTTTCACATGCTTTAAGGATGTCACCTACAGTTTGGGCATGGCTTATTCCACAAGTGTATTGTGGACAAGGCACCTGAATTCCCTGGGCCTCAATTTTCTCACCCGAGTGATCTCAATGATTCTTCCTAGATCTATAGTCTCTGGCAATGATTCTTTTTTTGTTTTCCTGATTGTCGACTTATATGAAATAGGCCAATTTTTTCCTAGATCAACTCCCAAATCACTCGAACCCCTACAGACTATTCTTAAAGTTCTCTCTCTGTCACCTGCAACTTAGCATACCAACATCCTTCTAGACCACTACCCTAAAATCATTTTCAGCTTACAATAGTTCTCTAGTGAAAAGTCATCTAAGAAGTGGCAAGTTATCACAGAGATACATGTATTCTGTATCAGAAGTCATCTTTTCACTCTCAGGCATTCCTCTCTCTCCCCTGGGCAAGATATATGCACAGGGAGACTCCTCCAGTACAAGCAGTAAATTATACTTTTTCCAAGTGATGAGAACCTTCCCTACTGAATCAATCTAAAGAGCCCTGGGGCTGTTCTTCCTACTTTCCATCTGCCATTCCATGCCTTCCCTTCTCTAACACAAATTTCCCTAGTGTGTGGTCATTTTGATTCTTCTCTTGCCCACATCCCACATGTAGACCATCCTTTGTTCTTGTTACTGATTTCTCTGGGCTGCACCCATTTTCATGGCCCTGATTGCTGTCCTTTTAGTGTTGCTTCCATGTTAATCCTTCTTGACCCCACATCCCCACTCACTGACTCATAGCCACACTCTTGAAATAAAGAATATGCAATCATTGTCTCTTCCACATCTCCCATTCACTCTTCATCCCCTGCAGTGGGCTTCTTACACCATACATCTAGAACTACTCCACATTGACCTAATGTCTAAATCCAGAATTTTTTCAGTCCTCATCTTATTTGATCTCTACAGTGTTTAATGGTGCTGGCCAGTTCCTTTTCCTGCCTCCTCTCTTGGCTGCTACTTTTGTGACTATTCTTTCTCTTCAGTGTTTAGCCTTCTATCCCTCTGCCTGCTTCTTGAATGTTGTCATTCTCCAGGACTCTGTCTTTAACCTTCTTATTCTACCTGTCTTCTGTGACTACCACTTTTTTACATAACTCAAACAACTTTCAGCTTAGACCTGTTTTGCTGAGCTGCAGATGACTATTGGGCATCTCTACTCATATGATCCACAAGTACCTCAGATTCTGAATGTCCACATCCAGTCATCTCTCCAACACTGCTGCTTTTCCAATTTTCCTGTGTGTGACCTAAGGCAGGTCTATGGAAGCCACTTTAAACTCTTCCCCCTTCATGTCCCCAGCCTCCCACACCCAATCATATACCAAATCCTGTTGATATTGTCTTCCCAATGTCCATCCATCCTGCCCTGCAGTTTAAGCCCACCCTAAAAGTATTTCTTGCCTCCTTGTCTCCAGTCTTGCCCATTCCAATTCATCTTCCACATGGTTGCCAGACAGCTCTTTCTAAACTGCAGACCTGATCACATTACTCCTTTGATTAAAATCCTTCTGCTAGTTCCTTCTCCATATTTCTCAAACTGGGGTCCACATCCCTGGCAGGCTGGTAGGGGCAGTGCTGAGCATACTGAGGGTCAGGATAAAATCATCCTGGAACAACCATTTTACTTAAGAGTAATTTAAAACAGAGATTGCAAAATTATCATTCATACATTAAGAGAAAATAGACTTCAGAAAATTTCTATGGTAGTCATGCATGACTTCATGACAGATATGTTCTAAAAAATGCGTCGTTAGGCAATTTCGTCGTACAAACATAGAGTGCACGTTTACAAACCGAGATGGTATATAGCTTACTATACACCTAGGCTATATGGTACAGCCTATTGCTCTTAGGCTACAAACCTATGCAACATGTTACTACACTAAATATTGTAGGCCATTATACTACAATGGAATTTGTGTAACTAAAAATAGAAAAGGTACAGTAAAAATACAGTATAAAAGATAAAAAGTGGTATACCTGTATAGGGCACTTACCATGAATAGAGCTTGCAGGACTGGGATTTGCTCTGAGCGAGTCAGTGAGTGAATGGTGAGTGGATGTGAAAGTCTAGGACATTATGCAGTCTACAGTTGTGGACTTTGTGAATACTGTACACCAGCATCACCACAAATGTGAGCAGTGCATTGCACTATGATGTTATGATGGCCACATCACTACTAGGTGATAGGAATTTTTCAGCTTCATTATAATCTTATGGGACCACCATTGTATACATGGTCTGTCATTGACTGAGACATTATTATATGGGGCACAACTATAGTCTGAAGTGGTACACAACTGTAGTCTGAAGGGTTTCAGATTAAGCCACCAAGTTCCTTGGGGATACATTTTTTTTTTTCCATTACATTATTTCACTGGAAAAGTTTGAAAAACAGCTCAAATTTCTTGGAAAGACAAATAAGATTCTGTGTGATCTAGCCCCCTTACTTCTCCTGACTTATTTTCTATATTATCCGGCCACCTACTCTATTCACAAGCCATACAAATTACTTGAAGTTTTCTGAAATGTAACAGACTCTTTCCGGCCTTTATTCCTTTATTGCCACTGGTCCCTCTGCATGCAACACTTTGCCCCATCATTCTGTCTGATGAATATCCCATCATCCTTCAAAATTCAGCTCACAAGTCACTCCTTTGTGAAGCTTTCCAACAACTCAGTCTGTCCTTAACTCGGTGCCACTCCCACCAGGTAAAGTCAGTTACCTCCTCTTTTATGCTTTACATTTGTACTTTGTAAAAACTAACTCTAGTTCTGTGTTGCTTCTCTTTATCGTTGCCCAAGTTCAAGCACCCTAAACTTATCAGGGTTTGAATCTTAGTTCTTTTACCTAAGAGTTGTGAGATCTTTAGCAAGATAATGTGTATGTCTGGCCCATTATAAACACTATAAATGGTTACTACTGCTGCTGCTGCTGCTGCTGCTGCTGCTGCTGCTACTACTACTACATAGAGTTTAGAGAGATAGTATAATGTAGCATTTGGGTTAAAAGAGCTAGTTCTAGTGCCAGACTGGGTTCAAGTCTTAGCTGTGCCACTTACTAGGTGTGTATCTTTGGGCAAATTACTTCTCTGTGCCTCAGTTTCTTTATTCTTGGGAATGATAATAATAGTGGCTATTTCAAAGGGTTGCTGTGAAGTTTAAATAGATTAATACAGACCAAGTGCTTAGAATACTGCTTGACAATAGTAGGAGCTCAATAAATAGAACCTTAGGGTAGTATCTGGAATTCTACTCTAATTGTTGCTTAAATCAATGATTGACCAATATTTCTGAGAAGGTATACGCTTCCTCTGCAGCTTGTCTGTGCTTACATCTTAGGAGCTTGGCATCAGGTAATGCCCTTGTGCCCATTTCATACCCTACAGCATTTCCTTAGTTCCTAGGCACTGGAACATGTTTACACTTGCTTTATATGTTAAAACAGTTTTGAATCTAGTTTTGTGAATTTTCTTTCTCCCACTTAGTTGTCACCTATACTCTTCCAATAAAGCTCAGTTTGGTCTCTTAAATTGTGTCCTTTTGATTTGAGACCAAATGACAAACTCCCTTACCTGAAATGCTTTTTCATCCCTTCAATGCTGTATCTGTTTCATGTCCAAACCAGTGAAATACTCACTTCTGTAGTCTGCCTACGTTCTGTCCCTAAAGGGGGCCTTCACCGCACATAGATCTCTCTGTGTAGCTGTAATAAGTTTTCTCCTTGATTGTCCTTACCTACTAAGTCTGGGCTCAGGCCTTCATGGGTGGCTGTGTATAATTCACTGAGTGTCACAGACCAGAGCTCCATGCATGCCTCTCTTCCCTTCACACTGATCAGTCCTTGAGGCCTCGTGTTGTCATGGCACACTCCACTGTTCTTGCCACTGAGCTATAACTGTAAGAAAATACCTGGGGCTCAGATGCTGTTTCACACCTCCACAGTCTCTACACGTGCTCTGCCCTCTCTCCTGCTCTCTCTTTCTCCTGCTCCAGCTCCCTTATTTACCTAGTGAACAGTTCATTCTTTCAGTTCAGGTGTTACTCCTGTAAAGTCTTTACCACCTCCTCTCCTATACACTTGACCATTCTTAAATTAAACCTCTCCTGTACCTTAAACACACCTCCATTATAGTACCCATAAGGCCATTGCAGTTTATTTGCTTACAAGTTCAGATCCTGATCAAGACACTCATCTATTGTGTGGCTTTAGGCAAGTTACTTCTCTTCTAAGAACCACCTGTGTAAAATAAGATTATAGCACTGACCTCAAAGGCTACATTCAACTGAGCATATTTAAAATTAAATTTAAATCTTAATTTTCTCCAGGGTAAAGTCCAAGCTTCTTAGAAGGGCACATGAGATTCTTGGGGCATATAGTCAACACTAAATGCTAACGACTGTTTCCCTCTTCCTCTACTCTCCTGAGCAATCTCATTTTTATCAAATGGTATATTAGACCATTTTGATTACAATACATAACAATTAAACTAGCTTAATCAAAGACTAAAAAAGGGACCCAATTGTATTTCGGTTATGCAGTGGAAAGGTTACAGGCTCTAGGCAAGCTCAGGGGCTCCAGTGTTGTCTAGGCTCTCTGTCTCTGCATTTCTCCACTCTATGGCAGTATATAGCTCACTTTATGGAAGAACTCTGTTCTTGCTTGGATTCTGTGCTGACAAGAGCTTAGGTTGGGGGAGTGGGGAAGAACACCATGACTAATGGACCAATGAGGTGGGGCAAGAATTCCTTTAAGGAAATGAAAGCAGGAGAATGATAAAGTGTCTGAATACAACCCAAATTAGAGCTACCACAGTTCACTTTGTATGGCTTCATCTCTATAGAGAATCCTTACGGCTTTTTCTTGAGCCCTGTCTTTTCTCTTGAACTTACAATGCTGTGTTTCAGATTGCCTGCTGAATGTCTTATCTTGAACTCAGGATGTCCCAAACTGCATTCATTTCCTCCATCCTGCTTCACCTGCTTGACCTTGCTGTTAGTTCTGGGTCTTCTCTGAATGATACCCATAATGTGTTGGCATTGGCTACCCACTCTTGTCCCTCTCAGGAGTCCAGGCAAGGCCCCAAATTCCAGATGATATGATGATGATATGATGAGTGTTTGCATACAGTCTTGCTTCTGCCAGCTCCATTTTATACAACCAAAGGTCTCAACCTTAGGCAGAGGCCACTAGCTAGCTGGCTATAAAGCCCAGAGACATACAGAATAATTAATTGACAAGCCCTTCTCATTTTCACTCCCTGTCCTCATGGACTCAGCCTTCCCCTCAACTCCCCTGTGTGAGTACTGTGTAGAAAGTGCCCTTTGACCTTTACAGAAGGGGGATGGGAGAAGGGAACCTTGACACAGCCCCTGGAAGGGTGCTTCCATCTCTACCAGCCATTCCTGTTGTCCCTCAGCCTAGACTGTCAGTTTCTATTGTTCTTAGCTGATTCCCCTTGTGTCTCCCATACTCTATTTCCATCCACTGCCCCACCTGCTTACTCACTCACATACGGGCATACCTTTTCCCATTTTTTACACCATTCCTACTTCTTCGATCCCACTTTCCTTTAATTTTTCCGCTGAAACACATAAAGCCTCAAATAATTATGGGAGTAGAGTTGTTAAAGTTTATATAGGTGGTGGTTTTCAGACTAAACCCTTGGAGAAAGTAAATCAATGCCTTCTGGGGAAAGAGGATGGAGAAGGGCCTCTCAGAGAGCAGTGAGTGAGGAGTGAGTCAGACAGGGTGGGAACCACGGGAAGTTGTCACCTCATTTCCTGTTAGGAAAGCTCCATAAAGTAGGGGGAGTTTTAGCTGTTGGACCAGGTATTCTTTCCCTGAAACACTGGACCTTCATCCTTATCAAGACTATGAGTTCCTGGACCCCTCCAATTTTTCCAGTTTATCAGCCTGCCCCTGCTGTAGGGAGCCTTCACTAAACCCTCTGACCTCCAAGGTCTACCACTTAGCTTCCCTGCAGGTCCAAACGGTTCCTTTTCCTCCCAGTCCACTGACAAATTTACTCTTTTTTTTCCATACATTTCGGTCTGTGAAGTGTTCTTAACCAAGGGCTAATCCTGCCATGTGTATGCTAGAGCCCATTGTTTCCTTCTACACAGCTCAGAAACATACTCAAGCCTCTTCCCATTAAAACAACCATTAGAATCGGGAGGTGAATGCCAGGTATTGATATTTTAAAAGCTCTCCAGGTGATTCTGGTATGCAGCTAGGGCTGAAAAAGAGTAACAGTAAAATCCAAACCATGACATACAGAGCTCTTCATAAACTGCCTCCTGCCTACAATTCCTGCCCTTACCCACATGCCCTTTGAGCTAGAGCCACATCAAATTACCTTGAGCTCTCCAAATCTGTCACATTTCTAGCTTCCGTGTCTTCACACACATGCTTCCCTCTGCCTTGAATGCCCTTCCCTGCCTTCTAGAAAGTGCCCTTTAGTGCTCAGCTTAGGTGTCATTTCTGTGAAGACTTCAAGAATTAACCCCCACCTTGGGGTAAGCTGCCCTTGGACACCATGGTTTCATAACCCTCTGGGTTTATCTCTATGGGAATACTTAACACATGCTACTCTAATTGTTCATTTATATGTCTGTCTTCTCTGCTAGACTGTTTTGCAGGAACCCCCATTGCCATGGGGATGCCGTTTAGTAGGACTTTGGGTTAGGTGATCTATATCAGATATTTGAAGATACTTTCTCCCAGGACTAGGACGAGAACTGAACCAAGTGAGTCTTTAGGCATGTTCATTTATGTAGTCAATCAACACTTACTTGAAGGCTTGCCATGTCATTTGCCAATGTGGTCCAGGTGAATACATAGGTAGTTGAAGTTCCCCATCACTACTATGATTGGCTTCTGGGACAGTTTCATCATCTATAATGGTCTGCTTTGGTCGTCTCTAGTTCATCTCTAGATGGACACTGAATCTAAAAATCTCTAAAATAGCACTCTCAGAACAGTGCTTTATACATAGTAAGCATTTCGGAAATATTTGTTAAATGAATGCTCATGAATCTACATACATATATACCTTCTTGACATTGATTGCGTCCCTTGTCTCTTAAATATTGAGATAGAAACAGTGCTAAGTACTTTACATGGGTTATCTCCTTTAATCTTCACAACAATCCTATGAGATAGGTACAGTTCTCATTTTATAGAGGTTCAGCAACTTACATAAGGTCACATAGCTACTAAGCGGAAGATTTAAACTAAGGCCTTTGGAGTCAGCCTTTAGTGGCTCTGGGCCTTAGATTTAAACTAAGGCCCAGAGCCACTAAAGCAGTGGTCCCCAACCTTTTTGGTACCAGGGACTGGTGCTCCTATGAGAATCTAACGCCTGGTGATCTGAGGTAGAGGTGAGGTGATGATGCTAGTACTGGAGAGTGGCTGCAAATACAGATGAAGCTTCACTCACTTGCCAGCCACTCACCTCCTGCCCATTCCTGACGGGCCATGGCTGGGTACTGGTCTGCAGCCTGGGGGTTGAGGACCCCTGCACTAAAGTATACCTGGAACACATTAGGCTTTCAATAAATATTTATTGACTCAATGAATACTGCCACCCCCAAGGGAAGTAGAAAGGTTTTCAAATTCTTACTGTTCTCCCTACTTGATTCTGGGTTCCTTGACCTCCTTCCCTTTCTCACATTGTCTCATCATGCTAATATTCACTCAACAAACATTATGTAGGATCAAATGAGTCAGATGATGGACCAGATGCTAGAAATACAGAGACTACTAAAATATAGCCCCTGCTCTGAGAGGAACTTATAGTGGGAGAGCGGTGCAGATAATTACATTGTGATAAGATTATGAGAACAAGGGGAGGGAATGATTAACTACCTGCAAGAGTTGCTTGTATCTTAAGCCAGGGGACAAGGCTTGGAGGAGTTGGGGGGTATGAAAAATGCTGACGTCCTTGGGGAATGGTTAAAGCATAGGATGTGGTCCAGGAGAATGGCACAAGTAGAACTGGAGACTGAAGACCAGATCAGGTTGGTCTTAGAGTATGATGCCAAGAATTTTGAGCCTTTTGAATAGTCGAATTCTGCTGCTGTTTCCTTTCAAAGGTAGTACTAATAGGCTGGGTCATAGATGTATTTTGGCTCTGACCTCTTACCTCTAAGACTGAACTTCCACATAGCTACATTCCATTATTGACAAACATATTATTTCTCCCAAACTACCACATTTTCCAAGTTCCCTAATTCTGTCCACGTTTATACCATCCAGTCCCATATGCAGAGCACTATTCCAGGAGCTACTGGCACTAACATTTTATTTTGCTAAAACCTCTTCCTCACACCCAAGAGTTCAGTTGATGAGTGTGTGGAGACAGAGAAGCTGGATAGACAACTAAGTATGTGTATGTGTGTGTATATGTATAAATGTCTGTATATATATATAAATGTGTTTGTATATACATATACATATATATGTATTTTTTACCCCCAACCGACTTGGGGAAATCTCTACAGTGTCTGCCTCGCCATTCTCATCAGTTTCCAAACCTTCTTAGGTCAGGCCCTATCTCTCATCGGTCTACCTCCAGTGCCCTCTTCATACTGGCAGCCACAGTGAAGTGATTCAGCTAGACAGTAAACCCCATGCAGGAACAGCTCTGCCTTGTTCATTGATGTGTCACCAGCACTTAACACAGTCTTGAACATGATAGATGGTAAATAAATATTTGATGAATATTTGATAATACAAGCCTGATTGTAGCCTCTTCAAAAACCTTCACTGTTTCTCCTCTGCTTCCAGAATAAAATAAAACTGCCCCGTTTGGCCTTCAAGACCCACTACATTCAGCCACAGCCAGCTTCGCTTCCCTTTTTCCCCTTTCACTACTTTAAGGACCAGAGTAGACAGTGATTCACTCACAGTTCCTGCCTCAGGCCACTTGTATTTTCCCATTTCCATGCCAGAAATCTCAGCTCCTCCTCATGCTAGCACTCACCCAGGTTTATAGGCCCATAGAGAAGGCTTCCATGTCCGGCTGCTCCCTCCGACAGACCTTCTTGCTACTCTGGCCCACCTCTCCTGTCTCACCCTCTGAGATGGGGCTCATTGAGGGAAGGGCTGAGCCCTGGAAATTTTCCCAGAGTCCTAAGCTACGTGGGCCTGCCATAAACAGAAGATGTGTTGGAGGATTCATCACCAGAGGGCTCAGAATGCGGTCATCCAGGGGCCGAATGTCAGGGAGAAGTAGGGTGCCATTCTGGCAGCCCCGGCCAGGCCGCGCGCCCTGACAGCAGCAGGCTGAGAGGGAAGGGGTGGGGAGTCGGGGCTGGGCTTTCTTCCTGCCCCGGGATCGGACGGGCCCGCCCTTGCTCCCGCCCCTCCGGCCGAGCCCAGTCGGGGCTGGACGGCCCCTCCTGCCTCAGCTGGAGGCCCAATCAGCAGGCGCCCCCCTCCTGGTCCGCCCCCTCCCCCTCTGGTGACAGAAAGTCGGCCCAGCAGATGAGGAAGTGGCAGGCTGGCTGGCCCTAGGGACTCCTCTCTGGCCCTGCTCCCTCCAAGCCCTCCACTGCTGCCCGCCTGGCCCCCCACTGGTGAGTCTGAACTGTCCTGTGCTGGCGCTCCACGTGCAGGGCCCCCTGCCTAGCTGGCCCGGCCCACCCATGCCCTGCCCTGCCCTGCCCTGCCCTGGCTGTGGGCGAGGCTGTTCCTGGGGAGAGTGGGTGGGAGGTCCCAGTTCCCTGGAGCTGGATATCTCCAGCAACCTCCCTCCGGTCCCAGGCTCCCATTTACTCAACCTAGGCCTTCCTCCACAACCTCCTGTCTTATCCCTCTTCCCTCTCGTCCCCGCCCTCTCCTCCCCTCCCTTATTTTCTCTCCTCCTTTCCCCTCCCCCTTCTTTTGCCTGTCTCTTTTTCCCTTCCATCCATCTTGAAGGAAGGACTCCTCAGAGTTCTCCTACGAGGACACACCCAGATTCTCCTCACGCGTGGAGAGAGGTCCTTTTCATAAGCCTTGAGCCACTTCTGACCTCCAGAGTGCGGGCATGTGTGCCTGTGTGTGGTGATCTTGGGGGTGGTGGTTGAGAGATAACAAGTTGGCAAACTCACATGGGTCAGGAAGTAGCTGTGTGTTAGAGCACATGCTATGCCTCCCCAGGTAGGCCCTGCCACAGAGTAGGCAACCAACAAAAATCTGATCCTGAATGAATGAATGAATGAATGGCATCTGTGAAAAGAGATCTGTATGCATCACTGAGGGCAGGTGTGTGTTTGCATGTGGTGTGGATGATTTTATGTTCATTCCCCTGTAAGTGGGCTATATGAGTTTATGTATGTGACCACATTTATCCATGACTCACAGATGTGTGAGTAAACCTGATTGTGAGCATAAGCATTTGCACGTGGTAATGCAGGACCTATGAGGGAGGATGTGTAAGTGTTTTAGATCTGTTCACCATTGTGACTGTAGTTTGGAGCAAGTCTGAGTATTAGAGATTGTGCATGTCAGAGTCCACAGAGGCTTGTTTGGGTGATGTGTCAGAAGAGGGCATTGTTGCCAGCAGGAGGTGTGTGTGCTCTGTGTGCACATGTGTGTGCTAGTCATTGGTGAGTTTGTCATTGAGTGGGGGAGAGAGCTGTGTTGGAGGCAGGTGTGTGTGTGTGTGTGTGTGCGTGTGCGTGCGTGTGGAGTGTACGCCACAGCGCGTGTATGTGTGTATGTATGTATGGGAGGACTTGGGCCTGACCATGGTGTGTGCCCGGGCAGTTGGGGGTTGTCATGGAGGTTGGGGGAGCATCTGTGAGAAGTGTGCCCAGCGAGTGTGTGTGAGGGGTGTATGCGCAGCCTCAGTGGATGTGTCAGAAGGTGTGTTCCTCACTCAGTACTTGCACAGGTTGTTCTTTGGATAGAAGGAACCTGGTCAACTAGAGTGCAGGCAGCTCACAGAGCATTTGCTGCCCTGGCGGTTCAGGATCTGCCTTGTTCCTCTGGGACTGCCTCAGAATCACAGGCTCTGGCTGGCTTTTGTGTCCCTGCAAGCCCTCCCCCGACATTCCTTCAGGCTCTGAGGGGGAGAGAGCCTAGCTCATTAGACCCCACCCTGTGGAAAGGGAAGATTCTTGAGCCATCCCCCATTCCCCCACCTCCTCACATGCCACCGGCTTCCCTGCCCCTCCCTGGGAGAGAGGGGTGATTGTACCCATTCTGAAGTAGGACAAACTGAGAATTTATGGCTAATCTAGGGGAAGATGCCGTGCGTGGGTTTTCTGTAGTTCTCTTTTGGTCAAGGTTTGAGGTGGGGCTTGAACCCCTGGAGGTTTATGGCTCAAAAACTAGAACTTTAGCCTATCTGGCTGGTCTAGGGTGGGTGAGTGGTGAGTCCAGGCTTAACTTGGCTTTCTCAATCCTTGTGGGTCCTGCTCCTCCAGGCACTACCTGTGGCTGGGACTCACCCTCCACCCAAACCCGGGTAGTGCAGCGGGGGCGGTCAGAGGGCGGGGCTGCTGCCAATCTAGTCAGACAGGTGGAGCTGCTGGGGCAGGAGTCTCAAAGAGCCAGGCTCCCAGAGAGGAGTGAGAAGAGAGCATCAGAGAAGAGACAGAGGCTGGAGGTGAGAGCCCAGGAGGGCAGTTCTTGAAGGAGAGGGGAGGAAGGGGCAGAAGGGACCTGGAGGTGAGAATCCCAGAAGGGACAGGAGGGGCCAGGAAGTGAGAGTCCCGGCAGGGGAGAGGAGGGATCCTGGGGAGCGGAGAGTCCTGGAAGGGACAGGAGGGACTGGGAGTAAGAGTCCCAGAAGGGACAGTCCCAGGAGATGAGCAAATGGGACCGAAGCACTTGAAGGGGAGGATCCTTGGAAAGAAGAAAGACTCAGAGTTGGAGAGGTGAGAGACTTCGGTGAAAGGAGAGGTGGTTCATTCTGGAAATGAGTTCCTTATTGGTGAGAAGCTAAGACTTTCTGGAAAGAAAATGAAATTGAGAGTTCTCGTGGAGGAAGAGGAGGGGGAGGTCATGAAGTAAAAATCTCCAGAGAAGAGCAGATAGTGAGGAGAGGGGAAGAAGGTGTGGAGAGGAAGGGCTGAGGAAGGGTGGAACAGCCCTTCCTGGGCAGGGAGGATGTGTGGGAAGCAGATCCCCCCCTCCCGCTCCCTGCCCCCTGCCCCGCCAGACTGCCTCCTCCCACTCCTAGTCCCCAGCAATTCCTTCCTCTCACTGTTATGTCCTTTTTGCAATAAGGCATCAGGAGTCATCTTGTCTGGTTTGTGTCTGTGGGTCGGGGATGGGATGGAGGGGCACAGTCAGCTCTGGCTGACACCCATCCCCTATACCTCCCCAGAGTATTTGGCCAGGATGGAGGCTGTTGTGAACTTGTACCATGCGATGATTAAGCATATAGGTAAGATGCCTTCCACCTGTCCTTCCTCCTGCCCTGAGATCCCTGGATCTAGGACTGTCTCTTAATGGAGAGCCCCTATGAACCTGCTTGACCCTTTGTGACCTGACCTCATATCTGTATACTTGGTGGGAACCGTTTGGACCTTGTGGCCCTTCCTGATTCCTTTGACCCTTATTTGCAGATCCCCGGATCCAAGGCTACCCTCTCATGGGGTCCCCCCTGTTAATGACCTCCATCCTCCTGACTTACGTGTACTTCGTTCTCTCACTTGGGCCTCGCATCATGGCCAATCGGAAGCCCTTCCAGCTGCGTGGCTTCATGATTGTCTACAACTTCTCACTGGTGGCACTCTCCCTGTACATTGTCTATGAGGTGGGCCCCTGGGATGCCTAGGCTTTAATTCCTGCTGGCAGGATAAGGGGCAGGCTTTAGAGCCAGAGCATGGCATCTCCTTTCCAGAGAGACTCAGAGCCATTTCTTCAACTATAAAATGGGAGGGACTGGGAGAGGGAGAGAACTCTGGTGGCCTAATCTACACCCCTTCCTAGTTCCTGATGTCTGGCTGGCTGACTAGCTACACCTGGCGCTGTGACCCTGTGGACTATTCCAACAACCCGGAGGCACTGAGGGTAAGCAGCAGCCAGGACTAGGTCAAAAGCAGCCTGGGGATAGGAACAGTTTGAGTGTGACCTGTGCTCATGGGCCAGTTTAGGGAAGCTCTTGGAGCAGTGTGGGGGTCCTAAGGCTGCCCTGACTTCTTGCAGATGGTTCGAGTGGCCTGGCTCTTCCTCTTCTCCAAGTTCATTGAGCTGATGGACACGGTGAGAGTATATGAAATGTGAGAACTTGAGATGGGGGGGATAAGAGTGAGAGGCACTGGCTCTGAAACCCCTTGCCCTGCTGTTCTCTCAGGTGATCTTTATTCTCCGGAAAAAAGATGGACAGGTGACCTTTCTACATGTTTTCCACCACTCAGTGCTTCCCTGGAGCTGGTGGTGGGGCGTAAACATTGCCCCAGGTGAGTGAAGGCCACTCGGGGAAGAGGGGCAGGTACTGGGGATCAAAGGCTCAACTCTCCTGACCCTGTTTATTGTCCACTCACAGGAGGAATGGGCTCTTTCCATGCCATGATAAACTCCTCTGTGCATGTCATCATGTACCTGTACTATGGATTGTCTGCTCTCGGCCCTGTGGCTCAGCCCTACCTTTGGTGGAAAAAGCATATGACTGCCATCCAACTGGTGAGGGGCCTGGACCTGGCCTATAACCATCCTAACATTCCTAGTCTGGGTCCTTCCCTTATCTGACTTCTCTCACCTTTGACCCCAACCCACCCCACCCCCTGAATATTTAGTCTCTACTCCCTGTTTAGTCCTCTATTCCCTGACCTTTGCCTTTCTGTCCTAGATCCAGTTTGTCTTGGTCTCACTGCACATCTCCCAGTACTACTTCATGCCCAGCTGTAACTACCAGTATCCAGTCATCATCCACCTCATCTGGATGTACGGCACCATCTTCTTTGTGCTCTTCTCCAATTTCTGGTATCATTCTTACACCAAAGGCAAACGGCTGCCCCGTGCAGTTCAGCAAAATGGAGCTTCAGGTACCACCAAAGTCAAGGCCAACTGAGAAACATGCTCTAGCTAGGCGCCCACCTAAGTGCCTCAGGACTGCACATTGGGCAGCATCTGTCATTGTCCTCCCCACCTGCACCTGTGACCAGGGCTTATGTGGTCAAGACTGAACAGGGGACAGGCCCTTCCCTCTCCACAGCTGGCACACAGGGACCATTGCTTCCATTCCTCACCTACTTCTCCCGACCAGCCCCAAGGATGTGGCCTCATTGCCCTCCACTACTCCAGAGCTGGAGGCTGAAAGGGCTGGACTTACTTCCCACTCCCTGCCTTAAACTTGGGAGAGGAACACTCAGGGCTGGCCCCCACCAGGGTCTTGTGGCCTTTTTCCTCATACTGAAGAGGTCAGCAATAATCTGTCACTGTGGACCCAGGCTCCCTCATTTTCCACTGGAGAAGCAGGAGCTTCTCTGATCAAAAGTCAGAGTGGGTAGAAGGCCTGAGAAAATACAGCCTGTGGAGACTGCTTCAACTCACTTATGTCTTCATTAAAAGTGACAGGAGGAAACTAATGAGGCTGTGTGTGTGTGTGTGTGTGTGTGTGTGCGCGCGCGCGCGTGTGCGTGTGCGTGCAGATGGGGTATGAAACATGCTAGCCTGGTCTAAAAACAAGAGGGATGATCAAGGCTCCCACGGGACAGATGTTTCTAGCTCTATGAACACAGTAGGAAGGAGCCACTTCAGAAGGCCACCGGGACAGAGGTCATACAAGGAGAAAAGAGAGAGACGTGACTTTATTAGAAAAATAAAAAAAGCAAACAAAAAACTGAAGTGATGAGTTGATCCTCAACGGATGCCTTGATG
The DNA here is from genome assembly GCF_902729225.1 of Pteropus medius. Taxonomy (NCBI): domain Eukaryota; kingdom Metazoa; phylum Chordata; class Mammalia; order Chiroptera; family Pteropodidae; genus Pteropus; species Pteropus medius. The sequence goes on along the minus strand of NW_024340701.1, from coordinate 284,095 downwards.
GATGAGGCTGCTTTTGGCCCCACTGGCCTTCTCCCGCTCCCTCCGCCGTGCAGGGTCCAACTCAAAGCAGCGCCATAGCCGTAGGGTCTCATCTGCTGCTGCTGATGCCACCGTGGCTCCATCTGGACTCATGGTCAGACTTAGAACCCGGGCTGTGTGACCTGGGGCATGAGGAGGAAACGAGTGAGAGCAGCACATATAAATGGAGACATACTTCTGCCCTCCAATTTTGAAGGCCACCTACTTTTTTTGTTTTTTTATAACAGCTTTATTAATTCACATACCATAAAATTTTTCTTTCAAAATATATAATCCATTGGTTTTTAGTATATTCACAAAGTGGTGCGACCATCACAACAATAATCTCAGAACATTTTCATCACTCCATAAAATAAAGACAGTCTCACATTACCTTGTCCCCTCAGTCCCTGGCAACCATGAATCTGTTTTATCTCTGCATTTGCCTCTTCTGGACATTTTATATAAATAATGATATAATATGTAGCCTTTTGTGTCTGGCTTCTATCACTTAGCACCTACCTTTGAGCTCAGCCACCTTGGCCATGGTTGGGTACTTCCAAATAACCAGCTGGTTCTGGGCAAAGCCATGGCCTGAGATGAGTTCCTTGTAGTGGGAAGACCAGAGGATGGAGCACACCTGTGGAGAGGGGACGGTGTGGGGACAACGTAAGAGTCAGTACAACTCATATCAGAACTTTAGTCCATTCTAATGTTAGGCATCCTGCCAGGTGCTATAGGCTCAGACTTAATCACTACAGTTCTTTCAAAAGCCTTTTGAGAGTTAACAGTCACCTATTTTACAGATGAGGAATCAAGCAGAAGTTCATTGACTTGCCTAAGATCACATGCAAGTTAAGTCAGTAGGTTGACAGAGCCAGAATTTGAATTCTGGCTCCAAAGCCCAAATCTAGAATGAAGGCTACATGGGGCTGGCAGGGGTGGTGGGCGTGGTGGAAGAAGAAGCTGGAATGGTTGCAGGGAGATCCTGCAAGAGCCTGAGATTCCAATGGATTTGTATCATATGCTATAGGTGATGGGGGCCACTGCAAGGTTTAAGGAAGACAGTAACAGACCACCCAGACCACAGTATAGACAGGCTGGAGTAAATAAGAATGCTGAGACCAGTGCAGTGGGCCTCCACCGGGAAGGATGAGACTGAGGGAAGGGGACATATGAGTGATATTCTGATGTGAAATGTATATCTTGATGACTAGCTGAGGAGGATGAAAGATTCTAGAATGGTTTTCAGATTTCTGAATAGGTTCTGTCTCAGACAATATAAGAGGAGGGTGAAGAGGAATACATTTGAGGGAGGCAAAGGGGAAGTGACAAGTTTAATTTGGGACATATTAGGGTCGTGCCACCTATAGACATGGGTGGAGATAACAGTGTTGGAAATATGAGTCAGGAGCTCCAGACTGAGAGCTGACTTAGAAGTTTGGAAATCATTAAGGTACAGAGTTAGTAAAGCCACTGTGGGGACATGGTTGCCCCAGAATACTATAAAGAGTAAGAACACATCTGAGAGTAAGAGGCTGGAATAGGTAAAAGACTACCTGGGAGTGGGCATCTACAGCATTCAGACAGGCCCCGGAGCAGACGTTCCAGATGCGAATGTGTCGATCACTAGTGCCCCCTCCAGTTGCCAAGATATTGGACTGCCAGGGACACCAAGCTACAGCCTAGATGGGATAAAGGTGGGGTCAGCAGGTACTAGACAAGAAGCTACAGGAGTCACAGATCAGCATAGTCCAATCCCACCATTCCATCTCCCTGTAATATTCCGCAGGTCTGGGTGAGGGTCTGCAGAGACCCCAGCCCAGCCCCACTCTCACCTTAACAGCCCCTTGATGCTGGGTGAATGTCTGCAGAGGAACCCAGCCACTTTCTCCAGGAGCACTAGGCCACACGTTGACCAAGTTATCATTGCCACCACTGGCCAAATGTCGTCCATCTGGGGCCCAGCGCAGCCCACAAACTTCCTGGCTGTGACCACTCAGTGTGGCCACATGGTGCTCTGCTACCCGAACATCATGGTGGTGAATGTGGCCAGAGCGTGAGCCACTGCAAGAAGGAAAAAGAGAATCAGGTTCCGTGGCAGCACCAAATGCCACCAGCAGGCCAGAGCTGCTTCAGTTCAGAGGTGTACAGTCTGGGGAGAATAGGCAAAAATCATGGCCTGATTTTGCAACTAACTAGCAAAAACCACTGACCTGGACAAGATATAGCTATTCCAACATAAGGAGCCCACTCGGGCAGAATGACTGGTCATGTTTCGAAGACGCTTCTGCTGTTGCACATCCCATAGCTAGCGAGAAAGAGGACCACTATAATCAGAGATTGGGCCTTGGCATTAACATCCTCCTGCTGGGCAAGCCCACTGGGTCTGGGGGACAATAGAGCTGTGGCACAGGGAGAAGTCTCACCTGCACCTCAGCACTGCTGGTGCCCACAGCCAGGTAGTTGCCCTCTTTGATCCAGGACACAGAAGATACATAGTCCCCAGGCTGCTCCATCTGCAGCAGCTGCAGGATGTCACCAGAGCTAGCACTCCACAAGTATACACTGTTGTCCAACGCCACAGCCAGTACATTCCCAGAGCTCCAATCCACCAGGTTCAGGTCTGCCAAAGGAGCAAAAGGAAGAGCCTGAGATTCCTGTTTGCTTGGTCCGCAGGCCCTCTTTCTCCATCCACCCAGCAAGGAGCAGGCTGCACTTACAGTAGTCATTACGGATTTCAGGGGCATCCAAGATACGGTCTGGAAGGGAAGGAATGTAACGGCAGGTCTTCCGGGTGGAGCCAGGCGTGGCCTTCTGACTATAGAGTACTTTCAGTCTGTTCTGGTAACCTGTGGCAACAGAGTTGAGTCTAGATGCTGAGAAAGTTGACAACTTCCCCTGCCCCTAGCCTGGAAGGCCAGATAAACATTTTCCCTCCCCTCAGTCTTAGGTGGAAAGAGCAGACAGTCATCTCCTCTTAGCCCTGGGGATGTGGGGACCTCGCCTTCAAAAAACCAAGAACTTCGGGTCTTACCCTCTGGGACTTTCTGTGGTTTTCCACTGAGCCGAAGGATCTTGGCTTCTTCCACATCAAAACCATTCAGGTTCAAAGCCCAGGCTTTCTGATGTTCCTGACACATAAAGGTGGTGGTGAGGCAGGATGGCATTATGCAAAGTATACAGAAGGGTCCATTGCCTTAAGTCTTTCTGGGACACATACCTTCTTGGTGGGCGTCTGGCTGTTTTCAGGGTGGTTCTCCTTGCTCAGGAGGAAGCTGGCCACCTCCATCTGGGAGGCACTGCGATGGGGGATATAGCGGTCACCGCCGGGTTTGTTGGGAGTGGTCTGAACCTTGGAGCTGGATTTGCCTGGGGCGGGGAGAAGGAAGCCAGAGGTAAGTCTGACAAGGATCTCAAAGGAGGGGGCACATAGGCTGCTCTCAGCCGTTCCCTCTCCCTCCCCGTGTCCCGCCGCACCCACTGACCTGGAGTTCGGCCCGGGGTCCTGCCAGCGCTGTGGGATCTGTTGGCCGCCCGCATGGGTGAAGGGGCCGGTCCCGAGGCTTCCTTAGCTTTGCGCTGCCAGCGCGCGGGGGGCACATTGGGGATGGGTGTGTCCAGCTGCAGCAGCGAATGCAGGTCACTCTCGAACACGAACTGCGCCATGGGAGCAGAGCGTCTGGAGGGGGAGGGGTCTTCGTAATGGATGCCTGCTGAGCCCTGGGGAAGACAAGTGACCGTGCTCTGGGAGGGCCGACGACACAGTCAGGGCCACTCCAGCCGCAGCTGCGCTGCAGCCCCTCTCAGCCCGGCACCCCCAGCCTCGGCACCTCCAAGGCTAGGCCCAGTAGCCTCTCACCGTGTGCCTGCAACAGGTTCCGATCCCAGACCACCCCTAGACGTACAGACCTACGCTTCTTAAACTCTCCGCTCCAAGCACTCATTGGCTCCTTCAAAACCCAACCGTCGCAACTGTCGTCCTCTCCCATTGGCCTCTATGTCACTGGGGGCGGGTCTTCCGGGGCAAGTCACAGATCTCACGAGAGTCCAGCCGTGGAGCGTGATTTGAAGGGGGAGAGAAAAGCGTAAGACCCGTCCCAGAGAACCAATGTTTGAAAGGGAGAGGGAAGGGGCGGGGAGCGTCTGGGGGTGGGGCCTGCGCTGCCTCCGCCATTCGGAGTCGCTTTCATTCATTCCTCAGGTTCCCCTCGCCCGCCCTTCACACTTAAAGTCGGCTTGCGGATCGTATTTATAATGCCTAAGTGTAGAACTCGATGGTGCGACCTAAAACACTTGAGCCATTTAAAGAAGAAAAAGGCAGCGGGCGGCTGACCAGCGGCAAAGGTGGGACGCAGGGAAAGGGTTGAGAAGCTTAGGAGCAGGAAGAAGGTCAGAGCTAGTTAGGATGCATCCGCCGTTTGCTTTTTGCCTGTAGGAACTCTGCTAGGAAGTAGTACAGGTGTTTACTTTTAAAATTGTTTTGTTATTGTTTTACAAACAGAGAAAATGAGACTGAAAGAGGGATGAATTCTTTTATAGTCAAGAAAAAGGATTAGGATTCAGACCTGCCTATTTGGAACATAAGGTTTGCCTGCCCTGAGAAGACATTGGCTTACCCCTATGGGGCTTTAGAGGTGTCAGGAATTTTAGAGATCCACTAGTCTAATCTGTGGTGGTGCACCCTCCCCATCCTGACAGCGTGTCCATATTTTACAGATGAGGAAGCCCAGGGATTTGACTGAGGTACACAAATTGATGGGAATCCAGGTCTGACTCCCATTCAATTCAGTGTTCTAAAAATGACTTGAATGAATTGCGTGAATATGCTTAGAGGTGAAGCAGTATTAAAATAGTACTACTACTACTAATAATGGGTACCATTTATTGGCCATCTGCTAACTACTGTTTAAACAGTTTACATACATTATTGAGCTTAATCCTTACTCCCATAGAGCATATACTCTATCCCCTTTTATAGAAAAAGAAACTGGGTCAGAAAAAGGTTAGAAACTTGCCTAAAGGCACATGGACAATAATGAGCAGTGGAGTAAACTTTGATGAGGACAGAGAAAAATCTGGGCTCTTAGCCCAAATTCAATATTGTTATTATCTTTGATTTTGAAGTGTTCATGTTCTCTTATTTCCAATTATCTTGGAAAACGAGGAGTTGGATGGGGAGTCCCAGAACTCCAGAGAACATAGAAAATGTAGTCTAGAGTCAGGCTGATCATGGCCTTAAATTTTAAGCTAAGGACTTAGGACATTATTTGCTAGGCCTTGTGGAATCAGTGAGAGTTTCTGCATAGGGAAGGGCCAAACAAAACATCTGAAGGTGGGACATAGCCAGCAGTTTGCAGCTTCTGGAGTATGGGTTAACTGCAGAAAAAAAAGATATTAAGGGTATAACTGTGGAGAGCGGACTGTAAGCTGACAAAGTTCTTACAGTCTGCAAGGGCAACCAAGGGTTACCTCGCCTCAGCAAACTCCTGAGAACAAGAAAGTATAAACATAGACGCAAGCAGGCAAACAAGCTGAAGGTCATGATAAGATATGGCTTGGGAAAAGTTGAAGAAACAGTGTTGTTATACCTAAGGGAAACTGCTTATGCCACCTAGTATGTTCTTGTATAAAAGCAGCTTGCAAAACTAAAACTGCGCCATCGTCTGCCATTAGTGAGTGGGCAGTGGACCTCCTGATCCCAGCTTTCTGTCTTCTTTCTTTTTTCAATCTCCCACTGTTCTCACTCGGGTTTATTTTCTAGGGCCGCGCTGGACGTGGCAGGATTTACCACTTGCTGGATGCTGCTAGTGGCGCCTGAACAGGCACCTAAGCATAGGAAGACATGAAAAAAGGTAAGGTGAGGAGAAACTCCTTCAGAAAAGCGCGCACAAAAGAATAAAGGAGAGGAGGAGGGAGAATGTACAGATAACAGCCTGGTAAAATTTAAGAAAAAAAAAAAATGCGTGTTAAGTAAATTCAAGGTGTTAAGTAAACTCAAGGCCTTTAGTAAATGATAGGAATAGGTTGTAATAATCAGGAGTAAAACATGGGACAACAAGGGTCAAAGGACCGGAACATTTTTGTACAAATGCTTAAAGCTATACTTAGGGCTAGGGGATGTAGTGTGCGCACTCACCAGATTCAGCAAGTTTTAGATTTTATACAGGGAACTTGTCCTAGGTTTCCAAATGAAGGGACAGTGAATTTAGAAACATGGGAAAGGTTGGAATGTGCTTATGGGAACGCTTTTTAGCTGAAGAACCTAAAGATTTCCCTATTCCAACTTTTGCCTTATGGGGATTAGTAAGGCATACTCTTGACCCTGCACCTTCTGCCAGTCGACTTCCTGCTATAATAAAGCAATTAAAGAGTACAGTAGAGGGTTATGAAGCTTTAAAGAAAACTGCCTTCAGCCCCCTCCTTTAACTGAGGAGCTTTTGTCGCCAGAGCATAAGCAGGAGTTAGAAACAGAGGAATGTAAATATTGTCATTCTACAGAGTCCTCTGATAAAGAAAGCTCAGATGAGGAAGGGGAAGAGTCTGCCACAGGACTGGTTGCGGCTATGGCAGAATTATCTTATGGAGCGCCGCCTGTGGCTGTTGCTGTAGTTCCTTCCTGTGGGACCAAGCCTAAGAGAAATACTGTTACTTTGACTGTAACCTCTAAAACCTTATGTTCTCCCATACAACAGGGATTGCAGATAGCCAGAGAGCAAGGAGAAGATACTGGGGGATTTTAAGTCTCCGGTCACTGAGAGACAAGTAGATGGGCAAATCAGTAGAGAACACTCTGCTGTTCCTTTTAAGATGCTTAAAGACCTGAAACAGGCTTATGCTACATATAGGCCTACAGCGCCTTTTACTTTGGCAATGCTTGAGGGTTTTCAGAGTGAAGCCTTGCCTCCCAGGGATTAGAAATCAATTATTATTGAGGGTTTTCAGAGTGAAGCCTTGCCTCCCAGTGATTAGAAATCAATTGCTAGGGCTTGTTTATCAGGGGGAGATTATTTACTGTGGAAGAGTGATCTCAGTGGACAGCAAGCAAGGCTTAATGCTGCTCACAATGTTCCTATAAGTGTTGAAGTGTTGACTGGAGAAGGACAATATTTAAATCTCATGCAGCAGCTGGTGTATCAGGTCCATGCATATCAACAAATTAATATTTGTGCCATGAAGGCCTGACTCAGCCTTCCTACTTCCGGGGCTAAATCAGATTAATTGAATAATGTAAGGCATGGCCTTGATGAATTATACCAGGATTTTGTTTCTCGCCTCTTGCAGGCTATGTCTAGAACAGTATTTGATAGTGAAGCAGGGAATATAATATGGAAGCAACTTGCCTGTGAGAATGCTAACAAACCTTGTCAGACAGCATTAAGACCTTACAGAAAAACTGCCAGTTTGTCTGATTTTATAAGAATTTGTGCAGATATTGGGCCAGCATATGTGCAGGGGGCTGCGCTGGATGCTGCCCTCACCCAGTCTCTAGGTAATATAAAGGGTCCACAGGGGAAGATAATGAAAGGTGGAAATAGTTGTTTCAGAAGTGGTAGAGCTGGACATTTTGCAAGGGAATGTCCCACCAAGAATTTAGCTGGAGGTTCTAGAAGTAACCCAATGTCACGTGGTTGAGGGGCAAGTAAACCTAAAGTGCCTGGAGTTTGGCCCCGATGTCAAAAAGGGGTACATTGGGCCAATAATTGTAAGTCTATCTATGATGTCCAGGGAAACCTGATTCAGGGAAATGGTCCCTGGGGCCGGCCCCGGCCCCACCAAATAATGGGGGCACTAATTACCAATCCATCAGTGGTCCTGCCGCCCAATGTGAATGGCTATCTCAGGCAAGCCCACCATTCAACAACTCTCGCACTACACCAGGAAGCGCAGGACTGGACCTCAGTCCCACCACCCGATACGTATTAACTCCTGAAATGGGGCCTCAAGCAATTCCTTTGGGAGTATGGGGTTCTATTCCTCCTGGAACAGTAGTTTCGGAAGAAGTAGCATGACTGTGAAGGGATTTCAGGTGTTGCCAGGAGTTATTGATGAAGATTATACAGGGGAAATTAAAATGATGGCTCAAATAGTATGAACAATTGTTCAAATATTATCAACTAATAGAATTGCTCAATTAGTATTTATTCCTCATATAAAGGCTGCGAAACTATTAAGTTCTAGGGAGAGGGGAAAATCTGGATTTGGTTCCCCAGATTTTTATTGGGTCCAACAAATTAAACAAGAAAGACCTATAATGCCTTTATTGACAGAAGGAAAAATGTGTTCTGGTCTTTTAGATACTGGAGGTGATGTATCAGTTATCGCTGATAAGCACTGGCCTTCCAATTGGCCCACTGCTCCAGCTTTAACTGAGCTGCAAGGCATAGCACAAGCTCAAGGACCATACAAAGTTCAAAGATATTACAATGGACAGATCTTGATGGTCAACAGGGTTCTTTCAGTCCTTATGTACTTCCTGGTCTGCCTTTTAATTTATGGGGAAGAGATGTTCTGTCACAGCTAAAGATTATGATTTTTAGTCCAAATACTCAAGTTTCTAACATGATGTTTAGACAAGGTTATATCCCTCTTGGCGGACTTGGGAAGGAGCAACAAGGCCATATGCAACTTATACAAGGCCAACCTAAATATGATTGCTCTGGGATAGGATATTGCCGCATCCTCTTTCTACCCTACTGCATGACAAGGTCCGGAGATGGGGACAGAGGCTTCAAGGAATGCATCGTCAAGAACGAGGACGTGGCATGTATTTAGGGATAATTGGTTTCTTAGAAATGATCCTATTAATAGGGGGAATTTGGGTAGCACAAATTCTAGTAAGTGTAAACGCTGTACAAATGGATTTCCTCAAAATTGGCTCTGAGGAAAACATAGTAAATTCCCTGCGTATGGAATCAGTTCTAGTCACCCTGACGTGTCCAGAATGCGTAAACCCTTTATTTGAACAATTATTAAGGGAAATTCCTTTTGATGCGCCTCTTAAAGATGTTATGAATAAATTATAACAAGCTGAATTACTAGAACCAGTTTATACTCCTGTTCCCACGCAGTTAGTAGAAAAATTAGTAAAGGATAAGAAATTTACTCATAAGCCTGTGCCTACTATGGAAAGGCCTCCTTTTGTGGCCTAGTGGATAAATAGAGAACTCTGGTATCCACCTAGCGGGGCTAATAGTATGAAAAGATTACCTGATCTTCCTTTGCCTTATACAGGAGCTTATAATAAAGATAGTATACATATAGTGAATAAAGATGGAATTCATGTGCCTTATAGTAGTTTAAGTTTCATAGAAAGGCTGGCTAGGTCAGGACCTCCTTAGTGCTTAAAAAACAAAGGAACAGAAACTTAGCTTATGAAAGCAGCTTTGTAAAACTGATTTTTATAAATATTTTCCTCATTACTGCACCAAGGAAATTTTTGAACAGCTATGAGAAAGGTTCAGCTTGAACTTTAGATATAGCATAAATCGAATAGCATTTAAAAGATTTCTTCAGGCAGAAAGAAGAACAATGTCTGCCCACAAGCCAATGCTTGCTGTTATGAATACATCTATCTATCACCTTTACTTAAATCAAACTGTATCTTACGTAATAGATATAAGAATTAAAAGTTTAGATTGTTCCATCAGGTAGTTCTGTCCTAATGATTGAGAGAAAAATGTACTAGTTAATCATGAACATTAATAATAATATACTCTATAAGATTTTCTGCTTCGCCTAACCACAGAAATTTAACTCCCTGCTACCTTAACCACAAAGTATAATCAAATGCCAAAATAAAAAGTATAAAAGTTATACTCAAATCACAATAAAATGGAACAGTGTCACACCGCCTCTGAGTTGTGTAGTCGACTGTCTCCCGCGCCGACACCTTGCCCACCTTCGGGGTGCCCTGGATCCTGTCGTGGCTGTACCGTGGCAGGATATCAAAATTTGTAACTGGGGCCTTGGTAGCTCCTGCTACCTCATGTAAGATTACAGCTGGAAAAAATATCTTCGAAGTCTGATGATCCCGTTTGGGTAGACCAATGTCCCCTAATTCAGGAGGTTATCTGCAGCCCAGCAGCTAGTTAATGAACAGCTTAAGGCAGGTCATGTTGAGCCTTCCATTAGTCCTTGGAATACTCTAGTTTTTGTAATTAAAAAGAAATCAGGCCAATGGCAGTTACTGCAAGATTTAAGGGCAGTTAATTTAACTATGGAAATTATAGGTGCCACTCAACCTGGCCTCCCTACTCCCACGATGATTCCAAATTATTATAGATTTAAAAGACTGTTTCTTTACTATACTATTAGATCCTGAAGACAAGAAGCACTTTGCTTTTAGCATTCCTTCACTTAATTTTAAGGAACCCATGAAGAGGTATCAATGGAAGGTTCTTCCACAAGGTATGGCTAATACTCCTACACTATGTTAAAATTTTGTTGCTCAAGCAGTATTGCCAATTAGAGAAAAGTTTCCAAACTCCTATATCATCCATTGTACAGATGACATGTTGCTTGCACACATAGAGGAAAAAATACTACTGCAAGCATATGCTGAATTGCAGGTATCTACAGAACTATGGTCTTTGCATTGCACCAGAGAATGTGCAGAGGTCTGCACCTTTTCCTTATTTGGGAACTATGATTTTGCAGCATATAGTTAAACCACAAAAAGTTCAAATTCGGTTTGACTCATTAAAAATGCTTAATTACTTGGAGATATTAATTAGCTTAGACCGCAGTTAGGAATCACCATAGGACAACTGCAGCCTCTGTTTGATATATTGAGAGGGGATTCTGTTCCTTCTTCTCCCAGAGAGTTAACTCTTGCTGCTAAACAGACTTTATAATTAATAAATGAAGCAATACAAAATACACAGGTTTATCGTATAGATCCCTCTCTGCCTTTGTTACTTGTAATCTGCCCAACTAAGCCCCTACCAACTGAGATTATTTGGCAGAAATCAGGCCCAATAGAGTGGTTACATTTACCAAATTCTGGTCTAAAGGTTCTTAACCCATATTTTGAATTAATTGCTGTCCTTATAGATAAGGGTCACACCCGTATGCAACAGCTCTTGGGAAGAAATCCTGACACTATAATTATTCCTTATAATCAGAAGCAGCAAGTATAGTTAAATCAATATTCTGATTCATGGTCATTATTATTAGCTCAATGTAACACAACTGTTGATTGTTATTATCTACCTGATAAGCTGATATAGTTTTTGCTTCTAACACCGGTAATATTTTCTAAGGTGATTTCCCAGACACCAATCCCCAAGGCCATTACTGTTTTCACAGATGGCTCCAGCAGTGGCATTGCTGCAGTACATACTCCTCCTCAGACTTATTCAAAACAGACTAACATGACTTTGGCTCAGAGAACTGAATTATTGGCTTTAATCTGGGCCTTAGAGCTGTTTCCACAAAAACCTGTAAATATTTATTCAGACAGTGCTAGTGCTTATTTACATACTGTAAGTCAAATGATTGAAACTGCCTTTATTAGACATATGGCATATGAGAGACTCTTTCATTTATTCATACAGCTTCAAAAGTTTATTCAAGCTAGGAATGACCTATGCTTCATTGGACACATACTACTAAAGATACCAGTTCAGGATTTATATTCACTACCGCTCATTCGGGAGAAGGCACTAGTTATATAATTAGTCATTGCTCACAAACATTTGCAGTCCTAAGCCTTCCTAAGCAAATTAAGACTGACAGTGGACCTGGGTATACTAGCAAGACATTTCAACAATTCTGTCACAAATTCCAGATCGCACATGTAACAGGTATACCCTATAATCCTCAAGAAGGCATTGTAGAACGAGTTCATCGCATCCTCAAACTTCAAATACAAAAACAAAAAGGGGGAGTTAGCTCCACGACTCCTCAAAATGTATTAAATCAAGTGCTTTTTACTTTAAATTTTTTAAACACAGATGATGATGGTCAAACAGCTACAGAAAGGTTCTGGTCCCCTTCGGGGAATCCACAAGCAGTAGTTCGTTGGAAAGATCCATTAACTAATGAATGGCATGGCCCAGAATTCTGTTTTAGTATGGGGCCAGAGGCATGTTTGTGTTTTTCCTGAAGGTGCTGACAGACCTCGTAGGCTGCCTTAAAGGCTGGTTAGACATTGTGAAGATGGTGGATGGATCAGACCCAGAGAAGCTCATCCCTCCCCTGAAGCATCTGAAGATCACTCCTCCGGTAATCATTCCATAGTCCAGAGCGACTCGGAGGGCATGTAATCCCACATAGGGGGATATTAAACATTTAACATCAGGACAAGACATGGTTGGATGTCAGGGTTTGTCTGTCACACCTGACCGATCATTTGTGGCCATGTTAGCTTTATTCACTATACAAGTAAGTATAGTCAAAGGAGAGAACTATTGGATATATTATCCCAATCCTCTTGTATTACATCCATTTACATAGGAAGATGTTAATGTACCTGTGTTTGTTGATGACATGCAGGTTCTTGGAGGCCATCCTGATGGCCATATAAAACCACAATGGATGAATTTTAATTTTGGGGGGGTATCATCGGTTGTACCACTGTGTGCAGGGACTCATACTGGAGTTACAGGATGCTTGAGAATTGAATCTTACCTGAAGACGGCCATGTGGTGGCTAGTGTTGCTAATCTCACTGGACTATAGGACATGTTTAAGTATTTGCAGCAATTATCTATTCTTAGATTTTCTAACAATACTATGGTGGTGCTAGCAACTCATCCTCCTGGGATACCTTATTGTCCCAATACTACATCAGTGGAGTTAAAAGGATGGATGAATTGGCTAGAATGTGCTCATCCTCTGCCTTTGGAACATAATACAACCAGATGGCCACAGACAGTGTATGATTGGTCTCATCGCATTGTTGCTCAAAAAGACCGGATGACACCTGGAGGGTACATAGCTTCTTTGATGACCACCCCAAAGGGACACATTCAAAAGGACTTGTGGCTTGCCTTTGCAGCCTTGGACTTTGTTAATCTGTCTGATTCATCTACTGCAGATTTGATATCGAGCATAGCCATGGGGTTTGAGCCTACGTTGCTGCCCCTTATGTCTTTCTAATTGGACAATTACAAACAACTGCTTCTAATGGACTTCTTAATATATCTGGTGTCAATTGCAATCTAACTAATTGTGTAAGTCCTCACAACAAAGGGTCAGATCTATTGGTTTTGAATCAACTTAGTTTTATAATGTTACCAACAAAATTGGAAGAGCCTTGGTATGATGATAGCAGTGTTCAAACTCTGTTAGAAATTAAGTCTGCCTTGAGCAGACACAAAAGAGTTATAGGACTGGTTATTGCTGGTATAGTAGTCTTTGTATCTTTGGTAGCCACGGCAGTTACTGCTGCGGTCGCATTGTCACAAAGCATTCAGAATGCCAGTTTTGTAAATGAATTAGCCCATAATACATCCATAGCTATGAAAAGTCAAAGGATATTGACTTAAAATTAGAGGTAAAATTAAATGCTCTGGAATCAGTTGTTCAGAATGGAAATGAGATTGAGGCCTTGGAGAAAAGGATGAGTTTACGCTGTCATGCTGCCTATAAGGCAATCTGTGTGACTAACGTGATTTATAACCAGTCACTATGGAATTGGCAAAGGGTTAATTTGCAAGGCATCATAACAATTTGAGCTTAGATTTGCATAATTTGCATCAAGAAATTTTAGACATTCAAAATACTAAAGATACTATAATCAATCCTCGAGCTTTAGCTAAAGACTTATTAGATAGTTTGCTAGGGTTTAATCCTTTGAATATGCTTAAACATACTTTTTGAATTTTAGCTGGAATTGTATGCTTACTTGTTGTATTCTTCTGTGCTTTCAGTCAACTGCTGAATCTTCCAATGACAATTAGCACAGTCTCAAATTGGTTTGCATGCACCGCAGCTTCAATTTAAAAGGAAAGGTGGAGAGTGGACTGTAAGCTGACAAAGTCCTTACAGTCTGCGAGGGCAACCAAGGGTTACCTCGCTTCAGCAAACTCCTGAGAACAGGAAAGTATAAACATAGCCACAGGCAGGCAAACAAGCTGAAGGTCATGATAAGATATGGCTTGGGAAAAGTAGAAGAAACAGTGTTGTTATGCCTAAGGGAAACTGCTTATGCCACCTAGTATGTTCTTGTATAAAAGCAGCTTGCAAAACTAAAACTGCGCCATCGTCTACCATCAGTGAGTGGGCAGTGGACCTCCTGATCCCAGCTTTCTGTCTTCTTTCTTTTTTCAATCTCCCACTGTTCCCACTCACGTTTATTTTCCAGGGCCGTGCTGGATGTGGCAGGATTTACCACTTGCTGGATGTGGCATATAACCTCAGAGAATTCATACATTTTAAAATAAAGGAATGAAAAGCTAGATTATACTGACATGGATCTTGAAGTGGGAGGAATTCTAATGTGCAAAATGGTCAAGCAGAATGATAACAGAAGAGGTCAGAACTGGCCATAGAGAAACAAATCATCAGTGACCTTGGAGAGAGTGGGATCAGAAGAGTGGGTGCTCTAGGAAGGGATGCAGAAAGAAGGGTGGGGAGAATGTCGAGGCAGCAAGCATGAACTACTTGTGTGAGAAATCTGGGACTGAAAAAGGGGCAGTGCATGGGAGCTGGAGGAAGTACAACATCAAGAGGCCTATGCCTATGTGAAGGCGAAGGCAAGAGTCAGGGGAGGTGAAAGGGGTCAGGCAAGGGCCAGCTGATAGAATAAGGGGCCTGTGTAGCTTCCCCAGGAAGAAACAGAATAGAAAACACAAGGAGCTTTTCCAGTCTAGGAAAGAAAGATCATTTCCTCTTAGTCTGGAGGGAAGGAGAACAAAGCTTTAGAAATGGGAAATTAGAGGCCGAGGAGCTGGTTAGATAGGAATTCCTACCTAAAAGACTTGAATCTAGGGAGGCAAAGGGCATGGAAGATTTGAATAAAATATAGATATTCAGAGGGTAGAATAATTTAATTGGGACAATAATAAAAATAGCTCAATAAATACTGAGTATTTATTATATACTTGACATTGTATTAACGCTTTTAATCCTCACATGGGAAAATAGTGGAAGAGAAAGAAATCAGATTCTGAAGAATCAAGCTAAAGATTTAGAAGTAAGAAGTGAGCAAGGAGTGAGGTGAATAGGCTCAGTCTGGAGGCAACATACAGGTTGAGACTGGAGAGATGCAAAAGAGAGAGACTGGAGGCAGAGATATTGATTAGAAAGCTGTAGTAGTAGTTAAGTGGAGTTAGAGAAAAGGAGAAGGAATTTAGTAAGTAAAAGTGATCAGGACATGATGGCTGAGTGGGTGTAAAGGCGAGAGGTTCAGTGGTTTGGGTCTCGATCCTAGTCTTGAATCCCTAGGAGTAGAGTTGGAGTCTTGAACACAGCTGGAGGAAGGAATTATGGAAGATGAGTATACTGGATGTCATCCATTTGTCCCATCGAGACCCACTCTTCATCTTTCTCTACCCTGCCCTGTGCCCTGTGAGGCTAATTCATATGGCCTGTATCAATAGATTCCTTTGGGCTCTGGCTTCTGTTTGGGCTTCCAAAAATGGGAGGATATTATGAATTTTGTCCCTCTAAAATTCATATGTTGAATTCCTAAGCACCAGTACTTTGGAGTGTGACCTGATTTGGAAATAGGGTCATTGTAGATGTAATTAGTTAAGAAGAGATTATTTGGTGGGCTCTGACCCAATATAACTGGTTTCCTTATACAATGGGGAAAATTCTTGCACAGACACACACAGGAAGAACTCCATGTGAAGATGAAAGAGAGAAGGGTAATGGTTCTATTTGTTGTGGCGCGATCAATTCTAAGACCCACGGAGCCAATTGAGATGAATTTTGAGCTTTATTAGCCGGCCCCGGCCAGCGACTGACTCTCTACTACACAGGGTTCCAGGAGATCAGCCTCGAGCTCCCAAAAGAGGCAGTTTACAAAGCCTAGCCACATCCTAGTTAACATCAAACAAGCAAGCAGATTAACCACACCCTAGTTAATCATCAAACAAGTGAGCAGATTATCTTTGCCCAGAACCACACCTTTAACATTCCCCACTGGTTTTTTTAGGGGAATTCAAATCATTGATTCCTGCCTGCACCCTTTTTGACATACGTAGTTAACAGTAGGTCTAATCCTCTCCTATTCTGTCAGGTTTCACCTAAAAGCCATACAAAGACCTCCTTACTTTAGGATGGAGAGAATTAAGATGGTCCAGACTGGACCCTTGATAGTCTTATCTTTAGTGGGTCCTCTGTCCGATGCAGGGTCCATTGTTCTGATGTCTGTGGTGGATGCGCAGCCTTGATCCTGGTATGGTGAATCCAATGACGGCGTCCAGCTACCTTGACCGCGGTGGGAGTTGTGAGGATGACAGGGAAAGGTCCATCCCAGTGGTGCTCAAGAGAAGCAGGCTGTACCTTCTTTACCCAGATCCAATCTCCTGGAGCATGGTTGTGTGGCTGGACTGGATGCTGAGTGGTTGTTCTGGTGGTGGAGACCAGTTGGTGGGTCTCCTGCCGTGCGAGATAGAGGGCCTGCAAGGACTTAAGCAGTGAAAAATTATGAACTTCTGTTAGCTTTTCTTCCCCTAACTTGGGGCTTAGTTATTTCTGTGAACCCCGGAATCCAAAGCCTGCAGTAACCTACTGCTCCCAGGAACTCTCGAACCTGTCACTTGGTGCACGGCTGAGGTATCCTCAGAATAGCCTCTATCTGACTAGAGGACAGGGTCCTTTTTCCTTTCTGTAGATTGTACCCTAGGTATGTCACTCGGGGAGTGCAAAGTTGAGCCTTCTTAGCAGATACCCGATACCCATTCTTGTCTAACTCCTGGAGTAGGTCCTCAGTAGCCAGTTTACACTCTAATTCTGTTTCAGTCGCTAGCTAAAGATCATCAACATGTTGTAGAAGTACTACCTCAGGGTGCCTCTGGCGGAATTTGACTAAGTCCTG